>NC_139344.1:360429533-361029533 GCF_055883805.1 Amblyomma maculatum | reverse complement strand
AGCAATCAACTTGGCCGGATACACTTGTTTGGATGGCAAGTGTTTTCAAGATAGCCTTTCCTGCTTTATTGTCATCATTATAATAAGCCACAGTATTTTAGGTGGGAAATTTCATTGTGTCGATTTCAATAAATGTTAGCTTAAAACAACCGTAACAGACTAGCTGAATTATTATTCTTTGATGTTGTTTCCACCAATGAATGCGTTAGGAAGCTCCATGATGGTAAAGCCCTAAACAATAGTCTGAATGCTTCTAGAGCAGCAGCTGATCGGCTTTATTTGTGGCAGTATGCCTCAAGATTTCCCTCTCTGCAGATACGATTTCGAATTAGTTTGATACAATGGCAAGTTGCCGCGAAACTTTCTCTTCCTCGTTCACTTTGTAGGCCCTCTCATTGTAATTAAAAATAGTACTCGGCACAATATATTCAAAAGCGAAAACGCATGCAATTAGGGATCACAACAAAAAGAAACGTCTTTTAGGCTTAAACGCACTTCAAAAACGCTAATGTTGATTATTATTCCAGTTAGAACTTTTAACAGTGAGATTTATGAATGTATACTTCTGCTTACCATATTTATTACAAAAGAATGCAAACACACGAAAATGTGATGCAAAACTCCATACAAACAAATTATTGCCACATCTTCGATACTGCGAAGCACGGTGTGCGGCGCCATTTTCAAATTTACAGCTCTCCTGTGCTGTCACCGCAGCACTGTTTTTCTCCTAACAATGCGTGCAAGCTTTAGTAATAAAATAAAAAAAAAACACATTGTTGATTTGTCCCCCATGACTGCTTTGTAGTGTGGCAGTCTACGGTCTTCTTTATTATGGTGGCAGTTGAAGATGAGGAGAGCTTTTCTTGAATAAAACAAATTCTTATTAAACATAACAATCATGACACCCCCCCCCCCCCCCCCGCCTTTCCTGGTGACGTAATTCCGAACTCTAAGCGGTATGTTACGGTATCTCCAATCTCACTTTCTCCTCCTGGTCGTCAATGAGCACTTAAAATCGTGATTATGGCTCAGGATTGTATGAGGCTGCAATCCTAATGTATAACACAAACCCAGGAAAGGCGGTTAATGGTTTAGGAGCTGTTTATTGTATTGTGTAAGCGTTGCCCTATTCCAATTTTCAATGTCGCCTCTTCACTCAGCTCACAGCTTCTTTAACAAACAGCTAGGTATTTTGATTAAAAGCCATCCCATATAGCATTTAAAGGATGGTTAAGTATGGTAAATTATTCATTTGCTTTCAAATCAAAAAAGCAAAAAATTATACACCGCCGAAGTGGATCCTTACCCCTGCCTTTGCCATATGAAAATGTAGCTATATTGCTTTCGCTACACAAGCACTAGAGTAAAACCTCATTTTTTTACAACACATTTTCATAATTTTCTTATTTTCCAGGAGGTGTAGCTGCTGTGCCCGACGCCCAAATATTGTCGCGCAGTTGCAGACGCACCAGTATCTAAGAGTGTTGGTAAACGAAAGACTGACATGTATAAAAAAAAGCATGAACAGTCTTATAGAGCAAAAAGGCGAGAAGATGCGGCGTAATAAAATACAGAGAACTGGTGGATGGAAATAGCGCTGTCGGGGCTTACTTTCAGGAATTCGATTTTATGCCTAAGGCTATTCATAGGAGATCGGTCGATAATAGATGAGCAGCTGAGGTGTTTGAATATTGTTACGATGAAATAGCAAAGGGGTGTTTATTTACAGTGATATGGCAGTGGGATAAAGTGAAGCCTACTAGCCCCAGGCACCAACGCTTCTTCTTCCTCTTCTGTCCCACCATCACAATCCTTCATCGTCGTCATTAGCGTGACATTTCCCCCCTACTCAGACGAAGCCCTCTGGGCGTGTTCGTGAGTCGTGCGAGGCTGACACGGCTTCAAGCGGGCAACATGACACAGTTCGGTTTTGGCAGACCGGCGACCCGATGCTGTCAGGCGGGCTATTCCATAAGTTAAATCACTAAGGCGTTTGATAACCACATATGGGCCGTCATAATGGGCCAAGAGTTTTTGATGTAGGCCACGGCGCCGAATTGGACGCCATAGCCAGACTAAATCCCCTACAGAGTACGTGACCCGCCGGTGACTGGCATCATATCGCACTTTAGAACGTTCTTGTGAAGCACCAGACCGTAATCTGGCGATTCTCCGAGCTTCTTCGGCGAGACAGAGGGTCTCAGCCAGGCAGGGGTCTTCACGGCTTGTGAAGGGCAGGATAGTATCCAGAGAGTAGCGTGGCGGTCTGGCATAGAGCAGAAAAAATGGACTGTACCCAGTCGTCTCATGCGTGGCGGTATTAAACGCATACGTGATGAAGGGCAGTATGGTGTCCCAGTTCTTATGCCCTGCGTCCACATACATGGCTAGCATGTTGATAAGCGTTCTGTTGACGCGCTCAGTCAAGCCATTTGTCTGGGGATGGTATGGCGTCGAGTGTCGGAAAGTTACGGCGCATAAACGCATGAGCTCTTCAATAACATCAGCAGTGAATTGTTGGCCCCGGTCAGTGATGACAAGTCGTGGCGGCCCATGTCGTAAGATGACTGAGTGCAGCAAGAAAAGCGACACCTGATGCGCCGTAGCAGATGGAAGAGCGGCGGTTTCACAGTAACGTGTGAGATAGTCCACGCAGATTACAATCCAGCGATTTCCATCCACGGACTTCGGAAACGGACCTACGAGGTCAATTCCTACTTGATCAAACGGTGCTGTCGGGGTCTTCACAGGGTGCAGCAAGCCAGACGGAGTTGCAGTTGGACGTTTGTGGCGTTGACATTGCTTGCAACTGGCAACGTATTGTTCAACCGTCGAGCGCATTCTGGGCCAGTAAAATCTTTCTTGAGCACGGTGGAGTGTTCGAACCGATCCCAAATGCCCAGAAGTTGGATCATCATGCATAACACGCAATACGTCCGTGCACAACGTCTTGGGAACTACGAGTAGTTATCGCTGGCCGACAGGCGAATAACTCTTTTTCCATAGGAGGCCATCATGCACACAAAAACGGCTTGTAGGTACGTTGGCTTGGGCAAAGAGAGGCTGCAGACTGGTATCATTTTGCTGTTCCGCTTTGAAAACATTCGTGTCGGGGAACGCTGGCTCGAGGGTCGATATATAATTGTCGAAATCGTCGCTTTCAGGTCCAGTCGTGGCCATTGGCATCCTAGAAAGACAATCTGCGTCTGCATGACGCCTCCCGCTTTTGTAAACCACGGCAAAGTCATATTCCTGTAACCGGAGGGCCCAGCGTGCGAGGCGACCACATGGGTCTCGAAGGTTCCGCAACCAACAGAGTGAATGATGGTCAGTTACGATAGTAAACGAACGTCCGTACAAATATGAACGGAAACGCTGCACAGCGAAAACTACAGCTAGGCATTCCTGTTCGGTGACTGTGTAGTTTCGCTCCGGCTTGCTCAGGGTACGACTTGCGTACGCGATAACATGCTCTCGTTCATCGTGCCGTTGGACAAGGACTGCACCGAGACCAATTCCACTAGCGTCCGTGTGTATTTCTGTCATTGCAGTAGGATCGAAGTGACGTAGGATGGGTTTCGATATTAAAAGAAACTTCAGTTGACGGAATGAGGCGTCGCAGTCTGGTGTCCAGTTAAAAGTAGAGTTTTTGTGGAGAAGGCACGTCAGTGGGTAAGCAACGTCAGCAAAGCGATGTATAAAGCGTCTAAAATACGAGCACAACCCTAGAAAACTGCGCAACTCCTTCACTGTCTGCGGGGGTTTAAAAGACTCAACAGCGGCAGTTTTCTGGGGTTCCCGCATTACACCATCACCATTGACAAGGTGTCCTAGCACCAGCGCTTGGCGCTCTCCAAAGCGGCACTTTTTGGAGTTCAGAATTAGGGCGGCGTTGTGCAGACAATTCAAGACACGTACTAGACGGTCATTGTGTTCTTGGAAGGATTTCCCAAATATGACGACATCGTCCAGATAGCAAAGACAAATGCCCCATTTTAAGCCGCGCAAAACTGTGTCCATAAAGCGTTCAAATGTAGCTGGCGCATTACACAGCCCGAATGGCATAACATTAAACTCATAAAGGCCATCTGGCGTTACGAAGGCTGTTTTTTTCTTATCCGCAGGGTCCATTGGAATTTGCCAGTAGCCAGATCTGAGATCAAGACAAGAAAAATAGGACGCACCAGAGAGGCAGTCGAGGGCATCGTCTATGCGAGGAAGAGGATAGACGTCCTTTTTCGTAACAGAATTTAGACGCCGATAATCGACGCAGAATCGCCACGAACCGTCTTTCTTGCGTACAAGAATAACAGGGGCAGCCCAGGGGCTAGATGACTCCTGTATCACCTTCTTCTGTAGCATGTCCTCCACTTGCTCATGAATGACTTTGAGCTCAGATGGGGACACGCGATATAGCTTTTGACGAATGGGACGAGCCGAACCAGTGTCGATGCTATGATGGGTCCGATGTGCAGGGCGAGAGGTTGGTCCATCTGTTTCAGAAAAGTCAAACATAGGCGAAAAAGGTAGAAGAATATCCACAAGAGTACGGCGTTGAGGTGAGCTGAGATCGGCGCTGATCATGCGGAAGATCGAAGTTTCATCAGCAGACAGAGGTACGGTGGCACTCGTAGCATCTGTGACCAAAGCAACGACGTGGGGCGCATCGGGTCCACAGGAGGCAAGCTTCAATGCCGTTGGTAAAACTGCGGGCTCGGACGATGGATTGATGGTCCATAACGAGGCACTACCATGATGCACGGATATCATACAGTGAGGGATAATTACATTTTTCTTCAGGCATGCTGAGTGAACTGGGTGCACCATGGCCTGGAATGAAACCTTCTCAAGAAGTGGAACGGACACGGGGACGAACATGGCAGACAAGGGTGGAACACTACTGTGTCTTCGGTAATACTAAAAACTGTTTCTTCATCACGGCCACTTTCAAAAAGAGTCTGCAGATGCGAGCCGTCAAAATGAACCTCTTGACTTCGGCAGTCTACGGTAGCGCCACAAAACTTCAAGAAGTCCATTCCTAAAATGATGTCATGTGTAGAGTGGGGTAAGACTACGAATTCGGCTTGAAGAATTGCACCACCCACAGACACTTGCGCACTACACACACCCAGTGGCCGCAACGCCTCTCCACTCACACCACAAAACGTTGAAGCACGGTCGTATTCAAACATCACTTTGCGTCCCAACAAGCGCCTAAACTGATTACTCATCACAGACACAGTCGCACCCGTATCCACCAAAGCTAATGTATACACACCATCAATAAACACACGAATTTTGTTTTTGAGCATTATAGTTGGAGGGATGTTGGCACACAGCACATTTCCAGCGGCCTCACCCCCATTGGTCGCGCTGGTTAGTTTTCCTGCTGAGGATGCTGAGGCGACATGGAGCGCCGTCGTGGTGATGGAGAACGACGCGCACGGAAGACGGGTGGTGGAGTAACACTTCTATCGGATGCAGGGGAGTGGTCGCGGATATTCTGGTTATGGATGTTGCGGTAATACCCACGCTGAGTATTTGTTGAAAAACGGGATTGTATTGCCGATTGTTGGGTGCTGTTGGAAGCGCCGGACGGTTATAGCGAGGTGGGAACCTACTACGGCAGTATCTGGCGATGTGACCTTCGACGCCGCAGTGGTAGCATATCGGCGGGGAAGGTAGAAAATGCTGTTACGAATAAGAGCAGGGAACAGCTGGGTGCGTCGTAGGTATGGCTGAATGCTCATACTGCTCAGGATTCCTGGTAGATCGAATGGAAGATCTATGTGCACTTGAGGCGACGTCATACCTTGGGGCGTCAGGCACCGACGCATTCCGGTTGGCGAAATGCATAGGAGGATAGTCAATGGAAGCTGCAACTTCAGGAGCTTGTGGGAAAGGCTGAACGGTAATCGCTTGTGGTGGTGAAGCCGGCCATCTAGATACCCTCTGGACAGAGACCTCAGCAGATTCGTGCAGGGGAAGTGGGTTGAGCCGCAGGAGTTCTTCCCGCACGATTTGCCGGATCGTCGACGGAAGATCTAGTTGGGCGTGGTCATCAAGGCTGGCCACGGTAGGCACGTTGGCCAGCCGCCCAAATTTTGGCACAATACGACGCGTTTTCAGAGCTTGAAAAGCGCGGACGTGTTTAATGACATCGGAGACGGTTTCAAGGCTGTCTTTGGCGATTAAAAAGTTGTACACGTCAGCCGCGATACCCTTCAAAATGTGGCCGACTCTGTCTTCTTCGGGCATGTTGGAATTGACACATCTGCACAATCTGAGGATCTCTTCTGTATAAGTGGTACAAGTTTCATCCGGCAATTGAGCTCTTTGGGCAAGGGTCTGCTCAGCCCGCTTTTTGCTCGGTACAGAGTCACCAAAACGCTGTTTGATCTCGGTGGCAAACCGTTCCCAAGTTGTCAAATTGTCCTCGTTATTCTCGAACCATGTCATCGCCGTGTGAGTTAGAAAGAAGACGACATTTGTGAGCATGGTGATAGGGTCCCACCGGTTGTACCGACTAACTCGTTCATAATGAAGTAGCCACTTCTCAACGTCCTCACCTTCCTCTCCTGCAAACGGTCGTGGTTCCCGGTAAGGCAGGCAGGGAATAGAGCTGGAGGGGGCAGGCCTGTCACCAGCCTGGCTTGAAGCGTCGCGGCTGGCACGGTTAGAATCGGTGTGGTCCATGGTGTTTGGAAGCGGTGGCAGTCCAGCAAGGCGGCGACTACGTCGAAACTCGAGTTGTTCTTGCTGCGCCGTACTTGGGGATCGAACGGAGCACCTCCACCAAGTTGTTACGATGAAATAGCAAAGGGGTGTTTATTTACAGTGATATGGCAGTGGGATAAGGTGAAGCCTACTAGCCCCAGGCACCAACGCTTCTTCTTCCTCTTCTGTCCCACCATCACCATCCTTCATCGTCGTCATTAGCGTGACAATATTTATGAAGAAAAAGCGTTCACTTACAATAACGAAAAATAACTCGGAAACTAAGCAGTAAGAGTGCAGGACACAAGGAGGGAGGAATAAAAGCTTTAATCGATTAGTTGAAAACACAGAAGGTAAAACGATACTAATACAATGAAAAATAAGCACAGCGTAGAACTCTGTCGAAACTGGAAAAGGTAGGCCGGAAGGAATTTTTGATTACCCAAGACGCAGTGCCCTCTTTGAAGCTAGATGAGGGCGCCTTTTAACGTGCAGTTACAGAAAGAAACTTAACCAAGATGGCATCATGTGCAGTGTGGGGTAAATCGGTAGAAACAGTTCGACTGACTCAAATCAAAATTGAACTTATACTCAAATTTGACAATATCCATCCGGTCGTCGATGCAGGCACTCACTCTCTCTGAGGTCCTAACTTTTAGTGATAAAAATGGTTAGGTGAATTAATCTGAGCTGTACAATAGCAAAAGACGATTGGAAGATTGATGGCTGAAAACCAAAGAGATGATTAAGGTTGGAAGTCTAGGAATAAAACTGTAATCCAGGAAATGACGAATTTATGATCGTTTCTTCAACGGCATTAAATAAATATAAAGAAGAAAAATTCTTAACTTGATGGCAACTTCCACCACCCAATTTCAATGGGAGGCCTCTACATTCCATCCATTCCGTTCATCCATCTTGTGAAGGAAGAGAACAGAATCGTACATTCAGGTGATAAATGAGAATGTGCTATATATATTCTCCGCGTATATGGTACACATAAGGCGTTAACCGATGATAAAAGTAATATCTCCGGATCTCACCTCAACTGAAAGCTACGACTGACGGCTCGGTTAACCATGGTCGAAAACAGAAACTGTGAATCGCAGCCCTGCGCGGTCGACGCGGCCAGCTGCAATGCCTTTGCGAACTGCGACACAGCTGCGCAGCAATAAATACCAAGGGGCATCCCCCGCTGCTGCGGTACGGTAGTGCAGCTGTTGGCAAAACAACACACGCGTGCCGGCAAAGGCAGGCTGCGCAGATACGCGGTACGGACCTCTCTCCGAATGCTGCTGCAGGATGTCACATTCCGGCTGGATAAATGAGTGAGTACAATTTATATAGTTTATCAGGTACAATAAATTTTACAAGGCAGCGATATCAAAAAAGAAACAAAGATCATATAATGGGCTTGGCCGCTGTAGGTAATGAGCAAGGTAGACAGAGCGAAACACTCACGGGTTCAACTGAGGAAGAATGCGGAGTTGAGGGCAGGAAATATGTTCGGATACGCTTCACGGGAACTGGCGCAAGGAAGGGAAGATTCGAGTTTATTGGGAGAGGTTTTTCGTTACACAGTGCTCATAACATGTTCGTAATGCCTATTCTTTACGAGGAGGACAGTATCTTCGTTATCCGTAGCCATATGTTTCTGGCCTTACATAGGCTGTGAGATCGGTTTCAGTCATAGGGATGCACACTCTCAAAGTAACCCGCCGATCTCCTTGTGTCTTCACATTGTTTTCTGTCATGTTCTGTAAAAATGATGGGCCTTAAACATTCTCAGTGCCCAATCGAGCATTCCGTTATTGAAAACGGGGTTTGCTAGTTTAGTGCGCACTGGTCCGCGAGTATATCCGAGTGTCACGTACACACATATTTTTTCGAATGCTCACATGAGAATGCTAGCAGAGGCTGATATTTAGATATATGATGATTCGGAAGCGATGGTGAAAAGAAAATGGTCTGCATACTGTCATTGTTGTAGAAAACGATACAGCCAAGCTCTGTATACAGTCTCTTTCCCGGTCGTTCCTCTTCTGATTTCATAATGGCATATGCAATAGCGCGCCAAAGCCTGTCCGGCCGATCGACGTCTCCACTTTCCTTAAGATATAAAAAAAAAAGATATTTATCCCCAAACTAGCAAGCTTTGTCAAACGCGAAGTAAACAAAACGAGGTTCCCTACCCGTTCTCGTGCGTCGTCTCTTCTTTCGCAGGGTAGATCGTTCAACTCGACTTGGAATCTCATTTCCCCTTTGGGTTTTAGGTCAAGTCTTGTGTAAGAAGAGCTCCAACTCTGCTTTTCTCTGTCAGATAGTTGCGGTTTTCCGCGCTGAATAATTCACTGTCCTTACTTGGGCGTAGAAGGCCTATGCGATTACGGATTCCAAGCTCAGTGTTGACCGAAAACTAATTCGTGTTTAGTCCCTTCTTTTTAAGATCGCGCTGACGAGTACGACGGGTTCGGGAGTCGATGATCGTGCAACGATGGTTTCAGGAGCCCGCGCTTCGCATTAGCCGAAAACTAATCAACGCAAAGATGAAAAAAGGGAGATATGAACAAATAGAAGCCCATATTTCAGTCGCTCGGTATGAACCACGGTCCACTGCAGACTTGATTGAACGAACAAAGGCGGCGGAAGAAAAAAAAATCTTTCGAAGCTGTTACAGTATGTAAAGGGGAGGCTCGCACTTCACCCCATCACTCACGCAGTGCATTTAAAATTCGCTCGCAGACTACGAAGAGAGCCCTTCTGAGCTGCTTAACATGCACGACATTTCTCCAAACCAGCTTGCCCAATTCTTATTGCGTTAAATGCAGATCGCTACAAGACGTGCCCGGCTCATGCGAAAATTTTTTGTCATTCTCTCGGCCTGCCGGTAGGTCAAAACTGCGCGCACTGTAAAAGCGATGAAGCAACTTTTTCTGTTATCCACGTAGCCTCATAAATTCATGGCAATTTCACCGAGCGAAAAACCAACGTAATAAAAAGAAGGAAAGAAGCTGAAAGAATCGACGGCTTCCTTGAACCAGGAAGTCTCCGAGTGTTCATCCAGTCAAACTCAATCTGTCTTCGTTATTAAACTTTCAAGACCATGGCCTCGTTGACAGCGCGCAATATAGGCGACATTTAAAGCTGCCAGGAGCATAGGGGCCTTGTCACACGCTCACGAGAAATTATATTAAGGGCTTGATTTGTGAACTTGGTAATAGCTTTTTGGTTCCTTGGAATCGTGGCCGGCACGTCGACGCCCAAGTTTAGTTTTGTGGAAACTTACACCGGCTGTAATGCCAGGAAGATACTCAACAAAAACTAGCCTACATGAAGTGCAGTTTCCAACATTATTCGGGTATACCGTTTGTAAGAATTAGCAGTAAAGGACTTTCCTTTCCTTTTTTCCCCTTAGTAAACCTGAAACGTAGCTGCAAAATGAGTATTTGCAGAAAAGACAGTCTATTTCAAGAGGCGATAAAAATGGCGTTTGTTATACGAAGAACTTTATTAAAAAGCATCGCACAAGGAGAATACGTTAGGGATTTTACTAAATGTTCTAATCCGGTTTTTAACGTAAGTGATAAGGGTACGGATCTACGTTTTGTGGGAGAACTATATGTGGCTGAGTCGTGACTTTCTGAAAAACAATGAAGCATATACATTAGGTTCTTATATTACAACGAACTAATTAGGCAAGGCTTTAAGACAATGCGTGACGAATACCATTTGCGTGCTGTCTCTGAAAAGCCCCTTTACAGTTCCCTGTAGCTCCGCCATTACAACGCGCATATCCGGATTTCTGCAAAATTGCATGGTTTAAGGGTCAACAAAAATGATAAAAATGGTTAAAAATTGTTCAGTGTTGATTGGGAACTTTGTCGCTACTTCAAAAACACGATCTCAGCAGGCGCCCAGAAATTAAACCTTAGCAGCGCCAAGTCCACGGTGCTAACAGGCCGCGACAACAACACGTGTTGTCTCCACAGCCAGTAGAATGTGTTTATTCTTCACCAAAAGACAAGCAGAAGGGGACAAAGGAAAATAAGGTCGGAATAAAGAAAGCACACGCCATTGAAATTGGATCAATTCGTCTCACTCAGCGCGAGCCAGGGGGCTCTCTCTCTCTCTCTCTCTCTCTCTCTCTCTTTTTTTTTTTTTTTTTCGCGTCTCAAGCTTCTCGCCTGACGTACAAGCAACCGGCGAAGCAGGTGCCCTCGGCATGCGTCGCGAGTAATTGTGCAGTCCCGAGCTATTAATTATCGTTATGCTTTTTTGCCGTTGCTTCCGTTCGGGGGCGCCTCGCTCACTGGCTTCAACGAGCTCTTTCAGTTCCCGGAAAGTATTGCGACTTTATGAGTGGACAGAATCGCTTTTGTTTTGTGTGTGTGTGTGAGGCACGCACACGCCATTTGCAGCCGTCGAACTTTGCTCCTCTCTCCCCCATTCTCCACATCTTCTACCCTTCATCCTTCCTTCGTTCCTGCGCCTCCGTCGGTGAAAAGACGCCTTTTCTCTCCCTCCTTCTCTCCTTCCTTCTCTCCTTCCTTCTCTCCTGCTCTGTGTCCAGCTGTGCGACGTCGGTGAGGTCGGATGGATCGCCATTGAAGTCGATGAACAGTCGAGCACGCAGGTGCAAACCAGACATGTTTGTTATTGCCAATATGGATTTATTCTTTTCTTTCTTGCTGCACTTGCTTGAATAAAAGATTGTGAACTAATAAAATGCAATGCACGAATGTGCAGAAGCACGAACGTCAAGAAAGGAAAGCCACAGTGGGTATTGTGAACCGGCCAGTCGTCAAAAGCGACGCATAAGTACATTTGTTGAGGTCATGCTCCTCTATCGGTATGAAGCGAGTTTGTCAATACAAATCAGGTAACGCCGGACGTATGACCAATGAGAACGCGTGTGCGAAGTTCGTTCGTACGGATTCTTCAAAGCAGCTATGTCGTGCTGAATCGTTCTTATTTTTTTTTTAATCAAAAGCGATTTTAATCAAAAGCGATATCGCATTCTAGATGTGATCTCCTGGGTCAGCCTTCAGACTCAAGCCGCAACGAGCTCGACCCAATCGAAAGAACAAAGCTACAAATAACTTTACTTCCAGGATTTCGGTTATACTTTAATTCTGTTCGAAACTACCGAAATCTATAAATGCCCATGCATCGGTATCAGAAAAATATCCAGCACATTTATCTCCTGCCCATATTGACGACACTCGATAATCTCCGGTTCACTCGGGTAGACATCCTTAACCCACACCCCTCAGTGGACAGCATGGTGTCAGGCTAAGACATCTTAGAATGGAAAGAAAAAAAAAACAATTCACCACCACACAAACAATTTTGCTCCTTTGATACTGTAGACTGGAGGAGAATACATACCGACACATTTCACAATCTTCATATTTTAAACAAAATCAGTCCAACAAAATATCGAGCTTAGGGTCCTTCGGGCTGAGCAAGCCCCACGCTCTACTATTCGTCTTCGGAATGCCAGAGCAAACCTGATAAAAAGTATGCCGGGTTCGTTGCAGGCTCCTGCAAGGGTGGGATCGCACGGTATACTGTTACTGGAGGATTGAATTAGTTAAGTAATTCAATTATACATTGATAACTTCTGTATGCTGCATTTGTCTATCCTGACCTTCGCAGCTGCATTATCTAATTACTTATAAATGTATTACACCATTGTTCATTGACTAAATATTTCAGAAATATTGTTTTAATCTCACCAAAGTATATTTTAAGCATCAAGTAATCTTTACACACTATTACGAACTATTTTTCACCAACACATTCACACAAGATGCCGCTTCAAATGAGACATTACGTTCAATAAATCGGTGTATTAATTAACTAAATACAATAAGTCAACATAAATAATACCTATTACACACTCTTTAAATTACTACCGAACACTATTAAACCTTTTCACATTCATCCATAAGGGCGACATTTTCGCATCGATAAACTTTGCCGACACGTTTTACGGACACTTTTTGCCGACAGGACATGGCCATATAATGATTTCGCATTAGAAATATATTGCTATATAGTTATATTTCTTTATTTGATCCACTTAATTTTATTCGCAAAACTAGGTTAGGCTCGACGAAGATCATAAGCGCAATGGTTTGCTTGCCATTTAGCTTGCAGAAACAAATTATGTTAGGACAACCATTTGCGAACCATTTACAGCCATTGAAATTGGTTAAAGTTCGAGCGCATATTTCTTTGAAGAAAAGAATATCCTTTTTGTTTTTTGTTCCCCGTCCACTCATGAGCTTCACTTTAAAGTTTTTCATGCACTGTAAGGCTTTTAGCGACGGACGCAAATCATGGTAATACAGGCGCTTTCTTGCTGAATAAGGCCAATGGCATTGTTCATTTAAGCCTGTTTCAATCGCATCGTTTAAAAAACAAATCTCATTTGTAGTGACCTGTGCTGTAACTCTGAACACACCAACGCACAAGAAATATAATTTAATTGTGTCCATTAGAAACCTCTTATTGCAGCTGCGAAAGTTCCCAAAGAAGCCCTTCCATTTGTCGACGAAGCTCCTTCCCTCGTTTGTATGTGATTTCTTTCCGTGATGCTTCATTCAAGAGCACCTGCGCACCTTTTCGTCTTCTTTCAACGCTGAGATAGAAAACTGTGAAGTGATGGACTACCGCTCTCCTCAAGTGGCTCCCACTGAAGCCTCTATATTCTATCAAGATGGTGTTTTGTTTTTTTATGAATGTTAAAAATTATTTTCTCTCATCCTTTTCATTAAGACGACCTGGTTCTTCCTCTCCGTGTCCTACTTCTTTAATCTCGGCTGAATAATAAGAATAGCCTAGCTATCACGCTTTGGTGCATTCACCTAGATTGCACGCTTAATTTACCTTACATCAACGACACGATGGTAAAGATATTGGTGCCCTTAATTTTTATTCAAGCAAGGCTGAATTTGGATTGATTTCTAGGTACGCATTATTGATATTGTTATATATATGCTATCTCAGAAGGCAGAAGACGAAGATCACCTTCGTGGACTAAGCTCGCCACGTATGAATATTAAGAGGAGCTGTCCATCTGCCGTTTGGTCTAATTAAGAACAAACAAAAAACTAACAAATAAATGCGAGTCCGTGAGGAGAAGAAGTATGCGCAATTCACGCATTTAAATGGGGGCTGGCATTGTAAAAGAAATTACCCGTGAGCTGTTCACACCACTTGGTGGTCATAGGTTATGTTCAGCTACCTGCGTAAATCAGAGAAAAGCAATTTTCTGAACACAAGTGCGCCTGAAATGACTGTCGTGGGCTTTTGCAGACTTATTGAGCCGGCACGTCTTTTGCAAACTGCACATATCATAGTCATCTTACACTCAGTCTTGAAAGAACAAGTTAACACGTGAACGGGCATGAGTCGTCATGCTTGGCAGTTGCAAGCACGGTGGCTTTAGGCACTCGACAGAGCAACTTCGCCTTACAGAGGGTGGATGCTCGAGACAACCCCCCCCCCCCCCCCCTCTTTCCGTCTCTCCTGTGTTCTTACCCCTCTGTCATTTATCAGCCGCCGCCCATTGTCGTCTGTGGTCGTGACTGTTGATAACGGGCCCTGGGAAATAGAAGTCATACCTCGTTATCTCTCGGTGCACGGTTCTCTGTCGAGCTACTGGGATAACGAAATCTAGGCATGCAGCGGGCAGCTGAAAATGACTGCACTTTATCGGGCTTTATTCGCAATCTGTTTAGAATTCTGTTAGAGCACACTAATCTTATCAAGCTACCGATTCCCCGATATACATACAACTAGGTTGTATTTCTGATTACCGATACAATTGGTCGGTGCAAGCTTTATTGGTAGACTCCTCGCATTCATCATCCATCGTTTTTGTCGTTTCTTACTTTACCCGAGTACCTATACCACTGTTTCCATTTACTTCGACAGTATATTTGGCCTCTCACTATTTTCGTTCTTATGGCAGCGCCATGTTACCTGTCCGTATTTCTCAACACAATTTTTTTTTTTTTCAGATCATGGTCAACTCCTTATTATGGGCTTTTGTATACCTAACCATGACCTGTATCCAGCATCAGTCGTGCATTATTGAACCCACAACACGCATTAGGAGCCTTAGTCGCACGGCACGCGTTTTTTCTTCCTACGCAAAGCAGTGGACATTTATAGAAGCCATAACCAGCTGCATATTTAGCCTGATACGGAGGTGACTCTGGCCTCCCCAGTGAAAATGTTTACATCGAGTAAACGTTCGCTCACCTCTGCGATCAAATAGGCTAGCAGCTTCTTAAAAAGTTTGTAACCCGATTTGGTAAAAATTTTATAGGCAAATAAATTTAATTGAATTGAAGTGAATAGAATTGAAAAGCTCGGGATTGGTATTATTTTGTCTCACTTCTAGTCCCGTTTCTGATGTATCCCATGGTGTCGCCGAGCAGGCTTTCGTCAAAAAAGAAAAGAAAATGGAGGGGGCGGAGCTCTTAGATTTTCATCTTGTGCGGTAAGGAGGAGAAGAGGAGCACTTTTAGTGACATCTTGATCAAGACGCAGCTCATGTTTTGCCTTAAATTGAGGAATTAAACAAATGGCAGTAGGAGCCACAATAAGAACAACAACCGCGGAGAGCGCTACATGCCAGTCACCCACGACGAAAGTCTGCTCGGCGGCGCCATGGGATACATCAGAAATGGGACTAGAAGTGAGATGAAAGAGTACCAATCTCAAGAATTTCAATTCTATTCACTTCAATTCAATTAAATTTATTTTCTTATAAAAATTGTACCAAATCGAGTTACAAACTCCGTAGCAAGCTGCTAGCTTACTTGATCGCAGAGGTGAGCGAAAGTTTACACGATGTAAATATTTTTCCTGGGACGGCCAGAGTCACCTCCGCGTCTGACGAGCTAAATATGCAGCTGGGTATGAAAATGTCCACTGCTTTGCATAGGAATAAAAAACGCGAGTCGCGTGACTGAGGCTCCTAATGCGTGTTGTGTGTCTAAACAAACTTACACAAATATGGGAATAATTCGATGTAAATATCATCCCGCGGGGTCTCACGAATTTTGCAAAGCGCTTCCGAAAGGGAAAAAACTTCTTCCAAAAACCACAGTGAAATATAATATGGTTTCTGAGAAAGTACTCATTGCAGTCTTGCAATCCTCCTTAATGTAGACAACGGGGCCTAAGTTAACGTGTGCTACTGCACTGCTCTGTGTGTTGGCGCACTGTGAAGCTACTATAGTTGGACTTGGCACTGCAGCAAAGGAAGGAGCAGTAGAAGAGCACTTTAATTAGCATCTTAATCAAGACGCTGAATACATCAATGGCCAGCCGCCGCACAACGAGCTCTCCTCATTTAGGTCCGTCAATCAGGTATACGGCGAGTTGGGCTTGAGTAGTGGTACGAGGTGCTGGTGAAGGAAAGAAGGCTGTACCGCACCCCCAGGAGAGAAAAGTCCTCACTTTCTTCCTCGATATTATTCATGTTCAATCCAGCTCTCTCTCTCCTCCTCTCTGCCCTCCCCTCCCTCCCCTCCCTCCCCCCTCTTTCTTTCTTTCTTTCTTTCTTTCTTTCTTTCTTTCTTTCTTTCTTTCTTTCTTTCTTTCTTTCTTTCTTTCTTTCTTTCTTTCTTTCTTTCTTTCTTTCTTTCTTTCTTTCTTTCTTTCTTTCTTTCTTCCTCTTCCTTTGACAACCCTTTTTCTTCCCTTTAACTACTCCTATTCTTTCTCGCCAGTGCATGGCAGCAAACAGGTTTTTTTTTTTGTTTGTTTGATTTGCTCGCTTCCTTCGCAATCCTGTCTTTGTTTCCCTCTTCATTTCTTCACAAGGAGCGAAACCAATTGCAGGCTCATTTTGTTAGTACATTCACCAAACTATAATGTAACGTTTAGAGATGTACATTAGTAGCCCTCGTTTTCAGGGAGCTTAGTCGTATAGGCTATTCCGAAAACACTGCAGCACAACAAGATGGCCAGATACGCAATGCTAGCGCTTGTGCTATTGTTAGCTCTTCATCCGGCCGTTGCACTATCTGCAGTGCTTTCAAGAGTAGCCGAGGGCCGCACATCTGGCCCTAGAGAATCTTCTCCTCACCACAATCACTGTGAAAACAGACCTCGGTTGATATCGTTTACACTCGTGCTACAACGGCACAAGCATAAAATGAGCTGGCCACGGAATAAACAGGAGGCAGGCTATATATCCCCACGAGGCTGTTCCAAAAAAGCTCTTAAGCAGGTTGGCACTCGAGAAATTGTTTCTGCCCCCGTGCTGCAAGCCGGAAACCGTTTTTTTTTTTTTTTTTTTCGAGCTCATCTGGCGTTAGGCGGGCAAGAAAACACTCCCTGAGTCCCTGGAGGCTTTGATCCGCATACTAAGGGCTTACAATCCACTTTCGGGCGTTATGGTAGACATGCAACCGAATACCTATTCTCGGGTAGCATGCTACTGCAATTAAAATTTACCGCCATCCAAGGGCGCTCCAGGCAGCACTGCATGAGGCAAACGAGATTTAATAAGGGGATCAGAGGAGTGGACTCGCACGAAAAAATAAGTAAAAACATACAGTGCGTGTTGGTTTTGTCTTGTAAATGCGTTAGCGCTAAAGATCCGTTGTCAACAAAATCCGGAGTTATTGAAATTTCATTTTATTTATTGGTACTTTCAAGGTATAACATTACAGAGAAGAGTGACTGAGGTACGAATTCATTCGCATACACAGCTAGAAAACTAACATATACAACGCGCGCGGTCACATGCTGCATGAAATACCAGTAGTTGGGGTATTATAGAATAATTTCTGCATGTTATACATTGTTATCAAGAGTAAAAGTAGTGAACTTGTCATTTCACCATGACATTTTATGGCATATGGAAAAAATATGCAATTATGCAAATATTAACGTAGGTAAGTAGAGGCTTTCATCTAATAGTATACTATAGTAGGATATGAAAGGGCATGTGTGGTAATATATATTACGCACAGAGGACTGGAATAATGGTATAATTTATCGATTGTCGTAAATGAAGATGGAGAGAGGTTCTCTTCATAATACGTGAAAAAAAAAAAAAAAAACATTTGGATCAGAAGATGTTTTACTTTGCCACGGTGACAATATTATACCTACTCGGTGCATGTGGTCCGAACGCGATGGTATTTCTAAGGAGTACTGAGAATTTATCTCGCAGAGCAATGTGGGGTGTGATTCTATCAAACAAAAAATCAGGCGGAAATGGAGGTGGGGAGGGGGGGAGGGGGGGGCACCTACCTCCGCCGATGTAGGTATGACACAATAATGTAAATGGCTCCTTTTTGGCAACTCTCCTTGATGAACCTTGTTCGCGCACGTGCACTCTACTACTGGCCCAATGAAGAATCTCTTAATTTTTTCACCTAATATCACACACATACTATTTGCCATACAGTCATTCGTGAAAGGCCGCCTGGCATGCATAGATAAAGTCCATTGCGAACGTCCCTGCTAGACCTAAGAGTAACATGCCTGACAACAATGCAGAATGAATAAGAGAATGTGTCAATTAAAATACGCTATATTTACTGAAGAGTCTACTATCCATGCAGTTACAGTAACAACCTGGCTGAGATAAGAACAGGAACATAAATAAATTATTTCTCGGTGGATGAAAGGTGTAGACTTATTAAGATATGCAGATAAAGACCAACCAGCACAAGGTGGAATAAAGTCACTCAGCAAATTTATAGACGACGATGGGTACCTCAACTTGACAATGCTAATAGGGTCATAAAGCTCTGGGACGAAAGTAGATTGTGTTTTAGGAGGAAAATAGCAAATATACAAAATGGCTTGGCCTGTCTGTTTCCGGTATGGTTCTTGTGACTTTTAGAGCACAGCTCTGAAGCGCTGATTTATTCCTGGCTTGAGCGGCGTCAGCGTAACCAGTGGGCATGCTATATTCTTTGATGTAGAGCGAAATTGTAGCCTCTAAATGTTCACATTAAAAAAAATTTTAGCTAACTTAGCGTTGGTTCCCGATTTCAGAGAATAGACATCTGCAAGAAACGAGTCTACTGCGCAGATGTGCACCGTCCTACATCAGTAGCATTAAATATTTGTATCGAAAAGCTTGAAAAAAAAAAAGCATTCTATTTTTTCTCATTCTTTTTCCTCATGTTTCTTCAAATGTTATAAGTCACACTGTTAGATATCAATGTTTAGAGATAGAACAAATTATTACTTCATATTTTTTGGCAGAAATAACATGAGTTGAAGCATCTACTTTGTTGCCTCTAGCCGTGCAACAAGTACTAGTTGGAAGTTTAATCTTATTTGCATGTGAACTATTTTTTCCCTTCTCTACTCGTTTCTGGTCTCTTCCGCATCTCTCTCCTTAAAGTATATTCGACGATGGGGCTCCTCCCGCGATCATATCACGATGTACTGCCCAGAGCGGGATATCACCGGTAAATTTATGGGACATTAACTAAGGCGAAGCTTTTACTGCCATCGCTGCATTCAAATGTTAGGTCTAAGATGTGTGTTTGAAGGAAACAATTTTGCGAATCTTGACGACATCGTCAAATGATTGCTAAGATATTACGTTCGCCTACCGGCCTACAGGGACAGCCCTCAAAAAACTCAGGGTAAGCCATTTGCTATAAAATGGAGTATATCCCTCTATTCCCTCCCCCCCCCCCCCCCCCCCCCAAGCACACACACATCGATGAGTAATTGCGCACGATGACTTAACGCAGTCCGGAACAGTGTTCGCAGTCAGTATAGCCAATGCATGACAATGCGCTTACCAAACCGCCCCAAACGCGTTTTTTAAGTGTTTCCCACCGAAGTAAAACAATGCTGAGACCTTATTTCCAGGAACACGTGCCTTTCAACGCTACTGTGCTAAAATTCATCAAAATAATCAAATAGGAGGGAAGAACTGCTATATTTACGCGAGATAAAAGTACTGCAGAGTAGACCGTGGTAGCGTTCACTAAAATTAAAATAAGACATGTACTGTTCACATTACCTACACGGCTAATAACAGCATCAGACGAGGTTGGAAGATATCCCAGTTTTTTCTTTCAACAACTGTTTTATTGTAGAAGAGCAAATCTGTGCTAGTTAAGTGCTTCAGTGACTCAGGCCCAGTCGGAAAATTCGCTTCTTTCTAGGCCTGGACCGGGCTCGAGCCCGTACGTAGGGAGCATGTGTCCGCCTCTTGATTTATTATTGCAGGCTGTTCTCCGGGTGCTCCAGCAGCAATACGAATGAAATACGGGAGGGGTCTACGTTGATAAAAAAGAAATTATTTAACGGTTGCTTACTTATTTTTGTTGTCTGCTACTGATACGTTTTTCTAACGGGAGAAAAATGAGAAGCAGTGTTTTTGTGGCGGCATTTGGGGAGGGACTGTCTCAACGTCTCGGAAATTGAAGAAGTCAAGCACTAAACTCTCTATAAAGCGTTTTGCGCTGGCACGGAAAAAGAAAAAAGAAAGCTTAACTTTGTCGTTTATAGGCCCAATTTATGAAATGTCAGGAACAGTACAATGAACAAGTACCTTCTAACGCTCATGCCTGCGGTCGCGTTGATCGATACAAAATAGGTTAAATTGTGCTTTTCAGTGATTTGAGAACGGCACATTGCCCAGCAGAGGGCGGAACTACTGCTCCGTTCTTAGAGCAGCGTTGTACTGCCGGATCATTGAAGGATCTGGCCTACAACACTGCTCGCTTACACGAGAGCACCCACTTAAGTACAGAACACATAATTGGTTTGGGCTGTTATGCCGTCAGCGAACGCACGCTATCGTTGTCACGAAAAGGCTCTCCGGTTCTGGTGTGTGTGTGTGTGTGTGTGTGTGTGTGTGTGTGTGTGTGTGTGTGTGTGTGTGTGTGTGTGTGTGTGTGTGTGTGTGTGTGTGTGTGTGTGTGTGTGTGTGTGTGTGTGTGTGTGTGTGTGTGTGTGTGTGTGTGTGTGTGTGTGTGTGTGTGTGTGTGTGTGTGTGTGTCATAATACTCAGTGACATGATCGCTGTTAAATTCAAAAAGCCTAGAGTATGAAACAGCTTTGTCCCATCTTATGACGTTTATGAAACCAATTTCTTTCAGCGTTACAGCGTTTCCGGCTCGTTTAACATTTCCTTTAAGCGACATAGCGTTTCGAGCAGTAAGTGTCTACTTGAACGCAGAAAGCAACTTACCCGCCGGGTTGCTGCAGGAAAGGGCTCTCTGGTTCGGATCAGATTGAGGTCGCATACGTGGGCCTATAGGTTCGAGCTTCTAAATGAGATCCGGGCACAGTTCTAAGAGGTAGCCCGGAAGAAATTAAATCCGGCTCCTCTCCACGTGCTTGTGCAATTTTCGGGAGTTCTGGCTCCGGTAATGTGCGAAAAACCATCTGAAGCAGAAAGAAATATCGAAGAAATGTTCGGCATTATACAGTAAAAAAAAAAAAAAAAAAAAAAATCCATATGTCCTTTTTAATTTTTAGGCAACTCTGTACCGCACAACTCTAGGCAACTCTGAAGCGTGTTAAAATTCACGCTTCAGCCCTTTGCACGATACCTTCGTATGTCAAGATCGATTTTATTTTCGCAGAATTACGTCAACAAGTACAAGAATCGCTCCGCTACCGAAGAAGTGGTAGAACTTGCAGTTATAGCATGGGACACGAGCCATCAAATACTTCTGTGTCCCCACTCCTGTTCTCACTTTACAGCCATACACACCAGCAAATTCAAATTCGCTGTGTGCCATGAAGCAGAAGGCACAACTGCATGGCCGAAAATAGACTGACGGTCCTCATCTCTAATATCTACGGACCATGAAAAATGGGGATCGAAAGCCTTCGTCGCCAAAGACGCACCAACGCCCACAATCCTCTGCGATAGGTCTGTAATCCAGAAATCTCTAATCTGCGGTCCACAATTTTCCCGTAAACACGCACGCCTTATACAGGCGCACCGGGCTGTACCGATCGTTAGAAGAATGGCAGGCGCGATGTAATGAGGAATATATGCTTACTCCACAGGAAATATGTTCGCTAACTTTACATAGCCTGTAGCTCAACTTATTTTTTTTTTTGGTCACTATATAGTATTGCCTATAAGAATGCACAAATTCACATTAGAGCAATGGTTAGCCTTGACCGCCTAGTAAAGAGCAGAGACATTAGTCTGCCAACCAAGATCCGTATAACTCGTGCTATGGTCTTTCCACTTGTGATGTATGGATGCGAGAGTTGGACTGTGAAAAAGGCTGACCGCCGAAGAATTGACGCGTTTGAGTTGTGGTGCTGGCGAAGACTCTTGAGAGTTCCTTGGACTGCCAGAAGACCAAATCAGTCGATATTGTCGACCATAAACCCTGACTGCTCATTGGAGGGTCAAATTCTAAAGTTAAAACTCAGCTACTTTGGTCATCTGATGAGAAGAGATGAGTCGCTGGAGAAAGATTTGATGTTGGGAAAGGTTGACGGTCGCCGGAGAAGGGGTAGGCAGCGAACGCGATGGTTAGATGGCATCCTCGAGGCACTGCAGATGAAGTTGTGACGTTAGGAAGATAGAGACCGGAAAGCGTGGCGTGAAATGGTCCATAGGGTCACGAAGAGTCGGACACGACTGAACGACTGAACTGAACTGAACTGATAAGAATGCACAAATTCACATTATTCGTGATGTTGTCGATTTCCTCAAAGATAGAAATATATATGTGAGACATCCCACATCTTTGAAACGTTCAGATGTGATGCGACTTCCCTCACATATGATGGCCAAGAAAGGTTCCCTCAAGGACGGTCATCCTTACTTAATCCGTCTGTCTACTCCCTCTAGTCTCTCCTTTCTCAACAGGGAGCACGCTTCTCTCTTAGAGCGTAAATATGAAGTATCGCTCAACACTTCCGTGGTGCAGTTAGTTGAGCCCGGTCCTCGAAATTGGCTCAGGTAAGGGGTTATAGCCAGCGTAGTGGATAGCTACCACCTGTTGTGGCTCTGCTGCGAAATAAAACAGGGAGCTCCCACGCGCTCATTCAGTGCGGCTATAAAAGCTACTACCTGAAACCACTGTAACTGTTGCAGCATCCCTTCGGTGGGTGCGCTGGCTTTCATCAAATAATCTAACTTTTTATACGCCCTTAGTGCACGTAGCGGCATCGCGGCTGCATCAGATAGGCTGGCACGTTGGCATTCATCAAATAATTTCTCTGCATTTTTCTATGCCCTCCGTGCAGGTAGCGGAATCATAGCTTGGAAACTCCAGCGCCGCTGTCTTACTCAGCGCCTGATAATCTCCTCCCCCGCTTCCAATCTCTCACTACCATCTAATATTGCTCCGTTAGCCAGGAAAGCTTTGTCATATTTGCTGGGAAAAGCTCCGCACAGCAAAGTAAAGTCATCGTTATGACGTCACAAAGGATAAAACGTATGGAGCAGTTGGTACACCATCGAAAACATCGCACTTCTACAATTCCCGAATCCTTTACACTATTTTTTGAGACTCGACAAAGCATGAATTTACACCCCTGGTCCCTGCACGCGCTTGTATGTACGTATGTTTTTACCGGTTTCCGCGTACTTTTTGTCGTCAGTATTTTGTGCAGCAGCGCGTTAAAAACCTGCCGTGCAGAACCAACTGGTCCCGGTTAGAGCGCTATGCTCCCCGCCCTCTGCCGCTATTTAGCTCTGCACTGTTTCATTGTCTCGCCTGGCATGAATGTATACTTTCGACGCGTCCCTCGCAAAGGTACGTTATAGCCATCAGTTCGTGTCAAAAACTTAGACGGAACGCATGCCAGCTGCAGGGACGTTCAGTGAACTGTTTCTATCTTCAGAACCGCGAAAAAGCGCCGTCTGTAGAGGGTATAATGGCCCAGAAGTATTGTTCTCCGAGGCTTTTAAATGCATGTACATCTGAAGCGCTAAAAACATCTCATGCTTTTTTGCTTTCTTTCTGAAGCCAATGAGCAGGAGACGCTACCGCTGTTGGTTTCCCTTGCTCTCCTAATTTCTCCATTTATCTGCTTGCTTTCGCAGTGCTCCATGGGTAATGAGCAAGAGGACTAACATCAGTTAACAGAGCAAAATAGCTGCGGAAGCCTTTCAGACGGATGCAAGCGCCTACGTTATATCTTTCAGAAAGCTGAATACCCACAGTCAGGGATGCACAACGGGTAAGTTTAAAAGGCCCGCCTGTCTCGCGCCAGGGGTCTTTGTTCGTTGGTGTTCCCAGAACTACGAAAAATCCGTACTGCCATGTGTCGTCACCTATTTTGCATGCGGCTGCTTGTTAGAACCCTTTCAAAGTTACTATGGTTAGTCTGTGCTTTCTCTAATGCATGTTGTTTGAATATATTGTCCTATTGTCTTAAAGCTGTGCGGCGGAAATAAAGTATTAATGGTGCACTAATATAACGAAGAAAAAGAAGAACTATACAGATTGGTGCTAGAGTTCGTTAGCTCGTTTCATGGCACAGTAAAATATAATAAGGCAAGCGATCCCACTAGCATTTTCTTTGTATGTCCCCCTATTAAAGTGATTTACGTTAGTCTCTTTATTGAGGCACAGCTGGACCGAACCGCTAGCAGAATACTTTGCCAAGTGCATTACCCTGATCATGGTTAGAATAAAGCGAATTGTTTGTCATGCCGGCGTGGACTTCGATACAAGCATACGGGCGCGGTTAACGATATGCAAATGAGCGTCTGGAACTATGCATTGTGCCCTCAAAACAAAAACAAAAAAAAATGAACTTTCAGTGAAGCGAGGGCTGGGAGGGTGAAGGAACGCAATGAGGATGAGAAGCACAAACCATACACACGAAAAATAACGATGCTTGTCACCCTCAAATTAGAGCGTCTTTAAAAATCCGAACGTCGGCGATTCAAAACGGAGTAGTTTTGCTTATTTCCACACATGTTGAAAAACCGTTAATATCCTTGCGGCAATAATATTGAGTATAACGAAAGTGTGCCTAGTACCGAATATTATTATTAAGCAAAGCAAGGCAGTGTTTTAGAAATCAATAGTTAATCATACATGAACTAGAGCGGTGGTGAACCATCTAGCTTCGCTAGCGTGTGAATATTAATATGAGATGCCAATTCTTAGCATTGAACTGACTGTCTGTGCAAACTGCATGAAACAAGATGTGCAGCGAGGCAAGAATTAACAGTTTTTATGCCATTTTTATTACTCTTTTTTTATTACCTGTCACGTCTTTGTAGCTGCTGCAAACGGCGCCTAAGATTTATAATCAGGCGTCATAAAGCGTAGCACAAAAAGAGGTCGGCAAATGCCAGCCAGTTTAACGAGATGTAGCTAAACTCCCTCTTTTCCGGAAAATCTAGCGTCGTCGGCGTTCTCGGCGTTGTGAGCGCAGTCACGAGCATGCGCCTCGCACCTGGTAGTTGGCAGGTGGCATGGTCGAGCACACATTGGTCGGCGTGCTGTGTGACGTCACGCGACCACGTGGACACGGCTATGTTGGCATGGGTTGGCAACTTTGGCCGGTCCTTCGAGAAGGGAGGATAAGATCAGAACTGCACATACTGAGATCCATGGATACCAAATCAGACATGTTAATCTTCTGGCACGCAGGCCAATTGACACGGCTCGGTTTAAAACAAAGCTTCATATCTATGTCTCGTGTTCTTGCATATAATGCGGTAGGTTATACGGCTACATTCTATAAGTGAGATAAGAAAGAAATAATTTGAAGAAATCTTATTTAAACGAGAAGCAATGTTCATCTACGCCCACTTAGGTCCGCAAGGACAGCCTGACAGACGGGAACTATTAATGCGGTCGCGTCATAGTCCAAATGTGACCTGATCTTTTTACGAACCACTCGCTTCTCACTGAAAGGGAAATGCGGCTAGCACACCGAGAGGGACAGCTCGCGCACATACTCGAAGGGTTAGTTTCACTTCCGTCAACCACATTAGTCTTCCCATTTTGCCAACAGCTCCAGATTAGAATGTGTCCTCTCTATTCTCATCTCTATTTTTTTCCCTGGTACATTCGTTGTTTGTTTGGTTTGGTTTGGTTAATAGGGTTTAACGTCCCAAACCAACTTAGGCTGAAGAAAGCCCTATGGGAGAGGTTGGGATCATTTCGACCAACCTGTGGTTCTCTAACGTGCACTAACACCGCACAGTACTCGAGTGCCTTGCTGTTCACCTCAATTTAAACGTGGCCTTTGCGGCAGAGATCGAACCCGGATCCTGGCTCAGCCGTCGAGTGCCCCAGTCACTGACACTCCGCCAAGAAGCACACACGCATCGGCTGCCTCGTCTTCATCGGTCTTATTGCCTGAAGAACGATCCACACTGGCCGTGTTTCCTATCGTAAAGTGTTTCAGTTGGTCCGCAGCAACTACTCCTTCGTTCAAGAGCAATGGTCGTACGAGCCAGAGAAAGTGTTTGGGGTGTTGATGTTGGCTTTTTTTTTTTTTCTTTTCTTTCTTTTTTGTATATGTAGACGTGGGTACACTGAGCACAACTTGCATGGCTGCTTTATTGCCGCTGGCTTCTTGTCGAGAAGTACCGTGTCGCCTTCCTGGTAACTCAGCAATTTCCTTTGTTGCTTATTAAAGCTTCTTTCATTTCCTCTCGCAGTTCAATTGTCGTTTATAGCCTTCCGTAGATCTGTGTTTATTTAGTACGGAGCTCAGAGTGAATGGCCTTCGTGGATCAAAGGGCCGTCTAAGGCTGTGTCGAGTGATTTTTTTCTTAACAGTTCACAAACTTTACTTTCAAAACAACGAGTGATATGTCTGTGCTGCTTGTCCAGGTGCGTTTCACAACAAGGCGCACTTCATGTACCTGGTAGAGTTTTGTTGTTTACCAATTAACTGAAAAAACTAATACACTTTTTTATTTCTCGTGGCATCATTACACGGCGAAATTGAAGGCCGTTAATGGTTAAACGTGAGCCCGGTTTTACAAATCTCTTCATCGGCAATATGGTTGAGAATGTTAAATGATAAATATAAGCATATTACAGACCGTTTAATTGGCTTTCCCAAATTGGATAAATATATACTGACGTTGTTATGTGTGGTAATGTCGTCAAGATAGGGTTAACTTCAACATTATCATATACACAAAAGGCGTGTGTAGTTTGTGCATAAAAATTTATAAGATGCCCTTAACTAGTGTGCAACTTCAAAAGGCCGTATTAACAAGCTCTTAAACGGTTTTTTTTTTTGTGATATTTGATGATTCGAACAAAAGTATTGATCACGAAAATTTAAAGCTCGTTCACCTTCGATGTTGATGGCCTTCGACTTCGCAATGTGATACTACCAACGTCGAAAGCAAGAAAGTTAAGATGATTTTATATAAATGAAAGTCTATTCGTCATGCCCTATCAAGTATAAATAACGTCCGCATTAGCGGACCCACCTGCATAGAAGTATGTCTCGCAAATTTTAAAATATCAGTTTGTGAACATTGAAAAAGAAAATATGCCCCTGTAGTTCATGTCCAGTTGGTTTCCTTTAATCGTCGTCACCGCATCCATGCGTGTTGTGAAATTGGCTGCGCCCTGGATGAGAAACCTAAAGAAATGCCAGGACAGGCACGGGCTATGACAGACAACCTCCCCTCTACTATTTTAACCGCGCATCTTTCTCTCCATTGCCCTCACCTCACCTCTCTCCTCCTTCATTCATGCCCACACAATGGTCTTCGACTGCAATCTTCCCTTACCCTCAATTCCACGTGTGGAGCCAACACCCTCTAAAGGGGAGATGGCTTCTCGCCCTAGTGAGGGCGCCTACATCCGGTTATAGTAAAATTGCATGTTGTTAGGCTTAGCATCTGGAGGCGGTGCATGGACCATGAGGTACGTCATTGTGGGGTGCTTCGGAATAATTTAGCCGACCTGAGGCTTATTACTGGGCGCTCTTATCTAAACCATGCAGGCGCTTCTGTATTTCGTCTCCAGCACAAGACGGCTGCCGCGCATCGGATCTAATCCCCGATCTTGAAATCGATCCTGCCGCAACGGCCATTTTATAACGCCTCAACATGCAACCTGTCACGTGGGGTGAGCAGTGATAGTCACTTTTGGAGCTAGGTCTCATCAGGCTGCTACACCCGCCACTTTTTGCCCTAGCCACGTTTTTTTTTTTTTTTTTTCTTGTCAGGAAAGTAAATAAACTTCGAACTTTAAACGTTAGCGTTAAAAAGTACGTCAAGTTATTGTTCCGTGAGTAAGATTACTCTAAAGCAAGACTACATCACAATTAGAGCTGTATACATGGTAAACTGTGCCCAACTTCACTTAATATGATCGTATTCGAAAAGGCAAGTGGGCAGTCACTGTACACTACTTTATCTTAGGAGACTTTCTCACTGTGCTCGTTGGCTGAAAATTCAGTTTTTATGTGAAAGTCACTTAAATAAAAACATCCGTCGTTTTTCTCCACACCTCCTCTCCTGCTCCCGAATCCCTATTCATTCTTCCTTTGCTTGGCTAGGTCTTTTGCTTGTCTCGTTGCTCTACTTTGTTCTCGCACTTCCCGTCCTTAGGCAGCAGCACTTACACAGGCTGATATGAACTCCATAATACTCCTTCTGTTCGTCATCTGGACGGTGCTGTTCACGACTCGTCACATCACGCGTCGCAAGGACGACTCTCTTACTGAAGAGGAGAGGCGGTACGTATAATCCTCCTAAATGGGGATTTCTTCATGCTGGCGCTCTTTTTATGGAATGTGATATGAACTAAGATTCCTTTAAAAAAGGATGAAATGCTTCACACCAAACAAGCGGCAATTGATTACTCAGGTCGGACGCAAGTCGAGTCGCATACTGCCAAAGGATGACCGTTCGGGCCCGCTTTGAAACCACCGGAATTGTCAATAGTCAAAACTTCTACCCATTGACTTGGATCTTTTCGTTCTCCTGTTGTCATACACCGACAGCAATAAAAATTGAAGCTTTGCTTCCGCTGTGACGTGCTCGCAAAGTCCCGCCGAGGACGGTGCTTTCCGAAACTTCAAGTTCCTCTCTTCTTTCTTTCTTTCTTTCTTTCTTTCTTTCTTTCTTTCTTTCTTTCTTTCTTTCTTTCTTTCTTTCTTTCTTTCTTTCTTTCTTTCTTTCTTTCTTTCTTTCTTTCTTTCTTTCTTTCTTTCTTTCTTTCTTTCTTTCTTTCTTTCTTTCTTTCTTTCTTGAGTGACTGGCAAACTTTAGTGACATGTTTTCTGCGAAGCCCCACGAGACATTGACAATAACAGGGTATTGCTATGTGTAGTGGCAAATGTGAAAGCATTCTACCGTTGAAAGTCGAGCTAGTTGGTCAGAAGACAAGATGCACCACGCAGCAGAGTAGGCGACGACACACAGTAGAGGCACACAATACACACATTGTCCTTGTTTATGTGTATGTGTGTATTGTGTGCCTCTCCTGTGTGTCGTCGCTTACTCTGCTGCGTGGTGCGTCATGTGAAAACATTGTACTTCTATATAAGTTGTTCGCATGCAGCGGCGCCAGCTCGCCGGCACAACAGTCTGTTTTGCTTGATTCCCACACCTCCGGCGCCCGTGCTGCGAACGATGGACTTTGCGACGTTCGGATGAGACAGCTCGCAGGCAACACGACAAGCCCGCACGGCTTAGCATGGCATATGCGTTCGTTCCTTCTCTTCATCCACTCCTAGCCTTGCAGAGGCGGTTCCAATCAGATGTGCTGGTCTGCCACAGTTCGTGTTGCACAGAGAATAAACTGTCACACCACGCCATGAAAGTCTCGTTTCGAAGTCCTTCGATTGCTTGCGCCCTACACAACGGTACGCTGTGCGCGAACGTACTCTTCATCGACGTTACTAATTATTTTGCTTTTCTCCGGACAGCGCTTTGACTGGGTGACACTCCACTCAACTCTTTAAATCCTCCGCTTTCAATTTAAACGTTATTAAATACAAGCTAGCGATTCCCTCCTGGTCTCGTATATCGTTTCGCATTGTAAAAAAGAGAGAGAGAGAGAGAGAGAGACTAGTTCACGCGGTCCAGAGTAGTTCAAGCAAGGTCAAATAAGCCCAGCAAAGGCATTAAAATTTTTTTCGTTGTACTCAAGGTGACCCAGAAGCATTACAAATAACGCTGATATAGGACGTCAATTCAGGCGGTGCCTGTACTCGTACAAATTGGCAGTAAAAGGAGTTGTACCCCAAAAAAGGGTGCAATGAGGACAACAAAAAGAGAAAAACACTACACAGGAGCAAACTACCAACTGAGATAGAAACAAGCTGTTATTCTGGGAAAAGGAGTTGTGTCATCGTCCTAAATGTTTATATAGTGCATGTTCCTAGAGGTAGACAAAGGGGACAAAATGTACGAGAATAAAATCATAAATGCTAAAATAACCATATTGTAATAATAATCGTATAGTTTTTATTCTTTCTTCCTTTATCGTAAAGTCGGGGAGATGTTCTGTACTGGACAACTCAACTAGGTCTGCTTGAAAGTAGCAGCACGAAAAAACAAGGACGTGAAAGGGGACGAGGAAATCATTGAAGCTAGGCACATTTTACGACTAGGTGATAAATGTGTTAGTGAGCCACCCATCACGTTAGCATGCAATGAGTAGGGTAGCTATATCAGGGAACCTTAGTTCGGGAATTTTGGTGACTCGTGTTTTGATGTCTGCTTATCGGTGATTGAGTGGTTTACAGGGTCGCTCGGCTTCCCTATATATTTCATGTTTGCTGCATACTTTAGTTGCGAGTTAGCGTATCTCTTGTCCCCTTTCATGTCGTTTTTTCACGTTGCTACTTTCAAGATAACACCTTATCAATTCATCCAATTCGACATTCTTCTGCAGTACTAGATTGGCCTGGTGGGAGCGAAAAAAAAAAAAAGCAAGCGTCTGGACAGCGTGCAAAGAAAGGCACAGCGATAAGCAGCACAGTGAGAAAACCTTCGATCGGCAAAATAGCTCATAGAAGAAACAGTCCGACGAAAAAGCACAGGAGAAGATAATACGACAAAAAACATCCCAGCGCAGTCGGTGCAGAGCTGCAGGAGGGGTAAACTGTCAAAGTTACCATCAGAAGGGGTAAACGCCTAAGCCAAGTGACACCGTCATTGCCAGAGGGTAAAACACAAGGTGTGGGGTACGGGCATTGTCAAGTTTGGTCAAGTATGATAAGGTTAAGATAATACAGAATAAATACTTACAAAACACCAGTTCTCTTTGCTATGTACTCGTTTCCCTTGGTTTTAATGCCGTCTAAACTGCGAATCAGCCAACTCACAATTATTTCTCAATGCATCAACCTTCACAACGGTTTCGAGTACTTGGCGATTATCAAAAGAAGAATCACACCGACTCGTCAGTCAAGATAAGTTCACCAATAATGCTTGCGCTTGATTGTCGCTGAGACGTTCTTTGTGCTGTTCTGATTTTTTTTATATTTTTTAATTCGTGGCCCTGATCGGCCTTCTGCCATTTAATTGTGCCTCTTCCGTGCGGACCAAGCTCAGACATATGGCCGAGTACACATAGATTGTTTAAAATCTGCAATCCGCAAGAGAGTCAGTTTTATGCTTCCGTGCGTGTCCAGCAAGTCAGTTTACTACGGATCCCAGCACTAGCAATAAAGCTCAAAGCTTGTGCGCATATTTGTCTTTGCTCAGCAATCTTTATCATTTATTATTCATTCATTTTTCTTTCTTTCTTTTTCCTGCTGTTCTCGTACAGGCAGCTCGACGAACCCCTATTCTTGACACCGCTTCTGGAGAGTAACGACACAGAGCGAGCCCGGCGCCTGAGCAGGGTCACTCTCTTCGAAGAGCACGGCGTCGAAGCGCACTCGGGTTACGTCACGGTGGACAAGGGTTATGGCAGCCATCTTTTTTTTCTCCTGACAAAGGCGAAGGTATGTGCTTTTAACGTGCCGCAACACTACAAGTGCGTTATCTGTCAGAGCGAAGAGGTTTTCGCGGTGTTATTTTCCAGAAGTACATTTTACGTCATTGAAAGAGGAAAGAACGCAAAACAGCAGCTAAAGCTTCAGTTTTATTTCATTCATATTGAGCGGGCGTTCAGAATTGGCAATACTGGAGTTGATAGACCGGCTTTCATGTCCATGCAAGACGCGGAACAAGTCTGGCAATTGGTACTAGCGTCATGTTCTGAAGAAACAGACAAAAACAGGTTAGTATTTCCGGTAAACTAGTTCCAACAAAAACACCTCTACTTTACTCCACTTTTTGTTCGCCACACGAAATTAGAGACGCACACGCCGGTGCTAAGGGCTGGAAAGTTAATCAGAAATCAGTTGAACCTTTTTTTATTAGTTGTTTACAGAATCACATTTTATGCCGGGAGAAATGTAGATTTGGCGCGGGCATTGCATGAAGGCTTCCCACTTAATAAAAAATAAAGCCATCATAAATGATAGCTTAGGTTTTGGAAGTGCACGACTTGAAGAAAAAGTGGCCAGAATTTGTGAGCACCGGTTGCAAACGTTCAATAGCCTCAAAAAGAGAATGACGCAGCTTTCCTCCAGGCTTGAGACAGCTTCAAGGATGAGCGACTCAAGCCGTCCTCAAGCATCGTACGGAGGGAACCTCAGCTGCTATTTTCTTTATTTGTGTTCGAGCGCTTGAAGTATATGTTACACGTGTTAAACGTAATTGGGGTAATTTATTGCCTTATACATATCTATGCCAGTTCATTGCAAACTGAAAATAAAATAGAAATTAGAACAAAACAGTACGCTCAGTGTTCTCAGTTCACGCGGAAAGGAGCAGAACAACTTCTAAAAATGCGGGCTGGTACGTCCAACTTTCAGATAAGCTTCTGCCTCCTGCCGTCTACATCGCGGTAAAAGAACTAACCATGAATAGCAGTATACGAGATAGCAAAACTTTCTTGTGGGTGAGCTTATCATTGCCAACGGTTCAGAGATAGGATTGTCGTGCCAACCTTACCCAGACCTTGTAGCGGTTGACGAGGGAACGACTCTGCTGGTACTAGTGTCTAGAGGGGCTTTCTCCAAATGACTGCGATAAGCAGCTGGGAGCTTAGCAAGGATCAGCGCTGAGCTCCGTGGGCAATAATGTGGCGCGTTCTCGCCTGCTGTTCTACAGTGTCGCTGTCTGGTCGCACCAGCTGCAAACGCAACACTGTACACTTAACTTGCATCAGGCTTCCAGCCGCGATGCACCAATATAAGATTTACTGCGTTCAGTGAAAGGGATTATATTTTATTTATTGAGGTTAAGCATATTGTCAGGAAAATGGTAGCCAATCGGGTGAATCGCCGTTAAATGTAAGTACTAGATCCAAAGCCATGAAGACCAGAGGGGCCGCGATGCATAAAAAACTGACATTAATTCCTATATCCTGACAATTTGTCATTCCTTGGTACATGATCTAGTCATTATGCAGCAATGTTCTGTTTAAAAGAAACCTTCATGCCTTGAAATCAGCATTACTCCATGGTTAACTCTTTTTTATCTTGACCTTTTTTGACCTTGCACTGTTTTCTGGTGAACAGCGTCGCAATTATATGACTTTAGTAGATGCTTGCATGAAACGTACTTACATAAGAGCATTTACCGGTTAGCTCATAAATTTTATTTGGTACTTTATGCACTATGTCCGTTTATTTATTAATTTTATTGCAACTGTAAAGCATGGATAGTTAGCTGGTACGCAGTGCATTTTGTCGCATTCTAGCGACTGCCAAACAAAAATGCGCCGCCTGCCTTGGTGGTACAATATCCAAAACATTGTACAACTCGAATACATTTGCACAAAGAAGTGACCGCTGAAATTACGCAATTTTTAAAAAGAAACAGAGAGCACTGATTGAAGTTATTTTTGCCTGTAGATTGTCTCAGCAGTCGCATCTTACCTGTGCTAACCTACGAGGAAGAAATGTAGAGGCGAACGAAAAAGGGTTGAACTTAGACTGAGAAAAACACAGTCACATGTGGAAAGGAATAAGGTAAGTGCAACATTAAGACGTAGGAAGCGAGCTGAGTGGGCCAGGGAACAAATATATGAATTACTGAAATCCTGTCGAAGTGAAGATATGGGCATGCATTGAAGTACATGTAATTCGAAGGCAGCCGATGGCAGCTAAGGCTAGCAAGAGACGGAAGAAAGCAATTGAGTGCAATACACAAGGCAGTTTACTCGGATAACTTAACCGCAATTAGATGGCAGCAGCATAATTGAGGATATATGGGAGAGCCATTTGGACTCCAATGGTTGTTCGTAGTAACGATGATGATGTCCGGAAAGACGAACGCAAAGACGGGGGTATAACTGTTAACTACATTATAAGAATCTGTATTCAATAGCAAGCTAACAAGCTTTTCTACCCCTGCAGTTGGCGTAGAATCCATGCACATATCTTCTACTTACAAATGGCAGTATTTCCAGAACACTCAATTCCATAGAATTATTTCAGCGCGGCCACATTTCGAAACACCCACCTCAAACTTCGCCGCCTAATTACGCCTAATTACGTACTTGCGGTGCTCGCGGCAGACAGAGGCGGTCGAAAGAAATCCCCCTCGGTGCGTCACGGCATTTGAGTATGATGTTTCGTCTCTATGGAGCAACGGCGCAGGGTTAATTGTGCTCATTTCAGCCTCCGTTAGGGAATCCGAAGATGCGGCTGTAAAAAGCATCTACGACACAGTAGGATGGAGTTTTGCACGAGTCCGCGACACAGTCTTGCATGTGTCATTCTGCAAACTGCGATGGAAATTCCGAGACGCATGTCGCGGAACACGACAACGCTACGAGAATTCTTCAGAGTGCAATAGTTCATAGGGATGGGACCATCCTTGAGTTTCTGAGACTATTATACGTGCCAGGCGTATTGACTAAAATGCTTATGAATCGGTTTGAGTTATTCAGGATACAGCCGTTGGCTTTGTGTCCTCTTGATCGCATTCCTTCGGTGTAAAAGCAACTTTCGTTCATTACACGAATTCAGGTTCTTTTTTTTTTTTTTATTAACAGAAGCGAATACAGGGTACGCTGTGCACTACATGTGTGTCGCTGAGACTAAGCCTACCATCAAACGGCTGCTGCTAATAGCTAAAAAGCCTACTACTGTTCAGCCGCTCCATGAATTTCCACGCAGCACCTGCCGGACACGGCACCTTTGATTCTATGGACCTTCGGCGGCCCCGGCGTGTCTTCATTGCTCGGGCCGCTATTATTCAACGGCCCCGCCATCCTTGACGCCGCCGGACACTTGAAATCTGCCCCGGGCGGTGACCTGCAGTCGTTCGCGCACGTCCTCTACCTGGATCACCCTGTGGGAAGCGGTTACAGTTTCGCCGAGCATGACGAGGACGACAGACCATTCGCCAAGAGCGTGGACGATGCCGTAGACGGCGTGGATGAGTTCTTGCGGCAATTCGAGATTCTGTTCCCCGAGTTCCGAGGCCGTCAGCTCTACTTTGCCGGAGAGTCCTATTCCGGTCAGTGAAGTTTTCAACGTTGCAAAAATGTGCTATCGTTTACTTTAAGGTTCGTTCCGTGCAAGAATTTCAGCTTCTTTTTTAACGTGCTGCCCGCTATTCATTCCCTCACAGTAGAGGGTGTTTCCTTTCCTTTCATTGAGCGTGTTACAAGCTAGACTGCAAGGGATAACTTTAGCGTAGAGATCTTTCGATATATTTGCTCAGTCAGCAGTACCTTCGTAACGCTTCATTGGTGTAAATAAGAAAACTGATGTTGTGAACTCACTATGACACACTTGTTGAAATAATATTCCGGAAGGGTTCACAGTAGCTCGGGGGCCGTACAAGTCTTGCGTACGCATAACACAGCCTTGAAAAGGATTGAGGTTGGTTAGCCATATATGTTTGAGGAGATTATATAGTACACAAAGAAAAGGTGACGCTCCCTAAGCTTTCCGTCAAGGCAAAAAAAGAAAAGATCGTATTGGCTAAAGACGTTTTCGTAAAGATTTATATGACCCTTTCTTAGCGTCCAGCAATGCTATTGTTGGGAGGTTCTGAAAGGCGGTTTTACTATGGTTATAGTTGTTTCATTCGTTGCTCGCATCCTTAGGATGTCACAAAATATCACAAAAACTATGTTTTGGTTAGTTATATTTCCGCATGTCTCACTCCCCCTGGCAAATGATTTGTTCGTAGCACGGGACGCCTTCGGCTACGCCCACCGGCACCACAGTACGGAAACAAAGATAAGTATGAAGTTGGCCGGCATCATGAGCGGAGCTGGCTTTATCGCACCGCTACTCAGGTCGGCGAACCCTGCGAAATTCCTCCTCAAACTAGGCCTCATCGACACCGAGGGCCGGCGGCTTCTGGACGAGAAGTTCGGCCAGATAAAGGAGTCCGTGGAGGACCAAGAGATACTCGTGGCCTTGCTTCTGCTGAGGTCAGAGCCTTGATGCATGTACAGCCTTCCAGTCTTTTTAACAATATCACGCAAAACAAGAATCATTTGCCGGCTTGGACCATAACCGTCTGGTGAACCTCTCCCAATGAAATTTAAAAAACAATATATTGCTTTCAAGAGCAGTTCTTACCATGTTCACGTACATCCACTTTGTTACACACCCACTATCTAATTACTTAGTTTGTGCCTCTATTATCTAGCAGAGATTCTTTAGCATGCAGTCGTAAGGTACGCAGTTATTTTAAAGATAACTCGAAGGTATCCCTAAATTTCTGATGGCACATTCCTCCACTATCGCCATAACCTGTCACCTCATGTCACTAACTCACCACTCGCTTTCCAACCACCCTCTTTTACCCCTCGAATTTTCTCCTCTCCACAAGCTTGGTTTGGAGCATTTCTCTACCTCTACTTTGATAACTGCTCATGGTGGGCAGGTGGCTATTAAATTAGTTCTACAAGCAATTAAAGTATCACCACTGACGCTGTAAATTGTAAGGCAGAATGCAGGGCTGTATGGCTACAACAGCTTTCGCTATAAAAGTAATCACCACAAAGTGAAACGAGGCACGCCATGTCAGCGGCCAAATAGATAAGGTTTTTCAGACTGGGAGCTGTACCAAACACCAGCGATGACCGTGAACAGTTATTATATCGAGGCGCTGCTTTAAAAACGTATGAAAGACCCCAGCAGTTCATATACAGTCGCGATAAATAATGATATATTGTTTGTTGTAACACTTTCCGTCTTTTGATGCGGTAGCTTTTGAAGCTCAATTTGAAAAAAAAAAAAAATGTTAACCAGCTTTGGTTCTTGAAATCGTCAACACTGCTGTGATGACTTCACAACGTCGCACGACATGGCCAAGCGTTGACTGGGTGACGGCATGTTTATGATCATGGAATCACGTGGTGTTGTCGAGTTAAAAGGTACGCTGGGAGCAGTGGCGGCGATACGAAAGCGAAGGGGGGATATGGGGTCGGAGGGAGTGGACGCACCCTAAAAAACAAAAACCTTTGCACATCTTCCCGAACGTCCGTTTCTGAGCTTTCATGGATTACATCGTAAGAATTTGCTAGTGGTCATTTTCCTAAGCAAAATAGGCAATGACCTCGATTAATATCGAAAGCATGAGTTAAGGTTAGTCATTTTTATTGCTCAACAAAATAGGGCACACAATGTTTGTGCAAATTAAATGTAAACGAAGGTATTATTGTTTCTATTTTGTTTTTATTTTTTGGTATAAGGAAGTCTGCCCCGCCCTTCCTCTTCCCCCCCCCCCCCTTCACACACATACACGCACAAACACTCAAGAAAGTCACTAGCTGGCAAGCAACAATTAGAAGCCTCATTTCAGTAAAACAGTTACGCGTCGGTGTCGTTTCTTTTACTGAAGCGTCACAGAGGCGGTGTGGAGCGGGAACACGGCTGCTGAAAGAGGGAAGAGCGGGAAAAGGAAGAAGAAAAAAAGATAGGAGTGCGACGACCAGGGAGTGGTAGATAGACAAAGCGAAAACGTCCCGCAATGACCTCTGTAGTACACCCTTTCAGTGCCTCCATGGAGATTTTTATTCAGCGTTGTGTGCCGATTCCTTATCCTAAACAATAACAAACTCATATAACGGGCTGTTTAAAAATATCGCTAATGCATTTATGCCGCATGGGTATTGTTGATCGCCAGGAAACCATTTTTTATTGCGTCTTGTTGACCATGCAGGTTTCAAGTCAAGGAACGTTTGTTGAGTAGCTGCAACAAAAATTGTTACACAAACACCACAAAATGTGCCATCGCTGTACACGCTAGCAAGAGTCGCGATCTTCACCAAAGTCAGGTGGTTCAGTACGGCTGCAATTTGTTACTCTCATCGGAGATGAAAAGTCGAAGATATGACATCTTCATGCCTGTCGCTCACCCCTGTATTTTTGCCTTCCCAGGGAGGTCTTTTTCGGGACCGAAACGGGAACTCCTTCGCTGTTCCAGGAGCTCACCGGATACCGACATCGGGCGTCTGCACTCCGTTCGACAGAGCCTGCGGAGTTCGTCACATACCGGGAGTACGTCGCAAGCAACGATTTCAAGAGGGCCATACATGTCGGCGTCAATGCGACTCCGGAACGACAGCGCAGTTTCGTCACCAATAGCCTCTACGCGTACGACGCTTTCAAGGACATCACCGATATGGTGCAAACCGTTCTCGACCACCATCGCGTGCTTCTGTATGGAGGGAATATGGACGTCGTGTACCCGTCCGACGCGGTGTATCGTTTTTTGCGGTCCCTTCATTGGAGTGGGGGCCGAGAGTTCGCGAAAGCAAGGAAAAGGCCGTACACGAACTCGTCGGGCGCGGGAGAAGTAGTGGGCTACAAGTTGCAAGTTCGCAACCTCACCTACGCTTTACTCGTGAATTCTGGTCATTACGTGTCCTTCGACAATCGCCGGGCCGTTGCCGACTTGTACAAAGACTTCGTGAGTGCTAACGTCACTACTACTTAACCGGAATATCTGAATGACGGTCCTGTTGGCCAATGTTCACAAAAGTTCTTACCAGCGGGAAAAAACAGAAGCGGTGATTTGGCTCGTTGACATGCAGCAGTAAATGTGACTCTGGGGACGAGAAATAATAAAACACTCGTGCATTCCATGTTAGACAGGGGCGGGGTATATAAAGATGTGCAAAGTACTCTCATTTTGGAATATTCATGCTACCAACAGTCGCTGATTCTCCGGGAAGCTACTTTACGACCTACAAGCAAATTTGCCTTAATATTAACGCTGCGTCGGCCTACTCCGAAGACTCTTGTCACCTCTCCACACGTATTTACATTGACAACCGCAATTTCCCCAACCCTCCCGCATTCCCCGGCGCATCCTCTGCTTTTAGAGCGAGATAACAGAAGTGGCCAAGAGGGTGTACTCCAGAGCCGGTGTTTTGCATAAGTATTATTCTGAATTCATTTGAATATGCATCAACCACCCCTTTTCACACTTTCCAAAAGCTACTTTTCTTCAAATCTCGGTCCATTTGAAAATAACTCACCACGGCGAATGTAGTTCCACTTACAAAGCCTGCTGAAGGCATTCAATCTGAGTGGTACTGAATAGTTTATAGCGAAAGTTGGCGGTGCATTTCTGCGGAATGGTCGACAGGCATAACGTGTTGAACTCAAAGGAACGGTTTTCAATGCCTTGGGGTAGGAATTTTAGAGCAAGGGGCCAACGACCTGCCTCGCCCATATCGCTGTCGACTGTGAGATCAACTTCTCCGAGATAATGGCGCTGAACTCCGTAAGCCTGTGGCTAAACCTTCGTGCTTAACTACATCTGCAGCTCTCCAACTTGAGGAATTCATTAACCACGATACCGCGCAGTGAGATCGATTCCGGTACGCGAAGGGTGATTATCGATCGTCCGGAGAGTAAACAGTGCCTCCACACTTCCGCAACAATAGCTTCAAATTCTACGCTAGTATTTGCAATTCCCGTTTCCACATCATTCGTCCGCAAGTACACAGACGTCTCAATTTAATCCGTAAAAAATATACTGGGGCAGCCTTTGTTATTCGTGCACCGGTAAATAGTGTGAAGTTCCAAAATGGCGAACTGCAATTTATATAAAAATATTTAGCGAAATACATATAGCGTCATAAAGTTTTGTGGCGCAGCAGGAGTATGTCTTCTCCAGCTTTCATTACTCGCCATGAAGCAAAATTGAAAAAAAAAAAAAAACTCCAGCCCGAAACTTCCGAGGGATTTTAGCGACTAAAATGGCTAAAGGCGAAAGCCTGAGTGCCGTATTCTGCTCGCAACTGGCAATAATTAGTAAATAGCTAATTACCTAATATTTAATTGATTAGTTGGTCATTAGGTGGGTACCAGGTGATGAATTATATAGGAATTACTAATTAGTCATTAATTAGTAATTAGTCATTGATTGGCATATGGCCACATAAGGTATGCATTCGCGCATACTGTGGTGGTGCTCTGTGGTTGGTTGACACCTCTATGACGTCATCTGGCCTCGGCTTATCAGAGTCGCCGCAAAAGCGGGACACATTTTGTCCACGACAGCATGAGCCGTTAAAGGTTTTCGTCTTAATACTTCGTCGGAGAGCTGACGAACTACATTTGGCCTTCAGCATCGAGAAGGGGACGTTCCCTCATTAGCATCTCGGAGGCTCATTTTTTCCCGCGCTTCCATAGAGTACAATACAGTGACTATAATATTTCTTCTTATGCAGTGCAGTACTACTCATGGGCGCTTAGAACCAAATAAATGAAGTGGTTTATGAATTTCCTTTCCACAACGCATTCAGGTATTCTGAGTGCCGGTTTTTTGTCACTAAACATTATCATCATCATCATCACGTGACACAGACGTCATGCTTATGCAGCTGCAGCATACTAGACTTTCAAGTAGACTCCCTGAAGCCCCCAAGCTCGGGAACCCATGACGTCTTAAGAGCCGTAATTTAGTTCCGAATTACTATGTAAGGCGCGAAAGGCTCGGCTGATGCTTGTACATCTTCAATACGTTGACAAAATGCTTTAGAAAGCGTAATAAATGGCTATATATCTTCACAGCGTTGCTTTTACGAGGCTGGACACAGTTGCAGCACTGAACCAGCACTAGTATAGGAAAGCTTTTATTCGAGCAACGTTACATTCAGAAGATGTGTATTCGAGAAATACGTAATTTAAGTAACTAATGGTTATCTGATCTGTGGGTACAGTGTACCGCTTTTTCTTCTCTTTGAAAGTCACTCAGTCGGAGTTTCCTGTTTATTAAAAGTGTTGCTTTCATTATTTCTCCATGACCGTCTGATCTTGATTCGCTGAATTCAATGTCGACATCTTTTGAAAGACTGTTCGGTTCCATTCGCGGTTTAATTGTCTAGATTTGACTATACCACATATTATATTTTGTGTGTTATGTGTTAAAAGGACTGGACAAAAAAAGTTCATTGCGGCTGTAGGCGTTCGAAAAAGAACCAGCTATGCACCTGAAATTTTTATAGTATCGGACAAATGTTGATGAAAATATAATGAAGTGTGTTTGCATGTAGTGACCCGCAGAAAAATTTCGTTGTTTTGGTGGGAAAAACGTTATCACTTTATTCTACGAGCGTCAAACACAATTTTCTATTTGTTCGCGGCGAAACGTGTTTCGGCATCTTAATGAATATTTGAACTTTCTTGGGTACAGCAAATATTATCACATGTGGACAAAGACGACGGATAAGGAAGAAACTCATTATATTTTTCTAAATAAAAACGAGCAAGATAATTCCTCGAGCTAAAATTAGGTGCACGTGGAAATACCCGAACCGTCGTGTGTTTACACCACGCCTGTACTCGTCAATCTGTCGGCGTTATCAAAAAAACGTTGAATACATAACAACGCAAACATATAAAGAGCATAAAGAGTACACATTACCCACAATGAATGCAACTCATCAGTTTCCTAACTCTGCCTGCCGCATTGTTCTAGATCAATACTTGTCTCAGTGCGGTCTAGTGACTCCATTGGGAGTACGGCGAATCTGCAAATAATTACGTTTCACTGTTTACTCTGCTTCGCCTTGTGAGCACGCCGGAGGGTTTGTTTGAGCCTTATGTATGGGCTGCTGAAGACACGCTGGGCATTGAGCATGATATATATTTCCGCACAGAACCCTTGTATAGAATTTGGGACAGCGTTGTCAGTTCTACGCATTTTCGTTCACTGCTTAGGTACCTGGTTCATTGCTTTTTCATATTGATTTATTCTTTTTTGCTGAAATACTAATGAGAACACCGGCTGCTTTGATCAGACAGCATTTTTAAATTAACGAGAGTCCAGGATTAACTGCATATTAGAGTTGCGTGCAATAAGCCGAGTGCTTGAATGAAAATATATTAATGCTCCTCAGTTTTGGAAGCGAATAACAGCTTAGTTAAACTGCTCAGGAATATTAAATACCTGCAGCAGCGTCACACTAGAACAAGCTATTATGACGTAAAACAAATTACAACCAGAATAAATATGCGCCGCGAAGTTGCATCTTAAGCTCTTGCTGATTCTACCAGAAACGAAAAATAGACAGGGTTTATAATCCTACTGGCAACAACGTATGGGAAAAGAGCTATGAGGTTAACGGCTGATGGTAACGCAGCGAATTTCGGGAAGGAAAATGAGAGGGTTTTGATCTGACAATCGCAAACCCTATTCGGTCGAATATCGTTTTGGAGACCAAAAAGAGTACTGTTCCATTTCTCTCGTGGCGTGAAACTTGCTTTGCCAGAATTGTCGTCGAACCCAAAAGGAAGCTCACTATAGGCCCTGACGTGAACACATGTCAGAGTCCTTCCATATAATTCTGTGCGGGTCATCTCGGTGCAGGGTATCAATTCTCGGCGCCGACATGAGGCTTTCGGCATTTCAAAAGCTATACTCTTTGAACCTTCTCTCTATGAATTGAGGAAGATGCATCCTATCTGGCCAAGGCGGCCAGATAGGGCTCGCGATCCCCCTTTCCCCAACCCCATTCGCATGCAGCATTCCCACACATAGCATTAGACATTACCCAAAGGATACCGCCTCTTGACAGCGTCCTCGTTTCTCTACATACAGCGGCCTCGCGTTTCCGCACACCGTCGGACGAAGAAGCGTGCTTGATTGCAGTCTCAAAAGATGCACACGCGAAGGGAGAGCGCATCCGCGCCTTTTCTCGCTCACTTTTTCCTCTCGCGCGGGACTGTATGCATCTCTGTATATGTTGGAGAACTCCCGAAGGACCTGGGTCAACGGCAGCCACGGAGCCAATTTCCATTTCGGTGCCGCCGAACGGAACCCCTTCCCGGCACCAAACGTGGGGAAGGACTGAGAAAGGTTAGGAGGGACGGGAAAGGAGGTCTCGGGGTTTCTTTCCCATTGGCCACGCAATTTGCCACGCGCTTTCTTCTTCCCCGGGAAACAAATAAAAATAAAGTAGTGGAGAAGGGTGTTTGGTGGGTGCATCGATTCCATCCGGCTCGCAGAACCTCTGCCTATAGCTACCTCTCCGCCGCCGCCGCGCCTCGAGGTTCAATATGTGTACGCACTCGCCCTCTGATGGCTGGCATTGGGCACTCCTTGCCTGCCGTTGGCGTGTTTCTATTGCCCAGTCACACGGGGCTCAATTGCTCCTCTATTGCAGGCTCGGAAGAGTGGGCCGCATTGCCGTCTCCTCCCGGGGACAAGGTATTTGTACGGTCACCCGTATGGTGCACTATGCGGTTCTGGCTGCTGTTCCGCATCGGTCGGTTATTGACCGGCACAGCCTTATATAGCCGTCACGATGTTATTTGTTGCTACGCAGTGTCTAAGGTGCCGCAGGCCCTTGGGAGCGGCGTTTCCCCCCCCCCCCCCCCCCTTTTGTTCATTGCAGTCGCGAAAGAAAAGAAAGGCGTTAGGCACATCCAGGAAACAACCAGACTATAATGTCCCCCCAAAATGAACTTCTTGCTTATGTGGCAAGATATGAACAGCGGATAACAGGAGAGAGAGAAGACTTCCTTCTTCCGAGGAGTTTACGTGCCATGTACCTACACAAACTGACTCGCTCAGCGTTCTTTTAGGACGCTATACATGTAAATACGAAACTAATTGGGCAAAAATTGTGCTGATAGAATTAGCCATGGTTTTCTGCATGTTGGGTTTTCACTACAACATGCAGTAATTGGTACTAATAGACGCGTTCGTTAAGTGCAGAACACCTCGGTGTCATTTGTCACGTGACACGCGTAGCTTTATAGGGAAACCAGAGTCTCATTTGGAGGCTAGGAGCGTTTCTGCGAACTCTGCAAACCAGCGTTGGCCCGGGATAGTATCCGTACAGACTCGCTTCCCGCTGGCTGCAGATAATACGAAAAAAAATAAAAAATGCGCGTGGCATGTACATAAAAAACGTAATTGCGGCATAATTAAAGCTATATTTTGATTTACAATATAGTGCTTACCGTGCTGGATCCTGCATATCGCCCACGCTCTTGCTCCTTGAAGTGCGCGTCTGCGCAATGTATTCGAGTGACTGCTTTTTCCTATCCCATAACTAATGGTATCTGTCTCGTCTGGGAACGGTGAGGCTTAAATTATGCAAAGCAAGGAGTCAACTGTACCGAGAGCTCGGAGATCGATGACCAGCGTCTGCAGAATAAGGGTTACTTCGTTTCAATTACGGGTGAAACGAATAACCCTTAATTAATATACGAGAAATGGCGAAGGCACGAGCATGTGCGTTCCCAAGACAATCACAGTGCAAAGGAGGCGCACACGGCAACGCCTGCAGAATGTCGTTTTTTTTTTTTATATCGTATACTATACCGTGCCATCGGAAGTGGGGAGGGGGCATTTTCCGATAAATTATAAATTAGGAGGACGCGCTTAAGCTTCACTTTAATAGTAGAAGAGATAGCGTCTTTAGCGTCGCATTTTCATTCTAGTCTTTAATCTTTCTTGCTTCGAATACTTCAATTTCTTAAATTATTAATACTGTACACATAACAACACGCCCTAAACACACGTTAGTAATTCATAAGCCCCAAAGCACGTTCACTAGAGGGCCCTTCAGACACGATTGGCAAACAACGAGCTTTCCTGGCATTGCCAATAAAAAGTGAAAACCACTTTCGCGGCTTATGCGTGTCGTGCCTCCCTGTCATGCAGGGTGCCTGCGTTCGAAGCCCAATGTTGACAATTTTATTTTATTGCGTATTTTTCCTACATTTTATTCCCAATTCTGGGCTTCGACGTCGGCGCCGCCTTTTCGACCGACCGAGCTGTATACGGTATCGCATAATACTCATGTAAAGGACGCGCTGAAGAAGCGCCATGGCCTGCAGTGTACGTAGAGGAGAGGCGGCGCGTCGACGCTAGTGTGCAGCCGCTGGGAGCTGCAGGGTGCAACTCCTCCTAGCTCCGCACTGCTCGCTCGTCAGACATCCAAGGTACCTTACAGCCCCCTCCGATCGCGCAGCCAAAGCATGGGTTTCAGTGACGCTGGCATCAACCACGGCCGCGCAATCACCCTTCAGACTAGCCATGAATCAACAAACGCCGTAGAAGCTCTCTTTCTCTCTCTCCACTTCCGTGCTCTCCTCTCACGTTCCTATCGCTTTGAGAAAATAGACGGGGCTTAGCTTTAGTTAAGCCCGGTAGGTTGCGAAAGCAATTTGAATTGAATTGAATGTCCTTTATTCAATGGGAAGGGCATGGCTACGCTATGGTTCAGCTCGTTGTGTAGCCAATTGCGGTGTACTATGTTCACCGTACGATTAACACAGAGTCTTCACTGTTCAAAGCTTCCATTAGATTCGATTTGGAGTCGTCACCGGTTGAGGACGATTCAAGAGAAGCACGACGCGATCGTCTAGCTGCATCTTAAGCGCGCCTTCGAGCGAGACGCTGTTCCCGCTCTTCATGTCTCTGTAGCCCGCTGTCGTTTCCTGGCTTGATCGAGACGGTGTGACTTTTCGTTCTGTTTATCAGGATGCATAGCGAGTGCCTCAGCTAAGCAAGCGCGCACATTTATATACCTATCGTCTTCCTCCTCGTCCTCCTCTCAAATGCGAGAGAAGAGGTGACAGCAGCGCCTCCACTCGATAGCAGCGCGGCTCCAGCTGCAGCGCACCGTGCCTACCGACCGCCGCCACCCGACGACTCGACTTGGTAGCCCAACTCTCGCAGCTTGTATGACGTCAAAGCGGCGTCATCATCATATGCGTGGCGCGCCGTGCCTACCGACCGCCGCTACCCGACGACTCGACTTGGTAGCCCATCTCTCGCAGCTGGTATAACGTCATAGTGACGTCAACACCTCATCCGCGGCGCGCCGGGCCTACCGACCGCTGCCACTCGACGATTCAACTTTGTAGCCCATCTCTCGCAGCTGGTATGACGTCACAGCCATCTGGGGTCATTAAATGTCAAACGTGCCTACCGACCGTGGCTACGCGAAGGGCTGAAAATGGGAGTAGTATTGCTTTCGCAATAAAACAGTTTGCTTTAAACTTCAATTCTCTCCAGGCGAGGCACTTCATTGGTCTCTCAGCAAGACCGCGCTTTACATATTATGACACCTGTGTGGCGGTTCAGAAACTAGGAGCAGAAGGAACAGAACATTGGCCAAAAATGCATCACAGCTTTTTGAGACTTTCCGCAAGCATAGGAATGCGCCTGCAGGATGTTTTATCAGGATGTATGTAGTATAAGCCACATAGCCCAGAACATCGCACATCGTTATCTGACAAGTTTTAGAGGGGACATGTTGTACTCCCTTCTCGCGCTAAGAAATAATCCACTAATTACATCAGAAGAACATTACCTGCTGGACGGGCGTGCTACTTGGATTGGCTGTCCTGCGAAGGTTGTGTCCTAGAGGCAGCGAAAACAAACAGAAGTTGGCCTTCAATGATAGTGTGCACATCGCGTTATAATCACAATTACTGACCGCTCTCGCTGAATATACAACCTTTACAAGCTAGAGACCAAGAAATGAAATACTGGTGTCACCATCTATCAACAAATTTCGCAAGTGTAATGCGTGCCTTTACAGTTAATTTGTGGCATGGATCTCAGGGGCCAGGCAAGAGTATCATTCACTTGAAAGAGTCGGCAATACTACCTGTTAAGAGGAGGATGTCGTGAGTTTGAATTCACTGGGGAGAAGGTTTTAAACGCAGTTTTCTCGCTGACAGACGCACCTTTTGGTTTAGGGAAAACGCCAGCATAGCCAGCATCATCATCATCATTACCAGCCGGACTATACTTACTGGAGGGTGAAGGTCTTTCCCATATTCCTCCAGTTAACCCGGTCTAGTATAGTGGATACTTGACCACAGCGAACTTCTTAACCTCATCTTCCCATCTAACCTTCTGCTACGTTTTCCTTCCCTTGGAATCTTGTTTGTTACCCGAAGCGACCATCGGTTATCTTCTCTTCGCACTACATGTCCTCCCCATGAACATTTCTTCTTCTTGATTTTCACTAGAATGTCAGTAAAGAGTTTTTTTTCTCTGACCCACTCTGTACGCTTCCTATCTCTTAACTTTGCCCCTACCATTTTTCATTTCATAGCCCTCTGAATTGTCCTCAACTTACGTAGAATCCTAGCCAGCGCCCTTGCATAACCAGCAAGAGCCAGCGAAAACCCAGTTTTAATACATAATCATATACCCGCATATTCGGATTTCGCCATGGCGGCTGATAAGCCTCATTCAAAGCAGCCGCTTGGAAAAAAGAATTGAAGCCGATTTTGCTAAGTTGGTCAGATTCAAAGCATGTGGGCAAGCACGTCATCTTTCATTTCGGTTCAAATCTAGGGTTTCAAGATGAGGCTTCAGCGAAAATCGGTGAAATCGGTGGCCGGGAACCTTAGAGTACATAATTATAAAATTTTAGGACCCATTCACGCATATTAAGATCACAATGCGAGAACTCCATGTTTGGATCCGTTGCGTGCGGATGGAGGTTGATAAAGACGGCACACACTGCACAACTCGAAAGAGTGGCGATTATGTGCAGTTAAAGGCGATGCGAGGAGTCCACGGCAATCATGCGCTGCAGAATACCGCAACTAAAATTTGGTTAATGGCGATCGAGGTAATCTATGACGAACATTTGCGAGAACTGTTGCGAAACTGAGACCATATATCCCTTTATGTTTGTTTCCTGCGGGCGGTTTGCTTCCCTCCGTAGAAATTACTTAGGGTCCTCCCTCGCTTAACTAGGGCTTACTCTAACTTTTCGGGTCCACATCTCCTTCGGGGCTAGCTCCTAGGGATAAGTCCTAAACCCAATTTGCAATTTTATTCATAGCTACGTTATTTCTCAAGTATATTGCTTTGTTGAAATAAAAATTCATTGCCTTCTCATTTTTATTATTTTTGGTTCAAAATCTAGTATGAGAGACAAAGCTATCCAAACATTTCCCCCCTTGTCCATAAATGTGTCCACGTTTCAGCCCTATGGGGCTGAAACGTGTAGGCTAACCAAGAGAATTCTAGAGAGAGGACAACCCAGAGGGCTATGGAACGAAAAATGGTAGGTGTAACATTAAGAGATAGGAAGCGTGCAGAGTGGGTCAGAGAAATAACTCGTTACCGACATTCTAGTGGAAATTAAGAAGAAGAAATGGGCATGGACAGGACATGTAGGGCGAAGAGAGGATAACCGATGGTCGCTTAGGGTAACAAACTGGATTCCAATAGAAGGAAAGCGTAGCAGGGGGCGGCAGAAAGTTAGGTGGGCGGATGAGGTTAAGAAGTTCGCGGGGGTCAAGTGGATGCAGCTAGCACAGAACCGGGTTAAGTGGAGAAATATGGGAGAGGCCTTCGCCCTGCAGTGGGTACAGTCAGGTTGATGAAGATAAATGTGTTTGTATTCCTAATGCACCCTGGCCAATCCTCCGCCGTGTGTACGCGCTATTGCGACTGAGAACGTGATCATCACTTTCGATAATCATCATCAGCGGCAATAAAAATATAGCTGGTGGTTAACTTTGGTTAACCCTGGAGTGAAGCGAAAGCTTCACGTACAAGGCTACGTTCATTGCCAAGCTTGGATTAAACACATTGTGCGTTTCTCCAAACGTAAAGCCCGTTCTTCATCTGTTTCTTCGGCACGCCGCCTTTTCAGGGCCTCATACCGACGTACCTTCTTCGCGTTCCGACGCTCTGCTGTAGAAGGGTGTTCGCCCTCCTTTATCTCGTGCAGTTTTGTAACCTAGGCAGGAGCCCAGGAGCTCCTATTTATACATTTATCGCCCCTCTAGCGCCCTTACGTGCACGTCGCAATGACGGCACCTCACGTGACCTTGGCCTTGACAGTGATCACGGGCCACTTGTTGGCCTACGTGACTATGCCCCAAAATTCACTTGGCGACCACCAGGTCGCGTGAACTTGACCTTGACCGTGGTCACGGGCCACTTGGTGACCACGTGACTATGCCCCAAAGTCAAATGGCTTCCACCAGGTTTAACCTCGAAGTTTGACCTCTAAGTCTCGTGGTCTTGACCTTGACAGTGGTCACGGGCCACTTGGTGGCCAACGTAACTATGCCCCAAAGTCACATGACGACTACCGGGCTTAAAACAGAAGCTTGAGCTCTAAATCTTCATCAAGGTGAAAACCGTGCATACCCGACGGCTCGAAGTACCTGGCGTAGTGAAGCTTGCTCTTCAAAGGCCGGGAGCTTGGCTGCTGCAGTAGCTACGAGGTTCCGTAGTCGCTTCCCACGAGAAATTCCTAGATTGTCTCCTGAGAGAGAAAGGCAGCACCTATCGATTTGATGCAGGTTCACGACATTACCTACTATCTAAAGTTAAGCGACGTCAGGGAACTGTGCTCCACCGGTAACGGCTTGACATCCTGCAAACCAAAACCTGCCTACACGAGATTCGAATTAAAGACAGCCAGAACTGCTGGAACTGAAATATTCCAGAGACAATTCATCTTTTTATTTGGTAGTGCCCTCACAATATTGATGTAAAGAGTGCCTTAGAAACCACTTAGGACAGCTGGGGCATCCCTCTGTCTCCGATAAAACTACTCTAGGAACCAGGGCGAAACTAACTGTAGGATAATCGGTGTGCGATGCCGGATCTCTTAGAGTACTTCCGTGAAACAGGCCTAGATTTCCGTATACTATAACGGTTGCTGCGCTGTACGCAAGTGCGCTGTTTACTGTGCGTACCCCATATATGCATGCGTGTTTGTTCCGGAACATGTAAGACTGCACTTTGAGATTTTTCTGGTGCACTACTTACGCGTTTGTGGCGGCATATAATAGTGCAGAGCCCTTCTCTACACCTCTGCCTGTGCGTGTACAGTGTCTACTTTGGTGTGTGGAAGGCGCGTGCTGCATGTTGCGCCAGACGAATGTCGCGACGCGTGCGCGCGATCGCCTCTATACCTCGGAACACAACGAGGAATGTCAGTGTACTATCGCATCACCCTGCATTCGTGCCATAACTCTCCTTTCCTTCCTCTTTCCCCTTTCCTCAGTGTGGAGCATTACCTCCGGTAGACCTCTCCAGATTTCCGTTCATTAAATTACTTTCTATATATCTATCTCTCCTATCTGACCATCTTTATTGGCTTCGTTTCTGACAAAGTTACACCGATGACCTTCCTTCTCGTACATTCCAGTAGAAAGGCAAAGCTTCGCTATGTATGGCAATGAGGGGCAAAGCTAACCGAAGTCAAACATTGCTTTTGAACGTGCAGTCTTTGTCAATAGTTTAAAGGCCAGGAGCTTTGCTTCTGAGCCACATCGTGTGAGTGGTCATGCATTTCCAGCGTTCGAAATTTTCTGGAGGTGAGAATATTTTTTTGTTTACCCTCTACAAAAGGAATTCCATGAATGCTAAAGAAGCATCACAAAATGGCTTACAAGAAAAACCGCTGGGCTGTAAACCTGTGACAAAAACTGTACATTCCAGCGCCGTGAAGTTAAATTATCGCTTATATTTTTTAACTCGGAACATTAACTGATGAAGTTGCCCTATTAATCGCCTAAAGTTACATACGTACTTCGTTAGTGACTTTGTTACTGGCATGTGGCGTTTAATTACATCCCGCAGTGGCAAGCGGTGTTCAACCAAAAGCTCTGCAGATTTATCTCGACCGACTGCATTCTGTCGTTAACGGACGGAAATCAGAGCACAGCTGCATTCTTTTTCAATTGCATTTCTAATGCTGGTCTCCATGATCCAAAGGGCCAGGGTGAGAACGCATGGCTAGCACGGGATTTCACAGTCAAATACGATTGAAAATCTGGGTATATACTACAAGACATTTTGAAGTGCTCACGATCAGGCTGGCATTTGGAAGCGACAAGCACATGCGAGTCAGATAAGAGTTTCCCTCTAAGAAGGAGCATGAAAACGTAACCACATTCCGTTATAACTAGTGTGTGTGAATATTCAAAATTTTAAATACTAACCGGATACGTATATTTATTTGATTTTTATTCCAAAGACAAATATTTGAAACTTCCGAATATTCAGAAATTACCGAACGCCCAAAACAAACTTTCGAACTCCGCGAAGTTTCCTCGTATTGTGCACTTCACCGCAATGCTTGAGTGCATTGGCTGTGTTGTGAAGCACTCTTCAGGCGCGACGGCGCCGTTCTGTGAAGAGGGACCTTCCTTTTTGTGAAGAGGGCCTTCCGGACAGAGTGCGGAAAGCGAAGCTCTTGGCGAAACCAGAAAAACTAATAACGTCGTTCTTACTTCGATTTCATCTCAAATACAGACGTTCATCACACCGCTGTTTTATAAGATAAAACCACTGTGACGCAAACAGGTTCTAGCATTTTTTTTTTCGAGCTCATGCGATAATTTGAGCTTTTAGTTTATTCAATCATTCTTTTTTTTTTGTTTTTGTTTGTTGAATGCTGAAATAACAAGAGTTTACTGTATTCAACAGCGATATGACAGCTCCACCCGGTTTTATGCTGGTCCCTTCCGTAAAAAAAAAAAACAGGCATACAAAATCCTGTATAAGGTTTATACCGAATTTCTCAGTACGATATACCCTTCTGGATAATTCTACTTTATTTTTATTTCCTTTATTTGCAATTATCGTGTGAAATCTGAAGCAAAAAAGACGGACAGCTTTTGCTATTTTTAATTTTCTATTTTCATTTCACTGATAAGATGTTAAATATTCGATTCAATATTGGAACTCGTATTTTTACATTCGCATTTTATTCGTATGCAAAAATTTCAATCAATATTCGCACATCCATACTTACAACCTAACTTCAGACATGAGATTAAATTTGGAAACGGAGAGGTACAGTCTGGGTCAAGCGTTTAGTTCCCAGTAGAATTTACATGAAAGCCCTGCGCTGAGGTTTTGCAGCATCCATGGAATTCCTAACCTTGCGAAGAGGAACGCCTGAGGGGTTACCTTCAAGAGATTCTAAACAATGGGAATGCATAACGAGCCATACGTTGTGGGCCAATAAGCAAACCTGATGGGGCTCTTAGAACTTGACAAAGTGCGTACTGTGCCCTTTTTAAGACATGTTTCAAGGCCGATGAGATAATAAGGGGCTGGACGAAAACCGTGGGACATCAAACGGCCCGCAAGGCCAAACCTTTGCGCCATTACACAATGACGTCATTCTCACATTGCTTGTGGTATGCACGCATACCACTATCCGCAGTCGAAATGCCATCAATTCTCACTCCCGCTCGAGTCCTAGCCCAGAGCACCATGCATGTTCTGCCCTTTTTTCTTTTAATATTGCAGATTGCATAGACGTCGGGCCCACGGCGTACTATGTTTAGAAAAGGCATACTTGTATCAAAAATGCTCTATTTTTCTTTAATACCATACAGTCTGCTGCTGGCCTCATGCTGAACATTTTAGATGTGTATTGTACAGCGTCTGGCACAATAAACCTTCCCCGAAACGCGACCACGGATAGATGGAAAAACCAGCCAAAGGCTGCAAGGATGTGCCGGTTGGCAAGGTGGACTCGTTGAATAGAAAACAAAAATCTGGGAATTTGCGAACTGAATGGACCTGTGTGTGTCGGAGGCCATTTTCACTGTCATTTTTGTGGCGGCTTGAGCAAAACCGCGAAAACATTCCAGGACAAATATGGCGCCCCGCCCCAACCTCGAAACTTCAGTTGAGGAAGAAAAGAATGAAGAATTACTGCAAAAAAATGGGGTGCCGACAGCGTATTTTATCGATTACTATCCCTGCCAATACTGGATTTTTACATAGCATTTCTTGTCGATATTGAATCTTAATTTATAATTTATGCAAGGTACTACCTAAGGCAGGAAGAATTATTTATTTCTTGAACCTGCACCAAACACTGGTTAATGTTTACGTGCTATTTTCCCAACTTTTACCTTTTCTTTCAATAATAAAGTTGTTTCCTTCCTTCCTATGTGGGTATGTTTCATGTCCTCTGAGACGTTCATCACTGCAGCGAGGTTTCGAAGGCGTACCTTAAGTATGTAAACTGAATCTGTTTTAAGATCTGACGATTATCAATATCTCATATATTCACGGAGCAAGAAATTATGCCTAACACAGCAGACTGGATTGTCTTCAATTATAGGCTGCGCTGCCATGTCCCTCCCTTAAGCTTCTATTTTCAAAAGTCGGTTTTGGCGTTTTCTGCCGTCGACGATTTCTTCGGCAAACAGGGATCAGTAGATTATATCTTCCTGCTCAACCACCGTTTTACTATGTTGAGGATACTATACTATTTTTGGAGGAGGCATTGTAGAAGCTATAGTTCTTAGTTTGAGTAGCCCGGTATTATAATCATTTGGCACCACCATGTTTTGGTAAAACCACGGGCTCATTTGTTCCCCCATTCAAAACTGCCTACTAGAATTTGACTGACTAGTTTGCTATTTTTTTTTAATATTACTCGACTACAGAAAAAAATATAATCGCATCCTTTCCACACCTGTAGCTCTCAACCTCCAGAAAAGGTGCATTGAGGTACTCATGCACCACTTCTGGAGCTTTCTGGAGGGTGTGAGTTATAAACCCTGAAAATGAACATTAAGGGTGTGAGTTTGTTTATGGTGCACATTGTCTTTATCCCGCTTGCGCTGACTTCGTTTTTGATTTTTTGATTTAGTGTTTTCCCTCTTTTTTGTTTCTACTACAATTTCAATTAATTTCTTTGTGACTAGTTAAATGTGTATGTTCTTCGTAACTCTCGCCCAATCCCCGTGTGAGTACGGGTTATCTGTCGTAAGGCCAAAAAAAACAACAACAAAAACGTAGACAACAACAGTGGATAGTTCCAGGCGTGCACTGTGGCTCACGGCATCGATTTCGTCGTTGGTTGTGTGGTTGATTTTAGTAATAACAGGGCTTGGTCATGAGGACTCAGTTCAGTTGAGTTCAGTCGTTCAGTCGTGTCCGACTCTTCGTGACCCTACGGACCATGTCACGCCACGCTTTCCGGTCTCTCACTATCTTCCTAACATCAGATAACTTCATCTGCAGCGCCTCGAGGATGCCATCTAACCATCGCGTTCGCTGCCTACCCCTTCTCCGGCGACCCTAAACCTTTCCCAGCATCAAATCTTTCTCCAGCGACTCCTCTCTTCTCATCAGATGACCAAAGTAGCTGAGCTTTAACTTTAGAATTTGACCCTCCAATTTGACTCGCAGCTAGGCTTAAAAACATATGTTGTGTATGATGCGGATTTGAGTGTTTTTGTGTTTGGTTTCGTTATGTCGGCTCTAGTGGCGTCTTGTAAAAGCGCTTCATTTTTCGTAAGCCCTGAGTTTGTCTTTCTTCTGTATAGGCTTGCACACACAGAACGCGTTGCCTCTCTACAACTTACGTGACAGTAAGTGCTGAGATGTGTTAGAGACGAGTAGTTTGATTTCATAAATCCAAACTAAGACGCGATTTGCATTTAAGATATCGTACTTGATGAAAGTTCCTTGATTTGTAGGTTACACATATCGCTTTATTAAGTCAGGAACATGCGTAGTAGCTTTTTGCGCAACTATAAATTTATTTGAGTTAAATTTTTTTATTCCTCAAACTAAGTTGTCGTAGTGAAACCTAGAGCAAGAATCAAAATAATGTATTACCAGCTTTAACCACGTAAACATAGGATCCAGATTTCTGTGAAATAAATTTCAATTTTATCACGTACATAGTCCTTCAAAGTATTTCGTGGAAGCGTACACCACAAAACATGTGCCCTTTTGCATGTTCTATCAAAAGGCTATCATAACTTATTATTCATGGTGCATAATCTTGTCTATTTATTGGCTTGAAAATTGTCCTTTCGTGTACCCGCCTCATCGACCTTCAGTTAAGGAACTGAATATCATAACAACAAAAGAAATGACAGCTTCAGTGTATTGTTTCTTCTTAGCCACGGTAGAACATCTCTGAGTTAACACAATTACATCTTTTAGACCGTCACATACAAAGAAAAACCAGTACACCACCGAACACACCAACCTGTCTAATCGGGCAGTAAACCCTAATTTCAGCATACCTAATTTCGCTTTATGCGGTAGCGCAGACGGTTCACTGCCATAGCTCGCAATTAGCCTTCCAGTCTCACTTCTTAAGCGAAGTAATGTGGCAGCCGCAGCCTTCGGTGAAGAAATTTGAGCTTTTCTAACTCTCTTTCCTCTTAGTCGCGTCCTTTCACCACAATCAACTCCCCCCCGTAAGGGGAAAAAAAAATCAAACCAATATCTGGCTTAGCACGTAGAAAGAGCTTTGACTAGCACTAGAAGGCGCCAAAAACAACGATAAAAAGAAACACACTAGCTTTACTAATTGACCCATTTGTTGCCCTAATCTACTGTCTTGCACGACAGCACTGCACAATGCCGAGACATCCACGCTTATCGCGTAATCTTGTGACACTGGTCAGCAATTTTCCCTCGTCCTCTCTAGCTTCCACTGCCTATTACCGGCTCACGTTGTAACATGCTTGTTAGCTCCGTTACTTCAACGTATCTTCTCCGTATTTGTCCTCCATCTAAAGCGCTAACACGTAATCGACACCTTGGCGCCAGACCTAGGCAAGAAGACGACCAAATCAGTAAGGAAAGGCGATGATAAGAAGGGCATGGTTAGCGTTGCTTCGGGAAACCATCTCTGTTGATAAAACTAGTTTGATCAAATTTCTAATATCTCTTTTCCGTAGTATGCAATCTAAGAACCTGTCATGGCCCACATGGCCATGGCCAATCTCAATTGTAGGTATGCGCCATTTTATATGAAAGTAACCACGACAACAACTGTATTAGCCACTGCATGCGTTGCTATGCGCCTTTTTTTTTTTTCCTTTTTCGCTAATTTGTTCCTGTTTAAGTTTTCTCCGCGGTGTCTTGCCCCCCCTTTAAAAAAAAAAAAAAAACTTCCACACGTTAACTCACGGCACGGAACTGTGTCATCGGAAGAAGGTACATAACGTTCGTTTTGCGCGGGCAATAGAGTGAGGTGATACGTCGATGTCATGAATTACTAAAAAATTAGGATTTAATTTGCGAAGACATCGGGCACGAACGAGAAGCAGTGTTGGGTCACAGCCCCAGTTCTTCCTTTATGTGTGCATAGAGCCCGTCGTGGCAAGGCTGTTAATTAATTGTTCTCGTATATCTCGTTTCTATAGCCACGTTTTTTTTTGTTTTTTTTTTTTTGCAATGCTTATTGCCTTGGGGTATAAAAGGATATGTTATCTTGAATTAAGGGTATGGTCAAAACAACAAAAAAAAGCGGTCACACTTGTTCCAAAGGAAGCAGCTGTCTCGTGCTGTGATCAGTGAAGAAAAGGCAGAAGCTCTTTGCCATCGGTGGTGCCCAGAAGCTGCATCGGACCAGTCATGGGTAAGAGCTTGCGGCAAGTCCACAGACGCTTGCCCGTGACTCTCACAGACTCTTTATAGGCATGCAGAATTTAGCGCCCTCTTAGCACAGTTCGATGCCTTACTCCCACTTGTTAAGACAAAGCTACGGTCATAAGCCTAACAGGAGCACAGGCGCTACTGCTTGGTTACTAACTACTTGATAAAACAAGCCCCAAACGCCAAGCCAGTCAACACAGCCTGTAATTGAACAATTGAAAAGTCTACCTTTTATTTTCTTCGGGAGGGGGGGGGGGGGGTGGGGGTCGAGGATGGGTGGAACTTCAATGGCAACACCTATACTTGTAGAGACTGTAACTCACCTTTCCTGGATAGCATAAATGTGTGCCTTAAAATTGCAGTGCAATTCCTTTGTGTAGCTTTCGAGAGCCAAGCGGCTCTGCACTCTTGAATACTCTTCGGCCCAATCAGAACACTTGAGATTTTTTTTAGAGGTGAGGTGGTGTTCTCTGCCTGTAATTTGGTTTCTATAAACTTGGCCCCACATTCAAGAAAGATCGCGGAGTGCCAGTTGTCACATTTGGAGCGCGACATTCGCCAATAGAAATATTTAGTGAAGGAGCGTGCAGGTGAGTGTCAAAGGCTTGTCACGGTCAACTGTCGCCCTTTCATTCTGGGATGTTGTAGGGTGCATACAATTAAAGTGTAAAGTCAAGTTGCGACACGGCAGCGTGCGAAGGTGAAAAAGGGGATTAGAAAGCTGTGGTCCACTGTGCGAATACGAACGATGTCATTACTGTTCATGCAAACACTGTAAGGTCCAAGTCCATCAACGTTCAAGCATGGGTGCCAGATTCCTAGTGTGTAAGCACACGCAAAAAATAAAGCCAGCGAGAGAGAGAGAGAGAGAGAGAGGAACAACTTTTAATGCCAAAAGAGTAATAATTAAGGCATGCTGGCCTGGCCCGCCGTACTGACGAATACTGACGCGAGTGCTGACCAAGTTGTTATTGCAGCCAGTATGGCAACAGTACTTCTAATATATTAAGGAAAATTGGCAGCCTTATCCCGTAAGTAGAAAGAAGGACATCAGATGAAGAAAATACAGCCGTTAGGCCAGCATGTAAAATTTTGAAATGTTAGAACGACTGCCAGATAAATAAAGTGTTTCTTTTTTCTTTTTCATTCTGAATGCTGCTGTAGGGCTGCAAGTTCCGTGAAAAACAAGAATCGTTAACCGAAAAAAAAAAGCGCCCAATTTTGATGAAAAGAGCAAATAACGCTGACGCTGGGATATGTTAGGGCTGGCAGCCTGAAATTTGTCTTTGAAGCCTTAGTTTTATATTGTTGACGCTTTTTTTGAGGGACGGGAACGCAAGCTCCTTCAAATGCAAATCACTGAATTAATTCTCGCGTGCGTTTTCTTTCTTTTTTCTATTCCTTCTAGGGGCTCTAACCACGATGAAGGGGTTTGTCCTCGTGTCTATTGCTTTCGCCGTGAGTATACGCGCACTAAGCTAAACCTCTAGACAACGCGTGTTTTACCATCGTAAATGGTTGTGCACCACGTTTCGGCCAAGCAGCAGTTGCTGGCGCAGGCGTTGATAATTTAGAGAGTCGCGTTTGTAGAGTGTCGCCTAGGTAAAAGTTAACCCATCAATTCATTTTTAACTCTCTTTGAAAATGGCGCTTTGTATTTGATGCCACCTACTTCAACTGAATTCGAATAATTGCTTTTCGGTCACCTGTACATAATAAGAAACACTGAAAGAGAATACCAAACTAATCAACATAGATATATTATTCCACGGAAACAGTTTTTTTTTGTTATTTTCGATATATTTCCTGCATTCCCGAAAAACAAAAAACAGCCCTAAATTTTTCCACATTCAAAGCCCCAGCAGAAAATGAATTGATATTGCATCAGCTTGTGATACCTTTTGCAATGTGATTCCGATAAATCAAAGTTGTTTCATTCAAAGACCGAAAACAAACGCAGAAACCAGAGTCGACCATCGCAGTGACAAGGTGCAAGAGTAGGCAGTCTCACTTGCCTCACCTTGGTCTACAACCGCCCCCCCCCCCCCCTGCCCCACCTCTCCCTCAAGAAACAGATGGCGTACAGAGGGTTTGACTGCATCAATCAACGTAGTGCCGTACCACACTGCAGCGTCGAAGCGTCAAATGTCAACCCACTATTAAGGATATTCCGATCTCATTTTTGTGGTGGTGCACCGAGATTTTAGGGGTGGGTCAAGTTTGTTTTCAGTGTGGGCCAACCCAATTTTCAAAAAGCGCGAAGGTCATAGTTAAACTTTATCCGTCCAAGTTTCGCGGGTGGGTCCAGTCCTTTAGCCAAACCGTCTCTCACTTTTAACTCCCCTTTAGAGGGCGATGCAATGGCGATGTGTTTAGATCCATTGCGCATGGACTGAATTTGATCACGACGGCAACGTCGCGAAAAGCACAGCGCTAGAGAGGGGGGCAGTAAATAACAGTTTTTATAGATAGTAACGCGGGCTTTTTCTAAAGTACACATTGGTAACAACGTACTTCGCTTTATTTTCAGAACTTACGCCTGAATATAGCGATTCCTTTTTTTTTCCGCTGCTCGTAAAGGTAACTCTACTTCTAAGCTTGCAAGACGCCCAAAGAAACCAACTTGATGGCAAAAAAAAAAAAAAAAAAGAGACGAAATGGTCGTAAGGGAAGGCCGGAAATTAGCACTGTGCAGTAACGGACAACGGAGCGGAATGGCAGCAGGTTCCACAGCGACAGTGGCTTTGGACGCCTACGTTGCTCTTCACGCTCTGTAAGATCAAATCAAATCAAAATTTATTTATCATTTACTTTATACAAGTTTTCCTTTCCAATTTAAAATGCATGTTGGTTGTCCAGGCAGCTCGGTGGGTTATCAAACGTTCTACAGAACCTTGAAACAAAAAGCGTGAAATTGCATCCTTAACGATTTACAAGTGTGCAAAATTATACACAACAGACATATTGACAGATAAGGCATAAGTTACAAGAGAAGAAAAAACAAACAAACAACGAAGAATTGATTTACATGAGCGATAGAAAGCCTAACAGCGCATTCACCTGAATATAACAAAAAACGCGATCATACAGTGACGAGATGAAAGAGAGAATCAGCGTTTGTTTGCAAAGGTAAACACCACCATTTTCTCATTGTTTTTTATCATTTCTAGTTTTTTGTGTAAAAGTTGCCAAATTCTTCACCAAGCTCATTAAATATATGTGGTTCTCAACATTTTGCCATAATTTATAAAGCATCGTAGCTTGGTGTATCTTTCGGTCTTCCTCAGTGCACCCGTCTTTTTTTTAATAGGCACTTTATAATCATTTATATAGTAATAACGCGTCAGTACAGCATAGTAAACTAGTTCCGGCACTTGCAGTATAACAGGTCTATTGTGTTGTTCCTTCTTGTCAAGCTACTGCAAATTGTTACGATATATCATACCGTTTACTATACCTTTAATTATGCAAATCGGATCAGTGCGTGGTTATATTTACGATTTGATATAACCATGAGCTCAAGTTATACTCATAACAAACTTTTTCTTCCGGGCGCAGACTCCCCCTCGGGTTTTTTGCGTTGTCGCGTTATTTTTGTGTAAATACGGTACGCAATGTGATCCGCTGAGGCGATAGCTTTCTACGATAAATGCATGGGCTGAAACACTCACCTCTGAGCTCCTGTTGCACCGTTACTCTGTTGCTATGCTAGATAGCTATGCAGGCTTCATATCCCACCCGGCATTTGTAGATGTGGTCGTGGAGTAATGCTTTTGCACCAAAGATGTAGTCTTCCCTGCATTGCGTGCGTGTACGTCCCGTTACAACGTATACACGTGCTGTGGAAATATGATCCGTGGGTGCCAAGGAAACTGCGTGAGGTTGTCTTAAGCAGCCGTATACTGAAAAGCAAAGTGATGACCGCGCTTGAGTGCGTTTGTATCCACGCCGATGACGACAATGTATGGCCTCCGGTGTGTTGTGTGCTGTCGTGAAGTGTGCACGGAAACTTCTAAGGGTGTTCAAAATCTAGCGAGTTTCAGTCGCACTCACCGTAATACGTTCAACATCCCATATCAGTGAAACATAGAATGCGTACGGCTCATCAAACGGCAGACTGTTCTGTCGGTTGTTGCGTGCACTAACTGTACGCAGTAAGTATGATCGTAATTGATCATTCTGATTGACTGCTGAAGTCGTTGCGCTTTTTACATTAAGAAATTGATTTCTCTGGTTGGTCAGCGGGAAGGAAATAGGGGACGTTGCACCCGAATGTAGTCTGCCGTTTCCCGGATTTAGCTGCAGGCAGGAAATGCGCGAATAATCGTACAGAATGCGCAAAAATTACGAGACACTTTGGCGACTAAAGTGATGAAAGGCGAAATCCTGAGTGCCGCATTCTGCTACGGATTTGTTGCGAATGTGGTGATGAATGATGCTTCCAGTAAAGAAGGTGACTACTGTTTCACATTGCTCCCTTCATTTGTGGCATGGTACATGTTTATGCGATGAATTGTGACAGATACTGCGTCTTTTCTATCCTGTAAATCAATTTCAAACACCGCTGATGCCTGCTGTACAAACGCCTCCTAGACATCTGGGTCTGCTTCTGTTTGCTGTGTGTTGCGGCGTTTGAGGAAGCGGCAAATGAAAGGGCGCACGGACGCCTAGATCGGACGCCCGGTGGGGTCTGCTTCGTATATGCATTAATCGCCTTGTGACGTCGTGACCTGTTGTGACGGTACATCGCGCGCCCCTTGTCGAACACAACCAACATTTCATTGAACGCATTAACGTTCACCGGCTTTCTATAATTCGTCTACATGAAAGGAAAGGCACAGTATCTGTCGCTCGCGGAATCTCGCTATCATTCTCACTGCAGACAAGGGGAATTACTAAGAGCGAAGCGAAAGCTGCACTACGGTAGGTAGTTCGAGCCGTAGGGTATGCACTGTTTCCACCTTGGCGGATTTAGAGGCCAAACTTTTGTGTCAAGCCTGGTGGTCGCCATTTGATTTGAGGCATAGTCACGTAGGCCAAGTGGCCCGTGACCACTGTCGACGTCAAGGTCACGAGATTTAGAGGTTAAACTTCTGTGTTAAGCCTCCCATGTGATCACCATGTGACTTCGGGGCATAGTCAAGTAGGCCACCAAGTGGCCCGTGACCACTATCAAGATCAAGGTTACGAGACTTAGAGTTCAAGCTTCTGTATTAAGATTGATGATGGTAGCCATGTGATTTTGGGGCATAGTCACGTAGGCCACGAAGTGGCTTGTGACCACTGGCAATGTCAAGGTCACGAGATATAGAGGTCGAACTTCTGTGTTAAGCCTGGTGATTGCCGTGGTGCTTTGGGGGTGGCTCGAGACCTTTGTAAAGGTCAAGGTAATGAGATTTAGGGCTCAAACGTCTGTGTTAAGCCTGGTGGTATGTCTTGACCTTGACAGAGGTCTCGAGCCACTTGGTGGTATACGTGATTTTGGGGAATAGTCCCGTGTGTCACCAAATGGCCCGAGACCTCTGTCAAAGTCAAGGTCACGAGATTTAGAGCTAAAACGTCTGTGATCACCATGTACATTTTTGTGGCATAATCACGAAGGCCACCAAGCGGCCCGTGACCACTGTCAAGGTCAAAGTCCCGTGAGGTGACTTTAGTGTGACGTGGAAGAAGAGGGCGCCAGAGGGAATAAATAGGAGCCCCCGGGGCTCCTACTTAGGTTACAGCATTGCGCGAGATAGCGGAGGATGAACACCCTGCTGTTGTAGGGCGTCGGCATGGTTTGGTGGTTTGGTTTGTGGTGTTTAACGCCCCAAAGCGTCTCAGACTATATGAGAGACGCCGTAGTGGAGGACACCGAAAATTTCGACCACCTGAGATTCTTTGACGTGCTCTGACATCGCACAGCACACGGGCACCTTGCTTTTCGCCTCCATCGAAAAGCAGCCGCCGAGGCCGGGCGTCGGAATGAGGCCCTTAAAGGCGGCATGCCGAAAAGACCAATGAAGTACGGGTTTTACGTTTGGAGAAACGCAAAATGTGTTTAATCTAAGCTTGGTAATAATTTTTTTTTTCATCTTTAACGAGCCAAGTAAGAGATGATGCTATATGGTTTACTGGGGTAATTTTCAGCATATCTCATAGCATATTCGTCTTTACACTGAGCAAAATTATGGAATACTATATACGTACATCGTTCCTCACACACTTCACACACACAAGGTCACAAGAGAGATCTGGGAAGCGTTTACCAAGGCCTCGGTAGCGGATGGGACCGAGTATATGAGTGAACCTTCAGTAGCTTTAACTTTAGAAGAAATAAGGTTTTTATCTACTAAAAAAAATAGCTGACTAAGACAGGACCCCACATTTTACTTCGCAATTTTTCTTCCTATGAATTGGTGTTTTATGTTTTTGTGTGTATGTGTGACGATAAGGTGTGCATAAGTATGCGCGCCTTTAAGAATCAAATTCAGTTGAAAGTCCGCGTTTTGTGTCTCGTGTCATGTAATTTTTTTGATCCCGTTTGTCTGTTTTGTCAAGTTAGCGCACTCCTTTAATTATTTGTTTCAGTAAGAACGATGTCTACGCTATATGGCAATTGTCCATAGGTAACAAGGTATGGATTCATGCGAAAGCGAAAAAATAATTTTTTTCTACGAAAATGTGCTTTCTATAGGTTGTGTATATATTAGCCACTTATCTGGTTTCGCATCCTATGACCTGTCCTATTAGCCTAAACTTCAAATGTGCCTCCCACTTTCTAGTAACTAAACGTGTAAGCGACGAGCGACGTTTGTTCCGATTGATCAGTCATGAATAGTGCCAGGCGGAAGAGGAGGAAGTTGAGGATCTACTGACGAAGGGAAATATTATGCAAAACAATTACAACATTTACAATGGTCTCTGCGTAGAAATGCCTACTGACCACGCAGCCATATTTAAACTAGGGAGGATCCCAACTTTTCTGCGGGAAGCGTTGTAAGAGGAAAGTTCAGTGCGTTAGAGCTAAATTTGTCGCTTATGAAAAAGTTGTTATTCCCGAGTAAAGCATCGAGCCGCATCTGCTGTAGAGTGAGTGAAGAGGATAGAGGCAATGGGCATTGCGCTAGCTGCATCCAATGATAAGGAATTGGGTCACTTCAGCTGCAGCCAATCGGAGTGGGAATCACGGCAGCTGCAGCTGGTGGATAGAGAGAGACAGAAATGAAGTGGGTCACGAACACTATCTCAAAGCTTAACAAAGCTAAACAATGGCTGCGTAGACCTAAGTCTCATTTAGCTCATCCAGGTCAGAGGCATTTTGTTGTTTTACCTTCTTTTAATTAACGGGTTCAAGTAAACGCTTCTGTTGAAGATTATCAAAAACCGCTTGTAGCATCATAAACGGCGTTCTATATATCGTTGCTGATATCGAAAATAGCGAAGGCGCGCTTGTAATGCAATAACGTTCAAATTTAAACTGAGTTTTGCAAAACCTTATCATAGATATAAATGATAGAGGGCAGACAAGTGGGAAAATGTACTACATCATTGCCCTGTCGCCAGTTCAGTTCAAGTAGCAACTATCACCTTTTCAGTAATTTCCGCCGATGAGCTTTTGTGTGCCCTGCTGAAGCTGAAACTACCGGAAACCCAGCGACTTTTCCCCGGGTTTTATATGTTCGAGCGAAATCAAATCAAAGGCATCTGTCCTGTAAGTTTGTACATAACCATACTGCGAAACTTGAGCAAATGAAGTACGCTACTTTTCACGTTCACTGGTTATTCTACGTTCAGTCAGTCTGCAAAGCGAAATAAATGGGCCGGGTCACTTCTGCCATCGGGTCGAGGTTGGGTTTCACGAAATTTGTTATACTCAAAAATGTCAATGGATTGTGCAGAACCTTTACCTACAGCGTTTGTCATATTTGTCCTGTTCTTTCGCGTGCATCATCGCAGCTGACCAACACATATGGCATGTTGGAGGTGATCGTCGTCAGTGCCGTGCCGAACGTCCAGGACCTACCGTTTCCCAGACGTAAGTTGACAAGCGTGCGCACTTCCGCGTCCACTTATTTGTGTGAAACTACTGTCGATCCCTTACACGTGTATGGAACCGCCGTGCATCTCTGACAAGACCCGCTAACTTTTTACCTGATGATGTCTGTCGTCAGCCTTGAGAAACCTCAAAAGGGCGTGTTGTCGGACTAGTTGGTTCTGCAATGCAAGCGCTTGTATTTCGTCGTACGTGTGTTTTTTGTTGTTTTTTTCATAGTCGTCATCTAAAGTTTTGCACCATCCTCTGTACAAATACCAACTTCGAATTTGTAAAACACTGATTCACGATAAATTCGGCGAGTTCACAGTTTGAGTCAACAGACCTGCACCGAATTTAGACTATGAGAAACGTTTTCATAAGGATGTATAAGGATAAGGAGATGTGACTTACAATTAATTAAGCTTATAGACACTGTATATAAGGTTCAAAATGAGCTGGTCTATACGACAGAAAACATTGTGAGCAACTACCTGTCCTGTCCAGGATTCGCACCCGATAAAATTCGCGCCCTACCGCCGAACTAAATGCCCTAACGTGGTTCACACGATGGTTCATCGCGGGATGTGACTATCGAGTAGGGTTGCCTATTCCGAGAGGGAACTAAATGAAAAAGGAGTTCATCCCCATGATGCGCGGAGACTGTTTCAATAACCGCTTTCTTCCTCGACTCACTATTGCCATGTACAAAATGAGACTACAAAAAAATATCAGAGAGTAAAGTGAACGTCTCAAGGGCAGAAAGATTACCCCCCCCCCCCCCCCGCCCTGTTTACACACTTAGCTAGAGCGGGTAACCAGAAAATGAGGTCAATGTTAACTGGTAAAGAGATTACCTAACAACTAGGGCTAAGCCTTGTAGCCAGGAATCTTACCACAAAGTAAAAGGATATCTGCGTGTCTAAAAAGTAGAATTGGACATCGAGGGTAAGCAGAGCTGATCTTCACTTCGGGAAGATTGTCTTTTGAATCTCCCATTGAGTTGTATTTTGTTCTTTATGACATTATTCCGCTCTTCGCTGTTTTAACCAGTATACCTATTGAGGGAGCATGTATCGCGCTGCTGTAGCGTCCTGCCCCTCAGTACAAGGTCGCGCGTTTTATTCCCAACTGTGTGGCTGCCGCCTTTCAGTGAGATGCAAAAGTGCTTGTGGACTAAAGTGCAAACCCCATTACTGTTTATTTACCATTCATTAGGATGCACATGATAAATATCGGAGCTATGCTTGTAGAAGAAATTGATGTCGACTTTAAAATGGGCTGTCATGGTTTCTTAAACAAATTGTTGCTGTCTCAACTAATTAGGAGCATTCCAATTCGTAATGAGCCGCATTTGGCGCATAAGCAGTCCCCAAAACAAAACAAAACAAACATATCGAGACTATATTTGATGCCCCGCGATGGTGATACAGAAGTTTTGGCTCTCCTGCTAAACAAAAAGTGCTCTAACTTTTATTTCGATCACAAGGCAGAAGCTACGCTTTCTCGACAACATAGGCATGCCTTCCGATATAATGCACCTAAAAATAAGTTGTGCTAGCGGCAGAAGACTGAGTTTAGGACTACGAAACAGCTGGCACGGTTATCACCTTCAAAAAGGTGGCTGTCTGGTACCTCGTGAATGCATTCTGAATGTTTACCATTTCGTCATTGCCTCCTGGGGAACCCCTCCAGAACATAAAAATAAATCTCTTGAGTAGGTATCAGGGGTCACTAGAAAATTATTTGTTTCGCGCCGTGCTGTCGAACATGCACGACGCGAGACAAAGGACTCCGAAAAGCTGGGATCGGCAAGCGGCAGCACAGATGCGTTCTCGCGTCAGGAGCTTCTTGATTCCATTTCCCGCTCGGACGCAGTGTTGCTCATATTATTTCTCATTTCTCAAGTTCATACTGAACAGAGGACACCCCCAAAGAAACTGCTGGAAAGCTCCCCTGGCAAATCTACAATCATCGTAATAATCTTAACTACTAAGGCCTTCCCTTAATCCACTCCGTCATCTATAACGAGCATCGGTTGCCTTGCCTTCGCAATATGCCTATCTCTTCTTGACTTTGACTAGGACATCATTAAATCGAGTTTGTTCCCTGACCCACTCTTATGCCTTCCTGTTGCTTAACGTAACATTTCACTCATCGTTTTCTTTCCCATGGTTGGCTGCACCCTCCGCAGTTTAATTTTATCCATGAACGAAATAATATTAGTTGCTTTATTATTATTATTATTATTATTATTATTATTATTATTATTATTATTATTATTATTATTATTATTATTATTATTATTATTATTATTATTATTATTATTATTATTATTATTATTATTATTATTATTATTATTATTATTATTATTATTATTATTATTATTATTATTATTGGTTCGAGGAAAGGAAAGACGCAGTATCTGTAATACTTGTTTTGTGGACACCTGAATCGTGCCTTATGAGAGTGGAGAAAGGATAGCAGTAAACGTAGATAAAGATAAAAAAGATGCCGTAGGGGAGGGAGGGCTTCGAATATTTCAACCACCTGGGGATTTTAAACGTGCACTGGCATCGTACAGCACATTAATTACATTTTGTCGCACATAGCCACTGGCTCGAGTCTCAACTGGGTTGTGGTGGTGAAACTTTATTTCCAGCGGATACAGACGAGCGACCCAAATGGCCACCCCCCACTTAAACGACGGCAGCTATCCCTTGGGCAGCGGCGGCGTTTTCAATGGGGTATGCATTTTGCTAGGGGCAACCTAACAACAGTCTCTACCGTAATGCTCACAACTCACCAGGATGTGTGTCGCGCATCGCTGATGTCCTTGCTGGGCCAAGTATAGACATCCGAAGAGCGTTGCACACGGGCGTCCTTGCTCGCTTACCGGTGGCGCCCGGGAATCCGAAAGTACCGGTCGAATGCCGACTATTGGGAGGCGCAGGCCGTTTTGTCGGGTCGCGGGGCGGCTAAATAAATAAGCGGGCAATTTACGATCCCGGCCGGCCATAAACGAGTTAGCCGAAGCGCAGCGAGACGCGCTGACTGCGTGAAACTTTGACGAAGCGCGACCTATTGTGTCGCGGCCTGCTCGTTAGTTCTGCACGTCACGCCATAGACAACTCGCTTGACCCCTGGGATACAGTTCTTACTCGAACCACTGCCCCTCCTCTGGGTGAACGGGAAAGGTGCTATGGTGGCTGTCGAGGCTGGTCTTTGTGGGTCGCCAACAGCATAGCGGTCTGCTTTCAGTTGGGTGTATTTGTATATTGCTAGACCTATGTGCTATATTTATATATACCATATGCTAGGTGAGGGAAAAGTAATCGTAGAAGTAATATTCTTAGAAAGTAAAAGAAAACACACGTAGCTGGTGGAATCAGAATCTATGACCATTCTTATACTTTCTAAACGAAATATTTGCATGAGTAATTAATTACCTCACGCTCATTAACATCATAAAGACCCTTATGCTTTTCTTTGTGTCAACCGCTTTTGGCTTCTTTCTTCTGTATTTCATCACTAAACCCCTTACTTTCCTTTATTTGGTTTGCCGAGTATGCTATATAAGTAGTCCAATATTATTGGCACGTTGTTGAATGTTAACTTACGAGTGGGAATACAGCAACGAACATTAAGAATTTACTACTGACCATACCAGTTGAGTAGCCTAGATGACTGGATTACACAGGCTATACGGGTTGTACAGGCTAGATCGTCAAGGGTTACTTCCTGGCTCGGTAATATGTGAGCTATGTTTGCTGGTCAATTTTGGTAGCCATATAGGTTTAGACACGCAGGCTACGCATGTGATAACGCGATAGAGCTAAAAGCCTCGTTCATCGAAAATCCGGCGCGGCGGCCGTCTGCCATCCGCCGGCGTTGGGTTTGTTTTGTGAAATCCCGCGAGCGTTGGCGCTGTAAGGCGATAGCCATCAGCTTACAGGCCGAGAACTAACTGGACGTAGGGTTGCTTGGCAATACGTTTGGCGGCAGCTTCCAATTCGGACCTCTTCGTTTAAAAGAGAGGGCGATATCAGAATCAGCCTGCCAAGACCCTTGCATTCACGTTATCCCTATGCCACGCAGGAGCGTTGATACGGCTTGATTAAACCTCGGCTTTATATGTAGGCTGGTAGATTACTCTATCGCGTCACACCCTGAAAAGAAGAGCTGAAGTGTGCCCAATAATTTTTTTCAAATGCTCGTAATAGGTTAATTGTATTTCGTTTCGTAATTTTTTCCCATGTAGCAAAATATTATTCATCTGCGTACATGTGGCAGCCGTCAGATCTCCTTCCTCTAGCTTTGTTCCGCTCCAGAATCAAAGCTATCGCTCTAGCCAACGTTTCTTTTCAGCGTTCGCGCTTCTCGCTTTGACACGAATTTGTGGATGAATCACCGCCGTGAACCAATTAACGTGTTTGCTCAACACACTGCGAAGGGCGGGAAGACTTACACAGTGCTGGGTTTCTTTCCAAGTCTCTTCCGTCGTTTTGTTTTATGTAATTACGTTTAGCAACAAGTCCAGATTACTGCGATGGTCAACATGCGACCTATCCTGCGTTTCGGTTTTCTTCTATTACTTCTCTTCCTTTTTTTTCATAGCTTCCGCGATACGGACTACGTTCACCGCAACAGATGTGTAGCGCCGTGTCCAAGCCATAGCGTTTCGCGTGCAAAGGAAGAATAGTCCTCCGCGACTGTTCTATTGGAATGAATGATTGAATAAGCTTACGATAAGACCTTTGCTTGCTACTGAACGTTGTGTGCGCGCACTGACAATGAAGTGTGGTTAGATCGGAGCTTGTCGTATTTTGGATCTTTAGTAGTTTCACAATTTGATTGTTGCTCAGGCTACTGAAGAATGGCGGCGCAGATCAGGTGACACCATGACAGCGCTGTGAAAATAACAATGAGTAATTAGGCTTTATAACCGAAAGCAACGCTTTTGATCTTGACGTAACTGTATATATGTGTGCAGGGCTGATGAGAATGAGTGACCATGGTTGGGACGATGAGCATTGGAGGTTGTAGGCGGAGATAGAAAAGTTGCTACTCACGGCATTGCGCACTATGTGCAGCCACAACTTTCCTAAGGACATGTCTAGCTGTACACACCATCTCTACGTCTTCGGTGCTGGCCTCTGATATATTAGGCGTCTAATGAAACTGACTGCCAATAAAAATGTTCTCCTCCACCTCCTACGTGCTCGGTACAGAGGTTTTTATAATCTCAGAGGTTTTGGAAATTTATAGCAAACGCTTCTGTCCCATTTCTTTTCTTATTGTGAGTTCTCACATTCGCTCATTTCACAAAGCTATTTTGTTGATTTATTCTTTTTCTCTCATTTAAATAGGAGCAGAGATCTTAAACTTTTCTATCCTGTTTCTTTGCAACCTGCACAGAGCACGAACTTATAAAATTAGTAAGTTTTTGCTGAGCTATTGCAATCATGCGGTATAGGGCGGCCTTGAGGTTAGTAGTTGCGAGGAAAGGAAGAGCTCAGTGACCGCCTCGCACTCGACGGATATTCTTACTACGTCGCGAGAGAAGTAAGTTGAAGTTGAAGTTGAAAGTTTATTATCGAATGAAAAAACAACGTACAAGAATATACAGCGAGAGGTCCCATGGTACAAGACCGCAGGTGCACCTCCCATGGTAATAGATTTCGATAGACAGCATAAAGAATAATATTATTGTAAGAACATTTATGAAGCAACACTGAAAATAACGAAATACATTGTAAAGAGTGCATTGCTGACAAATTTAGATACAAAAATAGAATACAGAAAAGTACGCTTACGAATTCCGCGACACAAGAGATAAATAAAGAAATCACAAATTAAGAAGAAAATTTTTCATTTCAACTTGAACAAAGAAAGTGTATTAGTTTGCTTAATGTCGAAATTCAAAGAATTCCAAAATGATATGGACGAAAATTGAAGGCTTTGTTACCCGTACTTAGTACTGACCTTAGGTAGTAGAAAATTATTGCGTAGAGCGAACCGTATAACACTGCTTTTTGTGATCGTGCCGGGAGGAAAAATGCTAAATGGGGGCTGATGGTGAAGAATCTTAAAGAATAGAATACCAATATTATAAAGATAAAGAGCCGAGAGGGGTAGAACATTTAAATTCATGAACAAAATGTGCGACGGTGGCATTCGCAGTGAGGAGGTTATGATGCGTATGGCTTGCCTTTGCAGTTTTATTAATGGCCAAAAATGAACATGATAGGCGTTATCCCAGGATGAAATGCCGTAGTTTATGTGGCTGTGGACGAAAGCGTATTAAAGTGATAGTAAAGTGTGGATTGGGAAAAGGATCGGGCTTTGATTAGTGCGCGTAACCCAAATGAAATTTTCTTCCAAGTTTCCACTATATGATAATGGAATTTTAGGTGAGGGTCAGTAACAACACCTAGAAGCGAAATTCGGTCTTGCGACGCGATGGCAGTGGAATTGAAGTATAGCAGTGTTGAGACGGGCAATGGCTTCTAAGGGGGATGGAAAATCTGAAAACAAGTCATAGTAACATTCACAGTAAGGCGGTTAACATGACACCAATCGTTTGGACTGAAAGAAACGATAAAAGCAGGCGCCATAGTGAAGTGCTTCGAAATAGTTATGATTGCGTGGGGATTTTCAACTTCCATGGATATCGAGCAGGATGTATTCTTTTCTGGTTTTGTTTTGTTTTTGAGACAGACACACTGCCTCTACGGCCAGAGTTGGATCTCGAGTATACGTGATCAGCCCCTAAATGATGTATTGAACGATGTAATTCATAACCGAGAGTTAGAGCATTCCGCATCTTGCAGCGAACATTTTGTCGCAATATATTGTTGCGAAGAAGAAGATCGGCAGTGGTGCGAGAGGCGCCCTCGCGCTAGGCCAGTCATTAAATCATCGTTCATCTTGTCGCCATGTTGTGCCGTCTTCTTGTTTGTCACCACGTAACATCTTGATTGGAGGTGCGGGGTACGTCATCCCTATCCTCGCCCTGGAGCATTACGCTATCCGTACGCCCGGACCATCGACCGACAGCCTTGGGATTTCGCCGCTCAGCTTCGCCCCAGCCCTTCCTGCCCAGACCCGTCCAGCCGCAACTACCGCCGCCCAGCCCCCAGCCCTGATCTTAAGACAAGACGCACACACGAACTGACCAGAGACCAGATCAACGCAAAGATCAACGCAAAATTTCACTGAATATATATTAGCTTTATAATGAAAAATACACTGCCATCGTACCTTCAATCGACGGCGGCTTTGACACTTAACAGCCGTAGTTGTTATCGAGACTCGCTAAGCATTTCAATAGCCTCCACACCATGAGGCAGCAATTACGCACTGAAAGGAGGGAACGAATTGGTCTGATACACCCGCGAACTTTATTTGAGTTGTCAAACACCATAACTAGTAAGTCACCCTTGTACGTTACTTAATTTTCACCCCAGCTGTTTCAGAAACCTGTCTTCACGTATGTTTTGGTTTGTTTGATACACATGCTTATCAGTCAAAGTGGCACTTTACCTCCTAAATTTTTTAGTTCAGTTTATTTCCACACCCTCTTCCACAAGCGTTTCGGTTTGGTGGCCAATAATGCTATATGAACTGTATTTCTGGATTGTGTTTGAGCTGGTATTTCATTACTGACAGTTAAGTTTAATTTTGTGTGTATTATATAATTGTTACACCCGTTACTCCATGCTCCAATCTGGGGCCTGTGGGATGTTTTGAATAATAAATATTTTGGCAAGTGTACAGTGAATTGCAGTATACTGAGTCTTTGCCCCAGGAACTTGCGCCTATCTAAGATTTACGTGGTTGAATCGTTTAACGTTGAAGTTTGGAAGCAATCGAGGAAACTAAATCATTATCCGCGCATCATGCTAGCTACTGCACAGTCATAAACAAAAGTTTACAGATGAGGATTTAGAGGGAATAGTATGCCTACGCAGTTGGACAAAGCAAGTGAATGTGAAGCACTGGATTTAGCCTGGAAAGACGTCCTTCATTATTATGAAAAACAGCTGTAGTACAACGAACTTTTGGGTACGTTGAAGAAAAGTAGCTGACTGCCTAGCCAGGCAAATAAATACTTCCTTTCCCCGCGTCTGTATCCTACAAGCATTTGTCCCTGACTGTATACACATTCAAACGCTAATATAGAACTTTTCTCGGCCCACTGAAATTACAGATATTGATATCTTGAAATTTATCGATAATGGGCACTTAAGGTTTACTATGATTTGATTTCTATGTTGTAAAAAATATAGACGATTCTTCTACTGCCTTCTCGGACCTTGTCAGTTCTGTAGAAGCTCCCACCACGTCCAACGGGGCGCTAGTATTTTAAATTAACTAACATCTAGCAACATCAGACGTTGTTCGAAACGTTTGAAGTTGCTAGCTCTCTACGGAAGACTTAGCCGCTCCCTATTCCTCATTTTTTTTTTCCTGCAGCGATCATACTGTACTTGTACACGTTCAAGGGCATGGAGACATCCTTCAACTGCTTCTCCGCCATGGTGCTACTGTTCGGCGCAGTCGGGGTGAGTGTAGTGATGGTCGGGGAGTGTAGTGATCAGGTTTATTAGAATTCCCCTGAAAACAAATATTGGCCATGCACTCCTGTTTTACAGTGGTCACTTTGGGTTAGTTCACATCTATGCATAGCTAGATAATTCCAAGGAGACAAAAGCTGTGACTTGCAGACAGGGCGACAGTCGTTTACACATTACTCGTTTCATTTCTGAGAATCTGTATCTTCCAGTCAATTCAATTCAATTTATTTAGCATTTATTTTGTTACAGAAACAAATGCAAGGACTGTTCCTGCGCACGTATCATATTATTGTTCTGCCGTGTCGACGTCCGGAGATGGAGAAGCATCATCTATGATGTTCGGAGATATTAAGAGGATGGAAGTCAGGAGGATCAAGGATTTTAGAATGCGATAAAATGCCGTTAAAATGTTTTTCTTTAAACGGAAAGTTAGGGTAACTTGTGACAAATATGCGACATTCTGTCTTGTTAATTTTGACCTGATTACGCCTCCTCCAGACGCATGTCTTTTCCCGTTAGCAACAATCTCTGTGCCGTACTTCTTGTGATGATTTTATTCATAAAAATGACGGTTTTTTTTTTTTTTTTTGCAAAACTCCGAAGATATTCTTTTTGGCCCGCAAAAAGCGTCTAAATTGTTCTCAAGTATTTCAGGGCGTGAGCTCTACTCTTATTTTAAATTTCGACCAGGCGCTTTTCACCTTGATCCGAGAGTGGCCGTAAAGACGGGTTCAGGAAATTTCGACCTCCAAGGGTTCTTTAACATGCACTGACCACATGAACAGGCGGAGGTTTTGACAACTGGTTAGCCGACACTCGGTTGCCGAGTCTCGCCACACATTTCTTGCTTGCCGTTGCCAACACTTCACCAACACTGCGGCGCAGAAGTCAGGATGATGTGTAGTCATGCTTAACAGACATTACGCACCGATAACTAGGTTAAATCGGGATAAGCCTCCGAAACTTTATTCTTGTAACTACTTAATCCGGGTTATCTCTAGAAAGAGCGGCTCCTTAAACTAACAAGCTTTTCTCAATCTGTGGTTGCTTACTGCCACGGCCCCTCGCAGAGGATCAAGCCGGCGCTGACGGTGTTCCTTTGCTGGAACATCTTCTCGACGCTGGCCTGCCTGCCGATAAATATCACCCTCTTCCATATCAAGACTGGCGACGAGCAGCTGCAGCTGGTGAGAAGGCCACTATGGCTCAGAAACGCTCCGCGGACGACATTATAGGGCCAGCGGTGGATTTTAGTGACTCGTTTTCGAAGCATACACAAATCTTAGCAACGCAGCTCAGGAACAGTACTGTACCTTCATTTGCTCACTCTGTTTTTTTTTTGTTTTTTTTTTTTTGTGTGTGTGTGTGTGTGTGTGTGTGTGTGTGTGTGTGTGTGTGTGTGTGTGTGTGTGTGTGTGTGTGTGTGTGTGTGTGTGTGTGTGTGTGTGTGTGTGTGTGTGTGTGTGTGTGTGTGTGTGTGTGTGTGTGTGTGTGTGTGTGTGTGTGTGTGTGTGTGTGTGTGTGTGTGTGTGGGTGTGCGTGCGCGTGTGTGTGTGTGTGTTGGGTGTGCGTGCGCGTGTGTGTGTGTGTGTGTGTGTGTGTGTGTGTGTGTGTGTGTGTGTGTGTGTGTGTGTGTGTGTGTGTGTGTGTGTGTGTGTGTGTGTGTGTGTGTGTGTGTGTGTGTGTGTGTGTGTGTGTGTGTGTGTGTGTGTGTGTGTGTGTGTGTGTGTGTGTGTGTGTGTGTGTGTGTGTGAGAGAGAGAGAGAGAACAACACAGTAGTATGAGGCGCACGTCAGTGGAATGCCTCCGAATAGTTTCGACTATCTACAGCAGTTAAGGGGACTCTGCCGACACTCTGCACAGTTTAGGGTTGCTTGTTTGTTTAAGTTCATGATAAAAGAAATCTATTCCGTCATTGTTTGTGGATATATTTGTGTTGTTTGACGGCGAAGCTGCGCATTTACTATCCATGAAGTAAAGTTTTCCAGTTCACAGTTCAAATTTATGGCTTCGAGCCAAAAAGAAAAAAAGACTTTGTGATCATTGTTGTAAGAGACTATACCTGTGTTGAATGGTCTCAGAAATTAGGGTTTCAAGAACCGTTTGACAACCACAGTTTCTCTGGCGAAAACGACCGATAACGTCAAAAGTTGCATTTTCATTTTTTTTTAATATAGTTTCTTGCTTATAAAACGTCTGCTTTTGGCTAAGTAAATGTTTATTCATTAACGGATACACATCAGTTTCTCTTCAAACTCAACAAACTTCTTCAACTGCGTTTGTGCGAGTCTTGACGACTGTACCCTTTATAATAATGCGTGCTTCTTGAGCTCATTGTTTGTGCACCTGTTTCATTCCCTTTTCCAACAGATGAGAAGAAAAAGCATCATTCGCAATCAAACAACCACGACTGCACCGCCGGACACATTTGTGAGTGTTTGTGAGTGTGCGAGCATGCGCAGCATATGCTCTATTTGCACACGCCTGCATTGTTTTTGACAGCTTAGACAGTGAATGTGCGTTTGTACGCCGTGCATGGTAGTTGTCATGTAACGCAGGAAAATAAACCTCCTCTCTCTTTTGCTCTTTTAAGGCGAAAACCTGTAATGGCTCGTATACTGTCTCGGCGTTCGTGCGGTCACACTATAGCTGTCAATCAAATGACGACATGATGACGTCATCAAAAAATAACAATCCTATAGCCGAACGGGCGAGCTGGTGGAACATATTGGATGGAAAAACAGCGCAAAAGACAAGCACCAGAGCAAAGAAACACAAGACGAGCGCTGACTCACAACTGACACCGCCTGTCACACAATCTTAAAAATGTGGCAAAACGATATGACATAGAGGTTGTTTTTTCTGCACCTAAAAAACTTTAGGTGTTTGTGCTATTTCGGAAAGCAAAGCTGGAGTATCAGAAAGAACATGAACCAACATGTGGGGTTAAGCATGAAACAAAATGTGTACCCTGTGCTGAAGGTGTAGTCTACGAAATCCCACTATCATGGGGACAAGTATACATTGGGCAGACGGGGCGGTGCATTAATACACGTTTGAAAGAGCATGCAAATAACTTAAACGCTAACAAATCTACTAACCTCGTTGGCCACGTCAGTGACTGCGAATCTTGTTATCCTTCACTGCACTATTCTGATATCCTCTATAAGCACCCGGCTCGCTTAACACGTGAGATAATGTAGAACTACCGCATGAAGAAAAAAATAGGTTGCGCTTTAGTGAGCCATCCATTTTTCTGCATGAAAGCGAGATGGCATTCCTGCATCCTACGTAGCACCACGTGTTTTTGCTTGTCCACTTCTTGATAGGGTGGTCACTTATTTTTATATATTGTGTTCCCTCTTTGAATAAACAGCGAAGGGGTCCATCTTCTTCTTCACAAAACTTTCATTTGTGAGTCAGCGCTCGTTTTGTGTTTCTTAGCTCTGGTGCTTGCCTTTTGTGCTGTTTTTCCATCCAAAAAAAATTAAATCTCCACCGAGAAGCTAACCTGTATTCCTAGGATCTCCAGCTGAACCCTTTACCCAACTGCGCCCCACCCGGGATCGTGAAACGCACATCGTAATTTTCCTTGTCTACGGTGAGTATGATAGTAGCGATGACGTATGACGCCACAATTAGTTATAATGACAATAATGACATTGGTAATGGTAATGACGGCGCATTTAGTTGATAAAGGTAATGAGAGCTAACTTGATGCACTGTGTACACCAGCAATACTCCGGCTTTCGCATTTCTGCAGTGTGATTCCACAGTGCTCTCGGAATTTTTTTTTTAATTACTGTGTCTATTACACTCGTCAGAATACAACCCTACGTTACCATATTACATGAAAAACTCCACGACATATAAATCATCGGACATACGAACATGTCGGCTTAGGGGAATGCATGTTTTTGCTTGGAATACAAGAGCCCTGAGTGGCTAGATTCCGATTTCACCTTCCCATCTCAAAGGAGAAGCTAGGCAGCTATTGCCAACTCGGCCATGTGTTTTTGTGACGTCAGACAACCCGAAGATCAATCAGTACAAGGCCATGTGACCTGCCAACCACCACCTGCGAGAGCCATATCCGTCATCCTTAACTCACAATGCTAGATCTTCTGGAGAATGGAGCCATTAAAAGTGTCAGAATATATGACTTCCTTTTTACCGCGACGTCGTTAAAGTCCCCGCTCTCCACCAAAACCTGCGACATGACTAGGCACTCGTTCGTCGGCAGGTTTTCTGGCGTAACGACACCGCATGACAACTGTTAACTAGGGTAGCTCATTTGAGGTGGCAGGATGGGATAGGAACCAACCTTTCAGAAGCATTTGGTCTCGAGTCAGACACTACTTATAAGCCATGCCCCCGGCTATTCGAGATTAAAGCGGCGCTTGTAACTTCAAGCCAGCAGCCGATCTACAAAGTCACCCGTTACCTCTCACCCTTTATTCATCATCAGCAAAATAGGGGAAGGTATTTTCATTACTCTACTCTACCATATGCTAGCCGCAGTAGTTGTTGCTTCGCTCCGTGTCTACATGTCACTGATGACAGGTGACATATGTCAGGCCGACTGCGCCGACGACGGCTACGACTATACTACGCGCAATACAGAAACTGGCGCCTCAGAGCTGTGCTCTCATCATCATCATCATCATCATCATCAGCCTAACTATACCCACTGCAGGGCGAAGGCCTCTCCCATATTTCTCCACTTAACCCTGTCCTGTGCTAGCTGCATCCACTTGACCCCTGCGAACTTCTTAATCTCATCCGCCCACCTAACTTTCTGCCGCCCCCTGCTACGCTTTCCTTCCCTTGGAATCCAATTTATTACTCTCAGCGACCATCGGTTATCCTCTCTTCGCACTACATGTCCTGCCCATGTCCATTTCTTCTTCTTAATTTCTACTAGAATGTCGGTAACTTGAGTTATTTCTCTGACCCACTCTGCACGCTTTCTATCTCTTAATGTTACCCCTACCATTTTTCGTTCCATAGCCCTCTGGGTTGTCCTCAACTTAAGTAGAACTCTCTTGGTTAGCCTCCACGTTTCAGCCCCATGGGTGAGTACAGGCAAGATGCAACTGTTGTATACTTTCCTCTTGAGCGATACCGGTAAGCTGCTAGTCATAATCTGCGAGTGCTTGCCAAATGCGCTTCATCCCAATCTTATTCTTCTTGTTATTTCCTTTTCATGGTCCGGATCTGCGGTTACTACCTGTACTGAGTACACATATTCGCCTACTATTTCCAGTATTTCGCTACCTAATGTAAACTGCTGTTCCTTCCCGAGGCTGTTGAACATCACCTCAGTCTTCTGCATATTGATTTTCAAGCCTACCTTTCTACTTTTCCTATCTAGGTCATCAATCATTATTTGCAGTTCATCCCCCGAGTTGCTTAGCAAGGCAATGTCATCAGCAAATCGCAGATTACTGAGGTATTCTCCATCTACCCTTATCCCTAACTGCTCCCATTCCAAGTATCTGAATATTTCTAAGCAAGCTGTGAATTGTACTGGGGAGATTGTGTCTCCTTGCCTAACACCTTTCTTTATGGGAATTTTGTTACTTGCTTTATGCACAACTATGGTTGCTGTGGAGCCAGTATACATATCTTCCAGCATTTTCACGTATGGCTCGTCTACCCCCTGATTTCGCAATGCCTGCATCACCGCCGAGGTTTCAACTGAGTCAAATGCTTTTTCGTAGTCAATGAATGCTATGTATAAGGGCTGGTTATATTCCGAGCATTTTTCTAGCATCTGATTGATGGTATGGATATGATCGATAGCAGAGTACCGTTTCCGAAACCCTGCTTGATCCTTTGCTTGATTGCAGTCTAAGGTTCTCATAGGGGCCCAAATTAAGTGTGTAGTGATCGGAGGAGTAGCGAAGTGTGTGTAGATGAACTAGGATACACGAAAGGCTCGGTCAAACTGCAGAAACTAAAGTTGTTGTCATTTACCCTTAAAATCGAAGTTTACATGTCATTCTAAATTGTTTAGCTGTATTGGCGATCTTCATCACCTAGAAAGAGCGCTTCAAGCAGCCCGGTAGGACGGTGTTATACGGAGTACTTATTATGTGACTGGCATAAGCATGCTGTCCAGTGAAAGTTGCCTATAAATAATCTCACACTTTTAACGCGCGCCATTCCATTCAAGGATTCCGTCTCCAGCAAAAAAGTGGCGTAGGCGTAGTAGGAGAAAAATCACTAGTAGGGCTCTTTCCGGTGGTAGATCACAGGTTACCGGACCGGGCACAAAATGCTCGGAAGGCTCTGTGATGCCTAGAGACCACATGACGTGGCAGATTCGGCAGGGGCTTCGAACTCTGGTAGCTCCCTTGATATTGAGTAGTGAGATGAACCCTTGGACCCCGAGTCAAATACAATACGTACACCTATAGGCCACGTAGGCACGGTCGCTGGTTAGAGTGTGGTGTTATATCTATTTCTGGTGCTCTTTCACATGAGTATATGTAAGTTACCATGATGGATGCACAAATTAGGATATTAGTTATTAAACGAGCAACAAAGTGCATGCAGATGAGCGAGGATATGCAACAGGAGCCGGCATATTGGGAGCCATTAAGGCTGTCGCATCATACAAATAACGCTTGAGATGTCCCCAAGTGTCAAACAGTGTCTCAAAATTTAGTGCCCCCAAATGCTCAACAGTTTGATAAAACTCAAACACAGAACTGCGACCACAAGCAAAACCCTTGGGTTACAATCTCGATGATTCCACGCGCGGTTCCCTCGGAGCTGTAACCACGCCTTGTGCTCTATTAAATCAATCTGGGAACGGAGGCGTCTAATGAATGTTACGGTTTTATGCTATGATCGTTTTCGTTCCGCTCTACTTGGATTGATTCCAGCTGCGAGGAGGCATGAAGAGAAATATTGAAGTCAAAAAAACAATACAATAGGATTTCATTCAAAGTAGATCGTCATATCAAGCATTTTTTTCCGCGGGCAAACGCACTGCTCCATCATACACGTATACATACGCCGGAATGAGGCTTATAATTGTAGAGGCAGCCATGTATAAAACTAATCGCGTTTAAAATTTGACCATTGCTCACTCTTATTAAAACACAGCGTCTCATAGTTATATATAGTTTTCTTTAGTCTTCTAAATTATGATTTTGAAAATATATGCTCGAAGTCGCTTTCATGCTCCTACAAGCATCCCAGCAGAAGAGAATTCCGTATTCCCACGCTTACTTGGTGTTTCCAGCGTCAGAAAACCCCATAATTTGGTTTTTCTCTTTTGTTAGCATGCAAATATCGATGTAACAGCTCTCTAAAGGTTTATTTTTGTAGGGAGACTACGGCAACATTGTGTGAACTTGCCGTCGAAGCGCTCACAGTGGAACAAACTATGCTGTTACGCGCACCTCGGTCCTCATTTGAGTAGCTCGCGGCGGCCCTACAATGCGGCATTGATTACGTGAAAATCGTCAATACGGCAACCTTCTGAGGAATTTGACGAACTCTACCCTTGTGATACCGGGAGTTTCAACGTTGCCAGAAGGGCTTCAAAACGGGACCGAAATGCAAACACTGGCCGTAGGGTGCTTGCCTAAGGCTACACCTCTACTGGGCGTTTTTTTTTTCTTTTTTACCGTGTACAAAAACGCCTCACTACGCTTCACGCTCTACGCTCCACTACGCTTATTCATGACGGAAAGGGCTCCGGTGTCCCATGCCTCTTCATTGTGTCCTTGGTTTTCCTTACGCTGTACACATTTCGCCATTCTTTGAATGTGCAATGCCAAAAAGGCAATTCGGCGATCTCTCAAATGCGTTTATTTGACGTTCGATAAATTGAACCGCAGAAAATTTATAAGGAAATTTATAAGCGAGGCCCACTTTTGATGTCTATGGCCTTCAATTCCGCAACATAACGTTGCCCCTAGAATCAAAATTTAAGTTGATTACTTGACTGAGCAGTTGAATAATCATGTAATCGTCAGGAGCTTTCACGTACATCATTTGCGCTTTGCTTTAAGACCAACACGGAGAGCGTGCATAAGCATGTATGTCTTGCTTTGTAAAATACAAGTTCATAAAAGGTCTAAAGACTCACCGTTTACAATGTGGTCGCTCCTAAGCACACGTATAATGCCTTTAGAAAGCTACAAGCAGCTAGGTGCAGGTTTGTTCGGAGTTTTTTAGTGTTCCCCGCTCGAGCGTGGCTCTCAAAACTGATGTCGACCACAGCTGAGCAGGAATATTCTCTTTGCCGTCCGTCGCGACATCTCGTGTACATTCCCCGTGAAATTATTTCGATTCTAGTAAGTTCACGGTCCACACTCCACAGATCACACAAAACAAGCGCATAAGCCAGCAGCGGTCGTAACAACGATTGTCCGGTCTACAATGTGAAGGAAGTAGTTACCCCCTCCCCTCCCCCACCCCTCCTTTGCTCCTTTTCGTCTAAGAGAAAATGCATCGGTTAACTTAAGTCATGACCGTTCTCCATCCTCAAAGCCAGGTGGCCAACATGCCCACCGCTCGCCTTTTACGCTGGCGTTTGCAAAGCACTAAAGATAAAATTACGAAGTACACACACAGATGTGCGTACTTGCGTACTGGATTCACAGATAGAAAGCAGAGGAAGAGGGGGCGGGGAAAGGGGGGGGGGGGGGGGGGGGGGCAAGTTAAGACGCCAGAGATTCGAAAGCATTTTACGGCTCCTCTTTTTACGATGCTGGCGTCGGCAGTCTACGGCGTGGTGTATATATATTCGCCCCGTTCCGGTTAAGGCTTCTGGAGTCTGGCAGTGCCGAGAGCTGTACTCATTGCACTTCTTGCCCTTCGTACTTTTTCCTTGAAAACGTTGAATATTCCAAGAGGTTTTAATTAAGGGGAACAGGAAAGCGGACTGGGCCGCTTTACGGCCGACCCGCCTTTTGCCGATTCTTCACGCCTCGTTAGGGAAGACGGAACCGGGCACCCCCGGCGGCTACGAGACGACTCTAGGCGGCAGTAAATCTCTATCCAGCCCCGGGTTTCCGGCCTTCTTTAGTGTTTATGCGCTTCTTAGCGATAACCTCTCTGTTTTTCCATGCTTCCTCCATCTCTCGTCTCAGACCCTTCTAACCTTCTTCCCTCTGATCGTTTGGCCTGGATTTAATGCGGGAAGAAATAAAAAGAAACGATTACATCAGCTGTCATTCGATGCTCTAAATAAGCTATGCTCTTGTTTCAAGAGTTTCTTCTCGTTCTCCTCTCCCCTTTCTCGTTCCTTTCATTCGCTCTCCTTCACTTTTTTCTTTCGGCCTTGGCGGGCGAACTTGGGAGGGCCTAATGTCGCGTCGTTCCTTCTTTCTGTCTTGTTCTTTTGGTGATCTTCTCGGATCCTTCTCGCAAAGTCTACTACGAAGTGCAGACGCCACTGCCTGACTGCAGTCACGAGGAAAGTCGGAACGGAGTAACAGCACGGTGGCAGTTTCTTGCCACAAGCCCAAAGAGGGCTTTCTATCTGAACAGCACACCGGAAGGACCTCTTTAACTGTGAAGACAGAACTCGGTGAGAGAACAAGGTCCGGGGTTTTCGGCGGTCTGCCAAAGTTGTCTAGCCAGTCCGGGCTTCAGTAACTTACTGGAAATCCTTTCGGTCGTGAAAGCGTCGCAGCCTTCGATTGAAGTCTCAACTAAGTAGGACTAAGTAAAAGTAGGACAACGTTTACCGTCTGTCGGAGTGCCTCGCTTCATTCGTGTGGCTACTGTAAAGGGCAGAGTTCGCAGGAATGAGCACTGCTAGTTGCCACCACGTTTTTACTGTTCTGTTGTTTATGCATTTGTAGTGCTTTATGATGTGCTGCTCATTTAGTTGTCAGTAATAATACAATTAGACTGGTACCGACGGCGTAAAATTAGACCTTTCGCCCACAGTGTAACGTCATCATTCCTAACATTATTGTCTCTCAGAATCACACCACTCTGCTGGTCCTTAACTTCAGTTTGTCGGCCCAAGTTCTTCCCAACAGAATTTCTCTTGCTGAACTGTCCCCACTGATACTGCGAAGTTTAATCTCTGACCCCCGACCCTCCTTTTACCAACCTTCCACTCCTACCTCGTCCCCGTCTCATTCTGATCCTCTTTACAGCACGATTACGGCTGGTCTGCAACCCCATTCGGACTAGAAACTTTACAATCTTTTGCTTTCTTTTAGCAACGTTTTTTACTTCGGCGCCCGACTTCTAGGCTAAAAGTCGGTTGACACTGGCGATGCTAGTTCTATTCACAGGCAAACTTATCGTGTCTCTTATTCGGAACGCCAGGTGATTTACCAAGAAGTCGACAGAATGCTGACCACTGACATTATTGAGCTTTCGACTAGTTTCCAGGCGTAGCCTGTCAGGCTAGTGAAAAAGAAAAATCAGATCTGGAGAATCTGCGTCGACTATCGCCACCTCATACGTTGACCAAAAAGGACACATACCCTCTTCCGCGCATTGACGATGCCCTTGATTGCTTGCATGGATCACATACTTTCCTCCATCGACCTTCGCTTTGGCTACTAGAAGACCTCTATCGACGAGCACTACCGCAAAAAAAACAGATTCTTTGCTCCTGATGGCCTGTACTAATATGAAGTGATACCCTTTAGCCTTTGTAACGCACCTGTCACTTCAGAAAGGTTATGAATTATTTGTTGTGAGGTTTCAAGTGGACGACTTTGTTGCGCCACTTAGACGACATTATTGTTTTCTCGTTCACTTTTGCCAGCCACCTCTCGCCTTACTGCCATTCTCGCGCTTTCAGCCGCGTCGGACTTGAATTGACTCGGAAAAATGTAGCTTCGGTCACCGAGAAATCAAAGTTGAGGAAGATCTTCAGCCTGACCCCGATAAAATTTGTGCCATCAATGCTTTTCCCACGCCACGTACATCTAGCGATGTACGAAGCTTTATGGGCTTGTGGTTTTATATCAGACGCTTCGCCCACAACTTCGCAGCCGTTTCCCGCCCTATCACCGACCTACTGAAGAAAAGCGTACTTTTATCTTGGTGTCCAAAACAGCCTACATATTTCTCACAGCTTATTGCGCTCTCATCACCTCGCCCGTCTTGGCCCATTTCAACCCTTTCTCCCTTATCGAACTCCGCACTGACGTAAGTGGCCATGTAATTGCAGCTATCCTCTCTCAGCGGCACCACAACCACAACAGGGTGATAGCGTATGCCAGCCGCCTCCTATCTAGGGCTGAACAAATTAACTCCACCAGAAAGAGGGAGCGCCTGGCACCTGTTTGGTCCGTTTCGAAATTCTGCCCTTATTTTTTCGTAAAAGCGTCGCAGCTGTCGATTGTCATGAAGTCTCAACTGGCCATATCTGGAGAAATATAGACATTTGCCGTCTGGTGGAGTGCCTCGCTTCATTCGTGTGGCCGCTGTACAGAGCAGAGTTCTCAAGAATGAGCACTGTTCTTTTCAACCACGTCTTTACTGATCTGTTTATATATTTGTAGTGTTTCACGAAGTGCTGCGTATTTAGTCGTCAGTAATACAGTCGGACTGGAAAGACACCATGCCTTGTGGTGCTTTACTTCACTCAGAGACCCTACTGGCCAAATATTTAGGGATTTGGGCGTTGCAATTACAAGAATACATTTTTTTTTTCATCGTTTCCAGGTCTGAACGGCTTCACCAAGATGCACACTACTTGTCCCGTTACCCAGTCGATTGTCCTAGCTGCATCGGCTCTAACGTCGAAGCATGTGTCTTGTTTTTATCCGGCTTTCCCCACATTAATACAGAACAGCGCTTGGAATCTACTCTCTTTTCTCTCATCGACTGTTTGAATACCGGCCACTCTGATCCTACACTAGTCATGTTTATGGTCAAAGGAGACATGCCATACCACCGCAATATGCTACCTAATGGTGATGAGCTTTTGCCCATCGTTTGCCAACATCTGCGCTTTACCATACTCAAGCAGTTTCATGATGCTCCCACGGCTGAACCCTTTGACGTTTCTAGCACGTATTACAGCGTTCGCCACCGTTTCTACAGACCCGGTCTCTACCGCCTGTCCAGGACTACGTGGCCGCACGTGAGTTGTGTCAGTGCCGGAAGAAGCCCCCATTTTTTTCTTCAGGACACCTGCAGCTCATTCCCATCCCGAATGACCAGTTCTCACGTCCTAGCGTTGGCTTGCTTGGGCCCTTCCTAGTCTTCACCTCGGGGAACAAATGGATCGCATTCGCTATCGATTATGCTAGACGGTACGCAATTACCCGCACCATCATGACCAGCTGCGCTACAGACGTAGCTGGTTTCCTTTATCATGACGTGATACCCCAGCATGGAGCCCCTCGTCAACTATTCACGGATCGTGGTCTCCCTGCTTCCTCTCCAGTGTTGTTGAGGAAATTCTTCTTTGCTCTTTACGCCACAAATTCACCACCGCCAATCACCCGCAGACCAACGGTCTCACAAAACGTCTCAACTGTAAACTCACAGAGATGCTGTCCATGCATGTCTCTGACGATCACCGGAATCGGGATGTTAAACTTTATTTTGTTACGTTCACCTACAACTCTTCTCGGAATGATACCGCTGGCTACTCTTAGTTCTATCTGCTCTTTGGCCGACACCCATTACTGCATTTCGACACCTCACCACCCCCTGCTGATGCCGCCACCAATACTTACGTTCGCGATATCGTCGCTCACGCGAGTGACGACAACCAGATTGCTCGTGACAGGTGCTTTGCCTCCCAAGGTTCCCAGGAATGCCATTACAACAGTCGCCATTGTAATGCGCACGACATTGCTAGATCTCTTGCTCTGCTCTGGCTCCCATCCTGTCGAGTCGGCTTGTGTGAAAACCTTCTGCCGCGCTACACAGGCTCTTGCCTTATTTTCCGACAGTCACTGACGTCACATACGAAATCGCCCCTGTGCATGCGAAGTCCTTTGTACCAGAAGTCTCCTGCATTGTTAACTTTACGCTCCTCTAGCTGTACCATTCACGTTATACATCGCCCCCCCCCCTCCCCCCTAGAACACAACGGGACAGTGCTTTTGCGGAGGGGGTAGTGTTATATGGCGCATCATGATGAAACAAAAGAAGGTGGATTGACTTGGTGGGTGTTGTGTACAGAGCGACCACCGAACCTAAACTAGTGTTTGCAATAATTCTGTGGGGCATCCACCCGTAAAAATATCTTTATAATCACGTATGACCTCGTAAGACATAATATTTGTATGACATACTATGATCCTGTATGTGGTACGCAATCATACAATTTCTTCAGCACTGTTTTGAGGGCAGGACAGCCGACGATCCCTGAGGGTAGCGGAATGGACTCCAAGATAATAAAAGCGTGCGAAAGGGGAGAAAGTCAGCTAGGCGAATGAGATTAAGAAATTTCCCTAACTAAAATGAATACAACTATTACGAGAAACGGTAGATTGGAGGCATATTTTAGACATTATCCTGCATCGAACGTAAACTGTGATGATCGATGAAGTTGGAATTTGTTCTTATGTTATTTTTTTTACTCATGGGCGTCGGCAAGATTTGTCTTGGGGAGGGCAAACCAGATCCCCCAACCCCATTCCACGCACTTTTTTTTTTTGTCATTGTGGTCAAAATAAACATAACAGAGTTTCTTGTCACCGATTTTAGTGGGAAAATAAAGAAGCACAAGTGGAGAAGGCTTGGGATGAGGAGGGCAAGGCTGGTGTAGCTTAAGGGGGAGGGAGTTGGGGTTAAAGTGTCCTTTTGCACCCCCTGGCGACGCCACAATTTTTACTGGACCGTTGTCTCATGCGGTGAAAGACGGTTGTGCAACGCTAGCTCTACTGCGACGGTATAGCTTAAGGGCATTTAAAAATAACGGAAACTGCAGATATCGATTGGTCTCGTCATGATCTTTTTGTCGCTGAATTAAGCACCTAAAATGAGGCATTTTTGTTTTCTTTTTCTTAATATTAAACCTGTTAACGTTGTCTTTGCGTCTTTGGCGGATTTATTAACTCTCTCACGAGGAGTTTACAGTGCTTTCTCTCTTGCACTGTAATTCTGCTATTTCCCACGAACTGCTGGCTTTCCTCAAGCGTCCTCCTATGGCACTTTCATAGGGAATGAAAGGGCGAAAGCGCGTGCATAAGTTAGTTTCGCTTCATTAAGTTAGCTACTACTTGGTTATCTGATCTCTTTTTCGTGCGCTCATTGTACAGCGCTCGCAAAAGGGTACGTGTCGGGCTACATGTATATATAATGTGAGTTCTTGTTTCAAAATATTCCTCGCTTATTACAACCTCGGTGTTTTTATATGACTTACTCCTCCATTTACGTTCAAATTACCATTGCCCTTACCGTAATAAAACGAAGTTTAACTGAAGCAAGGTGAAGAAAACAAAGTTAGTCTTGAATCAAAGTGGAATGGGAGGCAAGTGATCATAGAAATTTGTCGGGCATACTTTTTCCGGGTATTAACTCATGCCTACTGTAATTTTACGGTGAATACAACACGGCATCGTATTTCTTATATAATAACTTTGCATTAAGCCACTGAACCGCGTTCCATTTATTTTCGACGCCAGTAATACATAATGGCCTGAGCGCTTCTTATAGATTTCTAATCCAACTAAATTGGCGCTTACTCTTTAAAAAAAAATTAATCTACTCGTTTCTTTTCTTTCTTTTTTGCTGATAGGGCTTTTCTTTATTTTTGTTTGCAGAACAGTGTTTTTATTAGAGGCTGTAGTTTTCGATTAGTGGTTGAGGTCACCTCTTAATAAGCTGCTGCTTCTGTCTTCAGCAGACGTCAGATGGACCAATCTTCTTTTCGTTTGGTTGCTTCCTTTTTTGCGTTGCTTTTCGACCGGAACGCTTTGGCGTTCGGCCTGACAGCTATTGGTGCTCCGCAAAATAATGGCTGCTGCTCGGGGTAAAGCTAATTGGCAGAAGAAGAAGCTAATTGGCAGAAGGCTTGAAAAACATCTGAAGATGTTTTTCAAGCCTTCCTTTATTTCTGTCAACAACGACCCTTGTGTTTTTCTTTCTCGCAGGACCTGACGTCCATCGCCCGCTTCTTCTCCCAAGTCGCGACGGTGAGTTCCGAAAAAAAAAAAAAAGAGCGGCCTAGGCACGATGGTAGCGAGTAGTTTGGATTTTCCTTTTTCTCTCGTTCTCTCTATCTTTACTTCGTTTATTTCATGACTTCAACACAGAGGCAAACGAACCGCTTTATCAGAGTTAAGAGTCTCTAGTGCAGCAAATACAGATTTAACTGGAAAACACTTGGAAATGTATTTGTCCAGCGCGTGAATTGATAGTAATGGCTGTAATAAGTTATCTTCAATTCTCTTTCATTTCTACTGTCCCCCCACACATACTGGTATAACAGGATGTGTGGCTTTGCCTGAGCCAGCCATAAAGGACTACAAAACAACATTAAATTAGTCCTGGAGTGAAATAGTTTGGTTCTAGAGATCGCATTTCGCGCACGTCTTCTCCGATCTTTCAAAATCCTGCTACGGCGCTTCCACGCGTCGCGATTACTGGATTATAACAAAGGCAGAAAGGTCTTAAGTAAGCATGCAGTGGCGGAACTGGACCACCATCGTTTGAAAGCGCAAACCGGAGAAAGAAGCACCCTTATCTTATTTTCCCAGTCATCCGCTATCGCCATGGCGTCCCAGGCGGCATGACAAAACCTCTCTGGAAATCAGCGCAAAAACAAACTGGCAGACGAGGACGGCCTTCCATCTCTTCATTGGGATTTTCAAATAAATAGTCTTTCTCTACATGAAAAGCTATGAGGAAACCCTGAAGCAGCATTTGAGTGACAAATAAGCACAGTCATGTTCAGTTTGGGCAGTGCCTGTTTATCTAGAGCCATACATGTACACTCGAGGTTTCTGTTGGATGATCGAGAATGAAGTTTCTGTAGTCAAAACGAGGCGAATGAATTAAAGAAGCTAGTCTAATTCTAGGCATTGCTCGTACGTGTTCTAAGCCGAAAGGCAATCGTTATGAGTGAGATCTCTCGTGTACGTTACTACTGACATGAACCAATTTTGAACGTGCCTACCTTTTCCCCTCCGGGTATACATAAAGCACCACGTGTAGAAGACTGCCTACTGCATGACTAGACGCTCTTCCGACATTGGTATGAATTAAGTTGTCTTATTGCGTTGGAAGGAGATATTTTACAAATTCTAGACGTATTGCTATGGGTCAGTAAAGTGCTTTACTGAACTGTTATTTTGATTAGGGACTGATCTCACCACGCGCAGCCCTAAAGTTAGTTTGCACTCATCTCACCATACGTAGACTGCCTTAGAAGCTGTCTTTTCCTTTATTATTGCCGTTATGCGGCAAAGCACCCTTTAAAGGCTGCCTTAAAGCGCGATGCGTGAAAACTTCGCCTATTACCCTTCGCTTTGACCAAAAGCTGGAGTTCGAGTTAAGCGAAAGCGTTACTTCACTATGTTCACAAATTTCTATCCGCAGACCGTATCTGCAGACCGCGTCCGCAAACCGTGTCCACAGACCGCGTCCGCCAAATCGTGTCCGCAGCAGTTGCGAGTAATTGAGAAGTCGTAGAGGTTAATGAGTGATGTCAATCGATTGAGGCTGACGTAATGTTGCTGCGGAACAAATAATTAGGTGAATAAGTTAATTAGGTAATTACTTACAGGCAAAAGATGTAAAAGTTGTCTACAGTCTACTACAGTAATCGATAGACGGTGGCGTAATGTTGTGTCCGAAATAATAATTAGGCCAATAATGTAATTAGGTAATTATTTAGAGGCAAAACACGCTAAATCATGTTTGCAGCAGTTGTAATTGAGAAGCCATAGAGGTTAATGAGTGGTATCATTCGATAGAAGGTGATGTAATATGCGCGAAAAAATAATTAGACCAATAAATTAATCAGGTAAATAGAAGCAAGCAATTTAACAGTAAAGGCAAAAATGATCTCATTAGCGAATGGCTTGGCGCCACATTTGAATGCATCAATTACTAAAATAGTAATTAAATCAGTCAATTAGATGTGATGTCACGCAACTTGAAGTCGAGCCACAAAAGGGCATAGGAAGGGATTGGCGCACCATTTGAAAGAATCAAACACTAAAGTAGTTAAGACAGTCAATTAGGGTGACGTCAAGGATGTGACGTTACGCAACCGGAAGTAGAGCCGAAAAAAGACATAGGAAGGGATTGCTGCACAATTTCAAAGTACTAAAGACTAAAATAAATGAAGAAGTGAATTAATGTAGCACAGAGGATGTGACATCACGCAACCGGAAGTAGAGCCGAAAAAGGGCAAAGGAAGGGACTGGCGGACAATTTGAAAGTACCAAAGACTAAAATGAATAAACAAGAAGTGTAATAATGTGACGTCACGCAACCGGAAGTAGAGCCGAAAAATGACACAGGAAGGTATTGGCGCTCAATTTGAAAGTACCAGACTAAAATAGGCAAACAAGAAGTGAATTAAGCAACCAGAGGTAACCAGAAGCAACCAACACCAGCATCCGTGCTTTCGCGTTGCTCCAGTAAATATTCTGCAGTGCTCTTTAATTATTGCAATATTCTACTGCTTTAAATATGCTTTTTTTTTTTTCGAGAACAATTACTGAGTGGAACAAACTTGACAGCGAGACTGTTACCCAGAATAGTGTAGTAATGTTTGAAAAGTGCCTGCAAATGTTATGAATTTTATGAAATTGAGTTGTGTTTATATGCTTGTATTTCGCTTTTTCACACCCTTCTATGATCTGCACTGGATCGCAGTATCTATGAATACAAAATTCTATCCTCCAGTCATTTAACAACATGCACACACGTTCACCCTCAGTCTCCAAAATAGAAAGCGAGAAATTCTCGTTCAGTTGCGCATGGCAGGTGCGTGCTTTGAAAGACTTTTCGAAAAAAAAAAAAAAAAGAATCGCAAAGCTCCTGCGGCGCTCAGTAGGAGCTGAACCAAGAATGGACAGCTACCTTGGAAATTCTGCTTTTCGCGACTTCCGATGAGTATAATTGCTGGTGCAGAAAATGGAAAGCGATCAGTACATTAGTTAGATTTATTTCAACAAATTTCAAGAGATGTCAGTTCGTAGTAAGCTATTCTTCATGACCCCTTCAGGCGCTGCGTCCACATACGCAAACGGACTCAAATTTCACTATATCTTTGCACGAAGTGCGAATTTCCGCATTTGAATTTGACACCCGTAACATTTGAGCCCGCCCTGTTAAGTACATATGGCGCCATCGCTTGTTGCTACAGCGAAATGTGTTTGTAAACAGTAAGTAAAAATGGGCGTCGCAGCGTTTTACAGCTCTTATTTTTACATTCCTCACTCTTTACCGATGCCTAATAATATTATTTATTGTAATTAATATGCCAATAACGGAAAGTAGATGTTGCATGTCAGATTTCATTGGCTTAGACATAAAAAAAAAAGTGCTTCATCGAACTTTCAGAGTTTCGCATTCACAAATGTGGACACGGCGTCTTAAGGCCGAAATTGTTAAAGTGTCCGCGGCGCTTCGTTATTTCGTACAAGAGCAGTACGTAATACGCTGATTTGCCTGCAGGTGTATCAATCTTGAAGGCGTCAAGGTATTCTCAGAGGAAAACATCTATTCATGCATAATAATCAGTTAGAAAACGCAGAAATTGTTGTAATATTGTAGTTGTAATATTGTACATGAATGAGGCGCCATGTCCACATATGTGGACGCGAATAATATATAAATATTTTTTCATAATATTTTATATTTGAATTCTGCCTGGGCTACTGATCATGCATGGTGGAAAAAAAATTTCCTTTCAGAAAAGTTAACTGGCGCCTGAAGGAGATAATCACATTTAACGACGTGTTCGGCTGGCCTTCACGTAGCTTTTAACGCATTCTTATGAACAGCCAGGAGAAAAAAAAAAAGAGAACACTAGGCATATGAAGCATGTCAAAAGTGAAATGTTCCCCACGTAAAATTTTAAAATCTTTAACATTTGGAGGGTTTCTTGAAAGCACTAAAGCGCTCATCTCCTGAGACTTCAACCCTGTATACTATAACCGCCTTTAGCTGCCGTCGCGGTAGCCAGTGACAGCCATAGGAAAACGGCAGCTGAATGTGTGGCCGTGTCAATAATTCGTACGTTTACTGTACACTGGAAAATTTAGCGCCACTTTTGACGGGTGACATTCGCCTCTAGTGGTGTTTACTACAATATTCACGTCACCTCAAAGCGAGTTCGGCGCTGCTACTGGACTCGAAATTCATGCTGTGTATGCGAACTATCAGCTTCGTTTCACGGCGAAAATTACCTTACGGCGATTGTGTGGCCATACTTGAGGGGATAGATTAGAGCAATGCCGGCGCCGTCAAGTCTTGAGCACATACGCTGCACATCACGGTAAAAAAAAAAAACTAAAATTAATCCTCGCTTCAGAGACTCTCGAGAACTGGACCGCTCCTTTTTTCTGCAGATTAAAAGTACGGCAACATGGTCGAAATTTCCGGAGCCGTCTATTATGGCGTCTCTCATAGCCTCAGTCACTTTGGGACGATAAACCCCAAAACCAAACCAAGCCAAATGCTCATCTGCGAGGCTTAAAAGGCGTCACCGGCTGCACCTGATATTTTGCGAAGTTCGACTTGAAGTTCTGAGAGGAAACGCCTGTTGTGAGCAGCCAGCCTCAGCGCCCACACCTTGCGCAAATGGCGGCGGAATATGAAGTAGTTGATGTGCAGTGTGTTACTGTACGAAATGTCTACATCGGGAAGAAGATTCAACTAAATATGTCTCGCTAATATCTGCATAAAAAGTGAAATAGAGACAATTGTTCAGTATGCTAGGTTCTCTCAGAGAAACACAACACTAATCAAGCTTGTTGAATTCCTGCGGCATTGTGCACTAAAACAATACCCGTGAAATGCGCAGTTTTTACCCTGCTTATGGTAATGACACATTTTTAGCGTGATGGCATCAATGCTACCATAAAAGCGATAACAGACAACTGCCAAAGTCTATCTGATGCGGCCACCTACCAACCATGGTAGGTGAACAGAGGATGTACTCCGCCTCTCCATTTGTAGCAAGGAGAAAAGATAGGCTAGACTAAGAATGACTTATCAGAAATGAAAATCAGTGACTTTGGATTCGGTACGAAAGAATAAAAGAAGCTATTAATAATTGAAGGGGAATCGTAATATGATCAAAATTAGATTGAAATCGGGATTGGGATAGATTGGCGAGTGAAAAAACATGCTATCCAACTTCTTTCACATCAAACGAATTATCGCCTCTGCATTTTGGCTGACAGAAAAGGATAGCAGAGACACTGTGTATTGCGTGCAGAATCTTTGCTTCTAGAGTAATAGACTGATTCCTGCGTTCCACTATATCCATCGTCTATTCAGGTCGAGTACTTCTACGTCCGATTAGGCATCACCGTTGCGGCGACCTTGGCCAAGGTGAGTCGCCAATGATAGTTCTGGATTAACACGCGTAAAATTGAACACACATCGAGAAGTATGTACGATTCGACGTTTACGTTATGACCATAATCATCATCATTAACAACAGCATGACTATACTCACTGTACCCACTGCAGGGCGAAGGCCTCTCCCATATTCCTCCAATTAACCCAGTCCTGTGCTAGCTACATCCACTTGACCACTGCGCACTTCTTAACCTCGTCCGCCCACCTAACTTCCGGCCGCCCCCTGCTACGCTTTCCTTCCCTGTGAATCCAGTTTGTTACCCAAAGCGGCCATCGGTTATCTTCTCTTCATACTACGTTGCCAATGCCCATTTCTTCTTCTTGATTACCACTAGAATGTCAGTAACCTGAGTTATTTCTCTCATCCACTCTGCACGCTTCCTATCTCTTAATGTTACCCCTGCCATTTCTCGTTCCATAGCCCTCTGCGTTGTCCTCGACTTAAGTAGAACCCTCTTCTTTAGCCTCCACGTTGCAGCCCCTGACCGCTGATCAGCAAAACTGGCGCGAACGTGTTGTAACATAACTTTTAATACTGATGTACTCATATTAAGAACTGCTACTTGAATATAGCATGAATTTTTCTTCCTCTGTAGAAATTGTTTATTTGGGATGCTTATGGACTTCTCGATGAATATCTTGCAGGAATAAAAAACGAATTTATTGCTGAGGATGATGCATTGATGATGTTCCTATAAAGCTATATATACGTGAAGGAAATGCCAAAAAGTAATCCGTGATCTCCGCTAAGCCATGAATAGTGATGTAGATTAGCCTAAGAAATCTGGGCTCCAGTTTTCTACTGAAATGGGCAGCGGTAGTGAGAACTTTCATTTAATACTTGCACGTTTTCTCAGTTAAAAAGGGTTCGCGCTTCAACTGAACATAGCATATTTTCTTATTGAGCTGTAATCTGCCGACATATGACAACTTCAGCTGGTTGACTGTGACTGGATTATAATGTACATGGTACGAAGTACCATTTGCTGATCTTTTAAAGTTTTATTATCTGCGGCCACAGACGCAAAAGTGCTAACTTATGGCTAGGCCACGCGCTAACTCATGTTCGTTTTTGTGTCCCGCTGAGGTGGCTCAGTGTTTAGGGCACTCTGCTCCTGATATCGAAGACGCGGGATCGATAGCGGCCGCATTTCGATGGAAAAGAAACGCGAAGCGGTCATGTACTATGCGGTGTAAGTGGACGTTAAAGAAGCTCTGGTTGCCTCATTTATTCCGGAGTCCTCTACTACGGCATCCCTCGTAGTCCGTGTCGCTTTCAAACTCCCCCCCCCCCCCCCCCCCCCTCCCTGGAACGTTTTGACACCGGAATGTTGTGGGACGTCGCTGTCGCTACAACAGGTGCGCTGATATAAAAACTAACTGTCCATGCGATTAGGGCATCGAGTCACGCGTTTGGGAGGGGCACCACTGGTAACGGTGACGCCAATTGCTGCTCCATTTCAGTGCAAGGCGCTTTGCAATGGGGACGGTTTGGACGATTCTGCTCGTTCGGTCCTGTTGTTGCGGTGTCAACATGTGGAGGTTATTGAATGGGAGAGCGAAGAAAAAACGTCGCATGGGAAGGCTTCGCCTCCCGAAACCGGATCAAATGGCTGGCAATGAATTCAAGGTGACGTTACTAGAGTATAACAGGCATTCGCGCTATATCCATATATACTATTGGGCACGGATGGATGGCGCTGAAACGTGGAGGCTAACCAAGAGAGTTCTACTTAAGTTGAGGACAACCCAGAGGGCTATGGAACGAAAATGGCAGGGGTAACACTAAGAGATAGGAAGCGTGCAGAGTGGGTCAGAGAAATAACTCAAGTTACCGACATTCTAGTGGAAATTAAGAAAAAGAAATGGACATGGGCAGGACATGTAGTGTGAAGAGAGGATAACCGATGGTCGCTTAGGGTAACAAACTGGATTCCAAGGGAAGGAAAGCGTAGCAGGGGGCGGCAGAAAGTTAGGTGGGCGGATGAGATTAAGAAGTTCGCAGGGGTCAAGTGGATGCAGCTAGCACAGAACCGGGTTAAGTGGAGAAATATGGGAGAGGCCTTCGCCCTGCAGTGGGTATAGTCAGGCTGATGATGATGATGACGGATGGATGGATGGATGGACGGACGGACGGACGGACGGACGGACGGACGGACGGACGGACGGACGGACGGACGGACGGACGGACGGACGGACGGACGGACGGATGGATGGATGGATGGATGGATGGATGGATGGATGGATGGATGGATGGATGGATGGATGGATGGATGGATGAATGGATGGATGGATGGATGGATGGATGGATGGATGGATGGATGGATGGATGGATGGATGGATGGATGGATGGATGGATGGATGGATGGATGGATGGATGGATGGATGGATGGATGGATGGATGGATGGATGGACGGATGGACGGATGGATGGAATAATAGGAGCGTCCCCTTTGAAACAGGATGGTAGCAGTAGTAATCATGCTAATTTTTCTACCTATATCTTAATTATTGAGGTCATACCATGGCGCCACCTCTCGGAAAGCGCCCGCGTGACGAACTAAGTGGGATAACGCACGTTTAACTGCTGCTGTAGAATGCTTTCCTGGGCACTTCAGTTGCGCGTTAGCATTACATTCTTTATTTATTTATTATACACCTCGGTCTGGACCTGTATAAGTTTCGCTGGAGGTACTAGACCCACTAATTCAGCGAGAAAGCACCTCACTGAATTATCGAAGCTGGCGAGCTTTACTGCTACGACGGCGCAAACCGATTATAGCATTAAAAAAAAAAAAAGACTGAAGCTGTCACACAAGCAGACAGGTGTAAGCGATCACTGCACAGGTAATAAGATTCCTCTGTAAGAGCAGAGGACTGTCAGGAGCCTGACAGATGCTGAGCGGCTTCGCATAGCGCCGGGGGAAGAAGCGCCATTCGCCTGCTTCCTTGAACGTAGCAGAGCAGGCAAGTTTTGACTTTCGGGATGACCTGGATTAATTGTTTAGCAAGTGTGAAGTCGTGCGTTCCACGCAGTGAGTTCTTGTGCACTGTCTACCGTAATTTTCACTCTTGGTTAGAGCGGATATTTGCTTTCCCCGTGCACAGTAACTTTTTTTTTACGCGTACCTCGATCAGCACATCACAACGTGCATGAAATGCTCTATTTCTCGTTTATTTATGGACTGCATCATTTGAAATTGCTACAGTACTAGAGACACTGCCTGAGACAGACTACCATGCATACCGCTGCCCGAGGCGGCAGAATCTTTCAGTTCCCTTCAGTGAAACTTCCGTGTCATCGCGTAGAACCATGTGAGACCTGGATTTCCCACGATCCCTCTGGAAGGTACTGCTACATGAAGAAGCCAGCACCTTTTCCATCCTTCCAGCAATAGTATCGTTAGCTTCACAAATGATAAGCGCAAATTAAAACGCGCGCGCCGTTTCTTTTGCCGCTCACCGAACTTTTAGCGCCAACTCCATAGACTAAACCTCGCTCGCTAAAATGTCTGCTGCGCACATCATGAGAATGATGACTCGCTTCTTTGCCCATTCAAATCTTGAGCAAAAGGTGAAAAACACAGAAGGTAAAAATTGGATAATAAATTCTATGGAAAAGAAACAGAGTGTGGAACTCTACCGAAAGTGGAAAAGGCAGATCAGCAAGGAAGCTTTCTTGATAACTCAAGAGGCAGTGCCCTACTTTTTGGAACTAGAAACGAGCATGATAGCAACTGCTACCACCCCGTTTGAAAGGAGACGCTCCTATATTTCATCCATCCATCCAAAAAATAAAAAGAAGAGATGTGCGAAAAACACTTTTTTTTTTTATCAAATTCCATACAAGTAATAAAGCTTTGCTACCGAGTTGAATACGATAAGTGCAAATATAATCCGAAGTGAATACGATTCGAAAAATAACAGAACCAGATATAATACAAAACAAATCTTACGAATATTCGGTACTTTTGCGATCTACACAGCTCCGACGACTGCGCTGTGGTAAGGCGCTATAGATCGTAGAGCTATAGCTATAGCTGTTTAAAAAAATCTACGCTAATCCCCGCTAGTGAAATTGAACTAGTGCTATGAGGATCTTCGCAGAGTAGGATCTTTCCTCAGTTTTCATTGGCAGTGTCCTGGGAAACGCATCGTATTCAAAGGCTGAAAATCCACGTTCTGAAACAACAAGATTATTTATTTATTGATTAGTTCTTTATTTATTTACCTATTTATTTATTGTTTTGTCTGTCTGTCTGTTTGTTCGTTTTTTTTTTGTTTGTTTGCGTGTAAATTCTGCGGACAACCAGTGGCATCCAAGAAGGAGAGCGTTGAGAGCATTAATAACTTCAAACTCGTTCACATTTGAACATTAAATAACACATAATGGGAGACAGGCCTACTGCTCAATCGTGCATGGGAAAACAATTCCTGAGAAATTGTTGTCCTGAAACGTACGGTCTTAAAATTTGGTAGCGATTTGGCCTCGTGAACCTTGGAGGTGAAGAAATATATTTATCCCTTGGTAGACCATTTTTCTTCTAAAATACTCTTTTGTTTGTTTTTTATTCAACTGAATAACGAGGAGTCGCTGCGTTGGAGGCAGGGATGATTACGTGAAACATCAACTGCTATACTCCAAGGAATAATTTCGTGCAATGAACAGTTTACTCCCTAGACGACAAAATGCATATGGTACACAGCCTATCAGCTTCGGCTAAACCGAATTGTACCGCTTGGCGGGGGGGGGGGGTGGGGGGGGGGGGAAGAAAAAGCAGGGGCGTTTATTACTTGCCGACATCTCACTACCGTTGATTTGTTGACCCGCCGCGTTCCTGTATATATTAAAATCCGAAAGCACAGAGTTTCCGCGTGTGGTATACACAAACTTTCCTACCCACAGTTTGAACGTGTCGCTGCTTTTAACCAGTGGGACGATCCGCGCTAGTGTAAGCCTCGAGCAGTTGACAACGGAATTCCCGCCACGATGTTAACACTTGCTCTCGGTTCTCGAACCAGATACGGGCGCCATCCTCACGACTGAGGTAGACGTTCCGTAGTTTAGCAGCATCGTCCCACTGGTTAAAAGCAGCGACACGTTCAAACTGAAGGAACCAGTCCTCCACATCCTCAAAGAGGTCCCCATGGAAAGACTTCGGTACCCGAGGGGCCTGCAAGGTGTAGTTACAGACCGGTGCGACGCCTGTTACTTGCTGAGCAGAAGCACTGGATGTCATGGAGGCTGCTAATGGCTGAAGCTCCGGAGACAGTCCCTGGAGCCGTCGACTGGCGCGATGCACTGGGGTGTACAATGGCACAGGGCTTGCACAACGTCTTGCATATGGAGATTCTTGCATAGGCGATCGTTTTACCCCGCACCTCCACCAGAATGTCACGTACACGGTGATTAAGGATATCAATGATAGCAGGAGGTAGCCCAGACACAACGGCAACAAGCAGCACAGACGCAAACGCACAAGCGACACTTCGTCGTCCTTTCAACTTCGTCCTCCTTTCACACCTCAGTCATGCGCCACCTGGCAACGCTAGGTGGCAATATGTATCTCTGGCCTTGTAACCCAGGTATAAGGACGTACGTGAACCCTTTATTTCCTTTTCTCTCTCTCTCTCTCTTCTCATTTCGCAGCTGTACGTGCTGTACGAGTACGTCGGATTCTACAGGTCGATACAACCGCTTCCCTACAGCTACGCACTCCCGGAATGAGCAAGCTGCTCTCAGCGAAAGAGATGTGCTAAATGCATTACTGCTGTTCTTACCTGCCCAGTTTCTTTTCTAGTTTCGATTATCTTTGTTTTTGTTTTTTAAACGTAATTCGCTTAGTAAAGCTACCCATCATGACAGCAGGCGACGGAAGTTGAGCCAACAACGGATCGATGGATCTATCCTAATTTTGAAGGCGTTTCACTGTTTCTTTATTGTCTCCTTTCTTTTTTTATTTCGACAGGTGGTGTTATAATCGTGCTCCAGCATTTGAGTGTTGTATTGCTTGTGTATTCGCCTGTGGAATACAAGATTGCGCGAGACCTTCGACATATAATTATAGTTGGGCCTCGCCAATGCCTGCCTCGCCAAGTTTGATTTTGGATGGACTGAAATAAAAATAAGCATTTACTTTCGTTCGAACCTGCCAATCGGTAATTCGCCAAAGCTTATTGCGGTCATGAGACAGCCAAGACGTTCTGCAGCACTTCGCAAAGACTTATCAAATGTGTTTTTAGGCGCATATGCGATTTGTTTCCGCTGGTATCATTGAAAAGACATCTAAAAATTACCAAAAAAAGACTGCATGGACACAGAACTGTTAACTTTGCGACTCGTTTCATTGCCCCACGTCTCGCTGTCACTGAGAGCAGAGGCGTTGATTTTAGCCAAGCAGTTTTATTAACAAAGCGAAAGCTTATACCATTTCGCTTCCATTGGTAACGGGATAGGCGTGTATGCGTTTCTGTGTATAACAACGCTATGTGTTTCTTTGGCAGCGCCATGAAATTCGACCACCCGGAGGATTTCTTTTATGAGACCGTAGTGGGAATTGCGGGCCTTATGTCACTTCTCAAAATCAACGCCTATCGTCTTTCTTTTTTCGTTGATATTTCCCCGGCCTACCTGAACTAAAAATCTGCAGCTTGACCTTGTTTAACACACAGCAGCGTTTCAGGTCTCTGTTCAACACGTATTCGCGTATTTTATTTTACCAGCTAGAGTAATGTTTCCTTTTCCTCGCTGAGATTACATTACGTTTTCAGAAATCGAAATCTCTTTTTTATCAGTTGCTACGTAATTAATGACTATTTTAACGTCTTGGCGAGGTAATGAGTGTAAGGGCTGCGCTCGAAAGACTCTTTTGAGTCAGGTTCGAGAACAAGTGAGATGAATATATCATCGTCACGGCGTGGATCACTTTCATTCGGGCCTGGAACCACTGGATCGTGAACGAGGCTAATGGATAATAAATTGAATCTGCTCCTGTTGTTTGGGTAGCATAAAACTTTTATGCTACATATATTACTGACAATTTTTTCATGGAACCACTCCGTGAATTATTCCTCTCAAATTAATGTTTAAGTGCTGTTGAATGTGTTTGCCCTCTCGAGGTGCTTAAGATAGCTTGAAAATATATTCGCAATGTATGACGGTGCTTTGCGATGAAGCAATAGAATAATAGCAACACCCCTATCTCTTCAATTGTTTTTCTTGGCTTGAACATCTTCGTGTCATTGTATGTGACATCAAATCTTGCGAGAAAAGCTGTTTTCTTGGCAGACGTAAATATTTTACTATAATCTCAGAATGATGCCTCGCAAACTAAATACAATGTCACAAGCGTGAGGACCTTCGAATATGCTTTTTCTGAACCGAACTAAATGATAATAATGAAGCTTTGTAACTGAATAGGCTACAAAAGTTTGACTAAAAACCAATTCGAGTACGAACCGAATATTTGCAAATCTTGCAGGAAACCCGAACACCATTAGCTGTGACAATGTGATAGCACGAAAACCTAGAGTGCAAGCGGTCAGTCACTACAACACAATCCATGCATGCGCGCACAGTGCACGACTGCACGTAAGCTGCCTCATCACGCATATCACTTAAATTTATCGGAACTTTTAATCGGCAAGTGTGGCTTTTGTTCATGCTAGTCGGTTGATTGATGCAAGCATTTTGCAGCGCTGCTCAGGATTTTACAGGGTGCATATGACACAAATTATGCAGCGACAAGGAAAGACGGCCGACACAGTTAAGCGCATTCTGCCAAATGGAGTTTTTCTCTTCATTCTAAAGAGAGGAAAGTCGAGAACAAGAGCAAGAACAAGTGCAGATGGAAGAGAAGAATAAGAAGCGCAGATGGATGAGAAATTAGTTTCGCGCGTTGATTCAAAGTGACTCATTGCTGTGGACAAGAAAAGTTAAGTTTTGTCGAAGCGGTTAAATCTGCCGTACTCTGCTCACTTTGAGATTTCGAGACTTTTGTGAAGTTCTCTTCGTAGTGGTTCGGTGAAACTAGGAACCTTGCTGGTGCTGCAAATGAAAGAGCACGCGCAGCTTTCTTTTTGTGTGTGTCTTCAAGAAATTGTTTCGAAAAACAGAGACGCCAACCAGAAAAATCAATTTTGATGATGTTTTGGCGCCCAGACGGGGCGTTATTCATAATGAAATGAACCGAAACGATTCCTGCGATATGATAAGTGGCAGATGCTTTTCATGTGCACAACGAAATGAACCAAAACAGGACCTGCGATATGATAAGTGGCAGATGTTTTTCAGGGGCCGGACTAACGTCGCGTTCTGAATTGTGTGAGATCATAACAGCAGTAGGAAGAGCTGGCACGCCTCTTCAACCCAGTCTCATGCGGCGTCTGGGTGGCGTGGACACGTCTCCCTTCGCGCGCTCAATTTTCACAATCGAGGACACAGGCTGTGCGAAACCCTCTCGCATGCCCCGTCGTACCCTCGATCCTTCGCCATTTTCCACCTTACGGTTCCGCCCTTGCGTCTTCCACTATAGTTCTCATTATCCGGCTGCATCACCCTCCTCCGCCTTTCATCCTCGTCCTCGTGATGTGCCATTCTTTTAAGGCGAAAGCCTTTAATGGCTCATGCGGTCATGGAAAAAATGTGTCTCGCTTTTGTGGCGGCTCCGGTTGACCGAGATGGAATGACGTCATAGAGGTCTTGACCAATCACGGAGCACCACCACAGTATGCACGAATCCTTATATGGCCATATGCCAATCAATGACCAATTGGCACAAAACAGGCACAATGTCTCTCTTTACAATGCACTGCTCTGCGGCCTAAAGGCCTGGAGTGGGATATTAAAGGGAGAGAAAGAAGAGAGAGGGAAACGCGCCATCTAAGGCACGGAGGTTAGCACAAGCCGCTTTACGGCGCGGCGAGTGGCTTGGAGCCGAGGTCCAGAGTACACCGCGTGTGCACGTCAGCTGTCCGTGAAGGCTGAGGAGTAACTGATGCGAGGGAAGAGATGCCGAAGTTGAGGACACGTGAGCGACACACGACTGCTCACTCCGAACACACGCTTGCGAACCCACGCACCTGACCCGCCCCTATCCCACTGTCTTACTCTCTCACTGGGTGCATCTTGCGGCCGCTCCGCCCCCTCAGTGTTAAATCGCGTGATGCGGACGTCGCCACTTTGCCTTCCTCCTCTTCAAGTCCACGGAGAGACGGATGGACAAAGAGAGAGAGATATATATGGAGCGGCTTCCGCTGAAGCTATGCGGCCGCTCCGCCTCCCTAATGCTGAGCCGAGCGACGCGCGCGTCGCCTCCTTCTCTTTCTCCACTTCAAGTTCACGAAGAGAGAAAGAGAATGAGCGGCTTCGGACAGACGTCGGCGAAATCCGTGATTGCGGCTAGTAGTGCTACGCACTAAAATAAGTATTCTACGCACCATTCTTCGTTAATCACCTAAGCGCCTGCTTTTACGGTGGTCACACTTTTGCTTCTCGAAGCACCGCACCATGGTTGTGCATCTTCATCTTTTCACGGTAGCCATCCGGCATGGCAGCCGCCTTCCCGTAGCGCGTGCCTCCGTTCTAACCATAGACGCTAGACCATTGTTGCCTCTCAAACTCTCTTTGTCTTCTCTAATTGTAGGGAAGGGAGTTCCAACTCTAGCCTCACCGTGGCTACTCTGTTGTTAGGGTGCCCTACTTTTGAATCTAAAGACGCAGCCCGTCCAAAGCCAGAAAGAATCTTCCGCCTCCGACAACTGACCTTTGCGCCACCCTGGGCACCCTATGCCGAGTACACTTAAGGGTCGCCTTAGAACGTAGGATGCGATACCCTTAAGAAGTACTTCAGGATCTCAAAGCTGCCATTCATCACACATTCCGAGACGTCTGGTTTCCGGATGACTTTGTGGTGAAAACTTTATTAAATGGGAGTCTCAGAGTAGAACTGCTTCATAGTCGGCTTCCCTAGTCCGGGAAACCGCATGACGAGGCCCCGTCTCGCGCCCGTTTCGCCAGAGCTCGTTGAGACTCCAGCGAAAAAGCAGCTGAGGAGGACAGTTTCCCATGCCTCTCGGAAAGGGTAGGGAAAGGGGGAGGTAAGAATTTTGAGTACCTTCCCGCACCATATGGAATATATCACAGGTCTCTCCGCAGAGCGAGCATCACCCATCCGTGTTTGAATCGTAGTGTTTTATGATTGCAGGACAGATAGAATACCGGCTTGAAGGCACCTTAAAGTTTGCACCTTCATTTTACTCAGCCTATTTGCATGAGCCGGAAAAAGGCAGTGGTTGTCGCTGTAATGTTTTATGATTTCCCTGGACAGCAGAAGCCGCTGGTTTGCCTCCGAGCCAGAAGAGCTGTGATGAGGAGCCCAGTGAGTAAGCTCTCGGGCAGCCGCGTCAGCAGTCTCATTACCTCGTAAGCCCTGGTGATCAGGAGCCCAAATGATTTTCTTCGGCGTCGGAGCTGTTGCAGTCCGCCATATAATTTGTGGGATCGAGGCCGAGCAGAATATTTCTCCCCAGGTTAGTCAGTGCAAACTGTACCAAGGTGCCCTCCCCCTATATATCTAAAGCTACCTACCGCGCAATTGCATCCACGCCGCTCAATCCAGGAACAGCTGAGCCTAGAGCTGCGATCTCGGAAATTCGGCAGAGACACTGAACCACCTAAGCTCCGTTTAGTTTATGGGGCTTAACGTAGTGGAGGGCTTCGGAAATTTCGACCATCTGGGGTTCTTTAACTCACGCGCATTGACATCGCATACGGGCGCCTAGCTTTGCTGTCCTGGCAGGGATGGATTTAGAAATGAGGTGCACAATGTCACCGGCCGGCAAATTTGTTTCCTGATCACACGAACAGCGGAAAGTCTTCGACAGCAATGTGGCTCTCAGCTGGATACAGTGCTGTCGCTGTATCCAGCAGCTACCCGCCCCGCGGCAGGAACAGAGAAGCACTCTGGAGAGGCCTTTCTGACCGCTAGCGTTTTTTTTTTTTGCCACTGAGTTAAACAGTGAAGACAAGCTCAGCGAAAAAACAACTAAATACCGTCCACACAAATAAAATAAAATATTTAAAAAGATAGAGGACACAATGAAAAAACGTCGAACATTAAAAAAAAACATTCGATGATGTTATCTGCTCCAACTCTGCCAAGCGTTTTCTTTTTCTTCCTCGGGGATTCGGGAAATGTGCCGGTCGACCGAGATATCAGCCTTCCCAGAGACGGTCGCCGGTAGCGCAAAACCGGAAGCAGCGTCGCCGCGCGGCCACTTGAAGACGTGAGGTGACCACAGTAGCCATCGCTACGAATGGATTCCATCGCCCGTGTGGATACCGCTTATGATTCGTGCATCACGTTACCGATAGCACGAAAGCACTAATCCGCAGGATCAGAGCCTAGAAAAATTATCTAACGCTCGTGCCGTCGCTCTGGTCAACTAAGCTGTTTCGCGAGGTCCCCATCGCATGGCCTAGGCCACGTGATGTGCCCTCACGAAGCTTGCGCGGTAAAGCCTCTCTTAATTGTTGGCAGAAAAATGGAGTGGCTTTGGGGCTTCAACACGCGAGTCTCCCCAACGGGTCTTTCGGGTTCGTCAGTGTCACCGTTAATAATTTAAATTTATAAACGATGCGCCACATTGCTGCGCACACTCACAAATACCCTTAGAGTGTGCGGAGATAGCTGTTCCCATCTCGAAGGAGATGCCCTCGACTTGGGTGACAAGCTCAGTCAGAAATAGCTACCGGTTGTGACAGAAGGGTGTGGCCGTTTGGTGCTCAGCTTTCGCCTGTTCAAACCAGACTAAGGGTCGGAGTCAGAATTAACAGGCAAAATAAACCTTATACAGCAAGAGACGATACAGAGGAATTCACACTAACACTTGAAATAAACAGACAAAAGGTTCGCAGAGGATTACAACACTGAACAATGCACAAGAGAGTCAGAACAAATAAACACCAAATTGTTCACCGGGCACTGTTGCAGACTGACATCTGGAGAGTCACGATGTGGCCGTCTTGTAGACGATGCGCCGCTCTCACGCAGACCAGGCTTTCCGAGCAGCGGGTTGATCCCGGGAGCGGAGCAGTAGCATTGATGCGCCGCTCTCTCGCAGATCAGGCTTTCCGAGCAGCGGGTTGATCCCGGGAGCGGAGCAGTAGCACTGCTGACTCGCAGCAACACTGGCTTAACAGTCGCTGGCTGGCACAATTAGGCGACGCGATCTCAATAAATATGGCGTGCCGCGTCTTTCTGTTACAACGTGCCAAGGCCAGCGCACACATACACGTAACTGGCTCTGCAGCTTCCTCTCCTCTTCCCGCCGAGACACACATCGTCATTGGTCAGCTTCCGCCGAACCTTTTAGAAGGATACGCTTCTCCGGGCGGGCGAGTCGCCGTCGCCACCGGGTAATGAGGAGGCAGGGGTGACACCGATGCGCGCAAGGCTACGGGTTCTCCTCGCGCGAAAAAAAAGAGACCTTTCTCCAACAATCTGCGCCCTCTCTATGCGACGCCACGAGCGCGTGACAGAGAGAGTGTAAGAGCCTATAACTGACCGTGACCTCTTGTAGCGCCTTCATAATAAAAAGGTTAACTCCGATCATGCAAGCAAGCTTTGTTATGCTGTGTTGCTAAGGCAGGTTAGACTGCGTAAGCTCGATAAGCATGGTTAGATGCGGTTTGCCGCGGTTTATAACCCCTCCAGGGCTGCCTGCGAACCTGAAGGAAAAGCAAACGAAGCACTGGATATCTACCGCGCGAGTTCTCCATGTCTGTCTACTAACCTAGAAGACACCACCGCGGGGTCTATACTACACGAATGTGTTGACGACATTTTGAAGGGGGAGGTCCCAGGAATTAGCGGTGAGCGAAATGAGCAGCAGTGGTGATGGTGAAAAGCATTTATTAAAAAGAGGCACTATTTGGGAAGCTGCCCCTAGTGGGCTGCTCCCAATACTAGACGCAGTCCCTCGGGACCTCACTGGTCAAAGCCGACACTCGAGCTCGCTAGCTGGACCAGTGCTAATTGTTGGGCCGGTAGGCCTAGGCTGCTGACCAGGGCTCCCTGCAGTCCTCTCGTCTAGGGACCAAGTTATCGGCGAAAGAGATGTGTCTTGAAAAGTTGAGAGGATATATTTGTCCTGATCAAGATATATGGTCTATGTCAGGGGTCTGTTAGTGTGGGGGCGGTCATGTTGGCGGCCTCATTCCCTGCTAGGCATGGTGGCCGGGAGTCCAAATGAGAAATCGCGTCTGGGGATCCTGATCGCAATCGAGCTACTTTCTCGCAATTCAAATAAGGCCCTTCGAGAGTCGGATAAGATAGATGAATTTAGATTTAGGGTGGGAGGGATCCAGGGCACGCGATTGCAATTCCCCTTCCGCGAGGGTTGCGCTAGGGGCATTAAAAATGATGCCGTCCACCTGTCTTTCCTCATGTTCTAGTCCAGCCGTGTACCATTCTCTCCTGGAATATGGTGCGGGCCCGCTACATCCCCATAAAAAACTGTATTTGGAGCCATGCATGGCATTCGCCTGACGCCGTCCAAATTTGTGGTCTTATCTGTCCGGGTCGAACATGGAGGGCGCCTCTCCATTGCTCGGGTACTCATACGTACCCTATCCTCAATGTGATGGTTGTGATGGATTGATTAGTGAGATGCGGCTCGCTCCCCCCTCCAATGCAAGGAGATATCGCATTGGAGGTAGAGACGGTAGAGACCAGAAGTTCAATCGAGCGCCCTCTTGTGGAGACTAATTTCCAGGACATCTTCATCATACCTGCGCAAATGCAGGTATTGAGTCGAACAAATAATTTGACTCGTCACAAAAGCATGCATGGGCGAGGCGCATCGCATCTTTGCTTTTGAGGCCCCCATGCTTGTTGGAGACAAGGCAGACCACATGCGGCCCACTCGTAGCCAACCTTGCGAATTCTGATTTGAAGAGAACACTGGAGACCACAGTTATAGTGCCAGTATATTCTAGGCACTATACCACAGTACACAGCAGGCGGATCCTCCAGTTGACCAATGTTGCCCTCTGTTGCCCAAATGGCGATGTCGGCATGCATACAGCGCATGCTGTACTTCTTCAACCTCAGCCTGTTGGGCAGGAAGATGACGCATTGCCAAATTGACGAGTAATGGGCCACACTGCGCCTTGTGGTACGTGCCGCTAGTGCCGCGTACGCAAGGACTGTGCTTCTTGTCCTGAATGTGCAGATTAAAGGCTTGGCGGTCCGTTAAGAACTGTTTTAAGTAGAACTGTTTCGTCCGCTGTGTCTCGCTGAGGTGAGCGAGGATGACGCTGTGTTTCACATTGCAGGGCTGGAAACAGGCGCGAGCATTTTGGAACAGCTTTGGAACAATATAACAGGTGTTGGCGCATTCGAATTATATTTTGGAACACGTTTCTACGGTGAGACGCCCTTGATAATTTCAGTTTCTATCCCCGACGTATAAAATTCCTGCTTTTATTCCCTTCTATGCAACATTCAATGCTTTACAGACTATGCACCCACGTACCTCTGACAACACTAGACAAATGGCCAAAACATATAATGTTTAAAATAACACAGGCTGACCTAAGCAACCATTCGAAAAAGACTTCTAGCAACAAAACGCTTGACTATAATGCACCTCCCGAATGAACACCAAGTTTGACCTAAAGCTTTTGCCTATTTTGACTTGATAAATTCAACTGTGCAATATACCATTTCAATGCGCTTGAGCAGCTCCACTAGTTTGGGCATTTACAATGGGCACATTTCTGCTACCTTGTGTATGTTCTTTGATCCCATGCCTGTGCTGATAAATTCCAGAGCACTGGCGAGTACGTGCTTTCAGAGAGAATAGATGGCACTAATTACCTATTGCCAGTAGCTAATCATTCTTTTGCTTAAGCAGTGCTGGAGTCTCCGAACCCTATGTGGCCTTTCAACACCCTTGGGAAGTGCTCTAGTGATTGGCTTTTTTGGCACTCTACAGCGCTTCAAGTGTGCTTTTGCCTGACACGCTTGTCATTGACGAAGAGGCTGGATAGTGAAGTACCGACTTGTTTTTAAAGCAAGAACATTCTAAGAACTTGTGTACTTTTTACCGCCAAACAAGTTTCCCAACGGTTTCTACCACGCTATCCCTAGTAAAAAACCGTACGAGTCACAATAACCACATACAGATTTCTCATGCTAAATTCATACTAAACTCATACAAATGTCATACAATCTCGTATAATTATCATGGGTTGAATGATATTTGTATGAGATATAAGATTTGTACGAGTTTAGCACGAAAAATCTGCACGCAGTTATTGTGACTCATAGGATTTTTTTTTTCACTAGGGTAACATGGTAGTTAATGCCTACCTGCTTCACTTGCTGCTCTCGTTTCTCTCCATTGGCGATTCAAAAGCCTGGGAGGATAATCCATGTCACATGCACAGTGCATTTTTTCACAACTGCCTCCAATTTCTTATGGGTCATATTAAATTTACTTGCGAAAAAACTTTAAATTGTGCTTCACACTTCCTTAGCTTACGAAATACTGAGCCGAGTGCAAGAAGTGTTATACCTTTGCCATCGTTCCCGTACTGTTAAGCTAAATATGACTAAAACATCGCGGCAAGCAGTTTGGAGCAGAATGAAGTTACTGGAACAGCACTTCCACTACTGACGTTGCCGAAGGCACCCTTCAAATCCAAAGAGAGCCACCCTACCATTGTGAGGGTACTTAATAGGTGCGAGTACCTCGTGGTTGAGTTGAAACAGAATGTCCTGTGTTGGCGGGAAAGGGTAGGTCGCTGGGGACTGGAAGGCTGGGTGGCATTGTCAGGCAGTGTTCTGCGTGCAAAATAGAGGCGCGGCGACGGCTCCTCACGCTGCACTCGAGGTCAAATTCCCAGCGCCAATGAATGGCTCGATGAGGCTAGTAACGTAAAGCTTTCGCTGTAAAACAATTGGAGTGGATTTGAACTGGTCGGGTTCGAGGAGCAGAACCCAAGCGTCTTGCCACTCAGCCTTAACTTATCCACAACCTTGTCAGTCTGTGTGACAGAGGTTTGAGTAGGATTCAAACCTATAGCTCAAAGGCATTAGTCAATGCTTCAAGTATTCAGCAATCTGAACTTACTTTTTTTGCAGCAAAACGTTTTGTAGGATCAGGTACAGCCACATAGCTCTGCATTTTGCTTTGGAATCTACACTTACCTATTCGACCTCAAATAACTAAATTTTAATCATTCAAAGCTTGAACTGCATTTCAACCAGATGTAAACTAGTACCTGCTACGACTGGAAGGTGACAAAGTAGAAAGGGGAGCTCCTCTCACCAGCAGGGGGAGGCTGGAAAGTGGCTTGCAAGGGAGTAACGCAGAATGTGGCTATCCTGGAAGAGGTTATGACGTCTGAGGAGGAACATTCAGCCCGAGCCAGTCACCACGGGAACGTAATGGGTGGCTACTGGGGAAGACTGAGGGCCAATCAGCATGTTTTGCAGCTGAACGCTCATACCACTGATGCAAGTGGGTTAGGTAACTAAGCGTTCCACAGCTTCATGCAGGTGAAGATATGCTGGTGGCACCTCAATGCGAGAGGGTATGGTATTGTGGAAGCTGTGGGAAGAGTGTAGTATAGTGGTGTGGAATAGATGAAGCCCTCAGAAAAGAGGAGGTGTTAAGACAGTCCTAGACACAATAAGGTGGTGCTGATGTACTCTATGCGCCAAAGCACAGGGCGGTAATACACAGTTGTTACGTCTACACCTGTGCCATAGATAGTGGTGGGTCTCATGGAATTGCAGTGTAGCGTACAGACTTGAGACATCCTGCTCCACTTGAATTTAGGACATGTGCTATGCAGCCTAAACATTGCTTAACCACCAACACAGCATACACCTGCGTCTTAAAGACTGTTCAGGAGACAAAAAAAAAGCAGGCATACCGACTTGAAATTGAACAGGTGAGAAATCAAAATTGCTTTATTCTAGATTAACACATACCGAAGTGGCACATAAAAAGATGTCCACAATAAATTACACCATTTTGACACCCGAGTCCACTGCTAGGCACAGCGGTGCACTCGAAGTAGGAATGAAAATACAGGATTTCTTAAGCCTTGCATTTTTCCGCCATGCGGTGATAATGCGCCGGTTCTGAAGACTTGAGAATCACTTGTGCTCGCTGCATATGACTAGGCATGAACAGCATGGGAACACAGCACCTTGCTAAATGGTGCATTGTACAGACAAAGGACATGGGGAAACATCTACCACATACACATACCTGCTTGAATAACTCTTGTTGAACATCCTAATATGAATGAGAGGTTGTTGGGTACTCTCATGCAGTGCCAATGAGGGCGGTATAAAGCAAGCATATCAAGTTAATAGATTTTTAAGCCTGCTGTTGTGAACAAATTACACTACACTTCAAACAATTAAATCTAGATGTTGGATGCACCCCACAGTAAGTAATTACATTGCAATTTATTCAGCAAACAAACTATCTAAGACTGGGATAAAATACTATACGTACACAACTCCCGACTAAAGCCCCTGTATTAGGTACGATAGTTTTGTGTTACGATATAATGGTCCATAACCCATCGATAACCCATTTGCCTGCATGCAATAATTTAGATCATATGCAATCACACCCCAAGTCACACAATCACTGGCGACTTGCGAATGCAACTGAAAGGTAAAACTTAACTGAAAGCAACACTAATACAAAGCGCAATACGCATGTTCAAATGGGGACTCTGTGCTTATGCAGTAATGAATGACAAAAGTAAACCTTCAATAAACTTTTTTTCTGATAATGGCTGAAAGCCTTAAACACCACAAGTCATATCCGTTACTGCTGGCAACTGTCATATGCTTGAAGCATTGGCTACGACAACTCACAAACCATTTTATGCGATCATATTAGCTGTACACTATAACTTGCTTACTGAATACGAACTCTGGAAAGTCTGCCAACGATAGCATAGATGCATTTCCACACAATGTGTTACACGAACAGTCACAATGGTGTTGTGGTTTAAGAGGAGAATGCACAATTTTATACAGAAAAGATAATATATACAAGACGCTAGCAACGCTGTTTACCTATGTGCTAGGTATTTTACTGTTTTCTACACCACAAATTGGTTATTACACATAGAAAACATAAGGAAATGAATTGTTCCTTCGCAGGCTTACAACATTTGGTTCTTGAACTATAACTATCATATTATACACATGTGCAGCCTACCATACCACTGCATGACCAGTCCTGTTCCGAAATACACAAAAATACACAAAAGGAATGGCAGCCTCTAACATCCATGGATTCACATACAGTATCAACAACAGCCACACTATTCATCAGTTTACACATCCAGCAAAAAAATAAAATAAAAAAGCATTTATACTACAGAAACTCATCGGGAATCTGCTTGAGGACATCATGAACTGCTTCCTTCATTTTATTTTAAAATATAGCTCACATTATGCAATAGGCAAAGAAACCTGGCTCTCCACGATGCACCATTATAAATAAGGCAGATTACCACAGGGAGGGGAACAATGTTCAGTGAATGGTCTTTAAATCTTCAGTGTCTTTTGCAGTTTTCAAGATCACCATAAGCAAGGACAACATATTCCTTTTTTTTCCAGAAACAAGCATGTGCCGTAAGATGTTACATGATTCCAAAGTAAAATTGGGAGCTGCTCACACAGTGTTTCTAAAAAGAACCTTTCCCGCACAGGGTTTAATTAACACGCCAAGGCGGGACCAGCCGGGCAAAACCAGATGCAAACAGGCACGACATCAGTCCGTGGCAGTAACAGTGATGGTCTTCCCCTTGGGATCATCGAAACGGTCGTTGGTGCGGATGTCGTAGATGAAGAACACCCCAAATCCCAGGATTACCAGGTAGAGGAGTACCACCAAGAGGCCCATCCAGATCACCGTGGTGAAGAAGCCCGCGCAGTCATAACTTTCCGAGAACTGAGCAGTACTGTTCTGGACAAGCTCGACCTGAGAGGGGGAGGACCGTACAATTGCTACATTTAAATCATAGCTAGCGTTGACAAAAATGATGCAGAAAAGCTGGCTTGCACACAAAGGTTAACGGCTGGTAACTCTGGGCTCTGCCTGGTACTCTGCCCAACAGCCTGCTCATAGCTCTTGCCCTCTCCTGAACTAGGCCCAACTACACCTACCAAGAACACAAAGCCAAGAGAACGAGGGCTGAGGGCAAACCTCAGTGTAGTAGCCAAAGTTTCGGCAAAAAAAGAGCGAGACTCCTCGTTGACATGTTCGCTTCCAACCTGCGGCTTCCCCTGAACCCTAGTTCATTTGGCTTAGTGGTCACGAATTCCATCTCTCAGCCCTTTCTTTACTAGAAATTTCTGTTATGGTAGTGCATTTCGTTTCAGAGAAACAGACTTCAGATCCTCCAGACAATGCATTCTTCACAAATGTGCTTCCAGTGAGGCAATCTACAGGATCCGTGCTCTTAGTACAAATGATGACATAATGTGATATCATAAAGGGCCTCGGAGAGATTTCGCTTTCCGTTCTCTATGAACATATGAAAGCTGAAGTGTATGTTCACTGCCTAAAGCCATGTGTCAGCAAAAAAGAGCACTTAACAAAGCAGGTTGGTTGAACAGGAAATGTGGTAAAGGCTCATCGTCATTGAAACAGAAAATTTTAATCAGAATTAAGGTAGAGACATGCATACAAGGATGTGACCTAGCACACAAAAAGGCTGCAATGACCGCTAAGGCGTTTAAACGTTTAAAACTGCATCCCCTTGTGAGGAAACTGCCATTGTGAAGTGGCCCACGCATTGCTAGTTTCTTAACTGCTTCCTTACCGATGCCGCGGAAAAATATCAACTGTGCCTGCGTTTAAATGTGAGAGTGCTGTGTTAGTGGTGTGGCTGAGGCTTCCTTCTACAGGCCACAATCTACTCTGGTAACAAGTGCAAACCTTTCATGGTAAATAATGGCTAGTTCCAAAGCCCCATCCAGTGCACCTTGAAGGACTACAAACACCACCTTTTGCATCAAGTTTTCTTCTTTGAAATGGTGTTTTAGATATCAATATTCTGTTGTATTCGCCTACGAGCCCTGAATAATTTACAACTTTTTTTTTTTTTTTTTTCATGTTACTTGGTTCGTTTCCAAAATCGAATGATGTCTGCGACATGCAGTCGGTGGTTAGGTCACCTAAGGCATGAGGAAAACTAATATAACAGCTAATAAGTTGTTTGTTGACATTCCAGCTCTGATTCAGCAGGCTGATTCAAGTGTTGTAGTTAATAAAAACTATGTACTAGAACTACACGTTTTCTCGTAGTTCGCATGGCCTGAATATCGAATCCACTTCGCAGCCGTTGTTTATATCGTGAAGCCGAAACTGAAACAGCATCAAGGAAGAAATTAGATTATAAATTATTTAGCTGATTTGAAATAACATTACTTGCACCTAAAATTAGGTATCTTGTTTCTGCTTTGGAATGACGCAGAGCAGACATAGATAACCCATCAGTTGGCAGTCCTCTTTATAAATACAGTTTCTTCTTTATAGTTTTGGTTATTCTTTCAGCCATTGAAAAGCAATGTGACCAGTTAGTATGAATTACATGCTACACATAAAGACAACAATAAACCCATTGTTTTGCATATTTAATTTGCTACAACCCTTATGCAAGCCTGCTGCAAAAGTTTATGGGGGTTAATTCTCGTAAGAGAATGCGCCACGAGGGGACTGGACGCAACGGTCGCCTTCTAGCCCCGACGTGCAGCCCTAGCAGACAGAGCTGTGACCCCCAACCCGCGGTGCGAGAAATCGCCACTGCGGCGGGTTCGGGCCAGAGGGGACAAACACCGAGTTGCGTACTCGAACAAGAGTTTATTGCACTGCTCGAGTACACGGCAAGAGAATAGCAATTAAGAACAACCGCCGTGTAGCGAGCGAAAGCCGCGTACGGGGGTGCAATAACAACCACCTAATGGGGAAGCGCGCCAAGGAGGTGAGAGGAGGAGTCTTCTCACCTGACACAGCTTCTCGCTCGCATCCCGTTGCGGTAAGTGCCTACGGTCAGCGGGCGATTCTCGGTGACGGCGGTGGTCTCCTCGGCGGAAATCATGAACCGCGCGCTGCGCGCCCATTCGCCGAAGAACCCCAGCGAGTTGCTGCAGTCGCGCTCCTCGACACGGAACGGGAGAGGAGGTCTCCCGGTTACGCCGGCAGGAAAGAGGGAAGCCCGCGGCAGCGTCGCCGCAGGGCCCGGGAGGCGGCGGGGGGTGGCCAGCATGCCCTCTCCTCCGCCAACCTCTCTGCCAGCGCGCGTAATCACGCGTGTTAATTACGCGCGGGCGTTACAATGGAGGAAGGGGATTGTGAATCCCCACATCCCCCCCTCCTTAAAACCGCCGTACGGCTAAAAGTAGTCACGTTCACCGAGGGATATATCGAGGGGGCCGGCTAAACGCCGTTTAACTTTTAAACCAAAAGAAAACCATTTAAACCCAAAGAAAAGTGCCAATATACAAAAAGTTGCAGACAGCTCACAGCCACGGGTGTCGGAGGGGGAGGCAAGGCCGACGACCACAGGAGACGACCTTGGAGCTGGGGGCACACGTGCGGCGGCCGCAGGTCCCGCTTCTTCACCGTCACTCGGCCAGGCTTGGAAGTGTCGATGGCTGCAGGCCTGCTACTGCATTCATCGTCGGTCAGCCAGGGCAGCCTGCCGGGGAACGGTTAGGAACTGCGTCTTCGCGTTGCGTAGCATGCTGCAGGCCCCCCTCAGCGGGTCGTCCGCTCGCTCCCGGCCGGCCTCTTTTCCCTCCGTCGTTGACGCCGCCGGTGGCGAGGGCAGCGGGGCGCCAAGCTGCTCCCGCTGGTGAAGTCACGGCCGCGAGCACCGAACGGCGCCAAGGCGGGCTCTTTGCTGCAGCTTTCGTCTTGCTAGACGCAGGGGCCCGTTCCACGAACTCCGACTGGCTCGCTCCGTAGCCGACCGGAAACCGTCCGTCTTGGCCCGGTTGACGGTGACAGCAGGCTCTGGGTGCGGGAACGCCACTCCTTTGACGGCCTGCTCCTCGATGCTGCAACGGTCGACGTGGCCTCCGCCGGCTCCCCTCCTTGCTGGCTGCAATGCTGTCTTTTCCCTAGTTACATTTTTTTTTTCTTTTTTCAAATCTACCCCCGCTCGATCTTTTCCAAGAGAAAGCGCGTGCTTGCTCTGGAAGCAAAATGCGCTGAATATTAACAGAGCGTCCCATCTATATTCAGCACAAGAAATTACTCCCTGCGCATTGGTCAGAGTACGTCTGCTGTGGGCGCAAGTCGTAACGAGGCGCGATGCTCGAAATCCCAAGCCTTGCCTCTCGCTGCAGCTGCCTACTGGTGGGGGAGTGCGTCCTCCTCGGGCCACGCAGCGGGGCTCGGATTGCGGTGCGCTTTGTGTAAAGTCTAGCGCCGCCATCTTTGCTTGCAGCTCTGTCGCGCGTCGGCGTGTGCCCAACGCAGCAACCGTGGCGTTGTTGCGAACTTATAGAGCAAGTTCTACCCATTCGACAACGTCACCATGCACATCACTAGGCAGCGAAATGACACAACCTGAAGAAAAGTCTTGGGGCCGTTCGCATGCTCAGCGATGCACATGTGCGATATAGCTCGTCTCAGCGTGACCAACCTCGAAGGACTCAGTGTATCCTTCGCGTGGGGAAAGGATTGCGCAAGGTGCTATAGTACTGACGGCAGGGATCCAACGCGCTCACAGCAATACAAGCTGTGTAGCGCCCGCACAGGCAGCAATACCAGCATGCCCTTTGTGCGCCGCGGCCGCGCCGCTCGGCTCCCAGAGCCCGTCGAACACTGGTCGACAAAATAAAATTAAAAAAAACAGGATCCTACCGCTTTCCTCATAAAGCTCCCTTAAGGCTGACTAGGCTCCCCACTGCACTGATGGAATTAAAACGGTCAGCGCTTAAACTCGGAGAAGCCGGGTAGGCCGGCCCTTCTCTGAGGCTGCGAGCCATCGCGACGAACTGGCTAACGGGCGCGGCAGAAAGGATAGTAATAACACTTCTCATGCCTTCAACGTGCGCGTGCAAAAGTACATACGCTACAACGTTGACCGTCCTCCCGTAGAGCATGGTAAGTCAAAACACTACGAGAGAATGCCCATCACACCAGCATCCGCGCGTCACCCCGCTACAGAGCGGTGGAGTCGTGTGAGATGACATCCTGCCCTCGCAGAAAATTACAAGATCACAGTGGCTAGCGTCAGCTCCTGATCTCTCGCAATAATAACAGTTAAGGTGGTTTTGCTTGCTTGCCGTTGTGCAATCACCACTGCAGTATTAGAAGATACTGAAAAGTCAGTCCTGCTCACTGCCATGGGTAGTCTATGTGTGGCGTCGTACACACACAGACACTCGATTTGTCACACCTCTGGCCCCACGTTGGGCGCCAAAATATGGGGGTTAATTCTCGTAAGAGAATGCGCCACGAGGGGACTGGACGCAACGGTCGCCTTCTAGCCCCGACGTGCAGCCCTAGCAGACAGAGCTGTGACCCCCAACCCGCGGTGCGAGAAATCGCCACTGCGGCGGGTTCGGGCCAGAGGGGACAAACACCGAGTTGCGTACTCGAACAAGAGTTTATTGCACTGCTCGAGTACACGGCAAGAGAATAGCAATTAAGAACAACCGCCGTGTAGCGAGCGAAAGCCGCGTACGGGGGTGCAATAACAACCACCTAATGGGGAAGCGCGCCAAGGAGGTGAGAGGAGGAGTCTTCTCACCTGACACAGCTTCTCGCTCGCATCCCGTTGCGGTAAGTGCCTACGGTCAGCGGGCGATTCTCGGTGACGGCGGTGGTCTCCTCGGCGGAAATCATGAACCGCGCGCTGCGCGCCCATTCGCCGAAGAACCCCAGCGAGTTGCTGCAGTCGCGCTCCTCGACACGGAACGGGAGAGGAGGTCTCCCGGTTACGCCGGCAGGAAAGAGGGAAGCCCGCGGCAGCGTCGCCGCAGGGCCCGGGAGGCGGCGGGGGGTGGCCAGCATGCCCTCTCCTCCGCCAACCTCTCTGCCAGCGCGCGTAATCACGCGTGTTAATTACGCGCGGGCGTTACAATGGAGGAAGGGGATTGTGAATCCCCACATCAAGCCGCGTACGGGGGTGCAATAACAACCACCTAATGGGGAAGCGCGTCAAGTAGGTGAGAGGAAGTGTCTGCTCACCTGACACAGCTTCTCGCTCGCATCCCGTTGCGGTGCCTACGGTCAGCGGGCGATTCTCGGTGACGGCGGTGGTCTCCTCGGCAGAAATCATGAACCGCGCGCTGCGCGCCCATTCGCCGAAGACCCCCAGCGAGTTGCTGCAGTCGCGCTCCTCGACACGGAACGGGAGAGGAGGTCTCCCGGTTACGCCGGCAGGAAAGAGGGAAGCCCGCGGCAGCGTCGCCGCAGGGCCCGGGAGGCGGCGGGGGGTGGCCAGCATGCCCTCTCCTCCGCCAACCTCTCTGCCAGCGCGCGTAATCACGCGTGTTAATTACGCGCGGGCGTTACAATGGAGGAAGGGGATTGTGAATCCCCACAAGTTGAACTGACAGAGAGTGAATAAACAGCTATGCACAGTGCACTCGTTAATTCAGCCTTCAAGTGATAAAAAAAATCATCAGAATTACCGCATACATGCATGTAAGGGCTGCCCCCGTGTATGGGTTGCACCTCCTATTTTCCTAAGCAAATATTAAAATAAAAATCCGCGTAAGGGCCGCACCCAAACTTTCCATGATCCTACACGTTGCACTTTGGCCAAGCCTTGCAAGCTTTAATTAAGCACCTGGCTCACCTGGAAGCTGTCAAGCTGTAGCTGTAGTTTGGGCAGTTGGCTGGAATTGTATTGTCGGAATTCAGACAGAGAACAGGCGTAGGAAAAGCCCCGGGGCCACCAGAGGTCCTTGACTCTCATCTGGAGCCCCTTGTAGTTTTTCAGCGTGGCGTTCATCTCCACAAGACCGAAGCCACCACGCTGGTCCCACTGAAACACCATCCTGCGTGGTGGACACGAGGAAGAGGCTTGCCAGATACACAGGGTTGGAAGCAGGCTCGGGCATATTGAAGCAGCTCAGGGAGCAGAGACAGATCCATTTTGGAGCAGCTTTGAAGCAATAAAATGCGAGTTCTGAAGCGTGACTCTAAGGTCAAATGCTTTCAAAACTGCAATTTCCCAGCCCAATATGTGCACAAAAATATCCAATTTGACTCCTTTTTATTCAAAGTTCAAAGCACGCACCTTTGACAAGATTAACAGCAAGGACACGTACAGATGCTAAAATAGAACAACTGACCTAAATCCACCTAAGAGCAAACAGAATGCTTGCTTCTACACTCACACCTGAACATCATGCTTGGCTGAAAGCTTCAGACTTGACGTGACAGATTCAAACGTGGAGTCTACCACCCGATTTCTGCTTCCCATTTTTTCGTAGGCCATACAATGACCCAATGTGCAGCGAAAACCAGTCTTCTCCTAAATTTGATCGCAGGATACCGAGTCAGCCAGTTTGGAGCAGTTTTGGAGCAATACTGCATTTTTGACGGAGCAGGGAAAGCTTTCTGGAGCACAATAGGGCAGACGGAGCAGTAATCCTGCCCCTGCTAACTTAAGGCAGCAGCCTACGCCAACCCGGCCAATTTGAAGGTCAGGGGTGGTATGCAGATATGCTTGATTTGACTGAATTACAAATGGGTAAAGCAAATTGCTCCTTCGGGCTATGGGGCAGTGCCACAGAGCATTGCCTATTGCTTGATAAGAGAACAGTTGCAGATTCTGTAACCACAGCAGCCCAAGAAAAAAAAGTTTACAGCATGTTTTGTAGACTGCTAAAACGTGCGCCTGCTAAGGAAAGGTCACGTTTCGCAGCAAAGCAGCCACAGATACCAAAGTAATCTGCTCTGCGCTCTTTTCCCTACTAGCTGTGAATTAGCCAGTCAAATGTATACTAGAAATTGCAGGACCACAGATATTCTTGAAATTATCCAGCATTTCAAGTGAACCAAGTTCGAATTATTGGAGTTTTATTGTTTGCTCCACCAGGTTCTTACAGGTGGAATCGAAATGTTTCCTGGAAAGTGAAAGTGGTCGAGAGAAGGAATTCTGCATAGGAACAGTGTTCTCAAGCATAAGATTAGTCTTGTTGCAGCTCAGTAGATTTAATTGATCAACAAGGAGTGAAAAGAATCCCAGGCAAAAGCATAGATCTTTGACGTCGCTCGCCAGGCTAAGAGAACGAGAGAATGGACACATGCTGCTGTAAAGGCCATGCGACATGAACCACTGAGGACTAAGCGCAACAGCAAGGTGCTAAGAACTTTGGCTAAAACCACAAGGGGATGCCGGTTGCTTCTGTATAATTTGTCCTTGCGACACGTGCAATCGCCAACCATGGGGTATAAAATAATGCTGCCATTCTCAACAGGATGTAGCAAGCCTATCCCATAAGTCGTGATTTGACTGTGCTGTGAGCCTAGCCCTCCTGAACAGCACTCTCAAAGCTCAAGAACTCGTCGCGGTACCTCAGCGTTTAAAGCACTTCACTGATAAACACAAAGATGCCGGTCAAATCCCAGCATGTTAAACCTGACGCTAAACCCGATTAACCAGATCAATCTATTCAACAAGAATCAATGTTGCATTTTTTTTTTTTTTTTTTTCAGTAAGCTGGTAATTGCTCTCAGTATTTTCCATTGCAAGCTCCTGTTTGCTGTTTTTCAGGAGACTGCCACTTCCTGAGCTGAGCTTCTGCATTTTTGTTGTTGCCTGTTAGGTTAAGTGCCTACAATGGGGTTGACTGCATGCAACACCGGCCTGTGCAGTTTCTCTGAGTGGTATGCCACAGTTAGAGGGTTAGGTTACCGGCTTCTCTGGATGCTTTAAGTAGCACAGTTAACAAAAACCAAAGAAGCAATGCATGCTCTTCAGATGCTTTAGGTAATCCAGGCCTCGTGCTGGTGTATGCACTTGGCAATGCACATAGCGTTCCATAGATATGATGATGTTAATTATTATGCAAACCCATTCCCCTCATGTCTCGGATGAGCGGAAGGTACTGTAAAAATGATCTCAAAAGCGAGCATTGTGTCAAAATGCAACACTACAGTGCCACTTGCAGTTTGGCTTGCTACTCGTCAGTCCGGCTGCGCATGAGTGTAGGAGCCAGGATGGACTGGAAGGGACTGTTTTCATCGCTTTTTGTCTCCTCTGGCTTCAGACTGCTGTCCCTGTGATTGCACCATTGTGCATTTACAGTTACACCACAATGTAATGAACCTCTGTGTAGAGAGTTTCTGGATATTACGAAGTTTTTCAATTCCTCAATGCCGCACCCACTGGAATGCATGTATTTTACGCTCCATGTAACGAGCATGTTGCAGCAGGCGACCTTGATAGAAAAAACTTGATATAACGAAGCCCCACAAGGTTCATGACGACGTGTAGATGTGTTGTGCAAGCCGCAGTGAAGGCAGAGGCTGCTGTCTCAGTCACGCCGCATCTCAGCAGAATTGCAAAACTTTTCATTGCTTCTATACCTTCAAGTAATGGGGATTCACTACAAAAGTCTTCAAGGTGACTTTCCCTACATTTAACTCTTATTGTGGTTCCTATCCTGCCATGTCCTTTTGAGTCTTCACTCAAAAACTGCATTTTTTTTATAACAAAAACTTGGCTGCAACAAAGAATTGTGGAAATTTTACAATTTCCCAATAACCAGGTGTAACTGCATAGTTTTATTTTTAGTTGTACCTCCATAGTTACTCCAATAAAGGTAGTGCAATCCTGCAATGAAAATTTACGCCTGGGTACTTTTTCCTTGTTGCAGTTGGCTTCTTTGAAAACCCAGTCAATATGAATATTTTTGGCATCCCCAATGACTCTGAATTAGCAAGGTTTTACCACGATAAAGAAAGAAAAACCAAACTCACAGCAGGGTGAAGCCAGTGACCGGTCCAGTGTCTGGAAATTTGAGGGTAATGCTGAAAAGAAGATGCAGCTGTCAACACAATTGCCCACAAAGAGCACTGCTTTCTGCTGTAGGCCTTCTGTGTCCCATAAAATACCCCTTACAGGGGTGGAAGCAGGCTCAAGCATTTTGGAGCAGACAGGGAGCAGTAATAAAGCCCTTTTGGAGAAGCATTGGATAAATTAAATGAGAGCTTTGAAGCATGTTTCTTGGCCGAAACTGTTTTATTAAAGGCAATTTTCGCTGACATAAAGACATGCTATTTGAATGCTTGAAGTTCAAAATTCAATGCTTTGTTGACTATGTGTGCATCTCCGACAAGACATGATGAACGGTCAAAACATGTACAGATCCTTTAAGTTACACATCTGATTAGAGTAGCAACTTGGAAGAGAGAAGACGCAAACAGGATGCTTGCTCCTACACTTAAAACTGAATACCAACTTTGAAAAGCCATTCACTATTTTGACTAGACAGATTCAAGGATGGAGTCTACCACATTGATGCACTCATGTACCAACACTAGTTTTTAGCTCACATCGACGATCAGCACATTTCTGCTCTCTATTTTGTGCATACCCTTTTTGATCCTACTCCTGGTGACAATTTTCGAGGCACTGGTCAGTATATTGGGCTTCCTTAATTTTATAATAATAGGGCCTTATAATAGGCCCTGTGTGGCTTTCCAACACTCCTGAGAACACTTTAGTGATTGGTATCTAGAAACGTCACCCCCATAACAGTTCAGGTATGCTTTGATCTCACATAGCCTTGACAGCCTCGATGGTGAAGTACCTGCTGCTCTGCAAAGCAGAGTGATTAGTACAACTCGTGTGGTTCTGTGGACAACTGGTTAACAGCTCGTAGTATTTCGCGGTGTCTGCTTCACTCACTGCTCTTGCTCCTTTCAGCACCGGTGATTCGGGAGGCTGGGGGAAAGTGCGACGTCAAATGCACAGAGCATCTTTTTTCTTTTGCAACCAACTCTCTTTAATCACTTGTGGATCGTTTTAAATTTACTTGCCAACAAACATTTATACCGCTCCATGCTCTGGTTGTTTATGAATATTTTATATGCATTACACTCAGCGTGAGATGCATTACACCTCTATCATTGGTGTGCTGCCCATAGTTTTCACTATGCGGCCCCTATACTGTGTACACGAAACTTGCTTGTCATCACCCAAGGCCCGCATTCCGAGTTTGCGTCATTATCGAAGTGTCGCTATCTCAAGTGACCTCGAGTCATCTGATTGGTCGAAACGCCGGAACCGATTGTTGTCACTACCGAACCGGAAGATGTAACAACAGTCTGTTCCAGCGTTTCGACCAATCAGATGACTTGAGGTCATGTGAAATAGCGACACTTTCGATAAAGACGCAAACTCGAAATATGGGCCTTGCTACACTTCTAGTCATGCGATCAAATTGCATCGGATCACATTTTTTGTAAGCAACATCATTACTGGCCGCTGAATTCGATGACAAAACACTGCAGCAGTCCGTTTGGAGCAGTTTTGAAGCAATATTGCATTTTGGAGTAGAATGAAGGAAATAGAGCAGCACTTCCACCCCACCCTTAGTACCAATAACTCCAAAGCTCTAAGCTTTAACCTAATTCGAAGTTTGCGGCACTAATGATGATTGTAATGACTACTGCACTAGTTTGTTTGGTTTGCTTACATACGACAAATGACCCTATTAAAACTAGTTTTCAGGCACCTCACTTTTTTTAGTCCCAGAAAGGAGTAGAAAGAAGAAATAAAATATGAAATCATTCTCATTCAGAACCCTGGCATACATTAATCTCCCGCGAACAGCGATTTAAATGGAGGCATATAGAGGGAATGGCTCCATTCCCTATATATATGCATATACATATATTTATATATATATAGTGCAGTCCACTTACAAAGATACCAGATATAGCGATATACAGTCGAACCCGGATATATCGATAATTCGATATACAGAAATTGGCTTGTGAGGGCACTTACAATGCGAAAAAACGATACGGTATTTGTCGCTTAATCAACCCACTCGCATAATGAACCCACCCTCCACTTGTGCACCCAAGAACTTTAAAAAAAAATGCGTAAAGGACAGCTTGCTCAAATGCAAGCGATTGAGCGATCTCATCGACGAGCGGCAGCGACAGAGCGAAACGTCCCTCTCGCCGCTCGAGCCACCGGGGTAGCTCAAAACAAGGTTTCTGTGTCGCCGCGCAGAATTCGCCAGCGTTTTCGCTTGCATGTCGCACTGGTGGTCTCATCCACAGCTCATTTCTTGGCAGCGTGCCAAGATGCTGCGCAGCGATAACGTCCAGGCGCGTTTATCTTTTGATAGCTCCTGCAATGACGGGGAGCGAACTTGGCAGAGTGCCTGTGATGGCTTGATTGCACAAGCCACGTCGCGCTTGCGCTTGGGGCGGGCGTCATGATCGCAGTAGCTGACTGCTTGCGTTCGTTGATTCATACATGCTGAATAAACGACTCCCGCAAAAAAAAAAAAATAAATAAACTGCCGCCGCTTAACATCCGAACAGCACAACGATAAGAAAGGATGACTAAAAAAAAAAAAAAAACGAGACAGCTGCCGCTTAACGTCCGCGGGCGCCATAGCCGCGTCAGTGGCAGAGTGTTCGCAACACACGCTGGAGACAGCGTCCGACGTCTGTTTGAAAACGGGCTGAGCTGGCTTGGCGCATGTGTAGCGCGTTCTGAAGGAGAGAGATAGCTCGGCAAAAGAATGGGCATACCCACGCACATGGCTTGCAAACGTCATGTGTAAGTGCGCGGGAAACGATAACTGCAGATGCGTGCGCCTTTAGGGAATGGGCGCAGCGCTGCCCAGACCAGCCGTCTCCGAGCTGTTCCTTCTCATTCCTTCCGCGCATGGCTTGAAAACGTCATGTGGCAAACGGCCAAGGGTGATGCGATCGTCTTTGGGGAAGGCACACTTTCCAGTGCGTGGTGCGGAGTTCGATATATCGAACGACCGGTGAAATATGACGCAGCTTTCCTATACTTTTTCATGGGATTTTCAAGGGGATACTTTGCGAGTTCGATATAACCAAAATTCGATGTATTCGGGTTCGATATAACCAGGTTCGACTGTATCACTTATAACGATCAAATTCCTGAGATTTATCATTTTATTATTGCCCCTTATGTAAAAATAAACCAGACATAACAATCGACTATCGGCGGTATATCGGATACAATGATATATTTATCGCCGCCCTGTAGGTGTTTACCATGAAAATTTGATTGAATATTCAATAAAAGATAAAATATTAAGACAATGACGTGAAAACTCGACATATGCAGCGAAAACGGAAGGAAATGAGCTCTATCATCATCGCAATCGCAGCTGCGCAAAGGGTGCTGCTGCGGCCGTATTGCCATCACAGATTCCGCGTCCGTGGAAGATGGTGGCGACCAACATTATTAGATTACTTTTTAGTTTGCAAACTCTGGCGCTGCGGGTGTCACCCTTCCTTGTACCGCCGACCGGGGTTTGACCAACCTGACAGCCTCCGGCCTCCGTACCAACGCTGTGCGCGCCAGCAGTCAATGTACTATGTGCTCTTTTGGAGAACTTTTTTTTGTTTCCTTCCGCTCTGTTGCATGTTTGTCCCTACTTTTGTGAGTCCTCAAGATTTATCTAAACATCTAGAGCGACGCAGCTGGTGCCGGTTGCGCGCCGTGTAATTCCGCCGCAACTCAACAAAGCGCCGTCTGCGCGCCCAAACTGCGCATCTACGCGAGGCGCAGCTCAAGTTAGGCTTTGTCTCGAGTTCTCCACCCCGAAATCAAAGCACAGCATTTACTCAGTGTTATCAAAAGTCCAGAGCCCTGTTGGCTCTGGTGCATGTCTTACTACATATCAGAGCTTCAAGGGGGGTGCATGACGCACCCACAGGTATACGTATGTTGAGTAATCAGGTTTGTTAACGATGTCTACTGTCTGCTGTGGTTAACGAATGTCTGCTGCAATACATGAAGCTGGTACCAACATTTTCTGGAACTAAGACATTGGGCTAGTCGGTTCATAGTTTTAGAAAAGCAAGTGTGCAGGGCGCTGAAACTTAGCCTGGTAGTGCCAATGGCATTACCAGGCTGCATGTTTTGGCCACGGCCGCTCAATGGAGGCGCACTTGGGTGCGGCCCGTCGCGTCGCCCAGAAGAGCCGTATTGCGCCTAGTTCTCATCGCCACCGCTGCGGAGCCACCGCTCCGGGACGAGTTCGGGCGGAGAGCTGCGCGCAGCGGCCGTGGCTGTGCTTTCGTTTCGGCGTCCGCGTGGTCGGCGCTTGCTCAATTTAGGATTATGAGCGGCGTTTCACTCAGTATGTGATCCTATGTGCAAGTTTGCTATTGATAAGGTGATAGCGGCAAGTCATCATCACTAGGCTTTTCCAAGTCATTCGTGGTCTTCCGTTTACAACGAGAACGGGCAGTCGTGTGCTTCGCTGAGTGCACACCCATTTAGTTGCATTTCAACCACTGTAATAACGTATTAGATATTGCAATCTTGAAATCGGGACATGGTTTGGGGCCATTTATTCAGCGTGCACTTTTCTGGACGCAGCGTTCAACATTATTGTTCAGCCTGTTCCTCCGTTTTCACTGGAATTAATATTATTCTGGGGACCACCACCAAAACATACTAGCTAACACAAACTGTTGCAAAAGAAACAACACAAGACAGCCAGTTCAACGACACGCCTGCAGGCTCTGGCAATTTTTTTCTCGTTTATGAAGCCGCGTGATGAGGACACGCAAGCTTATTTTACAAGCGAAGAACTTTTATCGAAAAAGGTTTATGTGCAAGCGTGATTTTTTCCACTGTCTGATTAATGTTGCCTGTCCAGTTGGTCAGCAGTGGTCGCATTAGTTTAGTTAGGTCCTTAGTGTGACTGCGGTCTTTTCTCTCGCAAATCAGCTCTGGAAATTGCACAAAATAGGGAAGAAGGGATGAAATTAACATGTTGCATAGCTTGCTGCTTCTTATGACCTGCAGGAACTTCATCACCTTGCTAACAAAGGTGCATGGTGATTTTCAGATACCATAGGCGTCCATCATCAAGAATTTTGATAAGTCCAGGGTATTGCAGGAATCACAAGGCACAAAGTTAATAAATGGATGGGGACTAATAAAATAAAATTATTGACACTCTAAAGTAAGCACTAGAAGTTATCTAAACTTTGGTAATATATAAATAATGAAAACACGGGCAGGCACTGAAAACAGAATAAATAAAAATGTTTCATGAGATTCTGTTAAACTATTTATACTTTATCTTCAAATGGACGTGCAAGGTAACCAGCCAAAAACTCAATCGGTGCTAACTCTATGTCAGCTGCTGGTTCACACATGAATGAATCCAAGCTGACTCGAAAACTCTCTCGCAGCAGAGGTGATATGGCAGTTGGCAAGGTACGACTTTCATAATCACGAATGCCAAGTTTTATAGCTGTCTATTGTTGATAGGTGCATTTGCAGACTGATGCTTGCAAGATGCCAACCTGCACAAAGCATGGCAAAATGTGTATCTCAGTCGATATATTTTTTTTTCGCTAGTTGTACCTTCAGTATTTTCTCCGAGGTGAAAACTGCAGCCCTTGCGTCAACTCTGTCGTTCCCGCCTTTGAATTGCCTTAGGCTGCTAAAAAGCGATACTACAGGCCTGCTGTTGAGGGCCTGCTTTAGGGCGTATTGGAAGCTGAAAATAAGATTCGGTTAAACGCAATGCACTTGTAAGGCACACAGAAGACGTTGCAAGATACTTGATGTGATCAAGAAGGTACTTAATTTGCGCCACTGTGGATCTGGTTGTCATGATTATTGCTTCGTACGTTAATTTGCTTGGTTAGCCTTTGCTTCGACGTGCCTCCTAGGACCTGAATGTCTTTGATATGGCAAAGTCCAACTCTAACCAAGAGAGTCACTCGTCATCTGACAAATAGAGCGGCTCCTCTTGGTGTCTCTATGGCTTCACTTATGCGATGTTGAGCAAGGCATACCATTTTGATATCATCGTCATAAAAGTGATCGTGGCGCACCTATCTTGAAACACACATGCTTCAGGATGACACGGGGGGTTGTCCAGGAGGAAATGAAGTGTAGCTATAACAAGTGGGGAAGATAAAGCTATTGACCTGCGCACATTAATTTTTTCAAGGTTGTTTGGCTCAACATGAGCCCGCATGAGTAACTCAACTTGTAAGGTGGGCAGTTTGGGAACACGAAGGGGACAGCTGAAGGAAGCAGGATCTTCAGTTTTATGTTCTTCCTGTAATCGTCATCTGTGAAGTGCAGTGAGTATACCAGTGACTTGTCACTCGGCTCCCACCGGCTTCCTTTTCCGTCCTAACCTTCCCGAGATATGTTTTTCAGCCATGCTGCTCGACGTTGTGAATCGCACGGGAACCCATGGTAACCGATCTTTTCTTGCTTTCGTGGTGGACAGCGGCACACAGCAGTTGCCTGGCATGGTGCTGCATACGCTTAGGACGCTGTTGACACAGGCACCGATGACAAGCATGCAGAACTATCAGAACCACGCGGTTATGCTGAGTACTGAAAACGATAACACGCGCCAACCCAGCCAGCGCGCTCCTTCTGCGTCGTCTGCTCGTCCGTGCCGGCGGCGCCTTGTCCTGGAGTGGTGGCGCCCCCGCGGCGGAAACTGTAACTTCTCCCAATACGCGCTTCCCCAGCCATTGAGGCGCGACGCGACGGGCCGCACCAAGTGCGCCTCCATTGAGCGGCCGTGTTTTGGCTAATGCAAAAAGAGATTTCAGTTCATGCAGGAAGAACGTTCCATCACAACAAGCTAGGTCACCAAATGCACTTTGGATGTCGTTTGAGACTCCCCGGTCGTACAGTCGGTCTTACAAAGGAGAAACTGGATGGTGGGCGCTATTTTAATGAGTGAGCTCTGAAACACGGCACGATTCATTCATGCGCACCGGAACAGACAGCAATCTCCATCTGTGTTGCAAAAACTGCGACAGCAAAGGCTGCTTATTTTTATCTTGAAAACATCAAGAAAAGAGACTGAATTCTTAGATGAACACAAAACTCTTAGAAATTCTATGCGCACCACACGTCCAGTTGTTATCCTTGCCTAGTGTACATTCCCAAATTTCCTGCTTGAGCCTTTTGCTATTCTTATAGTCCCCTGCTTTCACGAAATAAATTAAGTTGGAAGCCTGCCCTCTCTGTGCGCATGCTCTTCTCGTTCCTCTCTTGTTTTGTACCATACTCTTCGTTCGCCTTTGAATCCGCTGTTTTCACAAGGCTGCTTTGCGCATGCACGCCTCTCCCCTGGTTGAAAACAAACCACCAGCCCAAACTGCACATGTGCAGTTCCTGGCCTCCGCGATCGGCGCAGCTGTGACTGATCTCGGAGGCCATGTGTAGTTATGCAAACAGGCGTATGCGACTGATGGCGGTAGCTGTCCAGAACACACACAGTCATTTCGCTGGTGCCAAGAGCGTTTTCAACCAGTAGCAAACGAATTTTCAACCACTCACAGAGGGCGCCACATTTTGTGAGAAAGGCAAATTTAAAAAAAAATCGGGAAACCGGGGGGGGGGGGGGGGGGGGGGGGGGGGGGGCTTAAAGAGCTAGAAAAGTACAAAATTCTGGCTTTCTTTTGCACTGAACACATATGTTACTCACCATCAAGATACTAAACTATGTTATTGTAGCATAAATGCGCATTTCAACCCAAAATGTGAACCACCAGCTATCGAGCAAAGGAAATGTGGATGTGGCAAACAAAAAAGTGCACCTGTCATAATTATACCTGCTTAAATATTGCTGCAAATGTTTTTCTATCGATTTAGTAAACTGCTCTCAGTATAACGTACGTTTGCTATTCCCATTATTCATCGACCTTCTACATTGAAGAAAGCGTGCTTTCTAGAACTAAATCTGTACCTTACTGTTAAAAAAAACTATTGTAGCAATTGAACGCTCTGCAACAATATAACTACTCTTTCTCGACTTTAAGATTCCAACGATAAATGGTATTGCTGCTGTTGTTGGCTCGCTGCTGACACTATAAACAACGCCCGATACACAATCAAAGAATGTGGACCTGGTTCATCTTCAAAGCTGCATGGATAAGGCTCCTGTGTAGCGATTCAGGCATCTCAACCACATCTCGGTTGCATGCGATAGTTCTTGCTTTTCCAATGCCGCTTTGTTTGCACACTAAAAAGTAATGCTTCTGCAGTCTCTAAAAAATATCACCCCTGAAGCGGAATAGTCTGCATAAATTGGTGTATAAACGCAGAGCGCAGGCAGCGCAGGCTAAGGAAAAATCCTGTGACCGGGCTAACAGCTCATAAAGCGCCACCTCTTGAGCGAGAACGCAAAGGGGCCGCATTTCGCCGCGGAGTCCCAGCGGAGTTTGCAAACTGCAGGTAACCTAGTAACGTTGGCGGCGACTGCATTGACGGATGGCGCGATAGCTCACGAGATGAAAAGGCAGATTCATCGGGATTTCTGGCAGGGTTTAAAGGTTGGAAGCCTCGTGAAAAAATACGGAAATTCGCACTCTACGATTTTAACGATCATCAAGGCTGGGGATGTCCTTTAGTTCATCCAGTGGCTAATCGATTTCTTGCACGCAGAAATGACTGCTGCCAATACACACGCTACTGAAAGCGATGCTCATAGAGATTTCGTCAAGATTCAGCTGCTTCTCAAGCGAGCGCGAATTTCCGACTCCTTTAAGTATGCTTAGGTTATTGTATGCCTGTTGATGTATGCTGTAATAAAGTGTTTAGTACTGTTTACAACAATTAGCATTATTAACCTGATTTACTCATCATAAGTAGGCAAGCCTGCAGGCATGGGAAAATATGTGGGTGTGCTTTTTCCTTTTTCTTTTTTCATTTTTTCACCGGTCCAGATATAACGGTAATAGGTTATAATGATCGGATTTCCAGGTTTTATCAATATCGTTATAAGTGGACTGCACTGTATATATAACTTGAACCAAGGGTTACAAAATAATATATTTGAGGTAGGTCAGTGAAACCAGTTGCATACAACTGCCAGCCTCGTTGCGCACTACAGGCAATTTTTTGTCTTGCAATTACTTAGTCGACCTTTCTTGCTACCACCAGCAATGTGAAAAATGCTGTTAAACTGCTTAAAAAGCATCTCTAAAAGTAATAATGCCATGAAACGTGTTTTAACACCTTTCTGTCCGTGGGAAAAGTGGTGGTTTTTGGGTGGTGTCATTAATATTTTTTTTTCCTTTAACAATCCAGTCGAGCCCACTTATAACAATACTCAAGTGCCAAGAAAATGTCATTGTTATAACCAATAATTGTTATAAGCGGGTTTGCCAAAAAATGCAGTCAACATAAGGTTTAAAAATTTTAATCAAGCAGAAAAGAAGTTGTCCACTACTTAACAAAAACAGCATAGTCCGTGAGCTTCGCTTGTTTCACAGAAAGCTTATTAACATTGGTCTCGAGAGAATCTAATTGTTCGACGTGCTCAAGTGGAAGGCCCCTTGAAAAAACGAAGTCCCGGAGGGAATACATCATATGCAGGGCCTCCTGTGAGGACACTACTTGGAGAGGCTGATCTGCAGTGTCGTCGTCGTCGTCATCGCTGTCGTTGCCCGCCACTCGCACATTTTCCACGATTGCCTCGTCAGTGAGGATTTCGGACGTTTCCACATCATCATCTGCATGCAGAAACTCATCCAGTCCCGATGCATCATTGCTGAGCGCAGACCACAGTTCTGGCATCCCTTCATTGGTCGGAGCTACGCAAGCATCAGCCGCGGCAGTCGTGCGATCCCGAACGAAGCCTGCTTCCCTGAAACAATTCTGCACCGTCGAAGCATTGAGTTCTGACCATGCACCGAAGATGAACTGAACTGCCATCAGTAGGGTAATCTTAAAATCACGTGCACCCCACATGTATAAGCACTACGACGCCCGCCCGCACACAGCCGCCGCTATCGCCACACAGAGAGTCGGTCGGGACGGCGGCGGGGACGCGACCATGTGACGGAGCGCGGAGGTGTGGGGGGGGGGAGGGGAACAAGGGTAGAGAAACGGAGTGCTCTCCTCTCTTCGTATCGTGGGCGCAGTCCACTCGTCGCGAGGGGTGGAAGGGTGACATGCGGAGCGAAATGCGCTCGCTTTGCGCGATTGCGGACGCTCGCGTTTTCGTCGGAATCACGCGTATTTTATTTTGAAGCTGGGTCAAGTAGCCGGTTTTAATCATTATAACCGTTAGTGCGGCAACCCATCATTGTAGTAAATGGATTTTTTTACTATTGGATACATAGTAAATTTGACGGTGACATGGCTGTTCATTGTTATAGCCGATATATTGTAATAACCGGTATCGTTATAAGTGGGCTCGACTGTATGTATATATAAAGGTCCTATATAAATATATATTAGAGCTTCATTTCAGAGTTGTGGCTGCTCACTCAAGCATACTGAAACCATCTCACCTAGCCTAAAATTTTCAGCAAGCAATAAAAAATCCCCCGTACTCACTTAGCATGCATGTTGTCCGAGCTGCATATGGGGGTGGGCGCTGGGGTGAGGGTGTCATTGTAGGTGACCGTTGTGCGGGGCGCCGAGTCCTTGGGGTCCTCGGTGAAGGACAGGGTCACTGCACGGCTGTACATAAGCAGACAACTACCACGCACCATGATGACCCCCGACGTATCGTTGGACAGGGCCGTTGCTGCTGCCGCACCTTCAGGCATGGCCAGTAGGTGTCGCCGAGAGCGTGACAGGTGGGCAGCCTCCATCACCAGCTGTCGGGAGAGAAAAGGTGCCATGCGCCGGTGAGGACACAATGCGCAAAACTCGTTGCAGGCATTGCATACCCTAGCCACTGAGCCGACCAGTCTGACAAGCATTGATGAGTGAATTAGAGCACGAAGAAATGCATACAAGTTAAAAAATAACTGGAAACTGCTCTGTCTACTTGGATGATAAGATTCTCTTCTAAAATATTTCACGAATATTGATACTTCCTAAGCACTAGCTGCTTCCCCATAGATGGGTATTCAATATTTTTTTTTAGTTTTTGCGGGATATGTTCCAACACCTCGCACATTTCACTCCATCCACTGTTAACTCTTTCTCCGAGTCCCGGCGTTTGTTTAAACACCAATAAGTGACCTATGGCAACTGTCATAGTGGACAGTTAGAGATCTTTATATGGACAGGTGTACTGCAAACCCATACAGACAGTGCACAGCGCATCAATGTTTTTGCAGTTTTCTAGCATCAAGATCCAACTACCGCGGTTGGGATTCGAACTTGCAAACTTTGGGTTAAGCAACAAAATGTCAGCGCCACGTGGCTGCTGCCGCAGGCACTGATTGCAGCAGCTAATTCGATGCCTCACTCGGACAAGAACTCTCCACGGGAACCCCACCCCTCATAGGTGATCACACTTACTGGTGCCAGGTCACGTCCAGTGTAGAGTCCAAACAGCTTCTTTCCGCCAGATGAAAGGGCATGCATTGTGGCCTCCATGATCGTGTCTGCAACACGCACAGTGAGAAACACACTTCTGACAAAGGTAAAAAACGCTGGCCACGCTCAAACGCTCCAAATGACTTCAAATGTAGCTTCCCAGCTGCATGATTCGTCAGTGCATGCAATGGACAAGCTCCCTCCCCAACCTCAAATTATATTAGCTGAAAGTTACGCAAGATGAATGAAGCAGCATGAATGCTAGAAAAGGAAAAGCAAGAACTGGATCACCTGATTGATGCAGGTGAGGTGGTGTGCTCGGGCCTCACCTCAACGCGATGACTTGAGCTAACATTTGAGAAGGTAACTGTGCTGTTATCCATCTTCTAAAACCAAAACATTCCCACTGTTTCATTCATATTTGTGATGCTCTTCTAGTCTTTACTTATATAATTTAGTTATACAGGGTTTTATGGCGCTTATCTTCATTTATATAAGAAACACTCACTGCAGAAGTTGAAGTGCACTCATGCAGTGCGCAGTGGCAAATGTGCGTTTTTTTTTTTTCTTTAAATGGTTTTGACATAATATAGTGCTAGAGTATGGTCACACCATGCACCGTTCGGATCTCCTAACACCTGCCAGAGCAGGCATGAAAGTGGTTAAACTTTGAAATGACTAGGTATGGCCAGCTGAATGTGATCACAGTCCTTGTGCTCTTCAAAAAGCCTTCTGCTGAGCTCTACAATATACAAAATGTCTGTCTATCCAATAGCAAACACTTCTGAGAAAAAAAAAATAATAAAAGAAAATTGAACTTCTAGCTCATTCAGTTACCTGCCTAGAAAGCAATCACTTTAGAGCCCTGCTTCAAAACGCCATTGGCTGAAAACAGCCAGGCAAACCACTCGCAGTGCATGTGGTAACATTTCATACCCCTATAATGTAGAGGCCTTACACATGCGCATAGCTTCGGTAATGTCCACTCTTCACAAAATGCTCACCAAGCTCAGAAAAACAGGCTCCACCAACAGACTAACCGAGGCTCTGCATTCTAGGCTGGTTCTTTGGGCCCTCTTCGCACCCTGAACAGTCTGATAACAAAATAGCATCCTCAGAATCCCTCCAGCCTAGATAGTTGGCAAAATCAACAATAGACATGGCTGAATTATGAGGCCTGCCAAGTTCCAAGGTCCATGACAAGCTAGCAGAAGCAGCCAGGCTCAGCTTTCACACTTCCCCATTTTCACGAGCAGCTCAAAAATTCTGCCACACAGAGAAATGAAAGCCTAATAAGAAAACTGAGCTCAAGTTTCCTTGCTTCATAGCAAATGGCATAGCATGTTGAAAGAAGAAGTGTGGAAGCATTCGAAATTGGGTTTGCATCCTGATAACGACAGTTGATAGGCACAGTACCCAGGCAGTACTAATCATGCCCCAACAGTGGCACTATGTCGGTAATGTCCGGTCCTACAAAGGGTCAGTGGATTTCCAACACACTTCCAATTGGGCCAATAGTCGGAGCTGTCTGAGTATGGAAAGAGGGAGAGAAATGGCCCACGCACCAGCCTGCTGGAGAGCGGAAAACCGACTCTCGACGCCAATGGTGCGAGGCAGGTCTACTAGCAGCACCTGACTGCCATCGTGCAGCCCGTCCAGAGCCGACTGCACAGCCCCGACATCGGGAATGTTTAGACGGGTCACCCGGAGGCCGCCGTGCGACGTCAGCGCATCCACCGGATTTTCGACAGAGGGAAGCACCAACACATGTTCCTTGCCAAAGGCATCCTGCAGAGAAAGAGAAATACTGAGATGTGTTGCATGCCGAAGCTCATGGTAAAAGCATTCCCTCTATAAAGAGGTCTCCGCTTTCATACTGAAGGAAAGCGCCCAGAATTTGTCAGTACATTACAGTCACCCATCACACGCAGTACACTAAAACAATTCACCAAGAATGTTCAGGGGGTCTAGCAAACCCCTATTTTCAAAATCTGACTTTTCCAGGTTTTTCCTGATTATTTCAGGTCAAATTCCCTGGCAAGTGAAGAGGCTCAAAAATGTAGCTGCTGATGATAATGAGCATAAAAAAATAATTCCCAACAAAAAGCTCAATCATATCATACAATTTACAATAGTGAAAGGCTGTTATCAGTATTAATGGCAGGTAAAAACGTCTAATGGTTACTGAAAATTAAAAGTGCACTGATGCCAGCCTCAGCAGAGCTCTTTAATACTAACAGTTTCAAAATTTCCTTAGGCCTCATATATAAAAAAACAGCGGTTTTGAAGGCACCCTAGGTCACGGCTGGCCTCAAGGGAGAGCGCGCTTCCCTTTGCGCGCTCTCCCTCGGGACCGGCTGTGCCTATGTGTAGAATAGCGGCGGCGCCCGCGGCCTTTAAAGGAAACTGCATCTAAGTTGCAAACTATCAGGTTTTGATACATGTGCAATCAGCTGGAAAATAAAATTAGTTGAAGACTTGCAGCAACAATTCCTAAAGTTAACAGCCGAAGAGTTAATTAAGGGGAGACAAGAGTCTTAAAATGGTTGAAAATGGACACAATGTTTATCCTTTCGAGCATCTGCACTCAGATTATTAATGCTAAATTTGATCAGGAAATGCAATAAAATCTGCTTTCATAACACAACAGTAGCCACTTGTATGGGTTCTAAAAAAAGTTCAGAAGATCAATCAATATAAGATCACAGAAAGATTGACGCTGACCTTTCTTGCTACCACCAGCAATGCCAAAAATGCTGTTAAACTGCTTAAAAAGCATCTCTAAAAGTATTGATGCCATGAAAAGTGTTTTCACACCTTCCTGTCCGTGGGAAAAGTGGTTTTTGGGTGGTGTCAATATTTTCCTTTAACAAAACTTGCTTGGTACAGAAGTGTCTAGTACCAAATTGTAGAGGAGAAATTTCTCTTCACAATGCCATTAGTGACAATCAACAACTTTATTGAGTAAGTGATGAAAAAAAATATCAACAAAAAATTTTAGTTAAAAAAAAACAAAAAAGCATCAGTTTCCTGACACAAATAAAAAAAATGCAAAAATATACATTTTTTTTTTTAACAACAGGGACCAATGCAACACTGGAGAAAATTCTAGCTTTCTGTGTACAGTATTCGCTAAGTTCGGAAAAAAAACAGTAGCCGAAGTCGACCCCTGGCTGTCCTCTAGTGGGAAAACAACTCCCTGCGCTGCCGGAGGCAATACTGCCAAAAAGACGTCATCCTGCAGACAACAGTCGTGACCTTCAAAACAGTGATCTTTTGCGCGCATCAAAAGCGGAACTTTTCGGGGGTGAAAACGAAAGTTATCGAGGCATGGCTGTAGACTTTCCGGGTCGGTTTGATGTAGTTTCAGTGTCAAAATCTGAAGAGTTGAATTCGTCTTCTGAGTCATCACTGCTGCTGTTCGCATCCAATAACAAGCTCTCCGATGCGTCAACTTCCACGGAAATGCACCGTTTCCCGCACAGCAGGTGCGCGCGATGTAGACGCCATGATAAACAAGAAGTACCAATCACCTGATTCGGAGACCATCTGGACGGCCCAGCAAGGCGGAAAAAAAAGCGAAACTGACAGAAGGGCTCCTATTTCTCACTGGATGATGCCATTTGTTAAGGAACGCTTTGAAAGCGGAAAAATTCAAATTGTGAAACCATCGATAGCGGGCTATCGATGGGAATAGGCGCAGACAGGAAAAAGGTCCTAGAGAAGTGACCTGGTAGAAATATAACTGGCACACACATGTGGTTTTGTTGCACTGTCATTTTTCACCACATCATACACAAGAAAACTGTCAAACAGTTAGTACTGCGACTGCTTGCCATTTACACGCTAAATAGAAAAATATACTCGTTTTTGTAGACTGATAAACTGGCTTACCTTCAGATATTTGTAGCTTCTGTCGTCACCAGAAGCCCTTGATAGATCTTCCGCGCTAAGCTGGAGGCAAGAGGAATTGGGGAAAAAAAGGAAATAAAGGGAAATTAAAAAGAGTTGCAGTAGTTAAAGAGACTGTTAGTAAATGGCACGAGCAAAGGTAGTGAGGAGTTAGAAAAAAGCACTGGCTGCCCGCGCCTTAAGCAATTAAAGTGAAACGAAGGCTCCTGATGTGCGCAATCCAGCCAGAAGTTTCCAATTTAACTACACAAAGACCAACTCTTCCGCCATAAAAATCTGAGGACTGCGAACAAAACAGTGCTTTTCAGCTGTAAGACTTGTATGTAATCACTATGAGTGATTGGTCTAGTGATAGGTCTAGAGTGAAGGCCAAGCAATACAGTAAGCAGTCAATAATACCACATGTAAATTCAGCATGGATAAAAAAAAAACATTACTTTTATATTCTCATGACAGCCATGCTCACTTCTACAAGGGTCAAGTTTCTCCAGGTCAATGTGTGGTATACATCAGTTAGGCAAGTACATAGGGGACCAACTTGTACAGTGATATCTCTTCCCTTTCAAACTGAAACAAAAGTTCATTTATCAAAAACAAAATGCGAGCTTACAAAAACAATGAGAACAAAGAAGGAGTAGGCATATGTTTACAGAATGCTTTTCTAAAAAGCAGCTGCAAAAAAATTGCTCAAAGAGAATTTCCATGTGAAATAAATGAACACAGCAGACACTAATAAATGTTGCAGGTTCAAGAAATTTAAGCTAGCGACAATGCTGACAAGGAAACTGCATACCAGCGAAACTAAACGATGAAACAAAACAAAGCAACCCCAACGTTAAAGGAATATGAATAACCTTTGGTTGCATATTCTATTCTTTGAAACTATACATCAGACATTACTATTCATGGATCCCCAAAAGCTATTTGCCTACGGCCGGTAAATAATTTCGGTTTCAACAGCTTAGTGATAGTACGACTGCAAGGTTAAGTCCAGATCAAGTGAGAGATGAAAGAACTTTGATATAATTGACCCTTCAATCTTTCAATTTACTGCATCGCTAAAGCCAGCCTGTCTTAAGAACAGAAATCACAACATGTGAAGCAGCCCCAATTATGTCTCAATTTTTCATACCTCACATGACCTAGATTTAACTTCGAAGTCATAGCCACCGTTTGTTTGTAGAAACCAAAACTGCGAAACAGGTGAAGAAAACAAAAAGATTTGGATTATAAATTATTTAGTGGTCATAGGCAAAAACCACAGACGATCCATGCACCATTACCAAGAAGAATAATGCAACCAAAATTTGGTGTCTATGCTCCTTTAAGAGAGTCATTAAAACAGGCAAAAAATATAAAACTTAGAACAAAAAAAAAATTTACACTCCTCAGATATATGACTCACATAATGTGCACGTATCTTTGCACTACAGTCAAGCACCTTTAGCATGAGGTGCACAAAACAACCCGCTGCTTCCAAAATGATAGTTAACCAAGGCTAGTACGATATCTCTCGTACATTCAGCATTTTAGCTTGGAGAATTGTGACTTACTAAATCAGGAGCCCTTTTTATATATATATCTAGAAGTACTCACAATGTGGTTAACTTGTTTAAAACATTTTGAGTATTCGTGCTTCTTATGAAATGCAATTGATGTTTAATACACACCATTTCGCTATTTCAAACTTGCATATTATCAACAATGTGCAGGCCATCTATAACACGTCTAGCAAAGTACAAATAGCTTGCCAGCTACTAAACAAATTTTATTATTTGGATACAAAAGCTATTTTCATGCCTGCTGTGAAAAACATCCACGCAAGCCAGGTTAGGTCAGGTATAAACTAACTGCTGAAAAATAACGCCACTTGAACACACCATATCTGAAAACTGTCAACTACGGGTGCAAGAAAAGTTGAGCTCTCAGGAAGGTCTTGCACGAGCCCAAGTCTAGCCGATAAGGCTACGAGCGGAGACTGTTTACATTCATGTTTTATGTTTTACTCTGATAATTAAGGGCCCTCATTCAGTGGAATGTTCAACACCAGCAGTGTTGTCGCTGCTGCGAGCGAAAATCGCATGCCTCTGGCAAGTGACATGGCAGGCCCCCCGATTGGTTAATGGAAGTGTGATGTCACGAGCCCAGATGATACGGTCAAGTTGGTAGGAGCTGCCAACTTGAGCAGCTTCTTTAAGGTGGAAATCCAACCTCTTAGGGCCATTGGATCTTGAACATGACCCACTATTCCAAAGCGACACAAGAACAGCTCGGTTAAGGTAAGGCTTTATATCTATATGTTGGGTGGTATTTTGCTTAATGTTGTGGCTTATGATAACTGTAAGCTAATGAGTAGGAGAGGATAAGAGGCATAAAGGGATTAGTAATTAAGCTAGTAAAAAGTGCATGTGTGCAAAAGAGGATACACAAGGAGATTCAAAGATGGAAACCATTAATGCTGTCGTGTCATAGACTTACAGGCAGTGCTTAATGCTCGTCATACAGGCATTTTCAGTCATATCAAACTCAATGCGCATCAAGGCTTTCAATCACGATCAAAATGTCTGATGCTACATGGGAATTTTTAATGCTCACCAAGACTTTGCCCTCATGTATGTTGGGTGGTGCTGGTTTGCACTGTGAAAGTGGCAATTCATCAAACTTTTTTTGCTTATCTACCTACTTTTATCGGTCGTATGTGAAGATGCAGCCGAAACAGTTGCATTAAAGTATTCTATCATGACTAAGTGAATTTTAAGTTTGAATTTGCATTTTTATTTCATTAACGTAAGCTTTCTTTTGAAGGCTCAGTGTGGGCAAGAGTGCAGGCCCACTTTCAATTATGCTTGAAAACCTCAAGCAAGCTTGGGGAATCATGATCAAGCCAAGCAGGATCCTATCTGACTACACTTCAATGTGGCCATCTGACAACCTCTAATCTGCACAGAGTTTAATAAGCATTGAATCAATGAGGAGTAAAAGGACTTGTGACAGGGGTATACATGTCCCCCTTGTCTTTTTTTTACTACTGAAGAGAAATAAAATTGATTATATTTGTTAAAGGTAAAATATCCCACCCGTCAGTTGTCCACTTGCCTGAAGTGAACAAGAACAGAAATATTACTCATCAAACCAACAAACATCTGTCAAAAGCATCAGGTCTAGAAGCGACTACCCACCTTATCTTGAACAAATGCAACAACCACAGCATTTTCTTGGGCAACCAATTTGGCCACTGAATTCCCAAAGGTTGACGGCTCGACCTTGTCAAATGAGCTGACTTGAGGGATCTTTTTCAATCCACTGAAATTGTCAGTCACACGTTTTCAGCAATTGCACTTGAGGTTAATAACAGGTGGGAGAGTTGCAAATGAGGTGGCATACGCAAACTTGCAAAGCCACCCCGAATGGTTGTCGATGGTCTTAACACCAACTGTATATTACGCGTTCCTAGCTCTCATTAAAGACAGAACTGACACTATGGAACGCTCCTCCAGCATATACCCTCAACGAACACCACGCTTATTGTATATTCACTTCAAAAAATAGCAAGTAATAAATGTTGCTAGTTGCACTGATATACATGTTCTATCATTAGAAAGGAGTTCGAGCACCAAACGCCCATTAGAACAACGAAACGAAACCAATTTCTTCACAGTAACCTCTAACTATGCTGTGTGAACAGTTACAACACAGATAAACGTTTTAGCAGGCTAACTAGCAAAGCGAACCCAGTGCCCATCGATTCATGTGACTACCAGATTGCGGCACACCCCCGCCACGGAACACGACTGATGCTTCGCATGGCAGTGAAGCGACAGCAAAACAAAACAGGCTTGCCTTTCGGATCCCCAAATGTAAGCTGGAACTTCAACATTCGCAGTAAGCACAGGCGAATAAATATTAAATGCTGTTAAAACTAAAACTGTAAACTGCCGGCAGAAGCGGACCGCCGCCATGACTGCGTGATCATATGACTGCAGCAGCTCGGCGCTCTGGACGTACTATGTAACCACTTGCCGTTATGGCGCTGTGCATTCTACAAACTCTGCCCATAAGCAAGATTGTTTCGCATCATAGCTACAGAAGGAGTGAAGGTGATCACGTGGTAGAAGTATCGTGAGTACGTGAGGAAGGGCGCGTTGACCATGTGCGCGTAGTTTATCTTAGTCTGTTTGGAGTCTATTTTGGAGGTGTAAAGCCTTGGACTTACTTGTTGGACCTCGTGAACTGCCCGTGGCGCTTGTTGCCTGCAGAGTAAGCATGTCGCTGCAGAGGATATGCAGGTTAGGTCGAAGCTTAAAATCAAGGACACCTGCACTGTTCATATGTCGGGTGAGTAGAAACTCCATGATCGTGGATCTACACAGCTCGTATCTCTTCTGCTGGCTCATGCAAGTGCCCTGAAACACTAAAGAACGGAAAACTATATAAAAAAAAAAAAAGGAAAGGGGGGAGTGAACGAAAGCTTGAAAACGTAGTCAAATGAGGAAAGGAAGATTCTACTGCACTACTCAATGTCGAGATTGTCTCATCGTCTCAACATTAGATGCAAAATATAGTATTTGGAGTTATCAACCATACTACAATCTGCGTCACACTTGTTTACTTCCTTGTGAGGGTGCGTGTTGTTGAGACGGATAGACGAAACGGCGCAGAGTGCCAGCTGAAAGAACATAAGCTCACTGACCACATTGCAGACGCCTTTTCAGGTCGTTGTCCTAAAATCAATATCTTCCGAGCAACCCTTTGCAGGACGCAGAAACGCCAAAATTCTTTGACAGGTTTTTCTGGCACCAAATTTGGTGTGAATGGCCTGAACCTTGGCGATTTCGCAAGCACAATGGTTTCAAGCTTTCTTTCTCCTGTCGGCTGGATGATTTTCCTGCGTGAAAGGGCGAGTTAATCTGCTAGACGTTTTTGAGCTTCTTGGTTAATTTGTTATTGTGATTTATCAGCGCATTTAATTGCTGTTATAATTTTCATAAGAAAATGGGGGCGATTCGTCAATTCCTATCCATCCCGTTATCGCATTGACGAAATACTCGCTCGGCACATTGCTGCATGCTGCGGGTGCAGCGCAGCAAGACAAGGCACAAGTATAGCTTTGTCTTTTCAAAACTAAACGACTAAGATGTCAATCATGGTTGATTCGTTCTGTTATATGCAGTGACTAAAGCACATGTTTGGTTGCACACCCGTGGGCATGTATTTCAACTATGATTTGGCTGGTGTTCTAGTTTACCAGTTCTGGGCTCCAGTGCTATAATTTCTGCATGACATAAGTCTCCAGGCAGTTTTAAGGCATTAAAGTAGTTGTCTAGAGAGAATTATATAGAGCACTGTATTGCTCAAATCTTTTGCTCCTTCATGATCATTTCATTTCACGCCTTGCACCAGACATGCTCGTTATTCTTTGCCTGTCTTTTCACAGTTGGACAGTAACAGTACAAACCTGTCGGCGGAGAAGTATCTGCCCACACCACCTGCTGACCATGAGGCCAACAAGGACCGGTGGGCATCCGAGGCCTCGGACAAGTACACCAAAGTGGAAGAAGTGCCGGGGCGATGGCACTACGTTGAGTACTTACTCCCTATGAAGACGGTGCCCGAACCACCCAAACACGAGGGCCGGGCACCGTCTGGCTGGCAGCCACCAGCTCGTGAGTGCTTCTCACAGGTTTCAGTTTCCGGCTCGCATCGTTTTGAGGGAGTGTATGCATTGGAATGGCCACATGGAAAGTGAACCTGTTTAAGAGCTTGCTTTCGTTAAAGGGGTTTTTAGTTATAGCTACTGGAAATAGTGTGAAGCATTGATTCTGACCATCGCTTGGAACAGTCATACAGCTTGGCAACTAACTCACAAACCTTGTGACGTGAACGTTGGTGTGACGAAATAGCTTCACATGAGACGTGCAAGCTTCTGCGAGGCGCATCAACAAGTGCCTATATTGCTAGTTAGTTCGCTTTGAATGTTGTTTAGTTGGCTTGTCGTTGGCATGTCGGTGATAACCGATCCTACTGGGCCCTCAGCTGTGCTGTCTTGGATACTCTGCCACTTTGCAGTGAGCAAAGAATTGAATTGAAACGAGTCATTACAGCAGACAGATTTAATTAACCACTATGCCCTGTAGCACTGGAACTTCCACATTGGGAACCAGTATCCTCTCATTGAACCAGGGAAACACAAGTCACAGATTTTTTTACATTGACTGAATTAGCAAAAAGGGGAGGTTAAAAAGAAGCTGTGCAGGATTGTCATTTGGGCTAATTGGCAGCGATTCATATTGGGTAGAACAGAGCACAAGGTGGCCAAGAAGACCAAGAACGCACTGGAGAAAAACAAAAAAATGTGCAGACCATTAGTTGCGCACACGTGCTTTCTATTACATCACAAAAATAAAACGAGTTAATTGAAACGTACCATATGCAAAAAAGCAAGAGTAATGTATTGGTCAACCGTCAATGCTGATAGTATGCAAAGAAATCTCATTTCTTGGTAATACTTGATGTGCTCGTATTGGCTTTTTTCAATGGTTTTTGTGATTTCACAGCTGTCCTGGTACCGGTTCTGAAGGAGTTATGGGCCAAGCAGACAGCTATAGATGTGTTTTAAGGCGAAAGCCTTTAATGGCTCATGCTGCCACGGACAAAATGTGTCCCATTTTTGCGGCGGCTCTGATTGGTCCAGGCGGGATGACATAATACACGTCTGAACCAATCACAGAGCACCACCACAGTATGCACGAATACGTGCCTCATATGGCCATATGTCAATGACAAATGACTAATCAATGACTGATTAATGAACTAATAATTAATTACTAATTGATGACTAATCAATTAGCCAATTAATGATTAATCAATTGAGTAATTATTTGTCCATCTATTTGAATAATTAATGACTAATTACTAATTAGCACCAGTTGCGTAGCAGAATGCGGCACACAGGCTTTCGCCTTTCACTACTTTAGTCGCTAAAGTCCCTAGTAATTTTTTTCCTAAATAAAGAATACTTGCGAGTACAGCACCTGCCGATGTGCATCTTGGTCCTCTGTCCGTTATCGAAAGGGCTGTGTTGTACCCAATAAGAAGCTGCTCACGAAATTGTGGTTGTAAAGTATTACAGCATGCACCGTAATGAGTCTGTCCCTGTGCCTTCCTGTGTTGAAGGGCATAGTAATGTCACCAACAGTGCATGAATTTGGTGCCGATTACTTGCATCAGGCTACATGCTGTCAAGGCCCGCATATAGTACATACCTGCATATGATATGAGGTGTAATTTGGGGGTAACAAAAACAAACAAAAAATAAGTTTTCATTTGCTTATAATACGAATGAGAAAAGCTCACCGAAAGCATATATTCACATTGTATTTTGCGGTCGCCCCGGAAGGTGTCCGCACCCTGCGTGTTTGTGTGTCCGTCGCCATCCCGCGCTAGGGGTATGCACCTTCACGCGCACCTGGTGGTGGTTTGCGCTCCCCTTCTTGCGCCAGCGCACTTGTCCAGAGAATTTCGTGCCATGAAGAAAAAAGAAACAGCCATGCATCACGCTGTGTGGGAACCTAGAAAATGCTTTTAGATTTGGGGCTTCAGTGATCAGTCACCATTCAGCATATCATCTTCCTGCAGAAAAATCTTTGGTACCTCTAAACATGTTCGGTGTCCCATTTGTCTTGAAGGCGCAACTGATAAGCTTATAAATGCTGGTCAAATGTCTGTGATACGGCTGTAGGGTTTGGGCAGCGTGGCTGGAGAGACCCGCTTCGTCCAGCAGCGCTTTATGTAGAGCTGGTGTTTTTGGCAGCTATGATTACTTCCCTTCTACAAATTCCGAGGGCTGCCTTCACAGTCCCGACATTGTGTGAGATGTGCTTGGCCTACTTCCTTGGCTTGCTTCTACTAGCGTGTGCGTCACAAGGTTAACGTGGTGGAATGGTGTCGAAGCCGAAACTATCGAAACAGTTAATCAAAACTGCTCGATAGCACCTCCTTTCACCGGAAGCCCGATGCTGGGGGCACTGAACAATGTCGAAACTGGAATTTGCGAATTTAGGCTGAGAATTGATTCAGCCCACATATAATGTGCGGCAGAAATCTGACCTGCTAAAATCGGCAAAGGAAAAACCTCATATTTTGTGTGGGTTTTTGCGGTAATCTTAACAATTGCACTTCTCAGCACAGTTATGCAACACTTTGAGTAGGCTGTGGGGGGTAAGACCGGGGGGAGGGGGGGGGGGGTTGAGAGCGAGTAAATATATGGTATTGGCCTGCAAGGCTTATTAATGTAATAATTGCTTGTTGGCAGAGCGATGTGTTTCTGCAGTATTGCTCGGTTGCGGCCTCTTGAGTGTTCCGTCACCTCGGGATATCAAATGAGGGAACACACTAGCACCTGTTTTTCATATTTAGAAAACAGCATTGAAGGACAATAAAGGGCAGACTGGTAAACCCATTGCTGGCCCGCAGCTCTTACCAGGCTTTTACTCAAATGCTTACACGCAGGGGCATTGACGGAGTTAGCATTCAGCCACTGTCAAACACCCGAAGAGCCAGAAGTATTTGGGCTTCTCAAACTTTGTTGTACTCGATGTGCTTTGCTATGAGCCAACAATGTCCGTCACTATTCAAGGACCTAGTTACATTGTATCAAAGAGGTATACTGTGTTTCTGTCATCACGCATGGTTTTGCATGCAGGATGACAATTAGTGTGCGTGTTTAACCTTGAACCTTGTCAAATAAAAATTCACTTCTTAGATCGGCTTTAATTATTTTCCACTGTGGCATCTCTCATAGCCTGAGTGGCTTTGGGATATTAAACCCCGCAAACCAAACCAGACCAGTAACAGTGCTCAAGGAGAAACATGCAATGCAGCCAGCGTATGTCATTTGCAGTGAATTTCGTTACGCAATGCTGTAGGCGAGGGCGCGGTGCGTGTTTGTGTTTTTAATTTGGTACGGTATGTCTGAATGTTTATCTCCCAATATTATGGAATAGATGGTCTGCGCATGCTAACAGAACTTGTTAGTCCATATTGGATTGATACACACATTCTCGCTGACTTGAATATTTGAGTGGCTCCATACTAACCAAGGGAGTTCGCCGTCGGCAACTGTTTGTGGGGAGCTGTTAAACTGGGCAAAGTGACAAGCTCTTTGAGAGGGACACATTTTGTGGGAAGCTTCCCCATTAATGATGTTTTGTGTGTTATTTTTCAGCCAAGCCTCCTCCGCTGCCGTACTACGTTCCACGAACTCGCAACCACATGCTGCCCGTGTACCTCAGGAAAGAGATCCGTGGGCCCCGTTTCATTACCCAAGTGAAGCACATTGAAGGGGATCTTTGGGTGAGTGATCCTCTGCCTCTGGACCTGCTCGTAAGGATGAAGGCGAGGAGGGGTTCCTTTTTAGAGGGTTTGACATGGTAGTTGTGATTAGATGGAAGCCTTGAACTGGGAGTCGGCCCATACCTCTCCAGAGCATAGAACATGCAGCCACTTGCACCACAGAAAGTGACAAAGCATGGATGTGAGGCCAGTTCAAAATAAAGCAAAGAAGTGTACTACAAGCAGGTTGTTGGTGATCCAATTTTAAGGGAACCAAAAATGAGCGAAGTGTCTCGGCCTCTTCATGCCAACTCCATTTACCCTATGCTGGGCTCAGGAACCGGTTGTTTTCTTGCACTTTTAGGGTATCCTAGCCCAGCACATATTAAAAATCCGCACATCAAACTTCATCTGATTATTTACTACCTTAAGACTACATAATTTCTATGGCATTCATGTATGAAAGGTAATTCAGCGATGTGCACATGTTGACATTGAAAATTCTAACTACACTTGCTTTCAGTGGAGATGTGAGGGAGAAGTATGTGGACTTTTTATTTGAATCTCCCAACTGCCACTCTATGCCAGTAGATGGTTCATTTCCCACTGCAGTATATGTATCGGCAAAAAATACTAAATAGCAGGAACTCAATCCACATAAAAATTGGCCAGGCTGCCAGCTTAATATTTAACTTAACTATTAGCACAGGTATTAGCTAGGATAGACGGCTTGTATAGATGATGGGGTTAACTTCCTAAATTAACTCAAGCTCTGAGAATGCAGGTGGGGACAGCTCTAAATAATCTTGGACACTTGGAGTTCCTTAACGTGCAGTGACATTCCAGAGCCCATGAGATGTTCTTTGCGTGTAATCTTATTGTTGATTTGTATCTGATATGCCACATGTAAACTTGCCCTGGTTGAAGGAAAAGCTTCTTTCTTCATGATGAATTCTCCACAGCAAAATTTCTCCATTGAAATGGAGGTGATCTGACAGAGGCTTGATTTCGTCTACTATATACTCACTGCGTTGGGGAGTGGGGTGGCCATGGGAACACTACAATGATTGGATTCTCTCGTTGAATGCTAATTTTCTGCTGATAAAGTGTACTGTGTAATCTATTTCTTCCATAATAGTATTTTCATCATGACCTAATTTGTCATCCAGCCCATTTTAAGGTGAAAGCCTTTCTAGGTGCATGGAGTGAAACCCTATGCATGAGAGTTGTGTGCAAGATATATACGTCGGATCTGTGCTCTGATACGTCACTTGTTAATCATCCTGATGACGTCATCACAAAAATAAAAAAAGTCCTGTCTCCACTGGGAATCAAACCTCCATCCCTCGAATCCCCAGCCGAACGCTTTCTCAATTTGCTTTCAATTCAATGCAATTTTATTCAACACCACAAAGGTGTTGGGTGCACCGATGAAAATCCTGTAAAGAAGGCTTGACAGATGTCGACGCGCCCTACAGAGAGTTGACAGCAGTGTGCTCGAACAGTTCATAATATTAGTTACATATACAGTAACAGTCTGCACATTACAATAGCAGCAGTTACATATATGTAAATGCGGCATAAAACAGCATGTGAAACACTTAAAATATTAATAACTAAAAAAAAAAGCAGCAAGTAGACATAACAGTGACACAACATTGTTGGTACTGCTTTGGTGTACATAAGTTTGGTACATTGTTTAATAAATAAGGAAGAAGATGGCGCAACACTTGACGACTGTAATTGGCTCTAGTTATAGGCATAGTTCATATGAAACGAATACTAGTAGAATACTTCTGGTCTTTCACTTTTCAAAGGGACAGCTGCATCATGAATGAGCTTGGGTTTAAAATTCTAGTCTTGTACCTCCTAAAAAGTATGGTGGCATGCTGCTGGGGAACGGGGATGATGCTAAGTGTCCCAAAGATTGGTCTAGGTTGTTCAGTTCGCAGAGAATCATAGTAGTACTACAAAAATTCTCATCTGAAATAGATGCAGCCGTTTAATTTTGGTAACTGGTGTGAAAAATAAGAATTAAGAACTGAAGATAATAGTGCCTTGGTCAACATCTGCTTAATATTGAATGCTGCGGCAATAAATATCACATTCGAGGCACAACACCAGCAGCCTTTACAATTTGTCCCCGACCATTTCGGCATGCTCATCCCGTGGCATGTTTTCATTAAAAAGCACCCCTAAACTTTTGACCGAATGAACTATTTCAATTAGTGATGAACCAATGTTTAGGCATACTGGTGGACATGGTGGACAAGAAATCAGCTTATTGTGAGGTTTAAAAAGTACAGCCTTGGTTTTAACGGTGTTTATAGTTAGTGAGTCGCTTTCAGACCATTCATAAAGAAAGTGCAGACAGTCTATGGCTTGTTCTTCAAGATCTTGTGCATGTGTAGCTTTAAAGAATAGAGCGGTGTCATCAGCGTAAATTACAAAACTTGGAATTTTATTTATGCAGACAATTGACATAAAGGAGGTAAGGCAATGGTCCGGCTTTGGCATTTCTGCAGTGTGGATTCCGCAGTGCTCTTTTAATTTTTTTTCCTCTTCAGGCTTGACTGAGATAGATATCTGATTTCAGTGCCGATACTTACTCAGTAGTGGAGAAAATACAAAGGGGAATTGGTTCAGTCTCGACAAAGCTAAATCAGTGGCATGCAGGTTACATAAAAGGGGCAGAAGAAGCCATTGTCGCCTGTAGATTCAGCAGTAAAAAAAAAAATTGCCTGTGCATAGTCAGTTGTGTGGCCAAGTGTCGCCATCTGGTGGAAAGAAATTGAAATGATTGTGCCGGTGACGAACGGCAACTCTCTTTGTCCCGTCCGTGCATTGCAGACGGTAGTGCAGTGTTTCTGGCCACACTACCTTAACTTCTTGATATTAAAGCAGGCGCTGGCTTGGAATTGCTTCAGGGAGTTTTAGCATAGTCCCTAAGGGGGGACATGGGTCCTAAAACTAATTTTGTTTCTTGCTGCCCAAATCGGATGAGACTTGAAAGAATTGTTCAGTTTTTTTTCTGCTACTAATTTCAAATATCGCTGCGATCGACAGCAAGCAAATAGGTTATCCGGAGCCTGAGGTGTTGCTATTATCATTCAGAATTCAGTTGCAACTCATCAAATTGACCTCAACACTAATTATGAGGCTGTTGCGGTCACTATCCTGCACTACAAAAAAATAACATTATGTTCTGTATACCTTGAACCCTATTCTGATGTCATGCTTCATGACCTGGAATCACTTTTTAAGCAGCTACCAGAGTCGTATATCATAGTTGGAGATTTTAATGCACATTCTACTTTTTGGGGAAGTAAAAAAACAGATAGCAGGGGCCGTATTTTAGATTTTATTTTTTGCAATGATAATTGCCTGCTCAATACTGGCAAGCCTGCTTACTGCTCGCCAAGTACTGGAGCAATTAATTGCTTAGATCTGTCTTTTAGTTCACCATCAATTTTTACAGATTTTAAATGGGATGTTCAGGATAACCCACAGGGGAGTGATCATTTCCCTGTCACAATCAGCTTAACACCTTCACTAGCCATCGCACCTAACAAACCACGACGGTGGAAGCTTCACCTAACTAACTGGCCATTTCAATCAGAAGCTAACCTCGAAAACATTTATTCAGATCGCCTCAGCGTAGATGCGCTGATCGAAAAGATTACAACCTGCATCATAGCTGCGGCATATTTAGCTATCCCGCAGTCCTCAGGAGCTGTGAAAAAAATCACAAGATTTGGTAGTCGCAAAAATGTAAAGAAGCAAAAAGAAAACAAAACAAAGCATGGGGAATTTTTCACAGGCACCCCACAAATGAAAATCTCATAAACTTTAAGCCAAGAGCCAAAGCACAATATGTCCGCCGCAATGCTGAAAGGTCTTCCTGGCAAAAATATATGTCTTCCATAAATAGTTCAATCACATCAAAACAAATATGGGAGCAAGTTCATAAACTTGACGGAAGCTTCTCTTCTTTCACAATTCCATTTCTTACAGATCCCAGCACGCAAACGAGCACAGAACAACAGGCAGACATTTTAGGCGAACACTTTTCTTCAGTATCGAGTTCATTACACTACACAAAATCCTTTTTAAAATACAAAACTTCAGCTGAAAAACAACTACTTCCAACAAGTGGGAGTAGAAATGAACCTTACAAATCTTTTCTCACATTACAAGAAATAAATATCATTTTAGCTGCTGGTAAAAAGACGGCGCCTGGCCCGGACGAAATAAACTATAAAATGCTAGCACATCTCTCCACACCTGCGATAGGAGCCCTTGTAAATATTTTCAATATGATATGGGTATCTGGAAAGATCCCAGAGGCATGGAAGGAAGCATTTATTGTGCCTTTCCTCAAGCCAGGAAAGCCACCCACTGCCCCCGGTAAATTAGGCCTATAGCCCTTACAAGTTGCCTTGCAAAATCATTTGAAAGTGTCTCAAATATTAGGCTAACCTTTGTCCTTCAATCTCAGGAACTTCTAGACATCCACCAGTGTGGTTTCAAAAAAGCATGTTCTACAACGGACCATTTAGTCCGCCTTGAAAACACGGTCTGTGAAGCATTTATACATAAGCAGCTCTGTCTTGCTGTTTTCTTCGATATGGAGAAGGCATACGATACGACATGGAGGTTTGGCATCCTTCGCGACCTAGCAGATTTGGGCGACCGCGGTAGAATGCTGAACTGTCTAAAAGATTTCCTTTCGAATCATATATTTCGTGTGTGCCTAGGCTCAACTTTTTCAAGGAACATTATGCAGGAGAATGAGGTGCCACAAGGCTGTATATTAAGTACAACTATCTTTGTGGTAAAAATGAATTTCATAAATAAAATAATCCCAAATCTGTAATGTATTCACTGTATTTCGACGACCTACAAATAGCATACTCATCCTCCAATGTATCAACATGTGAAAGACAAGTGCAGCTTACTATAAACAAGCTGGTGACATGGGCAGATCAAAATGGATTTCAGTTTTCACTACAAAAAACAGTGGCTGTTCTATTCTCTCTGCGACGAGGATTACAAACCGACCCTTACCTGCACCTAAATGAAACACTACTGCCAATAAAAAACGAGAACAAATTCCTTGGTGTAACTTTTGACAAGAAACTCACTTTTCTACCACTTGTTTATCAACAACCTCAAAAAGAAAGCTTCCCGATCCCTGAACATACTGAAAGTGCTATCACACAAACGTTGGGGCTGTGTATCACTCAGTAGTACGTTCTTCCCTGGTCTATGGATGTGTTGTGTGTGGGTCAGCAAGACCCTCCTACTTAAAATGTCTGGATCCTGTGCAAAACCTTGGCCCGCGGCTTACAACTGGCGCATGCAGAACAGCCCCTGTAAATAGCCTCCATGTAGAAACAAATGAACCACCCCTCGCAGACAGAACAATGCTTACGTGTGCTTACGTGCTAAAAATAATGTCCATCCCAAAACACCTCTGCCGCTCTACAGTCACAAAGTGCCCATATAGAACGCTTTTTAACAATAAACCACTAGCAATAAGACCTCTAATTCTTCATTTTGAACAAACATGCCAGGAACTAAACACACTTGATACACTTCCAAATGTTGCCCTAAGTCTCGAACAAATTCGTCTTTGGTACAGCTTCCCTTCTGTGTGCGACCTCTCACTAACACAGTTTGGTAAAAAGCAGACACCGCCTGATTATATAATGCAAGAGTTCTTAGCTTTAGAGGAAAAGTACAAAAACCACACTGCATTTTATACAGACGGTTCTAAAACAGCTTTCTATGTTGGTAGTGGTGTAGTAGAAGAAAAACTTGAAAAAACAGTTAGGCTACTTTTGTGTGCAACAGTGTTTACTGCTGAATGTTATGCCATCTCCTTAGCTGCAGAAAACGTAGTAAAGTGCAACATTGAAAAAAATAATCTACACAGACTCACTTAGTATGATCACAGTACTACACACCAGAAATGCAACACAACCCTAATTAGGAAATATCATACATTGCATAAAAACAGCTGAAACACGGGGACACAAAATTAAATTCTGCTAGGTGCCAAGACATGTTGGTATAAATGGAAATGAAAGAGCTGACGCATGTGCTGCAGCTGCCCAGAATGCAAAAATAGAACGATTAAATGTACCTCATAGAGATGTCATAAAATATATAGTACAAAGAAAATTGAAAGAGAAATGGCAGGGTTCATGGGACTAAGAAATCAACAATAAGTTACACATACTGAAGCCTTTGGTAGAGGAATGGAAAACATGTAGCCGCCAAGAGTGTTTCATTGAATTAGTTCTATGTCGTCTTCGTATCGGTCACACACACCTTACACATACCTTTTTTACTAACTAAACACAATCAGCCTACTTGTGAAGAATGTGGAGACATGCTCGCAATCAACCATATCCTAATCAGTTGTACAAGACTTGAAGACCTACGACAGAAGCACTTCCCACAACTTTACAATGAGCATATACCATTCCACCCAAGCTTACTTTTAGGAGAAAGGTCACTCATTGACATTTCCTGCATATACTCATTCTTAAAAGAAGGAAGGTATCTAAATAAGTTTTAGAACCTATAATAACTTTTTGAAGCCCTTTAACATAGTCCAGATTTTTAACCTTGCTTTTGGCACATGATGGCCTTAGTTGCCTATGTGCCATAAAATACAACACAACACTAATTTCAAATACGTATGTACGTAGAAGTTTTCCTTCTAAGGCAGTTATTTCTAGAGGTATTAGAGAATTATTGGTATTGTCTGCTCAAGGAATAGGGAAGAAATGCTCTTCAGAAATTAATCTTTAATGTACAGGTAAATGCTCTTAAAGTGTAAGGAATGCAATGTTGGAAGCAATTTTTTTTTTTCGCCTGTAAAAACTTTTGTATTTTAGCTTGAAAGTCTTATATGGTTGCCATGGCCGTGAGTGGCAAGTTGAGTGGGTGGCTAAATCGGTAATATTAGCTCAATTTTAAAACTGCTTCCAACATTGCATTTCTTGCAAATTATAGCATCTACCTGTGTACACTTCATTCATACATTCTTTAATGGTGTAGAATAAAAAATATTATCGGGGAAAATGTACTAATTTAAAAAGAAATAACTGCTGAATGAAGTACTAAGTCATTTAGAATTGAAACTTTCACTGCATAAGAGTGTAGATTAGCAAGATTAGCATTTATAGATACAAGTAATGACAGCATCTTTTTTTTTTTAGCTTTTGCAGGATTCAGTCTGTATTTGTGTTGTCCTTATTGCGGAAGAGATGTAATAACAAATTCGGTTCGTAAAAGGAATGATGAGCCAGAATGGCTTCCTTTGTTGTTTCTGGATGCTTCGCCCCCTTACACCAGTGACATGTGGAGAAGCCGTTGCTATTTATTTACAATCGCCACGCTTTTGCTCATGCTGCTTCCCCTAGAACCGGCCCGCTCGTATGGAAGCGAATAGTTGTATAGTTATCATTTGGTTTCTCCCAATGCCCTTTAGGCACTGCAAAGAAGCCACCACCTTTGTTCTCATAAAGTCGTGTTCTGCAGGAATGGGCGCCTCGTATGTTGCCCGCGGGCTTTCTCTGATGCTTCGCCCCTGTGCATTAGGCACTGCAATAAAGCAACTGTGGCAGTTGAGCTTCGCTGATACCTTTTTGTATATCACGAGCGCTGGTTAGCATATGTCCGATTGATCACGAAACTTATTTTACGACCAGATTTTGTCGAAATTTCAAACGTAGTAACCGGGAAATCGTGTTATTCGGGAACATATTAACTGGGAGAAACGTACTGTAACTCTAAGAGAGATGTTTTATTGCCCTCGATTTTGAATGTATGAAATGGGAAATCGGATGAACCGAGAACGTATCTACGAGGTTCTACTCTATTAAAAATAAATTTCTGACCAGTTTTTTTTTCTCTGTTGTTTGAGCAGACAATAGCAACAATTTTCCAATCCCCCTAGAACTAATTGCCCTAAAAGAAAAATGTTTGCATATTTTAAACCAGCAGACAAAACTGAACAATTTTGTGAGATTTCATAAAATTTGGGCAATAAATAAGAAAACTACTTTTAGGACCCATATCCCATGCACAGCCGATTCAAATATATTCTGCCTCTCAGTGTTCATGCTGTAAGCACACCTTTTCACTCGATTATACAAAATTCTCTTTGGAAATGAACACTCAAAAGCGTGTAGGAAAAAAATTAGCTGTGATTTAGCTTGTGGTTAAACCTGGTATTACGCGAGAGCTATCTGCATGGCTACTCTTAGGTTTGGCTCGAAAGTAAAGACATGGCTTTTTGCTCATAGTAGTTTACTCTATCTTTCAGCTTTATTTATGCCATAGGGGGCACTTTTGATCACTAGTGCATTGAGGCGAGAGCCTTTATCACGCAGTGGTCTGAAGCCCTCCACTGCGGCACCTTTTTCTCTCTGTTTTCACTCCCACCTTTGCGATGACGCGATAGCGCAAGCTACCAGCCAACATATGAAGCCCTGCTTTAACCGAACCGTATGAACGTGCCTGCACGGCCTAAGGATAACGCGAATGCAATGGCTTTGGCAGGCTGATTGTGATATCACACTCCTAAATGAAAGAAGGGGCCCGTGTTTTCAGCACCTGCTGAGCATAATGTCAGGAAGCCCTACGTCGAGTTAGTGCTCGGCCATGTCAGCTGCCAGCTATCGCCTTCCACGACCAGAGCTTTTGGATTATACCAGTTGCGAAACTCTGCTTCAAAAAGTTACCGGATTTTGTCCGCATTTTACAGGTATCTATGAATTGTCGCGCCATTTGGAAGCATTCAATGCAAGCTTTTTGCGATTGCCGCCATTGCTTTTTGGAAATCATATTTTTCTCTTTTTTTCCATCATAACTAACTAAATGGCTGTTATCTTAATAACCTTTGCAGCTGCAGGTCTTCAACTAATTTTATTTTGCATAATGGTTGTGAATTTATCAACAATCAGAAAGTTTGTAATTTGGACGCAGTTTTCTTTAATGGCCGCGGGTTCCGCCAGCATTCGTAAACACCCGAATTTTGACCAATCAAAACCGCCGTTTTTTTATATATGGGCCCTGTTTAGCAACGGGTAGTATTAAGGAGCTCTGTTCCACGACTACTACTACTACTACTACTACTTTCTTCTTCTTTTTCGCTCTTCGCTCTTAGGATAGGCAACGGACAGGCACGGCGAAATGGCAAGAATGGGGCCAAATTAGCTCTCGCTACAAAACTTTTCAAAGTTTGCCTCAAACATTACGCGATTGTCTGAGCTTTGGCATGCACCTATTCAGCTTGAAGGTCTTTGAAGATGCAGTGTTTAGGGAATATGCTAAGTGGGTTGTGGTTGGTTTTCTTTGCGCAGGCACTCCACAATGAGTTGAAAGAGTACCTGGAAAGCTTGGCTGGAAATGAAGTGCTTTCCCAGGTCCACGAACTAGGCTCCTATGTGGGCTACAAGGGTGCCTATGTGGAAGAGGTAAAGGAGTGGCTCTATAGCAAGGGCTTCTAGTTGGTGACCAGATGGACGTTTACACGTGTAGCCCATACTGCCCGTGTGTCCCCCTTTTTCTGCTTGTAGAAACAGTGTCTGTTAGAATCTGTTGTCCAGTCCAGAAGGATACAATAAAGATAAGTATTTTAACACCAGTAGTTCATTGTTGTGTGCAATCTCTTCCGACAGCCTTGTCTGTTCTTGATCTTGCACGTTTATAGTATACAGTATCTAGTGGGATATACACGTGGGGAGACTAGTAGCGGCAGCTCATAACTGCACTGCTTGCACTGCTTATAATTGCACCATCCTGCTTTAGAGATATCAGAAATCATAAATTGATCCTGCTGCTATAGGAGCTTGGCATAGAAGATAACTTCTGTTTTTCTAACGGCAAGAATGGGGTGTTTAGTGATGGCTAGCATGTTTTTCATATGGGATCCTTGAAATGATATGTAAGGCTACATAACGATTACAGAATGTAAAGTGAGGTCTAAGAAGAAGACATCTTCCACACCACTGATGTATTGCTGGGCACATATAACTACAGAGGATGCCATTTTAAACTTATACTGTAAGTCTGCGGCATGAAGGTGATAATTTAAAAACTGCTTTTGAAGGCTTCTATTCCTGGCTGACGCAATGAGACAGTACCCTCACCTGCTGCCTACCGCATTGATGTCACCTACAAAATATGTTAAAATATCGTTAATATCTTTCACTTTTTTCATAAAAAGATACAGAAGGGAGCATCAAGTTCAACACTTCCAAATGCATCCACACTGGCAGCCGTCATCAGCTTACAGTACCATGCAGGCTTGTTTCAATAGTCTGTGCACATAATATGAATGGTTTTATCTCTATGCAATAGATGCTTGCTGCTTTCAAAAAATTTGTTCTTCCTTTGTCGTCAGCTCACCAACCAATGAGTAGTGGAACTTGCAAGCTCTGACATTAAGCTTTTTCATCATCTGCACAATTAATGTCCTGTCAGATGAGTCAATTGGCAATAGTTGCAGGTACGATCTAGCGGAAAATGTGAGGTGGGCAAATCGTTACCTGAACTGAGTTTACATCAGCAGTTGCTAAGATTCCACTTTTCACTGAGTGTGCCATTGTTTGCCCCCTATTGGTTCCTCCTTCAGCATTGTCGCTGTATCCAAATGCATAATTTTATCTACGCTTGCATGCAGCTAATGCCAATATCCAGGTACTGAAATTGCTTTCTTTTTCTGATCTTTCTGATTTGTGTAAAACCTTGTCATAAAAGACACTCAAGGGAGCCAAGAAAGACGTCTCTTATAACCACGGTCTCTTGTAACCAAATATTCAAAAAACGCTGAGGAGTTGGACTAAGTCTGTTTATTGCAGATCAGCATAAAAGCACATTTAAACAGATTACATGCATTAACAGGGTATTGTTCAGAATGGCTTAAAGAAACTGTCCCCAATAATTTGCCTTCTTGTGAGTGCAGAATATTTCACCCTACTTTTGAAGTGCTGACATTTAAGTTTGTGTCTGATGTGAATGCATCGTTGAGCAGAACTGTCCTATGTAAATGGCGACAGCTCTAGAGCCCGATCAGTCCGACTACCGACTGGCATTGTGGAAGCTGGGACAGAAATCTATGCCAACGGGAATTCAACTCGAGAGTTAGTGCAGGAGTGCAACTGGCACTAGAGAAGCAGAATGATGGAAGTTCGGTGCAGTGAGACAAAAGTCGAAACATGCGAGGTGTGCCGTGCACCTGCAGAACAGAATGGAATCAAGCCAAGGGAATGAGAAATGAAGCTCATATGAGTTAGTACTGTGTCTGCCATGTAATGTGAGTATCTGGGCTGTGTCTCTTCTAAAGAGTGAAGAATTTTCTCTAGACGCCCAAAAAAGTTGCCCGTAGTAACCGAGTGCATCTTGTAACCACGTCTCTTGTATGCATTGTTGTTAACATGGTGAACATAGGAAAACCAACCAAACCGTTTTCAAGTGTCTCATAACTAAGTGTCTCGTAACCATGTCTTTTGTAACGAGATTGTACTAAGTCCTAAAAGCACAGATATGAGTGGGAAAATGTGTGTTGGGCAAGAAATAGAGCATGGCAGATCTGAGTTGCTAGAATACTAAACAACTAAATAAGGTCGCAAATCGCAAAGCAGCTAATGTTTTATTACATAGTTCTGTGTAGTTGCGAGCTGTGCTTGGCAGTGGCTGTTACAGTAAAGCCCTACTACCACGTTTGATGAGACCGAACGAAAGGGTTCAAATTAACCAGACTACAAATTACTATGACATCTTAAAACATAAACCCAGCAGAGTGTCCCACATCTAGCTAGTTTTAGTTTTTGAAAAAGAACAAAACAGAATTTAACCATTGGTTGCGGTATTCTGTATTCTTCTGTATTCTGTATATATTCTTCAGATTCACGGTATGTACAGCCAACCAGATAAAAAGTGCATTTTTTGTACAAACACATGGGATGTAAAATAACTAATCTCCGTGATAACACAAAGCCAACTGACAGCATGATGTATAACTTTCATGCACAACTTTCGGTTTTACCCCATTGATAATCATGCTATAGACTTCTCAGCTACTTATCCTCACCCCGTCACTGATGCTTACCTGAACTAACCGTAGGATGCCCTGATTCCTTGGAATTAGAGTTTTGGGATCCAGAATGGTACATACAATTTACAGGACTGGACAGGGCTGTTTGTATTGCAGTTTTCGATAATAATTGGGGACGAGTTAACTAGAATTCACTAAATTTGCTAGTGAAACAAAGCCTGGGTATTTTGTAGTCACTTTCACTGAGCTTAAAGATGTCAGTCAGAATAACCAAAGCTAGCCTGCTACTGATGTTGTTAAAGTTAACAGAATGCATGCCTCTTCTTTTTTTCATTTATTTTGTCATTGTTGGACCTTTTGTTGAGCACTGTTCTACCTTTTGTTGAACCTTCTGTTCTTGATTCCTCATTTAGTCTTCATTTTTTTCTGTTTCACTTCTGACTGGTGAATTGCTGCTTTTGCAAATTGGTGGGTACAGCTTGTGTCCAGCGTACCTGACACCGGCCTACTGGTGCTCGTTTGTTCTTTCAGCCCATTGGTGGCAACACAAGGTTAGGGTTGAAGGTCGATGAACTAGAGGGCAATGACAATGGCGATGATGGCCATGAGGAGAGGGAATACCGATGTCCATATAGTATGTATACCAGCAGCCCTTTTTTATACCTCCTCTTTCCTCTTGTTTTTCTCCACAACCTTCCTCTCACTTGCCACCCCTCTCATTTTTTCCCTTTGAGTAGTGCTTTCTTGCTGTGTATATTGTCACGTCTCGGTAGAACACCAAGGAGGACCTAGCGATAGATGGTTTGAATGGTAGACCAGAACAAGTCTTGCGTTCAAGCTTCTTTCACTTCCAGGCTCGCGCTTGTCGTCCCAGATGCCATCTTTTGCGTCGTCTTCTACATGCGTCATTTGCCCCCCTCCTCAGGAAGCATCGTCTCGATGAGGTCAGTCCGAGTTGTACGGCTTCATACGCACAACGTGGACGACGTCTGCTTGTTGCTGGCGTCGCTTTGATGTCGACACCTTGTCTGGCACCACCTCATAAGTGACGTCGGTTAAACGTCGCTGGACAACATAGGGCCCGAAGTATCGCCGCAATAATTTTTCGGAGAGTCCACGGCGGCGAATAGGAGTCCAGACCCACACTTTGTCGCCAGGTTTGTACATGACATGTCGGTGTCTCTGATTGTAGCGTCGTGCATCATGCTCTTGCTGATTTTTGATTCGCACACGCGCTAGTTGTCGAGCTTCCTCTGCACGTTGAGCGAATTCCTCGGCGTCCTGATCGAGATCATCGGTGTCAGCATTTGGGAGCAACATTGCATCCAGCATAGTTGTTACTGGTCGCCCGTGAAGGAGGCTGAATGGTGTCATACGAGTGGTGTCTTGGCGCGCCGTATTGTAGGCGAACGTGACGTAGGGAAGAATTTCGTCCCAATTCTTGTGGTTCACGTCGACGTACATGCAAAGCATGTCTGCGATGGTCTTATTGAGACGTTCCGTCAACCCATTGGTTTGGGGGTGATAGGCTGTAGTTTTACGATGACTGGTGCCACTGAGGCGGAGAACGGTCTCCAAAAGTTCGGCCGTAAATGCAGTTCCTCGGTCTGTTATAATGAGTGCCGGGGCGCCATGCCTCAGGACAATGTTCTCAACGAAGAACCGAGCTGCTTCAGCGGCGGTACCCCTTGGCAGAGCCTTGGTCTCCGCGTAGCGGGTTAGATAATCGGTGGCGACAATTATCCATTTATTCCCGGCTGTGGACGTCGGAAATGGTCCCAGGAGGTCCATGCCGATTTGTTTAAAAGGTGTCGTTGGCACTTGAAGAGGGTGGAGTAGGCCAGCTGGTTTTACAGGAGGTGATTTACGGCGCTGGCAGTCTATGCACGTACGTACATAGTGTTTCACTGTCGCCGGCAGTTTCGGCCAGTAGTATCCATGCTGTACTCTAGCCAAAGTGCGGGTGTAGCCTAGGTGACCGGCGGTTGGCTCGTCGTGACACGCTTGCAAAACTTCACTGCGGAGAGCTGATGGGACGACGAGTAAATGACTGTTTCCCCCAGGGCGGAAGTTCTTCTTGTAAAGTACGTTGTTGCGAATAAAGAACGAAGGCATTACTCGGGCGAAAGTCTTAGGCACAACCGTAGTTCGCTTTTCCAAGAAATCAATAAGAGGGAGCAATTGCTGGTCCTCCCGTTGCTGTTGGGAAAGCGTTGCGTCATCTATGACACCTAAAAACGCAGTGCCTTCATCGGTCATAGTGGAAGGCTCGACCGGCGCTCGTGAAAGGCAATCAGCATCCGTGTGCTTCCTTCCAGATTTGTAAATAATGGCCATGTCAAATTCTTGTAATCGAAGGCTCCAACGCGCGAGTCTCCCTGAAGGGTCCTTTAGGTTCGTCAGCCAACAGAGAGAGTGATGGTCGCTAACGACTTCAAAGGGGCGAGCGTACAAATAAGGGCGGAACTTCATAACCGCCCATACCACTGCAAGGCATTCTTTTTCGGTTGTCGAGTAGTTCCCTTCCGCTTTAGATAGGGTCCTGCTGGCGTAAGCAATTACTTTTTCCACACCATCCTGGCGCTGCACCAGCACAGCACCTAAGCCCACGTTGCTGGCATCCGTATGAAGCAGTGTAGGGGCGTCGTCATCAAAGTGTGCCAGAACAGGTGGTGTCTGTAAACGCCTCCGCAGCTCATTAAAAGCTTGTTGCTGTTCTTCACCCCAGCTAAAGACAGCGTTGTCACGCGTCAACGAAGTTAATGGCCAGGCAATTCGTGAGAAGCCAGCAATAAACCGACGATAATAGGCGCAAAGACCCAGGAAGCGCCGTAATGTCTTTTTGTCCGTAGGTGTTGGGAACTTGGCGACTGCGGATAGCTTTTCAGGATCAGGCCGCACACCTTCTTGGCTAACGACGTGGCCTAAGAACTGCAGCTCCTCGTAACCGAAGTGGCACTTCTCGGGCTTTAGGGTGAGGCCTGCAGATCGTATGGCCTGAAACACAGCTAGCAAACGGCGTAGATGCTCTTCAAATGTGGCCGAAAACACAATCACGTCGTCAAGATACACCAGGCATGTTTGCCACTTAAGTCCCGAGAGCACAGTGTCCATCAGCCTCTGAAATGTTGCTGGTGCAGAGCACAAACCGAACGGAAGCACCTTGAACTCATACAATCCGTCGGGAGTGACGAATGCTGTCTTCTCCCGATCCCTCTCATCTACTTCTATCTGCCAATATCCACTTTTCAAGTCCATTGATGAGAAGTAACGTGCATTTCGTAGGCGATCAAGGGAATCGTCGATGCGAGGAAGAGGGTACACGTCTTTTTTAGTCACTTGGTTGAGCTTGCGGTAGTCTATGCAAAATCGTAAGCTGCCGTCCTTCTTTTTAACAAGCACCACGGGGGAAGCCCAGGGGCTCTGTGACGGCTGGATAACGTCGTCTCTAAGCATTTCGGCCACCTGGCGCTGAATGGCTTCGCGTTCTTTCGGAGCCACACGGTAAGGATTTTGTCGAATTGGGCGAATCGAGTCATCCGTAATGATTCGATGTTTTGTCAAGGGCGTTTGGCCGACCCGTGATTCGGAAGCAAAGCAGTCTCGAAATTGATCTATGAGATCCAAAAGGCGGTCCCGTTCTGAAGAAGACAAATTTGGACTCACATCGACGATGGTTACGGGCGTCTTGCACATTGGCTCTTCCTGTTGCAGTGAGAAGCAGTGCTGCGCATTTAGGATGCTGTCGAAAAAGGCCACAGTTGTGCCTTTCGGAATTTGCTGACGCTCGTCGCTGAAGTTTGTCAGCAGCACTTCGGTCTGTCCATCGGTCAAGTTGACTAGCCCCCGAGCTATAGAAACACCTCGGCTTAGTACCAGGGTGACTGCCCTTTCGGCGATTCCATCGCCGGTGTGCGCCACGTCGCACTTCACTTGAACAAGAGAGCATGATCGCGGAGGTAATGTCACCGTCTCCTTGGCGACGCGTAAGGGCATCAGTGGTACTTCCGCATAACCAAGGTCTCCATGATTCTTGGTGAAGGCAACGACGCTATCTCGAATGCTGATTACAGCCCCATGAAGGCGCAGAAAGTCCATGCCCAAGATGAGGTCTTTGCAACAGTCAGGGAGAATAACGAAACTGCCGACAAACACCGCGTTTCCTATTGCTATCCGGGCAGTGCACTTCCCTGTCGGTGCCAGTAGCTGACCCCCAGCACTTCTAATTACTGGCCCAGTCCATTCAGTTCTTACTTTACGCAGCGTATCAGCCAGTTTCTGGCTAATAATTGAAAAATCCGCTCCGGTATCCACTAGAGCATGTACCTCCAGCCCGTCAATAGAAACGGCGAGGTCAGCACTAACAATTTCATCCAGGTTGTTCGTCTTTTTCGGCATTTGCGGCGGAAGTGCAGCAAGGTCGGCGCTGTCAGCTTCGTCGTCGGGGCTGCTCATCTGGTGCGGCATTTTCGGCGGTAATGTAGGCGGCATTTTCGGCGGTAGTGCGGCGATGTCAATGTTAATGTTAACAGCGGCGTCAGAAGCACAGGTTGTCGGCGGTTGCGGCGGTGGTGAGGGGTTTGGCATTTTTCGACTGGTTGCAACCTCCCCTCGCGAGGTTGCGGCTGTTAGTTTCCCCGGTGAGGGCTCGGGGACCGCTGTCCGCTAGCGTCAGCAATGCTACGGCGCATTGGCGAAGGATAACGCTGTGGTGATGGGGAGGAGCGGCGGCGGAAGCCCCGGGACTTGTTTTCCCTGCTGACCGGAGGGTTGTCCTCGATTTGGGCAGTGTCGGCATTGAAGTGTTGGCGAGCAGAAGCAGGCGGAAAGGCTTGCCCCTCTTCGCGGTAGCGGCAGTACCGATACACGTGGCCAGGTTGTCCGCAGTAGAAACAGAGTGGCCGGTTATCATAACTGCGCCACCTGTCAGTTCGGCGTGGTTGAAAGCGCCTGGAAGGCGCCCACTGAGGTCCATGGAAGAGTCGCGTCTCCTGACGGCTCGATGAGCTCGATGGGGCGTAGTCTGGAGGCGGGCGACGAAGGACTGCGGCATAGCTCTCATGTTGCTGCTCCTGGTAAGGTGCAGGAACGTCGGCCGTGAAGCTGACCGGTTGTGGAGCGTGGTATGGCTCCGAAATAGCTGCCGCGTTGTCGACGGGGTGAGACTGGTTACATGGTGCAGACGGTGATAAGGCATACCGAATTTCATTCCTGACGGTTTCCACGAGGGCCTGTGATGACTGAGCCTTCGTAGCCGTAATTCGCTGGAGCTCCTCAAGGACAATTTCTCTAATGAGGTCTCGAAGAGCGGTCCTATCGGTTGCATTCAGCGCCGCCGCAGTCGTCGAAGCACAGTTAACGGGTCGGTTGTACTGGCGGCACCGGTCTTGTAGGGCTCGCTCTATAGCAGTAGCGTCCTTAACGAACTCTCTCACCGTTTTAGGTGGGTTGCGTACCAAGCCGGCAAACACCTGTTCTTTTACACCATGCATGAGATGCCGTAGCTTCCTTGGCTCACTCATATCAGGGTCGGCACGGCGAAAAAGGCGAGCCATGTCTTCCGCAAACATAGCCACGCTCTCATTTGGCTTCTGGATGCGCACTTCAAGCAGGCGCAGCGCATTGTCCCGTCGGTCAGTTCTCGCGAAAGTGTCGACCAGCTGGCAGCGGAAGTCATCCCATGTGGATAAGCTGGCCTCGTGGTTTTCAAACCACGTTCTAGCATTATCCTGAAGGGCAAAATAAACATTACAAAGCTTCTGGTCTGCGCTCCACTGGTTTATCTTGGCCACTCGCTCAAACTGGTCGAGCCAGTCCTCCACATCTTCAAACGCTTCCCCGCGAAAGCACTCTGGCACCTTGGTGTTCTGTAGAGTCACCGGCGTAGGGTTGGTATGTGCCATGGCTTGGGAGGTCTGAGGAACTTGGGCGTTTGAGGAGTCGTTCGGTAGGTGACTGTACTCCGGCGCTAGGCCTAGAAGGCGGCGGCTAGCACGATGGACAGGCGTGTCGACGTTTGGGATCCGCTGTGGACTGCCGGAAGGAGTCCTATGCATACCCAGCACCTCCACCAGTGTCACGTCTCGGTAGAACACCAAGGAGGACCTAGCGATAGATGGTTTGAATGGTAGACCAGAACAAGTCTTGCGTTCAAGCTTCTTTCACTTCCAGGCTCGCGCTTGTCGTCCCAGATGCCATCTTTTGCGTCGTCTTCTACATGCGTCAATATATTGTGCATATATGCGTAGGGCCTGTAACTTTTTGGTAACCCAATGCCTGAAAAAAAAAAAATGCAATTGCTTGTGTGGGTACACAGTTGATTGCATGATTACCTTGGATTACCATGTGGAAACTAGCAAATATCTTGACCACTTGCAGATCCTTTTTTACATTAAATTATTGTTATGGTTGTAAGCTTGACAGCACTCACGGAGCTGTTTCGTTTGTGCAACCTCGGATTTTTTTTTTTGATTGAATGATCACAGTCTTTTGAGGAGCCCTCTACGCACACTTCTTAGTCTAACTTGAGTTTATAACAGTGACATTTTTTTATGTGATTAGTTTAATGGAGCTGATGGCAGAAAAGAAATAGTGTATCCCTGACCTCTTTCAAGGAGAGTGCTTAAAGCATTTTCATAGGAACCGAATTAGCGTTGGAGAGCAAGAAATTGCAGAGGTACAGAAAAATGTTTTACTTAAACCTTTGTCATAGACTTACTTTATGGTGGCAAAAAATGAATGACAATATACTTGACCATTAAAAGAGCACTCCTTTTGATCCTTTTTGTCTAATGCTTATGGGTTCATTTCAGGACTAGTTTAAAATGTTAGTTTAAAAGGTTTGGAGCATGCTCACTCATCATGAGTACTAGCCCACAACCTTCCAGGATTCTTACACGTTAAGCCAACAGTGTCCTGTTCAGTACTGTTGTGAATTTTACAAGACAGATGTGAGCTGTGACACTGAAAAGGCGTTTTCATATGCTTTGCTAAAGGAAGCAGGCTTAGCAATTGAACTAAACAGGCAATAGATGTGACAAACAAGTGTATTAAGGCTAAAGCCTTTAATAATGCCTCATTGTTGTCAGCAGGAGCTGTCGGCAGTGGCTGTCACACTTTCGAGGGAGATAGTTAAAAATCAATAAACTTTGTCTCCACCGGGAATCGAACCCCCATCCCTTGGATCCCCAGCCGAACGCTTTACCAACTGCACCACTCCCCGGATCGTCAAACGTTCATCATGATTCCCCTTGTCTACCGTGAGGATAGCAGGATTCCACGAGGGGCAGATACTGCGCCTTTAATTTCCTGTAAACGAATTATAAAACGCCGGTGAACTTTGATGCTTTCAACTGAATGCTGGTTATGTTTGCCTTTCATCTGGTGCTTCCTCAAATGCCGCACCCGGGGCTTAAAGTCAGGGGGTCTCAGGGTGTCGAGACCCTCCAGTAATATTTAAGAGGGGTCCGAGACCCCCTGAGCTTGAATGTATAAGGACTGTATTAATGGATACAAAGCAGGCAATAATTTTTATTTTTGTCGGTGGTATAATCAGAAGATTTCTTCTCTGGCGTTTCGACAGTTTCACAGTGAGTATTAATGAGAACCACTAACACATATTCAAGAGCCAGAGATGGAGAAATATAATGCTTTCTCCCGTCTGTATAAAAAGGTTTGCAAAACAGGCAACCAGCCACTTTCTCTCTTTCCATCTTTATTTCCCTTTGCACCAATACTTGGATCCCCCTTTCGATGGAGCCAGACTTTAAGCACTGGCCGAACCACACAGCAAACAGAAGCAGGCCCAGATGTCTAGGAGGCATTAGTACAGCGAGCATCAGTGGCATTTCAAATTGATTTATAGGATAGAAAAGGCGCAGTATCTCACAATTATCTGCAGACACATGTACCACACCGTAAAGGAAGGGAGGAAAGTGGGAGTGAAAGAAGAGAGGGAGATAGAGGTGCCCTAGTGGAGGGCTACGATCTACCGCGTATAATGGTTTTCGCCTCATTGCACTTTAGTGACCCAAAATGCCCCTTAGAATAATATTTCGGATCCGAGTGTATTGCGTGAAAACGGATTTTTCAACACTTTCATGCTGGAACTCATCATTTGCAGTTCGTGCAAGTAACAAACAAAAACATTTCACATTATGTAACAAAATGAATGCTCATGTAATGTTCATTGAGATGATCTCAACCATCGCCAGTCATGGGGATCTGAAAAATAAAAAAACTGAATTTTTGCCAAGTTGTTAGCTAAATATACTTCTGCTGTTTTTCATTTCCTCTTCCCTTTTAATTTGAAAAACATTTAAAAATTAATGATCATGCATATACAAGTGCTGTTCAGAAGACACAACTTTTTAAATATGAGGTTGACGAATGCACTTGTCCCTGCTGCTAATTTGCTTCTGTGACACATTCTTATGTAATCATATTTCAGTTAACTGAAACTTCTGAGCTGTCATTTGTAAGAAGCTGTCATTGGGTATTGAGAAAACTAAGTTAAATGAGAAGCAGAAAAAATGGTGGGTCTGCCTGTTATCGAACTGTAAACTGATAAAGTTCTGCAGACTGACTGTGTGAACCTAATGCACTACTGTGGTGGGGCAACTGCAATAATTAAAAGTTAAATTGTGGATTTTGGTTAATTGTTTTGATAATTATAGGAGTTTTGCAACTTATTGTACCCACCTTGGCTGAGGCTTCGTTCCTCTAAATAGTTTAAGGTGAAAGCCTTTATGCCTCATCGTTGTCATCAGCAAAAGTATCACACTTTTGCGGCAGCCTTGATTGGTCGAGACGGGATGACATCATGGAGGTTCGGACCAATTACAGAGCACCACCCCAGTATGCGCGAACGGGTGCCTTATATGGACATATGCCAATCAATGGTTATGTGCTAAATAATGACTAATTAATTTATTAATCACGGTTTGCTAATCATTAATTAGCATCTAATTTCTATTTAATTACTAAATAATGTCTGCATAATTAATAACTACTGATCAGCGGCAGCTGCCTAATTAATTATTTATTACTAATTAATGATGCACACCTGGTAAAATCGACCACACAACAGTAAACATAGAACAACTGCGAAGATACAAGGAGCACGATCTCGTCGCTGCCAAGCAGAATTCACTGAATAAATGCACTGAATGTGAAAGAGTAGTCTCTCATTTTACTTGTAGCAGCATTCATCGCTACGTGCGCAACAGTCGTGCAGCAGAATGCAGCACTCAGGCTTTCGCCTTTCATCACTTTAGTCGCCAAAGTGTCCGAATTTTTTATATTTCTGAACTCACTATTTTCTGACAGTATTGAAAGTGTTGAAGTGTTTGCTGCAGCACTCGGGATGTATTGTTCCCATTCCAGCCTGTTCAGTATTGGTACAAGTGAAGGTGAGACCAAATATGCATATTATGCACCTTTGTGTCAGGGTGCTTTACAGATCAAAATACACCAATGTGACACTATTTCTCCAGGTTACAGAGGCCCCTTTTTTACTCTAGTTTCAAAATTTACAACTTGAAGTGTTCATTTGGATTCAGGAACATGTACGCTTGTGACAGTAATATACCAGGAAAAACACATTTCTGATGCAGATAAAAATCTGAGAATGGTATGGAGTTCTATTGATAACAGCATGCTGTCTTGCTTCGCACGTATCTCTGAGTTGATATGCGCACTATGGTAGTACTGTAGCCATATGGTATATGCCTACCAATAGGCTGTGTCATTCCAGCCTTATGAAGAAGCATTTTTGTGACACCAATAAAAATGTGTGCATGGTGTGGAATTTACTCATTATCTGTCTTCTCGGTCGAATTGCATGTCTGAAGTGAGTTATCATTGGGAAGAGTGACCTTTGCCCTTCAAAAGAGCCCCTTAGAGCCATGCAAGGTGCCGACCGAGATTGAAAGAAAATACATATAAAGGAAAGGTGGAGAGGTCAGGCACTATATTCCTCATTACAGGGGTGGAAGCGCTGCTCCGTTTGCTTCATTTTCTCCAAACTGCTTTCCCTGCCCCATCCTGCTCCGAAATACAGTATTGCTCCAAAACTGCTCTAAACCTTAATGTTTTGCCATCAAATTAGTAGAACCTGGGTTTGCCGCTCAGTGGACCTAGGAAACGTTCTTGTCTGTAGGGAACTACATGAGTTGTTCTTATGATTCTGCTGTGAAAACAAGCGCATACTTTACCATCGAGCCTCTTTGTTAGCAACAAATGTGCCGAACCTACATGAGGCAAAAGCACACTTTTAGCGTTATAGGGCGATGCCACGAAGATGCAAATCACTATAAATTTTCTCAAGAGTGTTGGAAAGCAATACAGGGCATATCTTTAAAGTGTTAAACTTAAGTTAGCCTCAGTGTCGCTAAAGCCGAGGCTTACGAAGTAAATAATCTCAAGAGGAGGAAAGGCTACCCATGAGTGCTGTCAATCCTGCTTGCAGGCAGCACTGACCAGCGCTCAGGAACTGATCGGCAGACAGGATTGAAAAGGATGTGTACAAGATAGCATAAATGTGCTGCTCATTGATATGACTTTCAAACTAGTGGCGGTGCTTAAGTGCATCAAAGTAGTTTGGTAAACTCCACGTTTGAATATATAAAATGGCCAAAAGCTTCTAATCAGACTTGACTTTTGCAGTCAAACCGAGCATTGAACTTTGAAAAGAAAAAAAAATAGGGAGGAGTCAAAGTAGTTTTTTTTTTTTTTTTATGTCAGGCATAGAAAATTGCAATTATTAAAAGTGTTCGATCCTAAAAACATGCTCTAAAACATAATTAGCATGTTCCAAAACTCTTGTTTTACTGCTTCAAAGCTGCTCCAAAACGGCATTATTACTGCTCCCTGAGCTGCTCCAGAATGCTTAGGCTTGCTTCCACTCTGATAATCTATTTGGACCTGCTAGTGGGAGAACGCAGGGTGAGGCAGATGAAAGTAGGTTCACTGCGCCTCAGTCGGGTTAACCGTGGCGTCGTGAGGGTTGGCTGACGCCATTGGCTAGATGGCCATAGCTGCTAGGGCGTCGGCCGCTTTTTTCTTGAGTTGTATCTTAATGTTGGGAAACTAGGAAACACACATTTAGCGGAGGACAAGTCGTTCATCAGCACTGTGCTTAAAATTTCCGTGCAATTACTTTTCGGCAGCGTATCACCCGTCTGAACCCATCAGTAGCGTTTTATTTCACTGTCTCATTCGATTACGATTTGTCCACAAGGTTTTCAAGCAAGAAACCTCGCCAATAAGACGCGACCATTTGCAGGTTGCAAGGGAAAAATGGGACAGTGAGAAAAACGCGATCGTAGCACAGGTTACAGCACACTTCGGATGATTCGAAACTCGCGCTATGTTATGGCAACAAGCCGAGCAGCCGTCCGTTTCTTTCTGTAACTGAAAAAAAAAAAAAGTGAAAATAATTTAACATTTTTGTTATATTTTTAATGCTAACATATGATTGGCACAATATTCGCATAAAGTTAGTCTTAAATGGCTTCTTTTTTTGTTGTTTCAGCGCGCCGGTAGCGCCGGCGTCGGATTTCCGAACTTCCGAACCTTGTTTACCTCCTCTCTCTCTTTGTCTCGCGTCCCGTTGTGCCGTTGTTTTAGCCGGCGTTGTCGTTGTTGCGCGCTGCACAGGCAAGGCACAGCTTGTGCTGTTCGCGCTTTGCAGCTCTCGCTACGTAGACATAAGCGAAGATTTTGCCGGCCTCGTTGCTCGTGGGGGGACTCTCACTGAGCATCGTAGCGTCACATTGTCGCCTTCCTTAGCAAGTACCTGCGTGATAACCGCAATTTTCCCGGGCCGCAGCGTCGCAGCTGTCCCACCGAGGTAAGTGGCATGATGATCAAGCCCGGCGGCCGGTTCACCGCCCTTGTCAACACCGATCACGAAATCTGCCCTGTCATTTGCAGGCAGGGCGCTTGCCGTGGGGTTCAGGTAGGCCGTGACTACGGCTCATTGCGTAACGGAGAATGCCTATATTCGTTTAGTAACACGTACGGGCACACAAGCTCCAATTTTCGCTGACGAGCAGCAGTGTTCAAGGTTCACTTGATTTCCGGAAACAACCGTGTTGTAGATAAAATATTTTTCTTCTGAAACGAGAAGGGAAACCAGTGACAAAAGAAGTCGCTGAATTTAAAGCTTGAGGCCGATCATATTTCTCTCGAGCAAAGGTTCCCCTTTCATTGAGACGTTGAGCTCTGGCTTTGTACTACGTCTCGGCAGTGTATAGGTACTGTACAAACTCTGCACTCTGTATCGTGAACTCGTCCCCTTATCACTGGTCTGCACAAACGAGGAATGGGATTTAGGAAAGCTTAGAAACTGTGAACAGCGCAAGCAGCCTTGGAACGCGAGCTGGCGCTTCTTGACAGTGAACTGCTTTGGCGATAAAAACGTTTGTAACGGATGTGCTGAGTGTGTTGTTCAATCTTTCAGCATCTTTTTTTCCTTGGTTTCTTTCTTCTTTTTATCTGGATGAAAAGAAAGAAAAACGTATTTTTGCTCACATATTTGATAATGGAGCTCTGCTTATGTGAGGCCAGTGGTGATAAGATCAGATAAATATGTGGCCTTCGATTGTCCTGTAGAGAATCCTTGATGCGATCATAGCAAACCATCACCAGGAGCCTGTTTATGGGGTTTCCGTTCACCTTCTTTTTTTTTTTTTTTTGCCTCATGCATCCCTCTATAATCACAGCAGGCCTGCCCGAAGGACATTACTTGACGGTCATTTTTCGTTCCTGCAGGAGACATGTCGGACGAAGTGTACTCGAACGAGACCCCATTCCTGAAGCTTGACTGCCGTGTTGCATTTGAGGGACTAAGTGAGAGGGAGAAGAAGTATGCCCACTACCTGTCCCAGGCTTCTTGGTTTGGAGGCCTCATCGTGCTCTTCCAGGCATGGCCACATTCTTGTTGGAAAATAATAGCATTGTAACCTGAGCATAACTTGCGCATTGCAGGGTATGGCATTACAGTCTGTTGTTGATGTGAGAGAACATGCGAGGACTTTTTTGTTCTTTGTTTTGTGTGCACAAATATCCAGTGAAAGATGTGCTGCAATTCAAGTTGGAGCAGAGTTGAATGTCAAGTTGAAACATCAAATACTGTGGTTTTTATTGTTGGTATTGCAATAGATTTGGTGCATTTTGGTCGCACACGCTCTGCCTCAGTAGTTAAGGTGGGTTTGACAGCAAACTGGCTCAAAGTGATCATCTTTTCACTGAAACTTCTCGCTGCATTAGTTCCCACTGTTGTGGGAGTCTGACTAGATCAGTGGTAAACACTGACCAGTTGCGTGTGTTTGTTGCAGACGTCCCGGGAGAGCCCACTAATCTTCCTCCTACTCGAGCGGCTATTCCGCACGCAGGACTTGGATTCACTCAAGGCCCTGGCTTTGGAGAAAGCTGGATTCGATGAGGAGGACTTTAAGGTTGGCAGAGTTGCCTGTGCTTACAATGCATGGCAAAAAAAAGAAAAGAAAAGAAATATTTGTAGTTTCTTGAGCAGTTCGGCTTCTGATGATCTTTGCTTGAAGAGAAGACTTCATGGTTGGCTGATCTAGTGGGGGAAAAAAAAGAACTTTAACAGTAAGCTGAGTTGAAAACGAGGCGTTCAAACGTTGTGGTAGAAATTACTAGTAGTGCCACAATGTTGCAGGGCAGACTTTTACTCTTTGGTCATATAATAAGTCACTTACTGTTCTATTACAGTCCGTTTAAATTAAAGGCTGTTTATGCTTGAGTTGTTCAAGTCAGAAGGTACAACTTTTAACTTTTCTACAGTAATGAGGGATTAGGTGCAGCTAATAAAAATATAAAAGGAAGGCTTGAGGCATCGTTTAGAAAAATGGGTAGGGGTATGGAATTGCCGAGGTAAGATCTAGGTCTTGCAGCGATTTCATTGCTTCAATACACAATGGATTAGTTGTAATTGCCTATTTCTATTTTCTTTGCAGTCTCTACTAGTCTACACTGCTGCCTTCTACTCCAACATGGGCAATTACAAGGGCTTTGGGGACAACAAGTTCATCCCTGGCGTGGCAAAGGTGAGGCTGCTGGCCGCAGATTTCGTCCTTATGCTTTTCGTGCTGGACGGGCTTCTGTCAGAATGAGTTCTGCTCCTTTACTGTCTTTTCTAGTCGTCATCACCATTGTGAAATGTTTTCGTTTTCTTTTTTAATCTACAAGTCTTTATAGCTGCCTAGATTTTTGGCAAGTGTGTCACTTGTGTAACTCTGCTTTCTACTTTGTAATGCTTGCTAATGATGCATTCTCCTTGTATTATTTATTGCTGGTTAATATGCATGTGGTAGTTCATACTAAAACCAACACTTTTTCATGAAGCACAGCAATAAAAAGGAACACTAGTACTGCTATTTCTGCCCATCGTCAGCATACTTTACTATATCTGGAAGGTCTTTCAGGCATTAAATAAGTGAAAGGGAATCGTATAGTAGTACTGCTAATAAACTATTTTGTAAGGTGATGTTGAAAATCCTCCAAGGTAGGCTGCAGCAGTATGTGGATCGGGAGCTTCTGGGCATGCAAGCTGGGTTTCGCAAGGGCAGAGGAAGTAGAGACCAGATTGCCAACCTTCGCTGGATCATGGAAAAAGCAAGAGAGTTCCAGAAACTCATCTACTTCTGCTTTATTGATTATGCGAAAGCGTTTGACTGCGTAGATCACAGCAGATTGTGGCAAGCTCTTCAAGAGATGGGAGTTCCAATTCACCTCATCTGTCTCCTCAGGAACCTGTATGAAGGGCAAGAGGTTACAGTCAGAACTGGGCATGGTCTTACTGATTGGTTTCCGATTGAGAAAGGAGTGAGGCAAGGCTGCATACTGTCGCCCTGCCTATTTAACCTATATGCCGAGTGCATTATGAGGAAGGCTGGTCTAGATGAGTCTTCAGCTGGAGTGAAGATTGCTGGGAAATGTATCAACAACCTTAGATATGCGGATGATACCAATTTAATAGTAGAAAGTGAAGTGGAACTCAAGAGACTTCTGATGCGCGTACAAGAAGAGAGTGAAGTTTGGGCTTAAACTGAGCATTTAAAATACAAAGATCATGGCGTCTTGCCCTATCATGTCCTGGAGCATCAAGGGACAAGAAGTGGAAGCTGTGACAGATTTTCTTTTCTTGGGCTCCAAGATTACACCGGAAGGAGACTGCAGCCATGAAATTAGGAGACGCCTGCTTCTGGGAAAGAGAGCCATGGCTAGCCTTGACCGCCTAGTAAAGAGCAGAGACATTACACTGCCAACCAAGATCCGTATAATTCGTGCTATGATCTTTGCAGTTGTGATGTATGGATGCGAGAGTTGGACTGTGAAGAAGGCTAACTGCCGAAGAATTGACACATTTGAATTGTGGTGCTGGCGGAGACTCTTGAGAGTTCATTGGACGGCCAGAAGATCAAATCAGTCGATACTGTCGACCATAAACCCTGACTGCTCATTGGAGGGTCACATTTTAAAATTAAAGCTCAGCTACTTTGGTCATCTGGTGAGAAGAGAGCAGTCGCTGGAGAAAGATTTGATGTTTGGAAAGGTTGAGGGTCACCGTAGAAGGGGTAGGCAGCGAACGCGATGGTTAGATGGCATCCTCGAGGCGCTGCAGATGAAGTTATGTGATGTTAGGAAGATAGTGAGAGACCGGAAAGCGTGACGTGATATGGTTCTTAGGGTCACAAAGAGTAGGACACGACTGAACTGAACTGAACTGACCTACATTACAATTCTTTGCAGTTTTACTCAGTTTTACTAAGTAAAATAAATAAGTGAAGTATTGCGATTTGACTTAATGCACCCATTAGTGAACTAATTAACTAATAGGGTCCCAGTTGGTTACCCTTGGCAACCATCGGTTATCCTTTCTTAACACCATATGACCTGTTTGCATCCATTCTTGATTTTGACTAGATTGTCATTAAGTTGAGTTTTTTCTCTGACCCATTTTGCACGCTTCCTAAAAAAATAAAAAGTACTTTTTTGTATATGCCTGAAGCATTGGCAAACACACTGTTGTTCGAGGGAGAGAGCCGTTGTCTTCACCAAAGGGGGAAAAATATAAAGAAGCTTGTCATTTTGCTTTAATAAGTCGCTTGTTAATTTCTGCTTTTCTTGTCTGTCATGTAACACTGTCATTCTGTTATTTTCCTTGAAATGACACACTGTTAAACAGGGAAGTGTCAGCCTTCTGTTGCAGCATTGTTTGTAAAATCGTATTTCTGTCATTAGTCATCTCGCAAGAACTGTGCACACAACGGTGAAGTGCAGTATACAAGTGCATCGTTTTTGCTCTCACAGTTGAATTTATTAATGGAATGCGACCTTGTTCTTTTTTCCGGTTATCTGGGATAAACTCTCTAAACCGATCTACCGTCCACATTGGGCAGTGAACCAGAATTGTAGACTCGTCGAGTAACACAAGTGCCTTTGTCATTTTTTCTTTTTTTTAATGAAAGCAAGGATGTGAACACCAAAGTTTCAGTAACATTCTTTTGAAAACTGCTGCATTTCAGCTTCAATTGCTGCAAAGAGGCCAGGAAGCCCTTACTTCGTTACAACTTGTCCCATTTATTTGCAGATCGTGGCATGCAAAAGGTGTTGTGCTGTCTTTGTTGACACCATCTGCCCTTTACTGAACAGGACAAGTTGGAAAAACTGCTCAGGTTAAGCAAGGCGTGGCAGGCAGACCCCGACGCCCTGGAGCAGCTCTGGTCTGATGTGTCTGACCCACTCTACTCACTCCGAGACAGCGAGAAGCACCTAGGGTTTCCACCCAAGGTGAGATGCTCGCATGCGGAGAAATTAACTTGAAATTGGTCGCACTTCATTGACTACAGTTCAGCGCGGGTGTAACGGGAGTTCAAATTGCTTGATTTCTGTTAAACTTTGGATTTTCCTAATATGCAGTTTTCTCATAAAGACTTGAACACATTTTGCTGAGCTAGTTGGTTCTGCATTTTAATTTGAGAAAAACAAAACAGAGAACTTGGCTCTATCTGAAGACACACAAAAAGAGACTGGGAGACAATGGGCAGGCTTCATGCAGAAAGAACAGTGCAGAACAGGAATGAAAGTCCACTATAACGTTTAGGTAAATCCTGGTTGCTTGTTGTCATTTGCGGGGTGAAACATTTTGTGACCCTGTCACCAGTGCAACAACTGCCATTGTCACCTTCGTTGTGGCTCGCAAACGGGGTTACTTTCACTGCCACTTGCACACAGAAGGGTGTTAGAAGAAATGGAGGGAGAGCAAATTAAAGAAACTCTCAAAGCGTTCTATTTCCTTCGCTACAGGCAACCACCACCTACTTCTCAAAGAACTGCACTGAGAAGGACGCAGAGCTGGTATCCACCTTCATGAAACAGAAGGTCAGTGCTGTGTATTTTTTCTGAAAAAAAAAAAAAAAAAAAAAAGAAATTAAACCCATCATGAGCTTTTCTTGCACATATAAACCAGGCTGGAATAAGTTCCTGCGCTTTCTATGAAAGTGTCTGCTTTACTAGGTTGCAGAATTTGCCAGACCAGACGGCTTCGTGTGGAGTTTTCTCACACTTACCGTATTTATTTGAATAATGCTCGCGTTCCCCACATTGAATGTGAGAAATTTGAATTTTTTGCCTCTCATAATCATCGCACTACCAAGATTACTGCCATTAGAATCGTCTGCTAGTAGTAGCAAGCGCCATCTTTGAAGCGCTACTGCAACTAGCTGGCCTAGTTGTTGCGCATGCTACCAGGTGGCGATAGCATGCTTGGGTATATCATCATCGTCATAGGTTATGCTCATTAAGCTGCTGTGTACGTTCCGCCATTGTAAGAGGTGTCTCCATGTATTGTCATTGTTCCTTCTTTCCGTCTACTGTGTTCTCGGTGCCGTATCGCGATGAGGCAGTACACAAGCTGTACAGCTGCTTGTACGCTGAAAGCTATTGAGTATGCGCGCTACCAACAGGCATTTCGGCATAGAGTTCTGCGTGCGTTACAGGAGGAAGCAGTTGCAGTGTCGACACGCACTCAGATCAAGTCTCTGATCAAGTGTAGAACTGCATGGTCTGGTGTGAACTACGAAACTGCTGTGTACTACGAAAAACAGGGAGTGATAGACTGCGTGACGCAAATAAAGTGCTGTAGCATTTCGTGGTTTGGGTGACCCTGTACATTTATAAAAAAAAAAAGGCAAGTTTTGCTCGAAAGTGTTGTTTTGATTTATATTTACAATAGCTGGCCTAGGAATCGCTATCCACACCTACTTAAATTTGCTTTCAGCGCTCCAAAACATTTGCTCGAAAAATTTCCGCGATAAAAAGTGCGAGCATTATGTGCGTAAATACGGTATAATTGCCAATGCATTACAAAAAGTTCAGTTCATTTCATTCAAGTTCATTGGGTTGTTATCGTCTTGTTTTACACATAGCAGTGCATGCCTAGAGTTCACCATCATAGATTTTATTGCTTGATCACTGGAGTTTCACGTTGTGCTCACTTTCCTCTATATATTCTAGCCAGCTTGATTAATTTTGGGTCCTACATTATGATGTTTCACTCTCAGACCGTGAGCTCACCTTCAATGTGCACCAGTTAGTTTGCTGTGATTGTTTGATGAGTTGCTTTCAAAAAAGTAGCTGAGGCATTCTCGTATTTTGTAAAAGTGTCACTTTTGCTTGTTGAAGAAAGCAAATTCTTGAGCGTTTTCTTTCTTGTTTAAAAAAAACGTTTTATTTTGTTCATACATCACGCACATTTGTAGGGCATTGAAGGCTACATCACAAGGTTGTTCAGGAAGCAGGCAACAGAAGCTGGTGATCAAGACTGTTACGAGATCCGATATGCATCTGTCTTGTCCTCAGGTAAGCTGATCCAATGGAGAGTCAGTATTTTAGCCGTGTTTCACTGTTCTTTCGTTATGTTTACATTTTTATCGCACATAAAATAACAATTTTTTTTTAGCATTTTGGTAATCTGCACCTACGTTCAAAATGAAAAGGAAGATCCGCTTGCTTGTTTTGTGTGAACGTAAGGTCATCAGATATTGGGCAAAGGAACTTCAGCCATATTTGATGCTCTTGGGGCTTTCTTGTTAGAGCTTTTGGTGCTGTAATCCTTTGTTGATAAGCAGTGTAACCTGTAGAATTTGTAAGGCAGCACCTGGAACGGTTTTTTATGAGGGGGTTTGTGAACCCCGCTATAGTGAACACTGATATATTAAAGGAAAACTGCAATTTATTGCTTATAATAAGACATTCTTAATTAAAAATGGTTATAATGAAGTGCGTGAGGCCGCAACAGCATACTTCCCACAAGAGGACATTGCGGCAGACGCCCAACTAGGATTGTGAGGCTTTTTTTTTTTTTTTTTTTTTTTTTAGGGGGTTTAAGGGGGGGGGCGAGGAATGATGATAAAACAGCACTTATTTTGAGGTGGCTTAACCACCAGTCTCGGGAGCTTCGGGGAGAAGACAGCTTCGCGAGGGCCTTGGAGTCTTAAGGCAAAGCATGCGGCGTGCTGGCAGAAAAAAAAAAAGGTAAAAGCTGGCTACAGATATAGAAAGATGATGTGGTCCATTGAGGAAGGAGAAGATTGAAAGTGCAGTGACGATTACAGAATGGAAGAAACAGCCAAATGTTGGCAGCACAGGGCAGGGCACAGCTCGAAGCATCGGCAGCAAGAAGTGGAAGGTAATGCTTGGGCAGCTTTCCCACGCTTCACTGCAGTTATGGCTGCTGCATTTTGATGTAGGCAAGGGACAGAAATAAATGTGTGCTGTGCAACCTTAGCGCACATCAAAAAAGATCCAGCTGGTATGAATTAATCCAGAGGGCTCTCTTCGACGTCTCTCACAGACTGTTTTGTCTAGGAGCGTTAAACTCCACTTTCAATGCTATATCCAATGCTCTTTTCTTAACCTTCAAGTTAAACTTGTTGCTGGTGTTGGTCCCTTTTCATTAGAGGACAAAGAGCGGGCAGAGTTCCTCGGCCGTGATGTGTTGGACAACAGTCGGGTGACCTTCACCCGGGGTGACTACTCCCCCCTGCTCAAGCTCGTTGTGGACAACCTCCGGCTAGCTCAGGTATGTGATGCTGGCTTTAACTTGCGGGCTTGTAACTTCTCTCGGAGTGCCTGAATAAGTGCAGCTTTTGTTTGAGTTACCAGCGGAAATCTGTTCGTTATCTGTTCTGGCTTGAGATGACGTGCAATGTGGAGAGGAAAGTCAGCGAGCAACCTTGGGGCTGTTTCTCGTCTCGTTGCAGGAGAATGCAGCCAACGACAACCAGCGGCAGATGTTGGGCAAGTACGCGGAGTGCTTCACGGTGGGCAGCCTGGACGCCCACAAGGACGGCTCCCGCTTCTGGATCCGCGACAAGGGACCTGCCGTCGAGTCGTGAGTGTCCCATTTCAGCATTTTTGAAGCACGTATGTGCGCTCCGCTCACTTTGGATTAAACAGGGGCAACATGCGGGTCGAAATTGATGCCTTGGACAACGTGCCAGACGTGCAGTTGCCCCGATTCTCCTGTATTTTGTGACACGTGATACGAACGTATCGGCATCACTTCATTGTGTTGAGACTGCGGCTGAAACAACCGTCACTCATTCATTTGTGCAGTAGTGTCTGTATTAGTGTCTGTATTAGGAGCACAACAAAGAGTAGCGTTATAATCTGAAATACCTTGTTTCAGCAGAAATTTTATTTCAGCGCTTTTGTTGTGGCAGGATTCAGCTGCGCTTGCAATGGCCACCATCGTTGTCATTGTTTCTTACAGCTTCAAGTCTTGAAGGGCAATACACGAGGATGTATATCATAGAAAGCAGTTGTCCTTAGTACTACTATATGACATATGAGGACACTGAAGCAACGTTAGAAATGCTCGAGGAGGTTGCTGACTGCAACAATTCTGATAATGACAGTGGAATCGGTGACTCGCGGGAGCGATGTATCAAAACAGCTAAAAGGAGCAGTAACCTCAGAGCAAAGTAGTTCACGACTAGTAATGGCAAATGTTTCAGTAATTCTGTGCACGTTGTGGATTAAATATTTTTATTGTGCTATGTATGGTATTGTCTTTACCCATGTAGGGAGAACCCAGCTCTGAAATCGTTGCCGCGCGTCACAAATTGCAATCACATTGGGAAAAAGCAGTACCATTCGTTTTTCCCGGTACAACTGCAGTTATGCTGACAGGAGAGCTGACATACGTGAAAAGGGAAGTGCTTGTGACCGCATTGAAGATGGTGGTGGCTGCTTCTCCACCCCATAGTGCTATTGGTGTGATCACGAAATGCTTTCTCATGTTATAAGCACCAAGTAATGTATCTTTCGCGAATGTTTCCAAGGGCATTTCACTTACATTTATTTTTTATTTTGGTTTCTGGCATGCATTGCCCCTTTGAATTCTTGCGCAAACTGCGCGGAACACAAATTGCAGACTGTTCTCAGATTTTTTTTATATCCGGATTTAGCGTGCTTAAACTACTGGTATTACCAGCACTTTACAAGGCAGGAAAAAAAACAGCAGGTTTTGATGGCACAGCGTAAAGTATCTCCTTACTAAGCTTAATTTGAAACAAAATTACAAGTTTTTTCTTTATCCTTGCGGCTGTCATTTGGACTTGTCATGGCACGAAGAAAAATATCATTTGGTTGTGATTAAGCATTGTGGCTCGCCAACGTGTATGTAAACAGCTTATTTATGTAAAGCATGTAAATGTAGTTTGCAATTATTTTTCCACTTTTCTCCTTGCAGGTACATAGGCTTTATAGAGACGTACAGGGATCCAGCAGGCATTCGGGGAGAGTTTGAAGGTATGGCACTGCTCATTACCATGCTAGCCAAAAGCACCCATCATGATAGAACATTGTTTGACGCATTTAAAAACGCGCAACAATTGGTACATGCGCACGCAGGGTTTGTGGCCATGGTGAACAGGCCACAGAGCGAGAAATTTGGCGCCCTGGTGGAGCGAGCGGAGACCCTATTGCAGTTGCTTCCATGGCCGCGGAGCTTTGAGAAGGACCGCTTCCTGCGGCCCGACTTCACCTCGCTCGACGTGCTGGCCTTTGCTGGCAGTGGCATCCCAGCAGGCATCAACATTCCCAACTGTGAGGAGCCCTTCGGACCCTTGGCCATCTCTACTAATTCAACACGGCTTGATCACGCATGATAGTACAGTCGACGACCAATTTTTCGGACTGCGAAATTGTCTGAAAAATTGGGCAGTCTGAAAAAACAAATGTGCACCGAAAAAGCTCAATTTATTGCCTATTATTGACTTTGAGGCCGGAAAAAGTCATGAATGCTTTTCTGCACCACGTTCCGCTTCCGTGCTAACAGGTCTGCATCAATTTCAGCGAGAGTCGTAATGTTGCCGTAAGCCGACGAAAGGGTTGCGACCGCTTGCATTAGCTCAGCTTGTGCCGGTTCGCTGCTGTAGGTAAGTTGTCATTGCTCTGACTCCACAAGTACTTGGCGAATAATTTCTGCATCTGTGAGCCCAGCGCACAGTTGCACGGAAAAAAAAAAAAAGAAAAAAAGTTTCCTATAAAATTCAGAAACAGCTTCTTGAAGACCTGAAGCCGATTCAATTGAATGCGAGCTACAGTAGTGACAGAACGTAGTTCTCGCATAGCACAACCACGGCTTGGCCTATGTCTATGCGCTATGCTCAGCAATGCACGTGAAATGCACGGCACAGGCAGTCGAAGCGATCAAGCTAAAAGAAAAAAAAAAGCACTCCGGCAGCGAGCAGCAACATTGTTCCGGAAGCGGAAGCTGCTAAGCAATAAACATTGCCTCAATCCAGTGTCAGTTTATCTGAGGAGCGGCACGCAAGGCGAGCACCGGTTTCGAGGCTATCGAAGGAAAAAGTAAACAAACAAGGTGGTGGCGACACTGCTCAAAATGTGTGGCAGTTGGCCCGGCTGACGCTTGGAATGCCCGAAAAACCAAATAGCCCTCCCTAGAGTGTCTGAAATTTTGAGCCGTGTAATACATTGTCTTTATAAGGTATGTCCTGGGGCCGGGAAAAGTCCAAATATTCAAGCATGTCCAAAAAATATGGTGTCCGAAAAATCAGTCGTCGACTGTATGATGCACAATACAGACAGAGATGTGAGCAGTACTTTAGAAAAAACTTTAGATTTTGAAGCCATCTTGAGAGCCTCGTTGCTTGCTTTGTCCCCGATGTTGTGCTTGGTGGCCATATTGGGGTCCTGAAAGTAGCAGAAAAATTTTTTTCTTTGTCTTTATTTATGTATCTTTATTTATTATCATTAATGATTTCCATCAGAAATGATGGAGGTAGGGCAAAAAGCTCTAAAGGGCTGTTCACATCTCTGTTTTGTAATTGCACAGCATTTATAGCCCGTGCAGCCTTGGCCTTTCTTCTTCTTAGTGCAGTCCTTATAACGACAGTGCCGGTATCCGTTTCCCGAGAGGACTGGAGGGACTTAACTGCAGTTACTGTGCACATTACCGCACTGGGATGATAAGACATGGTCTTACTGGCTATTAGGAAAAAAACTAATGTAAGAAACAGGGATAACAAGGAATAACAGAAAAACAATGTTTGCTGAGCATGCGAAGTTTTGATTGTTGTTGGCTTCTGCTTTCCGCAGACGACAGCATCCGACAGGACGAAGGCTTCAAGAATGTTTCACTCGGCAACGTCATCAATGCGGATGACAAGTCATTGAAGGCCAATTTCATGACTGTGGATGACAATGTGAGTTCCATTTGGCGTGTTTCTTCCGCAGTCAAGCCAACTTGTAACGAACTTGACATTCATGCCGATGGCGTTCGTTGTATCTGAAGTATGTTGTGGTTTAAACTTACAGCCAGATTTTTTTAAAACTGAAAACCCTAGCCTCTGGTGAAGTCCATTCTGGTTAAAAGCGCTGCCGCATCAATTCTAATATTAAAGTACAAAATCTCGATTGGATTCTAGTGCTTGCCATGTGCATTCATCATTTTCTTGTCATTTTATTTTCTGTGTTTCTTCTTTTCTTATCTGCTGACATGATGGCTAAATGGTTTGAGCACTGAATAGTGCCGTCTTACAGTTTGATCTGGGAATGTGACCGATGCAGGAGATATTCAACAAGTTGAAGAATGCTGCCTTCGAGGTTCAGGTGGGTCTGCACGAACTGTTGGGCCATGGCAGTGGCAAGCTGCTCGCACAGCTCAAGGACGGCAGCTTCAATTTCGACCAGGACAAAGTGCGACTGCCCCACATCGGACTGGGACCGGACCCCGAGACTAAGGCAGGCTCTTTTTCCTCCCTTGCGTCAGATAGACAGAAAAAGAAAAAAAAGGCAATCTTGCCGATGGTCGCTACAGCATTCTGCGATATAGCTGCTTTTTGCTGCTGAATGCTTCATTTGCTTTTCTGCATGCGACACCCTCTCTGTGCAGAAGTTCCAACAGCACAAGTGATAGTTCACGCTGCTGCACTCAGAGGGCGCCACATATCTACGCTGCAATGAACAGTGTTGCCAAGTTAGTTTTTCTACTAAATTTAGCAGGTTTTTACACGGTTTAGCAGAAAAAAAAATTTTGCGTTACGGGAGGCAGGATACAGTCGCCGACCGTTTTTTCAGGCTTGGCGTGACCTGGGAGATGGTCCGAATAATCGGAACAGTCCAATAAAGCTATGAACTTAAAAAACAACACATCTTCTGTGAAAAATTAACTTTGCAAATCTAGAATTTTGCTGCTCCTCATGTTTCGTTTATGTGCCAGTAACAGAGTGTTATAGCATAGCGCAATTGGCTTCCACGCGCCACCCATGCGTGTGCAGACGTGGCAGGCGTGGGCGTCGCCGAGAAGCATACAACTCTCTCACGGCGATCGCTGCATGCTCAGTGGTGGCCCGCAGAAGCGAATACAGTCAAACCCGGTTATATCGAACCCGGATATATCGAATTTTGGTTATATCGAACTCACGAAATATCCCCTTGAAAATCCCATGTAAAAGTATAGGAAAGCCGCGTTATATATCGAACTCAATTTCACCGGTCGTTCGATATATCGAACTCCGCACCACGCACTGGAAAGTGTGCCTTCCCCAAAGACGATCGCATCACCCTTGGCCATTTGCCGCGTGACGTTTTCAAGCCACGCGCGGAAGGAATGAGAGGGGACGATAGTTCGGCGACGGCTAATCTGGGCAGCGTCGCGCCCATTCCCCAAATGCGCGCGCATCTGCAGTTTCCCGCACGCCAAAACATGACGTTTGCAAGCCATGTGCGTGGGTGTGCCCATTCTTTTGCTGACCTATCTCTCTCTCCTTCAGGATGCGCAACAACGCATGCGCCAAGCCAGCTCAGCCCGTTTTCACACCGATGTCGACGCTTTCTCCAGCGTGTTTTGCGAACCCTCTGCGTGCGGCGGCGTGGTGGCGAACGTGGCTATGGCGCCTGCGGATGTTAAAAAGGCTGTCTCTGTTGCTTTTTTTTTTTTTTTGCGAGAGTCATCCTTTGTTATCGTTGGGCTGTACGTGCCGCTTAGCGTAAGATATGGTGGCTGCGGACGTTTTTTTTTTTTTTTTTTTTTGCGGGGATGTTTATTTTATTCATTTTTTTTTTTTATCGTTTATCCTTGCATGTGTGAATCAGCGTAAGCACGCGGTCAGCTGCTGCGATCATGACGCGTGATAAATCGAACCAGGCATGTGCAATCAAACCATCACGGGCACTCTGCCAAGTTCGCTTCCCGCCACCGCGGGAGCTATAAAAAGATAAACGCGCCCTGACGTTATCGCTGCACAGCATCTTGGCACGCTGCCAATGAGCTGTGGATGAGACGACCGAAACGGACTGAGACTGACGCGCGCCACCGACATGCAAGTGAAAATCCGCGGCAACACAGAAACCATGTTTTGAGCTGCCGCGGTGGCTCGAGCGGCGAGAGGGACGCAGTTCCAACAAGCTTGAAAATTTTCACTCTGTCGCTGCCGCTCGTCGCTGAGATCGCTCAGTCGCTTGCATGTGAGCGAGCTAGCCTTAACGCATTTCTTTTTTTTTTTTTTCAAATTCTCGGGTGCAAAAGTGGAGGGTGGGTTCATTATGCGAGTGGGTTGATTGCGCGACAAATATGGTATCGTTTTTTCGCATCGTAAGTGCCGTCGCATGCCGATTTCTGTATATCGAATTATCGATATATCGAACTATTTCGCGATCCCCTTCGAATTCGATATATCCGGGTTCGACTGTAATGCTAAGCTGTAACCACTATAACCCTCTAGTTAGAATATCTTGGCCAGTCATGCTTTCGTCATGTCCATGCTACTTCACGACGTACTGCGATGAATTCGATCGTGCCGCAAACAAATGCACATGCAGCACATTCAGTTTCCATGGAAAACCGAGAGATGGAGCTCGCGGCTGACAAGCGAGCGGAACGAGAGCTCCCATGAATCATGAATGCACCAAACCCCCTTTCCCCATGGGTGGCAGGCGGTATGAATCGTGGGAAATGCAAGCTACTGAGGGAAAAAGTGAAATTTGTTTTCAACTGATTGAAAATGTGGGAAATTTCTGCTGTTGCACAGTGAAAATGCCGAGTGGACCTTGTTGGGGAGCGGAATTCTGGCCTGTCTTCACTTCTGTGCCTGGCCTTACCTTGGTTGCCAAAGGCTATGAATTCCGGACTCGCTTTTAGGAAGATCGGAAGGGGACAGCTTTATTTTCTCATAATCAAGTGTGTGATATCTTTTCATGTGCGCACCGATTCCCGGAACGCATTCAGATACATATCGAACAACTTTCTGTGGCTCTGCAGGTAAGGCCGGAGAGGAGATGGGTTTTTGCTCTTGGACCTAGTATACGGTCCAGGGTTGCGGAGGGGAGAAGGGGTTAATTGGAGAAAAAATGCAAGGTCGCTAGGGGAGAGGTTAGCACAGGCCGCTAGTGTCATAGAGTTTCTAAATAGCATATATATCTGGAAACTCTATGGCTAGTACAGTCGAGCCCACTTATAACAATACTCAAGTGTCAAGAAAATGTCATTGTTATAACCAATAATTGTTATAACCGGGTTTGCCAAAAAATGCAGTCAACATAAGGTTCAAAAATATTAATCAAGCAGAAAAAAAGTTGTCCACTACTTAACAAAAAAAGCATAGTCCGTGAGCTTCGCTTGCTTCACAGAAAGCTTATTAACATTGGTCTCGAGAGCATCTAATTGTTCGACGTGCTCAAGTGGAAGGCCCCTTGAAAAAACGAAGTCCCGGAGGGAATAAATCATATGCAGGGCCTCCTGTGAGGACACTACTTGGAGAGGCTGATCTGCAGTGTCGTCGTCATCGCTGTCGTTGCCCGCCACTCGCACATTTTCCACGATTGCCTCGTCAGTAAGGATTTCGGATGTTTCCACATCATCATCTGCATGCAGAAACTCATCCAGTCCCGATGCATCATTACTGAGCGCAGACCCCAGTTCTGGCATCCCTTCATTGGTCGGAGCTACACAAGCATCAGCCGCAGCAGTCGTGCGATCCCGAACGGAGCCTGCTTCCCTGAAACAATTCTGTACCGTCGAAGCATTGAGTTCTGACCATGCACCGAAGATGAACTGAACTGACATCAGTAGGCTAATCTTAAAATCACGTGCACCCCACATGTATAAGCACTACGACGCCCGCCCGCACACAGTCGCCGCTGTCGCCACACAGAGAGTCGGTCCGGACGGCGGCGGGGACGTGACCATGTGACGGAGCGCGGAGGTGGGGGGGGCAAGGGTAGAGAAACGGAGTGCTCTCCTCTCTTCGTATCGTGGGCGCAGTCCACTCGTCTCGAGGGGTGGAAGGGTGACATGCGGATCGAAATGCGCTCGCTTTGCGCGATTGCGGACGCTCGCGTTTTCGTCGGAATCACGCGTATTTTATTTTGAAGCTGGGTCACAGTAGCCGGTTTTAATCGTTATAACCGTTAGTGCGGCAACCCATCATTGTAGTAAATGGATTTTTTTACTATTGGATACATAGTAAATTTGACGGTGACATGGCTGTTCATGGTTATAGCCGATATATTGTAATAACCGGTATCGTTATAAGTGGGCTCGACTGTATTAGCTTGCACAGATAGCTTCGGGAAGGCGCCATGAAGAACTGCCCCCTTGATCAACATTGTGCTTGAGAGTTTTATTTTATTGTGCTACTTTTCCAATGAATTTTATTGGAGGTATACTCTAAAATTATTCTTTCACAAAAACATTTTGTGGGAAAAAAGGGAAATTTTGTGTTGACACCTGGGAAAATCCAGCTGACCGATGCTGCAACACTGACGGCTGGTGGCGGCGGCGGGCGGCGGAGGAGCGAGCCATGGCGGGTGGTGCTCACGTTCCGATCGTGCACATTGTGTAGGCTGCCGCGATGAAAAGGTCGAGCATTTGCTTATTGCCACTGCCTCAAGTGGAGATGATGAATGAAGTGCCAAGCTAGTCCATCCAAAAGACTGCTTTGCCTAGTTACGGCCGCGCAAAACCAGTTGTTTGCGAAAACGACGCCCGCTCGTATCTAAGTGATGCTGAAAAAACTGGTCTTCAGCCAAAAAACGATCACCACAGTACTGCTTGCACCAAATTTGATTCGAAAAATCGAACTTTTGGACACCATAGGGTTAAAAATATCGGTCATGAAAATGTACATGCTCCTATAGGCCACGTGAGGGTTCCTGAATAAAGTCCGAAATATAGCGTAAGTCCGAATTATTGGAGTCCAAAAATCTGTGATACTGTATTTAGCAGTTTTCAAGTCTTGTTGGCTTATTTTGTTTTATGTTTTGTGTGGTCTTACAATTTTTTGTTTATATAGTGCGAGTTCTTTGAATCTATATTCATTTCTGCGCTGCGAGTGCATGGCGACACTCGCAGCGCATGCTATCGGAAAATGGCCAATATGCCTTGAATTGATTTATGTAGGATTTTTTAATGCAATTGTCAAGTCTGCTGCTGGCGGGCATGTGGTCCAGCAGTATGGAGCCCGTCGAGTGTGTGCAGAAATGCACAAAAGAATAGCTGCAGGACCCTAAGTTTCAGTACTTGATACTGAAAGTTCCAAATGCAAATAAAAACTTTTCGTGTAGTTAAAAATTCGTCGATGTCCCCTATGGAATTTGTGAGGGCCATGAGAAAAAAATCGCCGGCATTCGCTTGTAATTAAAGAGCCCCACTCTCGTCAGCTGGCATACAGCATAGCTACATTCTGGGACAAAGTGAACAAGTACACCGATCTTTCTGACAAAATCCCTTATTCGAGCTCGCCACTCTCTCCATGCTGACGCTGCTCAAGTAAAATTACTGAGATTGGACACACATACATTCAAGTAAGCATTATCAAATGTCAACAAGGAAACTCATGTAAACAGAGATGGCAAATCCTATCTTAATTGATCGTGCCGGTCTGCGAAGGCTGAGAAACTGCTACTCAAACTTCTAACTGGTCAAACTGAATCCAGAAGATCAGTGTGATGTGAAGGTGCATGTTGCAGAAGAACTGAAATCCCACTCGGAACCAGAGGTACCAGCGAGCACTCGCCTGCAGAATGATAGACAAGCCAAGATTAAGCAGACAACTTTTTGCAAATGAAAGTGCCTGCAGTCAGCCGTTTGCAGTCGGGAAAGAAAGAAGTACTTTGCAAATTTAATTGAAGCCTGCAGAAGGTAGGCAGGATATTCCTGAAAATTAAAGTCTTGTAGGCTGTAGTTTTAAGGTAAAAGAAAAAGTGCTAAAAATATATATATTTAATAGTACAGTGAAAGCTCGTTAATTCACAACTCGTTAATTCGAAATTTTGGATAATTCGAAATAGTCATCGTGGTCCGGTCCGCAGTGCATAGAAGTCTATGCGCGTAACAGCTCGTTAATTCACTCAAAAATTGGCGCCGCCACCCATAATTCGAACTGCGCGCCGCCAAGCGGCGCTGTTAAAAACCATCGTTGGAAGCTTTCACGGCAGAACGATAGATGGCACAACCATCGGGGCGCCGCTAGGGTGCTGGAACAAGTACTAAACAGTCTTTCCTGCCGCGACTCCTTCGAGGAACGACGTTTTAGTGTTATGGACCACGGTTTCGTGTTGCATTTCGTGAGCCCTCGTTTTGCACGCCGCTTGTTGTGAGCTTGTGTCCGCGAGATGTGTTCGCGTGGGAAATACTGTGCCAAGACGGTGAAGGAGAAAGTGGCTATTTTACGCGAGGTGGATGAACGGAAGGCCAGCAAAGTGGAAATCGCGAAAAAGCACAGGATTCCACCAAGCACGTTGTCGACGTACGTCCGAAATAGGAAGGCCATCGAGGATGCCTATGAAGCCGAAGATTTCGCCAGCAACAGAAAAAGGCTTCGGTTAGCCAAGTATCCGGAAATTGAGTCCGCTGTGATCACGTGGGTGAAAGAAATGAGAAGCGCTGACATTCCACTGAGCGGCCCAATTATCATGGCGAAGGCGGCCGATTTCGCCCTGCACTTGAATGTCGCGTGCCTTTTCTTCAGCTTTGAAGAGGGGGAAGAAGACTCCCTGCGTTGCATTCGCATGCTAGAAGACCGAGTGAGTACGGTAGCCCTCAGAGAGAAGATGCAGAAGATAACAGACTTTTTTGCTAAATAAATGTTTTTCGTGCCCTCCGGGCATCAAACGCCTTCATTTTTGCTCACTTTCATTAGTTCGAATTTTGGTTAATTCGAACTGGCCTGGCGGCCCCGTGGAATTTGAATTAACGAGCTTTTACTGTAGTTATTTATATGGCTTGTGGACAAATTAACTAAAAAATAAAATGCGTGAAATGTAGCTTTTTATGCAAATATTGAATTTAGCGGGTTTTCTATTTTGACTTGGCAATACTGGCAGTGAGTAATAATTTGATGCAGCAAAGAGAAAACATAGCTGCATTGTAACTGAGGCCAGCCCTGTGTTTATAAGGAAATCTGCATTCCTTTTTGTGGAACTTATGAGTTTCCTTTCTCTCTGATTTGAATCAGGTTTTGACTTTTGTTTATGATGTGGACTATCTTATGTCACATGTCTTGACAGCCGGCTTTTGCAGTTTCGATACTATTCAATTCGTTTTATTATTTTAAAAGGCCTCTCTTGGGTTGTGACTACTTGTAAGTGATGATTACAAGCTTTGCATATAAGAGGCTACATTTGTCACTTGCATCATGGCGGCACTGGAGTGGGGAATGCCATTTAAATCAACGAAGTCCTGTTTCAGCGAATATGCTTCATTCTTTCGACACTGGAGGTGCGAAATGCTGCGAGGTAGGGGCGCATCAGTTTTCTGATACTATGCGCATACTTATCTCAGGCTACTTTCTTTCCGGTCTTTTAGCGCTGCAGTCTTTTGGGATTTTGTTTGTAACACTCACCTTGACAGCCAGAAGAATAGCGTAGGCAGTGGAATGCATGCTCTTAAGCCTGTGCATTGGATTTTTTTTTTTTTCAGGAAAATCTACAAATTTATCATTCTTGCTCTGAAGCAGGCGACGACTAGGGAAGGGAAGTTTCCTCCCTGGGCACTGGATGGCACTAGTGTGAAAATCCTGTATAGGCACTGGCTCTTCTTTAAAAAAAAAAAGCGCTGGATAGTTTCTGGCATTCTCCACATGTTGTCCTCATTGTATGCCTGAAATATGCAGGCTGCAGTTGGTGTCCGTGTGCGCGCCTTGAACGGTTCCTTCCCCTTCTGCTACGATATGTGATCCCGTGCTTCACTATTTTGGGTACCAAGCTCCTACATTTTCCTTTCTTGCTTGAATCCTTGTCTTTAATTTGTCTGTCTGTGACTTTTCAGGTGACCAGCTGGTACAAGGATGGTGAGACGTACGACTCCGTCTTTGGTGCCCTGGGCTCATCCTACGAGGAGTGCCGAGCAGAGTGCGTTGGCCTCTACCTCTGCACCGTTGAGGACGTGCTGAGGTGAGGAGACGCGCACGCCCGTCCTTCCACATCCTTCTGCTTGCAAATTGAGAGAAGGAAAATGGCTGCATAGTATGAAAGAGCACTGAACAGGGGTTGACGGCTGCCTCAATTCACAAGCCGAGCCAATGCCTCGACAAGGGGACTTGTCTTCGACGAAGGGACGAAGACAAGTTAGATGAAGACAAGTCCTCTTGTCGAAACTTTGGCTCGGCTTGATCTTTCATATCTCATTCTTGTGGTATCATGGGGAGGAAAGACTTTTGACATTGGTCATGAAGAAAATTGGGCAAGTTGGTGTATGCTCCATCATGGGAAATCGACATGTGTCAATTTCCCGTGATGGCTGATGTTGATAAGCGATGGCTTAAGTCCTTTGCTCTTTAGTGAGGGCTCATGGTTGGGATGTCTAGCCATGGGAAGTTCATTCCAGGGGAGGCTAATTCACCGAACTTGTTGCTGAAGTTTCATTGTGTTAGAGAGTATCTTTGGGTTGAAATCAGTTTAGAGACCCGCGCTTTGCATCTCTCACAGGCTGCGATAAGCTTCAGTGCTTCCCCATGATGACGTGTCTTTTAGCTGGGGAATAGTACTTGGGTGTTTCCACGTAAGATCGAACAAAGCATGGGCGGTCGACTTTCTGTATATATTTCAAAATTTTATACATTGTTGCCTGATAACAGGAAAGAAAATTTTTTTCGAGGCACAGGGAATTAATACCACCAAAGAGGTGAGGTGCCGCGCTTATTTTTTTTGCAGTTTTGGCAAACTTTGGTTATGATTATGAATTACACGAAATATATTGAAATTATGTAGCTGAAGATTCTCTAAATAAATATATGCATGCTTTTATTTCTATTCAGTTAACTTTTGCTTTTCTGCATAGTGTAGGTGTTTTTATAAAATGTCTCAAAATTGGCCCAGGAAACAAAATTTTACCTACTTTGCAGGCCTTTATCTCAAAAAAAGATTTATGGCAGAGCAGCAATAATTTCACACTATGTCCTTGGCATACTTGTCTATCAAACTGCTAGACCTCATATTTATATAACGTTTCAATACAGAGATAAGATTGCGCTAATTTCAAGAAAACAGCTAACAATGAAAATTTCTGAGAACAATTTAAAAAAAAACTCATTTTTGATATTTTTAAGCCTTTGTCCACTTATTCTCCTCAACTTCAGCTTTAAAATCATAAAGACATATTGCATAATTTTGTTGCAGAAGTAATTACAGCCACCTCATTAAGGCCTTTGCGCAAGGCACATCACCACGTAGGTCTGAAGATTGTACATTTATAAATCTCCTGTGATTTTTAAATTTTGGCATACGGGAGATATATATTTATAAAAGAGGATGAAAGATATATACAACGAGAGACAGCCAAAGAGCAGGCAATGAGGGCCCAGCGTTTGACGCAGTTTTCACCTTCCACTCAAAGGTGTAAATACTAAAAGAATTGAATGAAGGCATTTCTCGACAGGAAATGAAAAAGTATGGCATCAAGAGAATTACATTAGGTGACTACGTGAAGAATCAAGCAAACATCTTCGACAGTGGTAAATTCACCAGAAAAAAAAAAAAAATAATGCATGAGATTGGCAGCAAACACTAAGCTGGAAGATGCTGCAGTGGATAACAGACATGTGCAACTTCCTTTGAGTGGGCCGCTTATCTGTCAGCAAGCTGAAAGATATTCACAAAAAATGCAGATGGGCTCATTCAGTGCATCTGAAGGATGGTTCGCTTGCTTCAAGGAAAGACAAGAAATGGTCTTTCGGAGCATGTGTGGCGAGAAAGCAGCTGTGGACGAAGGTCGCATTACTGACTGGAAGGAAGCCGAGCTTCCCCAATACCTGGCTCGCTATGAACCTGCAATGTGTTCAATGCGGACGAGACTGCATTTTATTTTCATAACCTTGCCGGACAAAACTCACATTTCAGGGTGACCCGAGCGTTGAAGGCAAGAGGAGCAAGGAGTGCGTGACTGCTTCTCACATCAAGCATGTTGGGCACGAAGCGCCTTCCACTCCTTGTCATTGGGAAGGCAGGTCACCCAAGGTGTTTTAAGAACATTCACCAGTTGCCTGTGAAATACACAGCTGACTGGAAAGCCTGGATGACCTCCAACATCTTCCAAACTTGGCTGCGGCAGCTTGACCGCCACTTTACCGCTAAAAAGCGAAAGGTTTTGCTTGTAGTTGACAACTGCAGCGCGCACACCATTGTGGCGGACTTGGAGTGTATTAAGCTAGCGTTTCTGCCTCCAGACACAGCAGCGGCTCTGCAACTGCTGGGTCAAAGAATAATCCAGCTCGTGAAAAGCAGATACTGAAAGCATGTGCTGGAGCAGATGCTGCAGTGCAAGGAGGCAGGTTGAGATTATGACCTAAACCTCCTCAGCGCCATTCACATTTTAGCACACGTCTGGAGTGACACACCGGCAGACGTAATAGGGAATTCTTTTAGGCACAGTGGATTCATCCGCCCCAACGACTGTGATCAACCTGGCGAAGCCGTCCCTTAAGATACCCCCGAGCCCACTGAAAATTTGGAAGAGGTCAGGCTGTTGGAGTTTCTTCTCCCTAGTGGTGTGCAGCTTAGTGGGTACATCGCAATAGACGGCGATGTTATCGTCGCTGGCATGCTGACCGATGACGACATATTATTGGAAGTTCTCGACGGAGATGGAAATTCTTCCGACGATGAAAGTCATGAGCTGCCGCTGCCTTGATGTTGCACTGTGGAAGAGGCCGCCAAGGCTCTTGCTGTACTCGAGGAATTTTTCGTCGGATCACGCGGCAGTGAGTGTGCGCATCATCACTTAATGAGACTGAAAAACATTATCATGCATATTCTGACAAAGAAACAAACAAAAATAAAGCAGTTTTTCATGAAATAAAGGTATGTGCATGCTCAGTACATTTTGTTTTGTTGCTTTGGTAAATTTGATAATCCGGAATTCGGTTAACTCATACAATTTTACTGGTCTCTTGAGATCCTGATTAACGAGGTTTTATTGTATTTACCTCGCTAGTAAGATGGCTTAAACAAATTGAAATTGCAGTATAATCATACTTTTTATTTTCATTTTTATGAGGTCTCAAGATCCGCTTTTATGTTTGTATAGAAAGGAAAAGCAACATGTGGGCTGTGTGAGCACGTGTGCAGAAATCGCACTGTTTTCTCCCCCTTTAGTAGTGAGAAACTGAGCAAAATACTCAGGTTTAACGCATATATTCACTGTGCTGCTGTGGTAGTGTGTCTATTCAAACTTTTCATCAATTTAGTTTATGGTGCTATGTCCTCCTCTGCAGGCTGTTTGGCTTTGAGGGCGAAGCAGGCCAGGATGTTGCCTACGTCAACTGGCTCACCATGGTTGTGAAGGGTGTCGAGGGCCTTCAGACCTACAACCCACACACCAAAGCCTGGCTACAGGTACGAGAATGGCTGCTTAGTTTATCGCTCTGTAGCTTCCAAATTTTGACCACTCTTCTAGCTTGTTGCTGTCCGGCCTGCTGTGGCCTTGCATTGATTTTTCAAATTGGTGGACATACTGGCATTAACTAGTACGAGGATGAGTTCGGCGATGTGTGCATTGCGGTTACCAATGTGTTGGTGTGCTAAGATGCCACTCGTGTGCTTGGGTATGAACTGGAACACTGTAAGCAGCTACCGACAGTGTGAGTTTAATTCATACTGACTAAGAAGATGTTTGGCTGGCTCAGTGGCAACAAATTGAGGGTTTTGTCCTTTTATCCAAATGCATTGCAATGGCATCAACAATTATCTGCTGGCAAGGTGTGCCTCATAGCGCTAGCAATGCGTACATCTGCTCAAAAATGTTGATTTACTTCGAAAAGTCTGGTGTCGTAAAGTCTTCTTCCTCTCCTTTTTTCCCGCAGGCCCATTCGCGAGCTCGGTACGTGATCATGCGTGTGCTCCTGGAGGCTGGCGACCTGGTGGAGATCCACGAGACAAACGGCGAGGACGGCAAACCTGACCTGCTGGTCACGGTGGATAGGACAAAAATTGCCTCCTTCGGCCGCGCGGCCATCGAGCAATTCCTCCTCAAACTGCAGGTGCGCGTCTACTTTGGCTTTTCGATACTGGCTATACAGTTCAGTCCACTTTTAACGACACCAGATATAACGATATATTGCTTATAATGGTCAAATTCATTGGATTTATCAATTTTTTTATTGCGCCTTTGTAGAAATAAGCCAGATTCTATAATGATTGTTTATCGCAAGTACATCGGATACAATAATAGCTTTCTCGCCACCTGGTGCATATTTACTTCGAAAATTTACCTGAATGTTTGTATTTACTCGCATAATGATCGCACTTTTTTTTTTAAAATACTGACGCAAATTTCGGGGTGCGATCATTACGCGGGGTAAATTTTCTACAAAAAATTTTTGAGCACCGAAAACGCAAACAAGTTGCAGGTCAGACGTCTTAGAACATATATCTCGATTACAACCAAAAATAAAAGCTGAGTAAGGCTTACCTTCGCAATAAACACGCACATTAAGCATCACATGGAATGCACAATGCCCATTTATTTTTTTTGTTCAGTACTCTAATCAAAGTCTGAATCCTCGCCATCCTCGCTTTCACTGCTGCACGACTCATCGGAAACGGCAGTGTTGTCGCTGGGAGCATCTTCACAATCCCACAGGAAGTCATCTTCCGTTCCATCCAAAGCGTTAGATATGCCTGTCTTCTTAAAACTCTTAGCCACTACCTCGTCGGGGATACTGCTTCACGCTTCTGTGATCCACGAGCACAGCATCTCAACGGATGGCCTTCTAATCTTTCCGCTCGGCGGCAAATCATGCTGGCCCATCGCCATCCACTCAGCATAAAGTCGTCGAACATTGTCCTTGAACGGTTTGTTCAAAGACATGTCGAGAGGCTGCAGCAGCGAAGTCAGGCCGCCAGGAATGACTGCAATGTCCGTGCGCAGCTCTTTCAGCTTGGCACGCATGCTTTCCACAAGGTGACCCCTAAAACTGTCCAAAACCAGAAGCGAGGGAAGCAGAAATGCTCCTGGTCTTCTTCCCCAAACAGTCTTGATCCAGTCGACCATCAGGTCTGCAGTCATCCACCCTTTCATCTGTGCACGTATATGGATGCCACGGGGAAAGTTTCCCTTCGGAATAGTCTTCCGTTTGAAGATCACGTATGGTGGCAGCTTCCGCCCGTCGGCCGTCACAGCAAGCATGACTGTGCATCGCTGTTTTTCTGCGCCAGACGTCTTCACGAGGACGCTCCGAGCACCCTTCTCGTTCACAGTTGTATTCCGGGGCATGTCGAACGTCAGTGGAGTTTGATCGGCGTTTCCAATTTGCGACATGAGGTAACCGCATTTTTCGCGAAGCCTAGTGACGAAGTGATGGAAGTCTACCACTTTGCTTTCATACGCGGCTGGGAGCCGCTGGCACAACGACGTCCGTCGCCTCAGGGAAAGTCCATTCCGTCGCATAAAGCGAGTCGTCCAACCGGAGCTAGCGCGGAAATCCTTTGCGGCGATTCCCAGCTTCCTGGCAGTTGTGCGCGCCTGCGTCTGTATCATTTCTAATGACACTGCACAACCATCCTTGCGCAGGTCCCTCACGTATTCTAGGACCGCCTCCTCAACACGAGGGAACTTGCCCGTTTTGGGTCCACGGAAAGCCCGCCGTGTCTTGTTCGTAGCCATCAGCTTCTCGCGCTGCTTCTTCCAATAGCGTATCCTCATTTCGTCCACGCCGAAATGCCTACCAGCAGCGCGGTTGCCATGCTCCAGTGCAGTCGACAGCCTTGAGCTTGAACGCGGCGGTGTAACTGGCATACCGCCCCATGGTGAAATGGCGTAAACTCGCACAAAAACACAAAGCACGCTACGACGCTGCCGAATTGCAAAATGGCTAACGCCGCAAAGCATGGAATCATGGGAACTCCAACGTTACTAGACTAGGTTGGGAACTCGTCGGAATGCATTTGCTGCGGGATCACTGCAGATCAACCACCAGGCGGCTCCATGTTCGGGGTGCGATCATTACGCGGGGAATTTAAAAAATGGAATTTTGACCTCAAAATTCAGGGATGCGATCATTACGCAAGTGCGATCATTATGTGAGTAAATACGGTAATGAAAAGTAAAACCTAAGAAGAGAGTGACGTGAGAACTTGACATAAGCAGCGAAAATGGACCGGTGTGGAGAAATGCGCGAGGACCATTGCGTGCGGTTAGGAAATGAGTGCTATCATCATCGCAATCACTGCCTGTCACCACACAAACGGTGCGGTAGCATCGTCATCGCTATCACTGATTGTGTGTCTGTGGGGGATGGCGCCGACCACGATGACGGCGCCTTAGCTCTCGCGATGAAAGAGCACATTCATTCATCGGGATTTCTGGCAGGGTTTCAAGGTTGGAAGCCTCGCAAAAAATTACTGGCATCCGCACTCTACGATTTTAACGATCATCGAGGCTGGGGAGGTCGTGCAGTTCATCCAGTCACTGATTGGTTTCGTGCATGCAAAAAGGACTGCCACCAGCGTACGCACTACCTGAAGCAATGCTCTCAGTGATTGTCGAGCTTCAGCTGCCACTTAAGCGAGCGTGAATTTCCTACTTTTTTAAGTATGCTATTTTAAGTTATTTTATGGCTATTGATGTATCCTGTAATAAAGCGCTTAGTGGTCTTTAGGATGATTAGCGTTGTTCAACCCAATTCACTCATCGCTGGAGAGTAGGCAAGGCTACATGCATGGGAAACTGCGTGGGTGCATGCTTCTTTGTTTTCATTTTTTTTTTTTGCTGGTCTAGTTATAACGATAATTGGTTATAATGATCGAAGTTTCTGGTTTTCTTTATTGTTATAAGTGGACTGCACTGTAGTGCTAATACACTGACCGATTCAAGCAGCGACAGCACAAAGGACCATTGATGGCCCAGCATGTTACATAGCTGTAAACATAAAAATGCACTGGCAAGGCTTTGATATTTGAGCTTGTTATCTGAGTATGTCTGGGAAGATAGCTAGACGTTTTCGAGATATTTGTGGCTTAATTTGTTGCTTTTTTTCACTCTTCTGCTGGGCCTGTACTGTGGCTATTATGGGTTCTAAATTTCATGCCATACTGAAAGAAGGCATTTACTGTCAGATGTCCCTGTCTCTACAGTCTGACAAAATCTTTCATGTTTGTTCTTTCGCCTCATGAATGAAAAAAATGATTTTTTTCCATGTTCACTGCTTTGCATCAGTGCTACGGTCTCTGGTCCTCACCTAGGCCTATGTTTCTCCGTGTGCCTCTCTTGTAAAGGTACACTATAGCAGATTTTTTTTATCCTGGCGTTTTGGTGTCGCGCGGTCAAATCACTCTTTGCCTTGTTTATTCATTTGACTTTGAGGTGTTCATTTCTGAGGGGTCTTTTTGATTTTGCCTCGCGCATTTTTCGCACTTTCTGGTGATGGCAGTGATGGCAAGTACACAGCCTGAATCGGAAAAAAGCTGTTTAAGCTGTTTGTCTCTATGCGAGGAACTACATGCAGCTGATTAGACCAGGAAGGCAAAGATATATTGAATTCGTTCTGTTCAGGCAAGAGGCAAGGTACTGCAGAGGAGCTTATTGTGCCTTTTTTTAGCACGATGGCATAAAAGGCCCCATTCACCAGAAAATCCGGCGTCAACATTGTGAGCAAAAATTCACAAGCATGGCGCTGGCAGGCAGCTGACATGGCCATGCACTAACGGGACGCAAGTTTGCCTGGTATTTCATTTGACAGGAGCTGCCAACTCGGGTCTTTCTTTTCTTATAGGAGTGTGATATCAGAATCAGCCTGCCAGGACCTTTACATTCAGTCATCCCTAGGCCACGCAGGCATGCTCATGCGGCTTAAAATTGCTCACGTGTGCGTTTATGGCGCTTGCAGGTGTTCAAGTCGACAGCGAACTTGCAAGCGGCCACCGAAATGTACGACAGGTACTCGGAAGTGAGCGACTGTGGCCCCTATCCATTCCTGAAGTACTGGGACATTGTCATGGCTCGCAAGAAGCCCCGCCGCATTTTCGTCCAGAGCAACACCGTCCTCAAAGGTGGGTTCCGTGCATCCTGCTATCATGAAGAAAGCTAGAGTGGATTGATTACAAGATACAATATTTAAAAAAAAGAAAATGACTGCATACCCAGCTCGAGCCTGGCATGCCAATGCTTTACCAACATAGAATGGAGACAGAAAGAAGATGGCTACACCGTATGAAAGAGCATTGAACAGTGGCAGATGGGGAGCCTCGGTTCCCAAGCCAAGCCAACGTTTTTACATTGTGACTTGTCTTCGACAAAGCAGCTTGCAAACTGAGGGTACCCCTCAACTCTTGCTCAGTGCTTTACAGAGTACATCAGCCTCGTGGCTTTTATAATTTTGTTAGAGTTGAAGGTTGCTACAATTAATGACGATGCAACATAATTTGTGCTCTAGCTATGTATGGCTAGCTTATTTCCTCTTTTGTGAATAGTTTTCATCTGAAAAAGCTTCACAGTGAAATAGTGTCACCCTGAAAATAAGCTGCAAAAATTTTTTCACAGTGTCGGAACCCTAGTCTTTCATCTCCCTGGTTAGTTGTTTCACACTTTAAAAGATTCTCTCAGATTGTACCATCTTTATTACCTCATTTAGCTTGAAACAGCCACTGAGGTCAGTGATAGGGTCCGGCTATGATAGTGCATAACATGTTCTGCTGCACAACATGGAGCAAATGAAGTAACTTGTTTCGAAGGGTTGCTTGCCTTTGCCACCAGCTTTTACACACATTGTGAATGCTTGTTAGTCCAAACTTCAATAATTTGAATTCATGTATACATGGGTTCAACAGTAATACAGTAAAAGCTCGTTAATTCGAACTTCACGGGACCGGGAAAAAAGTTTGAATTATGCGATGTTCGAATTATCGAATGGCCTCGAAAAAACGGACCAAGACCGTTTGTACTACGGTAAATGTACCGTATTTAGTCGCGTAACGAACTCGCTCACATAATGAACCCACCCAGCCCTGATTTGTGCCTACGAATCTGAAAAAAAATAATAATAAAGGCGTCAGTCGTTAGCGCGTCCCTCTGTTTCGCGCCTTCACCGTCCACAATGCATTTCTTGGCAGTGCGCCAAGATGCTGCGCGGAGATAACGGCGTGTTTATCTTTTGACTTTAGCTCGGGTAGGGAGGAGGGAAGCGAACTTGGCAAAGTGCCAGCGCTTGTCCGGCTGTGCAAGCCTCCTTTTCAGTATGTTCGCTTTACCATGCTATGAGCGACTTGGGCGGGCGGCGCCCTCTACTGCCACTCCAATCATCGGAATGAACGGTGCTAAAAGCCGGCGTCATGATTGCGGCTGACCCGCGAGCTTCCGTTGACGACTGATGGGTGGAAGGAAGGATGGCTATCGAAAAAAAAAAAATTAACCCATAGTGTCCGTCCAAAATCATAGCCTTTTATGGGCATTGGCTGGACCGTGCCGACAGTACTTATCCCTGTTTCCAAATTAACAGGGTTGGAATTAACGAGTATTTAGTTGCGAGCTACGGAGGTTGCGCAGAAGAGAGAGCAGGCAGCCACTGCCGCGTGGCCATGCACTGACCTTGCCGCGGCCGCGTCCCCTCCCTTTAATGCCGCCGGCCGCCATGCCGGTCATGGCGCCATTTAAGTTTTACCTACTATTCCATGGTTTTACCTGGCTCCTTATTCTGTCCCCGTTTTGGACGTGCGCAGCCTCTAATTATGCCTACCGATCGCGGAGGTGCTTTTTTTACTTTTTTTTTCCCGCGTGATGTGCGCCAAGCCGCCCAGACGCGGCGGCGCGTAGTTCGAATTATCCGTAGCGGAACCGACTCGAGTTCGAATTAACGGGCTTTTTTATACACAGATCTCTATGGAGCTTGGCCGGACCAAGTAGTGTAGTTCGAATTATCCGAAAATTCGAATTATCGAGGTTTGAATTAACGATCTTTCACTGTACTTGGTCCAGCTAAGCTCCGTAAGAGTCTGTGCACAAAAAAAAGCCTTTTAATTGGAGTGCTAGATAATTTGAACTACTCCGCTGTGCCTGAGTACTATGTCCGACACACGGCCAGAAATCCCTTGTCTATAGGGCAGCCTAGTCACATGACTGTCACGTCCAAAGCCTGGAGAGAAGATAAAACGGGGTAAAATCACCCTGACCAGCAACGGTGGTTGAAAACACTGGGCAGTACAGTCGACGACCGATTTTTCGGACACCCAATTTTTCGGACATGCTTGATTATTCGGACTTTTTCCCGGCCCTAGGACATACCTTATAAAGTCAATGTATTACGCTGCTCAAAATTTCGGACACTCTAAGGAGGGCTATTTGATTTTTCGGACATTCCAAGCGTCAGCCGGGCCAACTGCCACACATTTTGAGCGGTGTCGCTGCCATCTTGTTTGTTTACTTTTTCCTTCAATGACCTCGAAACCGGTGCCGGGCCTTGCGTGCTGCCCCTTAGCTAAACACGCTGGATCGAAGCTATAATATTTGCCTAGCAGCTTTCGTTTCCAGGACGTCGCTGCCGGAGTGCTTTTTTTTTTTCTTTTAGCGTGATCGCTTCTACTGCCTGTTCCTCTATGTGTTTGCCGTGTAGGCCTCACCGTGGTCATGCTGATGCGAGAACTACGTTCTGTCGCTACTGTGGCTCGCATTTTATTGAATCGGCTTCAGTTCTGTTTCAGGATTTTGTAAGATTTTTTTTTTTTCGTGCAACGCGACAGCGCACTCAACGGAGTCGGTGTTGTGATTCAGTGTTTGGTGGTTGTGGTGTGCCTCGACAGTAGGAAAACCTACTCTGTCGATTTGCTTGAAGCACTTAGTACCCTCGCCGTTGCGTAGAAGTCTGTAGCACCCACAACGCTGCGCAGTTGCTTCCGCGACGCGGGATTTGTGCTGAATGACGAGTCGGCTGCCTTGGACGAGGAGAGCGTCATCGAGCAGTTGTCGGGCAGTGAACAGTTCATTCACGACCTTCGCACTGCTGGTGTCGAAATTCCATCGGCCGTCTCGTTTTCAAATTTCACAGACGTGGACCACCAGTTGGAACTGTGCTCTGGGCTCATAGATACAGGAATTATTCGCCAAGTGCTTGTGGAGTCTGAGAGCGAGGACGATGATGATGACACCTGCAGCAGTGCAGCTGACGCAAGCTGAGATGATGCAAGCGAAATTCAGGTGGACCTTTTAGCACGGAAGCGGAGCGTGGTGCAGAAAAGCATTCATGACTTTTTTCGGCCTCAAAGTGAATAATAGGCAATAAATTGAGCTCTTTTGGTGCACACTTGTTTTTCCGGACATTTTCGTGGTCAGTTGAGAGTCCGAAAAATCGGTCGTTGACTGTAGATGGCAGCTGCAGTAGTGGAGGTAGCCTCCTCTCGGTTCTTCGGGGCCTGAGACTTGCACTTAGAGCAAAAGCTGCTAATTTGACCCCGTTTGGAAGTCCAGGTAATCCCGTTCTGTCTTATACCTGATGCCAAATGAAAGGGGGCATTATCTGCAAAACTGTGAAAATTAGCAGGTAGCCTGTGGGTCAAACATATTTCATAAATTACAAACTATCTCATATACTAAGCTCTCCTGAATAGTTGAAAGATAGAGTGACTAGTATGGACACTACAGCAGAGCTGTGAGGTAAGGGGTGTGGGTTATAGAAGGGAAGTAGATCAAATGACAACTAGAAGTGCCTGACATTGTGCATGTCAGATCCACACAGAGGGTATTGGCTTCAAGAAATGGGTTTATTCGCAGTGCACACACACCACCGGTACATAGGCACTCTTTACTGATGTGTTGGTCAGCTAATGTGTCGCACCAAATGTTACCTTCATGGCCTTTAATAGGCATAGGGCAAGAGGACAAGGCTGCATCAAACACTAACAGTGTGGTGTGGAACACAAAAATTGCAACCTCCGTTGCATTTAATGTCATTAAAAGTTAGTGTGCCCATAAAGGTAGCAGTAAATGGTCAGAATGCTGAAGTTTTTAATTTAACTCCAGAGTTCAAGCTAGTTGTAGGAACTGCATTGCTCGTCACTTAGTTGTTTTGAACGACTGATTCTCTGCACTTCCCCTTTCAGGTGACAAAGTGGAGTTGAGAGAATATGAAGCGTCTGCCGAGGGCCACCTTCAGTCATGGCTAGGCCGTTTTGATGCCGCTACAGCCAAAGAACTCGACCGGATTGTTCTCGAACTGTGGAAGAAAGACAAGCATCACTTCTGAAGGAAGGCCGACTGCCAGAGGATAATGCCATTTCTATTCCAATGTGGCATTCTTCAGAAATATAATACGAGGTGTACAACTTCGCGTGCGTCAGACAATTATTAAACTATTGTTTTGTACGTTTCAGACCTGGTGCTATGACTGACTTTAACGTGCTGAACTTTTAGATTGAAAGACGTACAGTGGATGAGGTGGTGGTTGAGGGAATTGCTCCGATACCCTCTTTAAGTTGAAGTTTGGACATAATCTGGTGTTGAACCATAAAAGGGAAGTTGAAGGAACCTTATATCATTGTTCAACCAGTGATGATTCTGGTTACATCAGGATATCGACAGACACGGCATCACCTTGCACACCAAAGGTAGGATGGTAATTATTATTCAGTATGTTGCTGATGGCTGTTGAAGCCTGATTCTCAAAGTCAGGTTTTCGTTAGTCCGGTCGCACTAGAATCTGATAGAGGGTGTAGTTTTTGCTTTGGTTTCTTTTCAAAATCTGGGGATGATGCCATGGGCCCCTGCTCCAAGTTATCATTGGGTGGAGGAGACGGAGTCGCCTTTAAAAAGTGGGCCTACCAAACCGTGAGGACACTTATGTCCACTTTCATACAACTTGGCATCATGGCTTGCTTCACTGCAAGTGGGTGACAGCAATGGTTTGAAAAAAAAAATGAAAACTGATCAACGGCGTAGGTAAGCAACCAGTGTGAGCCGATGGTTGCTTCTCGTTGACGCTGCCTTAGCTCTCTATCCACTGTGGCCCTTCATGCACTAACGTTTTAGAGACTGCTGTTTCTAAAGTTGAAGGTTCGCTCTCTACGCGTGGTCCCCGGCACCGCTCTCACTGATGTGAAGCAATCATCGCCCAGCACACTCTGGTCTTACAAATCCGGCAGTCAAATTCTACATCAGTGGCAGTACAACCTAGTGTTCTCTATGCTGACGTTGAGCCTCACGAATGGGATGAGTGTCCTCCGTACCACCCTTAGCACTGCTGCACTACAGCTGCTGTGTCACCTGCATGAGCTGGTTTTTCGGTTTTGCTTTTCCTGGTCACCTGCAAAAGGATGCTTGGCTGAGCTCCCTTTGGCCGAGAACTTTCGCTTCCGACCTGCAGCCACTTGCCTAGGGTTGATGGAGGGTAAAAGCAAGGCATTCATGTGCTGTGCGATGTCAGTGCGTGTTGAGAAACTCCTGGTGATCAAAATTTCCAGAGCCATCCACTATGGCATCTGTCGTAGCTCTAGTTGCTTTGGGATGGTAACCCCATAATCTAAACAAATGAAGCTAGGCTGGGCAATAAATGTCTGGCAGCACTCACATCAGCCATAACGACACTCGAGAGCCCAGCACAAAGCTGATAGTATTGGTGAGGAAAGGAGGAGGCAAAGGCACTAAGTTGTAAAACCATTCTGCTTTTTTTTTTTTCTCTGGTGTTGGCAGGGTTCCCACTTTCTACTGCTGCTCCCTTTTGTCACTGCCCCCAGTGATGCTGCCCTTATGTCAAACTGTCAAAAGAGAGAAATGGCAGCACCCTGAGAAAGATCAGGGAAATTGTGCCAAACAGCTCCAAACTTACTGCTCTGGAATTGCCAGCACTGTGCTTTGGCAATCGATGGAGATGTAACCTTGGCTGTCTACGTTTCAAAATGTCAATGTCCGTTGAAGCCCTTTATAACAAACGCTGCTATTGTGTATAAGCACGCGAATGCTACCATCCGATTGGTCCCGAAAAGTTGACAAGCATTGCTAACTGCTACCATTTTCTCTCCATTAAAACAATGGCAGGGTCAAGCCGAATTGTTCAGCAAAAGCTCTCTTCTGATTGGTTTAGCAGCTTGCTATCGTTCTCGTCGAGTTCAATGCTCATGTTATGTAATACAACGTAACTTGATCACATTCTATTGATGCAAAAAACCAGGCTCACTCCATCTTGAACCTGACTACGCTCAACCGTTGTACAGTTACCACGTAATACCTACGTCACTATTTCCATAAACTTTGTCCAGCACTTGCAAGCAAACGTCAATGTCAAAGGGTCATGTCCACCACGATGGACAGTTGTCACTAGGTTGATTCATTGGCAGACATGGTATGCTATACTACGGTTTGGTTTAACATAAGGCACGTTGTTACTATCCTATACTGATAAAGTGAATTCAAGCTCCGGCTTCACATGCCACCTGGTGTTTCAGCTTTGGTCATAAAGTAAATGGAGCTTAAGCTCTAAACGCAAGAGCATTGTTTGTTAACGAACACACTCAGTGGCCACTTAGCATCAAGCGTTACTGCAGTCCTTGGTGGCCTCTTTGCGCTGTGGATGGGCTGCTATAACCGGGCGTGCGAGAGAAGCCTGAACTGGACGGCCTCTGGTGAAACGGCACGAGCGACGGCATCGCGTTTGATCCCGTAATTACGGCAACGAACTGCCAAGGAGTGGAAATTGAGATTGGGGGAGGTGCACCGCAACAGCCATCGTCTGCCATGGTCGATGCGGCGACAAGTGCAATGACGTCATGTGCAACAGATACCACAGTGGCAAAGAGACTTTGCCGCAAAGGGCGAAGGCCCCTAGATTCCTTGCCCCGGAGGGCTGGAAGCGGCCGCGGCCCTCGCGGTATATTGCGACTGTAGGAATTAGGAAAAGAGAAACACCAACCTTTCAACTGGCTCTATAGCTGAGATACCACAGCTTCCTTGTGCGGACAGAGAATTGAGATGAGAGAAAAAAATCTGACTTGCCTTCGTCTCCCTCAGAAGCGATGGTGAGTTATTTGACGCCCTTAAAAACGATTATGTTTCAAGGCCAACATGTGCTCATTTCGATGGGAGTGGTCAGCGAGTGCTTGGCTAGGGGTTTCATCTTATGGTCACTGCCAAACTGAAAAATCGACCATGGTTCTGCGGTGGTTCAACGCCGACGTGCGACATGGCTGACATTGGCCCAAGCTTGGCCAGCAAGGGTGGGCCAAGCTGGATTTGGTTACTGACCTTAGACTCCCAGTAAAAAAAAAATCGATTGGTCCAATTGGGACGACCAGTCAGATTGAACTGGTTTTGCCAATCCCAAAAGGTTTGTTCAATGGGTCCTGTTCAACCCAACTGGTTTCTTCACTCCCAATTGGGAAGCCCAAATGGTTTCTTCAATCCTAGTTGGGATGCCCAGTTAGTTTCTTCACTCGCAGTTGGGCGCCCCAATTGGGAGTAAAGAAACCAACAATGTATCCCAATAGGGATTAAATAAACCCATTGGGCTAACTGGGAATGCCAATTGGGTTGCGTTTAATCCCAATTGGGAGTAACGAGACCATTTGGGCTTCCCATTGATCCAAAGGAAGCATTTCCAATTGGGAAAGTCGTCAGTGATATCCTTGACTTAGATGTGTACATATATGCATACCTCTATAAAGAGACAACAGTGAAAATTTTAAGTTCTTAAAAAAAGTATATGCTGCTTAATCTTATTGATTTTATCATGTCCACTGTAACTGCAGGTATAAGTAAATAAGTTAACTGTGAATAACAGAGATGCGTCACTGCTCCCAGCAGCACAGTTCAACAAATGGAGTATATAAGTCTGCAAAGTGTCCTGTGGATATATTGAATCTGTGTTAGTTCTGTGTGTGTGATGCATGCTTGTCTCATGATTTCTGTAAAAACTTGTAATTTCATTCACTTGTACAAAAGTCGGCTCCCCTGTAACTGCTCGACAGAAAACATTGAATTGCATCTCCATTCTTTTTTTTTCAGCTATGTGAATTCAAACCATTTGGGCTCAGTGGGTATGCCATTTGAATTCAATTGGTAAACCATTTGGTCTTCTTGGGTGACCAATTATTTCTAATTGGAAGCACCAATTCATATCAAATGGTCAGGCCCAACGGGTGGCAAAAACACAATTGGTTTTTCACCAATTCATTTCAGTTGGGAAATTCCCAATTGGACCCATTGATTTTTTTAGCGTAGAAATAATATAAACAGGCGTAATAGTTGTAGCACTGGAAAGTGACAGTTCCAGTGATCACAAAATCTTAGCTTTATCAATCGTTATTCGTATATGATAACGAGTAGCAATTTAAGTCAATTTCGAGCAATAACATCCCTTGTTTTTTTGTTAGCTCGCGTGTGCCCAGCCTCAGAAGTTGAAGTTCGTAAACTACAAAAGTAAGGAAAAATGAGTGACCGTCAAATTCTTTCAGCTATGTGAATTCAAACCATTTGGGCTCAGTGGGTATGCCATTTGAATTCAATTGGTAAACCATTTGGTCTTCTTGGGTGACCAATTATTTCTAATTGGAAGCACCAATTCATATCAAATGGTCAGGCCCAACGGGTGGCAAAAACACAATTGGTTTTTCACCAATTCATTTCAGTTGGGAAATTCCCAATTGGACCCATTGATTTTTTTACTGGGCTGGCCGACCTGGGTCGGCCTTATGTAGGCCCGTCGTCGACAGGCAACTTGTCGAACCGGCAGCCCACGCACAGTTTGCCAAGGTGGGGGCGATGTTTGGCCAAGGTCAGAGGCTGACCTGGCAGAAAATGCCCAGCCTAGCAATGCGAATTGTTGCCAGAACGATTACGTGTCAGTCCGTAACGTTGCCAATGAGAACACGCACGTTCTCCACTAAAATATTGATGACCCTTCGAATATTCTACATGTGCTTTTTAACAGCAGATTGCCAAGAGCAGATGTCTGGCAGAAAACATAACAAGCATTTCTATGGTCACCAGGTCCATCATGCAAACCGCACAACAATGCACCAAAAAACACTACGAAACGAGACACCCCTTACAATAACTTTCAGCGAACGCGCTTATGTTCCCCACGCGAGGAACTCATTTCAGAGCCAGAGACCATCGCAAGTCTAAAGAAGTTATTTCAATCATATTTTAAGCCTGCGATGGCAAAATGGAAAATAAAAAAGTATGTTCATGTTGGTGATAATTTTTATTTAAAAACTTAGCTTTGCAGCCTCTGTGTGAACATTATGCAAATGCATTCTCTAAAAACAGTAAGAAAAAAAAAGAGGAACAGGAAACAAACAGACTACAAAGGGGACGAACGATAACACACGAGGCCACACCAACACACCAGTCGGATATGCAAAATAAAAATTGGCTGGGGCTTAGCTTTCGTTAAGCCTGGTAGGTTGCAAAAGCAATATATCTTGGCTACGCCTTGTCATGGCTTGTGGTTCTTCATTGGTGATATGAACACGTGGATACAGAGTCCGCTTCGCTGTTCAGAGCATCCATCATATACCAGTCTGGATTATCGTCAGATGAGTAGCATTCACGAGAAGATCGACGAGCCCGCCTAGCTGCATCTTGAGCACGCCGTCGAGCGAGACGCTCTTTACGCTGTTCATCTGTCTCCGTAGCTCGTCGTTGCTTCCTAGCAGCAGCAAGGCGACGCGTCTTCTCTTGCGGAGGCATGGCGACTAACTTGGCAGACGGTGCCACCTACCTCTCTATTGTGACGCCAAAGCGAGCATAGCGCCTCCAACAGAAGGAATCGAATGCGCCTCGTCTTCTCTTCACGCGTGGCTACCGGCCGCCGCTACGCGACGACTCGACTTGCTAGCCCGTCTCTCGCTCCTGGTATGACGTCAGAGGTCTAGCGCGCAGCGCCTCTAGCGGGAGGAGTGCGGCGCGCCGTGGCTACCGTCCGCCGCTACGCGACGACTCGACTTGGTAGCCCGTCTCTGCCAGTCTCTCATCCTGGTATGACATCAGAGGCCATTCTAAAGGTCAAACGTGGCTACCGGCCGCTGCTAAGCGAAAGGCCGTCCATGAGCGTAGTAGTGAACAGTCCAAGTCCGGAGAGGCTGCTCGATACTCGAGATGTCTAAGTTATACCGTCCGCTCACACCAGTGCACGGTGGCCGCGCGAGAGTACTCAAGTTCCTTCTTCGCGCAGTGCTCGCATCAGCGAGCGATGTTGATCAGCAGGTAGCGCGTGGTAGCGCGTGTTGTTGATCATCTGGTCGAAATTCGAGGGGTGGGGCATGATACCCAAGGCCTCGCTTTCGGTCGGCGTAGACGTCGTTGGCTGCTCAAATTTTGGCTCCATGGGGCTTGTCCTCATCCTCTTTTCCACGGCCCTTATTGCTCGAAGGAGTCATCAGCATTAATAATTCCCACATTCCCGGACTGATCTCCCTGCTCACCCTCGCCGCTGCTGCCCTCCTCAGTCTTGATCTCATTTTTGGTCACTATCCAACGCCTTCCGTTTTCGTGAGCTCCTGTAGCTCAGGCGTGAGCTGGGACTTGTGTACATTCATGGTTGGTCCTTTCTGCCCGGCATCTCTATCGAACGCCTGGTCTATATGTCGCCGCATGAAACCTCTTGTAATGACGAGATAAACGGCAGCATTTTTTCTTGCTTATTGTGAATACAAGCGTATTCGTCGCCACGTCGATAAGGCGGCCGGATCTGCTCGTCAAAGCAAAGATTGCAGCGTTTTGTTTTATTTTTTTTTGCTCCTTTTCTCCGGTGCCGGCCGCACCTCGAGCCCGCTCAGAATTCGGCAGTTTATTCGTTTTTATCTCCTCTCAGGTGTTTTGAAGACTTTGAAGACGAGACAATAGCTGCGCTCCCCTCTACACGAGATGAAGGCCAGTTTCCCGGAAACACTGCGGCACAGCTTTCTCGGTGGTCCCCCCACGCGGCGCCGCTTGCGAAGGAACGCGAGCTGGTAATGGAGCTGTTCGACACACGTCGTCTCGAAGACGCCCCAGCTGCGCTCTATTCAGTTCGAAAATTGGGAGTGCACCCCACAAAATTTTGCAGTAGACCTTCATCGATGGCCTCCCGCTGCGCGGCTAAAGCAGGGACGATGCAGTCGTTTCGAGTTTTCTCCCAAGCGCAAGCTTGATCCGGGGCCTCGGCCTCCAGGGTCTCGGCCTGCCCCAGGTTCTGAGCCAGGCGAGCTTCCGCATCCTGCCGCTGGCGCTCCAGGGTTTCCCTGTGGGAGTGCTTCAGCTCCTCCTCTCGCGAACGCACCTGTTCACGCACGTACCGAGGCCCACGCCCGCTGTAGCTCAACCTGCAGCTGGTGCACCCTCTGCTGCAACTGCTGTGCCAACTGCTCATCATAAAGCTTTCGGTGGGCCTTGAAGCTATTCTCTTGTTGCTGCACCTTGCTCAGTTGCTCGTCCATTTCCTGCCTCAACTCCTTGACCTAGGAGGCAATAGAGACGGTGCGCTCTCCGGGTCGCGCTCCCGCTCGGCCAGTTGCCTCCGCAAGTGGTCCTCTTGGTCGGGGCCCCGCTTACACCACTTGCCAGCCGCCTCGACGGCGAGGCTCAAAGCGGCGGGGATTGAATCAGGGCGCCCGAGGCTGACCTGGCGCAGGACCTCGAGATCTAGGACCACGTCCATAAGGGCTTTAGTGCCGACCAGGGCCACGACAGTCTGTGGCGCACACAGCAGCGACTGCAACGCCAACCGCTGGGCATTCTATAATATGCTGCGTAATTTGATCATAGCATGCGCTCTCTGCTCCCTCGGTTACAGTGTACTAGAATACTTGGTCGTCGATGTACCATATATGGTTGCTCGGTGGTAGAGATCGCGAGCCAACTCGTGGGCCTCTTCGTTCTCGGTGACGGCTGCGTACGGCGGTGTCCAATTATGATCGAATTTTTCCTGTCCAACTTTCTCTGGCCTAGCAATTTGGGTCGCAGCGGGAGAGATTCTCCCCTTGCTAATGTTTTGGATGGTAGTATTGCTGTCGCTTATATAGTTTTGCTTCCGTTCCTACGCCAGCCATCGCTATCATCTTTTATTGCTTTTATGTTCCGCTCGCCCTGTCACCCTGTCACAGACCACCTCCAACAACCTTATTTAGGTGCCGAGTGCTTCAGATGCACGTGTGCTCAGCGCGAGGCACTTGCACTCCAGCGATCAGAGTCCCTTCCGCTTTCGGTCGCTTACCGCCACTCTGTGCGCTGGCGAAGTCCATACGCGGCCCGACCAAGAGCGCTGTGCCCCTGAATGACGGGAGCACACCAGGCACAGTCGTTCTGAGGAACGCAGTGGAAGAGGGTGTGTGGTGCGTCTGCGGCGCGCTAAAGGCCGAAGTGCAGGCGTCGTGTGCGTTGCCAACCTCGCATCAAAGCGGACGCGTTCGAGCCAGCGCCCCGTCGACGACCATCTTTCACCGTGTCTGCCTGCTTAACCTTGCCTTTTCTTGTCCTGTCTTAGCACGCTTTGTTTATTTGCCGAACTGGTTAAGATTGTTTCTTTTGTTTACACTCCTTGTCGCGTTTTGTGTTTGCCTATGCTTTGCATTTTACTCTTGTTCTTTTAATTCTGAACTTTGTTCTTCCCGCTAATCATTAAATGTTTTGTATAGCCTCCGCACTCTCGGAATTCCTTCTGACTCATCAACGCATCGACACACGTGAACCCTACACGGGCAGACCGGCCTAATAAATTGTGTTGTCAAACGCTGATTTCGAGCTCAGGTGCTGGCGTAAAGCAGCCGGCCAGCTTTTCGAAGTTTTCACCCGGATTTGTTCTCTGAATCAAGTGGCGGAATACGCAAGGACCACGGCGATACCAATTTTGGGCAAGTGGACCTCTTATTCGCCATTTTTTGGCTTTTCAAGACCCGTGTCGCTCGTGGAGTAGCTAAGCCTAACGGACGCTTCGACGAGCTAAGCCTAGGGAGCCGACCGCGTCCTCGCGGGCCCTACCCGAGGCCGCTCGCTGTCGAAGAATTTAAGCATGGAGGCCCCACGGGCAACGGTTGTAGCGTCTGCGGAGACGCCGGCAGAAGAGAGAAGTACCGAGGGAACGCTACGGCATAGCAAACATGACACAACCACGGGAAGCGGTTGCAGCATCGGCGGAGACGCCAGCAGAAAGAAGAAACGGAGCCGTATCAGCCGCGGCAACTACCGGAAGTGACGAACAGTCAACATTGTCGGCTGCAAATCAAGAAGAAAAAAGTGCTCCCAACGCTGGCGAAGAGGATGATGAAAAGATGGACGTCGGCGCTTTCGACGATAAAGGGAAAGACCAAGTCGGCTGGTGCCGCTCCATAGGCGGCAGATACGTCCCAGAGGAAAAAGTGGCAGAAGTATTAGTAAGAAGAAGGGAACGAAAAACACTAAACCTGAAGAAAAACGAAGCCATGGCAGAGAGGATGGTCGACAGGCTGCAAGTTCGCCTGCCATCGGGAACAGAGAAGATTGTCCTACGACCAGCGGGAGGAATCGACAACATAAAGAAGAAGCTGGGGGTTTTTGCTGGAGACGCTATACTGGAGGCGGCCGGTCTATCCCCCATGGCAGAAGAGGACATTGTCTTCAACAAAAACAACCAGACGATCCTAATATCAACCCCGGACAAGGAAAGGGCAGAGGCTTTCGCCAAAATCAAGAACACAAAAAGGCACAGTTTGAGGCGACATTTAAGAAAGCGTTGAGGACAGCAAAATCATGCCCTCTGCTCATAGTGGGGGATTTTAACTCAAATCATCACGAATGGGGCTACCCCAAAATTGATAGGAAAGGTAGAATGCTGTGGGAAGCGATTCAGAAGACAGGACTCTCGCTATTCACGGATACGAACGAGCCAACCAGAACGGGCAACAGCATCTGCTGTGACACATCAACGAACCTAAAAATAGGACACAGGACGGGCAAAACGTCGTAGAAGAACACGGGCGAAAATCTTGGCAGCGATCACTTTATAATCGAAATCCAAATTCATAGCAAACTAGGGGTGCCCATACATAATTCAAAACAGGCCACCGCAACTGATTGGGGAATTCAGGGATATCAGATCAACAGCAGACTTAGGCGAAATCGGAAACATAATAGAGTGGACGTCAACCGTTCTCTCACACTTAAAACAGGCCACCGAAACAATAGAGGGAGATGACCTCTCATTCCGATTAGACAACAAACTTAGAAATATGTGGAACCGAAAAACAAAAACCGAAAGCGCCAGAAATGGAAAGGAAGAAAATAGCCGAGCACAATAGAGAAATAGAGAGCTACGCATTCAAACTAGAAGAGAAAAGGTGGGATCAAAAATGTGACGAGCTAGAGAAGAATATGAGCCATCCCAACACGTGGCGGATGCTGCGTCACCTCATAGACCCCACCTGCCCCACCAACACCAAAACCCACGCCAACATTGAGCAAATCAAGGCCAGATACAAATTTGACGGAACCGATGAACAGCTCATCGACCGACTTAAAGACATATATATAGGCCCCGCACTCCCGGCAGTGGATAAAGAATATCAGGGGGCGGAGAATCCGCTACTGGATGAACCCATTCTAGTAGCAGAGGTCAGAGCCGCGCTCTTTGACCTCAAAAGAAACACAGCACCTGGGCCAGACAAGATAACCTACGGAATGCTTAGGAACTTAGACGACAACTCTATAGTTCACCTTACAGCCTATTTTAACAAAGTATGGGAATCCGGGGACGTCCCTAAACACTGGAAACATGCCAACATAATTTTAATCCTTAAGAAGGGTAAAATTCCGGGTATAGAAAATCTCAGGCCAATTTCACTGACCTCGTGTCTAGGCACATTAATGGAGAAGGTAATTCGGACGCGACTAACTCGATTCGCGGAAGAAAACAGCATCTGGCCCCACGAGATGGTAGGTTTTAGACCACACCTTAGTGCTCAAGATACCATGCTAAGGCTCAAACACGCTATAATAGACAAACAAAAGACCAAAGATACAAGAGCAATATTGGGCATAGACTTAACCAAAGCGTTTGATAATGTCAGCCACTCGGCAATCCTTGACGGCCTGTCAGATATTAGCGTAGGGAAGATGATTACGTCAAATCATTTCTCAAAGACAGAACAGCAACTCTGCATATGCAGAGCCTCAGCTCGGAAGAGATAAAATTAGGAAACAGGGGCACCCCACAAGGGGCCATCTTATCCACCTTCCTATTTAATCTAGTTATGAAAGACCTCCCGCGCAAATTAGGAAGCATCGAAGGGCTAAAAACGAGCGTCTACGCAGACGACGTCAACGTTTGGCTCAATGAGGGTAGCGATGCGTCTATCGAGGAAAGGCTCCAGCGGGCAGCCGACATCATAGACCTCCATGCCAAAAATAAGGGGCTGAGCTGCTCCCCGACGAAGTCGGAACTACTAATCATCAGACCTCGGACGAGGACAGCCAACGCATCTCCTCCCAGAATCTCGATAGAATTGAACGGGAAAGAAATTGTGCAAGTAGATGAGATCCGAATTCTGGGCATGCTCATAAGCAAAACAGGAAACAATCCCACGACTCTATAGTCGTGGGATTGTTAAGCTAGACGCGCATGCAAACCAAGTGGTAGGCATCATTAGAAGAATCTCGGCCAGAGGTAGAGGGCTAAAGGAGAAGAACAAGTTGAGGCATGGTCCAGGCCTTTATTTTGAGTCGGATCTGCTACTCAACCCCATTCATTAACATCAAAAAAGCAGACAAAACAAGTTAGACGCCATAATAAGGAAATGCACGAAACGAGCACTGGGACTCCCAATCTCGACCTCAACCCTGGCACTAAAGGGAATGGGGGTGCATAACACATGGGAAGAGTTAGCGGAAGCAACGCGCAACTCGAACGCCTAAGTCTAACTGAGACAGGGCAGCAAATTCTAAGCTGGGTAGGACTACAAGGGAACAGAGGCACTAAACACCAGACGTTCCACATTGAGTCCAAAATTAGGAAAGCCCTCACGATCTCACCGATACCCAAGAACATGCACCCACAACACGATCAGGAAAGACGCCAGCACAGAGCCAAACACTTGGTAACAAAACTAAGCAGAATGCCACCCGAGACGGTTGCCTACACAGACGCCGCTTTTGACGATGACGGGAACTCTGTCTCGGTGATAGTCGACGGGTCCGGAATAGAGCAAGGCAAGATATATACAAGCGGAGTAGACGCCACGGCAGCGGAGGAAGCGGCGATCGCCCTAGCATGCGTTAGTACGAACGCGAAGGTGATCATCAGTGACAGCAAACTAGCAATAAGGAATTTCTGCAAAGGCAAAGTATCACACTACGCGTTGAACATATTATCGAAAAGCAACATAGACAGAGGGATCACCCTAACCTGGGCCCCCGCTCACACCAACATACCAGGAAACGAAGCGGCCAACGCCCTTGCCCGAGCGCTCATTATCCGGGGGGGGACGCCGGCCTCAACCTAACTTTAAGGTCTAGACGCTCGCGACCTACAATGAAGTCATTGAGCACTACAAGTTAGCACGGCTGAAATATCCACCCCCAGATAGGTCCCTCACATCCACAGAGGCAGTCACCTGGCGCCGCCTGCAAGCCAAGAACCACATGTCTCCCAGATGGAGATACCTCACGCAAACTGGAAATCCGGAGGACCAATTCTGCAGATTATGTAGCGATATAGGAACTTTAAAACATATCCTCTGGGAGTGCAGCCACTCCCCGGGCTACAATTTATTCAAGGACGCAGAAGCATGGGAGACCGCGCTTCATAGCGAAGACCCGGCGACACAGGCCAACATTGTCCGTCTGCAACCGAAGCGGCGAACCGCTTTGTCTACTAGCCCCTGCCTCTTGGGGTGACATCGGGCTCCCTGGACGCCTGCGAGCGGTGCCGGAGCTCCGGTGTCGCCTCTTCCGGACAATAAAAGTTTTCACCACCACCTGTGCCTTCACGGCTTGCGTCTGGCAGCCGTTGGACAGAGCAGTTTGTGACAATAATTGGCGTCCTGTGCTCATTCCACACGCCTGGCGGTGTCACCAAGAATCACATTATGTTATATGTTTAATTTTTCCTCCGCAGTAATGGATAGGTGAATTTCCAAGTGCGCTTTGCCATACAAAAATCTTTCCCAAACCAGGATGGAGGATCTGCCTTTAAAAGATTTGTGAGAGCTACTGAACAGGCGCCAATAGTGTGGATGCAAAGTACTTTGAAAGAATCAAACAAAAACGAGCTGTCTTTCTATTGGTTGCGGTGTGAACGTATAATAGGCCAACTTGTTTTGGGTGATACTGCTATGTGGGGACGTGCACTTGCGGAATTTCACAGTGCCACACTGCCACATGGCAATATCTTATATCCCTTTCCCCAGCGGTGCAGCACTTTCTCGTCAGTTATTTTAGTTTTGGAGCAAGTGTAGTTGAGGTGTGCTCCGCCATACCTCAAGAACAAGAAGGTCCCTGAACAATTTCTTTTATTCTTATAACAACTTTACGACTGCCACAACTACCAATAACTTACATACGGGAGAGCAAAGAAACGTGAGGAGCAAAAAACGAAAAAATGCGCTCACGCCTCAAAGTAATTATAGCGTGGAAGGTACTAGCACGGAAGCAGCGAATATTTCTCGTGCATTGCAAAGCAGGCTTGAAATCTAAGTACGTTTAATGAGAATAGCACACTACAGGAATAAAATAAACTTGGCAGGCATCAACGGCAACACACACACACAAAAAAAAGAGAAGGCGAATAAAAACTGCAAGGCTTCTGGGCCGAATGAGCAGAAGTTGATGCCTGGGAATGGTAGGCCTTCGAAAACAAGCCTGTCATGGTTTGCATAAGCCCGTTAATCTTTATTTCGCTGACAGCTTGGACGAACAGATCCGTACCAACGTCGTCGCCTGACTGTCATGCGCGGAGTGCTCACAAGTGAAGATTTCCCCGGAGTACTTCTTCCTGTTCCTGCGGGCCCAGGCTGCTATTAATGCGCTCGGGATGCAGGCGAATGTGCCACTTCGAGGCTTATAATGGTGGTGAGCTTCAAACTTTTGTTCAGCCAGAAAAACATTAACGCCAAAATTGTTGGAGAGTGACAGTAGCCTCCGTTTCGCTCATCATTAACGCTTTTTTTCTGAAGGAGTAAATTTTCTGCATTTGCAAAACGATGCTTGATTTGAGTAGGTTTTTAGTCAAGAAAATAATGTATTGGTTTTGCATGCATTCGGGCTCTTCGATAAAAATTGTCTATTATCTTATAATGTCCACTCGATCATGACGATACTACAGTCGGTATGATTAGGAAGAATAGGCTGCTATTGTCACACTAGCCTTCGCTAATAATAATAATAAAATAAATAATAAATTGGTTCACAGGAAGGGAAAGGCGCAGTAACTGTCACACTTGCTCTGTGGACACCCGAACCGCGCCGTAAGGGAAGGGAGGAAGGTGGGAATGAAAGTGGAAAGAGAGAAAGAGGAGCCGTAGTGGAGGGCTACGGAGTAATTTCGACCACCTGGGGATCTTTAACGTGCGCTGACATCGCACAGCACACGACGCCACTTCGTTTCGCCTCCATCGAAACGCAGCCGCCGCGGTCGGGTTCGAACCCGGGAACTCCGGCACAGTAGTCGGGCGTCTTACCACTGCACCACCCCGGCGGGGCAAGCCTTCGCTAGCAGAGATCTGTTCCTCTAATAAAAAAAAACAACAACACTTTTTTGATATTCAGGCAGGGAAATGTTCTCTTGAAAGCAGTCTCCAGAACTATGTTCCTTTCTATCAATGGCGGCATTCAGGTGAATTCAATGCGCTTGTGGGGCTGTGGAGCTGGTTACGAGTGACAACGGCGACGACGACGCGTTTGATGTGGTTTGAGTATATGCAGCTAGTTCACCACGCTTTAAAAAAATGTCTCGCATGTGCTGAAACGATGCCATTCGAGACACTTTTTTTAAAAGCGTGGTGAACTAGCTTTCTATACGCAAACCACATCAAAATGTGAGGCTTTTCTCTGTGAGTGTGTGAATTCTCGGTTACTGTCTATGTAACCATGCAGTTCGGTGTGGGCGCTCGCATTATTAATGAATTATCTTTGCAGGGCGTACCGTGAGTGGTAACGTCTCTCACTTGAGCTCTGAAGCGTTCCTTTCATAATTTATTCACAGGAATGGAAATGCACATTATCTGCCACATTTGTTTCTGTGGACACCTGATTCACGCTGTAAGGGAAGGAAAGAAAGTGGGAGCAAAAATGGAGCTGGTTGTTGTGGCTGTAGGAAGAAGGAAACGAAAATGCACGGGCCTGCTATTGGCTCTGTAGGTGAGCCACCTCCGCTGCCTCGTGCGGACAGAAGAGAGAAAAAAAGAAAAAGAAGAGTGAAAGAAAGACGCGCGCCCAACAGCCATCGTACACCACTTAAGCGGTGGCGGGTGCAATGACGGCCTACAACAGATAGAAATTCGGTGGCTGGCTAGCCCCCGCCGCAAGCGGCGTTGACCTGCCGTCCCAGCCCCGTAGGGCCAGGAACACCTTCACCACCTCCAACTCCTTTCTTTTCTTTTTTTTTTTTTGCGCAATGTTTCGCACTGATGAGGGCTATAGTAAAGAAAACGAAAATATTCTGCTACATTATTGTTTTTTTTTTGTATTGATTATTGACACAAGCTTCTAATTCCGTGCACTGTTGTGTGGGTCTCGTATTTTATGGGGCTGCACACTTTTATTACATAAATTTCTTTTGATTTTCTTCCCGGCTGTTCGTAACCGAAAAAGGAACGCTACTTTTGGAGAAGCCGCTTCGACAGATGAATTTAAATACGTTTGTCGTCTTCCGATATTATTGCCAGACGAGCCCAAATGCTGTGTTGATTCCCTGTCGAAGAAAGTCAAGTAAATATACATGATCCAAAGCGAATTGAGGGACCACATATTCGTGTACATAATCGCACGCACTAGCGAAATGGTGTTAGAAGTGTGAAGCTCAGACGACTAGTTGGAAAAGAGGTCTTAGCGATGACTTTATCGCACTTTGAGTTTGTCTTGTCGCAAAACACAAAATTATTGTTTACCATTCTTTTTCCCCACTAAGCTACTTTTACTGCGGGGCACAACAACCCCTGCCAACAGGACCGATACACACATTACAATAAATAGCCGTACGCGTACCGTTACGTGCTGATTGTGACGCACGCAGGAGGACAATATTTGCGAACCTGACCTCGGGCCAGTTGCAATGTAGATAATTTAATTAATGCATCCTTCTATCAAACAACGATGAAAAAAAAAAAAAAAAACGGCCCTTAACTCAATGAAATTGCAGGCGTGAAAATACGTCATATCGCTAATAACGCAGGGAAAGCAAAACCGTGGTAACCACCACATTACATAATATTATGGTAGCCAGATGATACGGTACATAAATGTATTAAATTATGAACATCTTACACCTCCTAAAAGCGTACTCTGCATTTCTAATCAGCCTAGATTGATCTTTTTTACTTGCATATTATTTCATTTTCAAGCCTGCACTCTTAAAGACATAGACACAAACATGTACCTCGTAAATGTATTTTCCGCACTTCTTTTTGCTTGTTTACCTTCATTGCACTGTGGTTTCCTGCTTCAATACCTATTTTCGTTCTGTGCCTTAAAGGAAAGTGAACTTGCCCTGAGTTTGCGCGAGGTAAAATTTCGGGGGTCCAGGCGGCCGAATTTTGAGGGTGCGGGCAAGCACTCTCTGGTGACATGTTCCGCGGACATATCTGTTATACTCACGAGTTTAAATAACGAAGGACTGCATCACTGCATGGGCGCTGCTCATTTCACTGCCTGGGGTCGGTATATATGCGCCCGGACAATGTAAAGTCGTGGCATCTGCGGTCAGCTCCGAGCGCGCTGCCGGACCTAATCGCGGAGGCAACGGCACAGCACACTGGCGCCTTTTACGTTTCGCTTCTATATGCGAACGTGGCTGGCACGGTTAGGTTCGAACATTAATTGGTACTTCGGTTAAGGCACTCCGAAAGTTGTGTATGATGCCTTCAATATTACATTCCCAGCGGCGGATGGTCTTTGCCCACATCGATGGAGGCTAAAGGAAGCCGCCGCGTGCGTGGGTTTAAATGAAGCCCTCCATTTTACAGGCCAAGTTGCTTTATCGCTAACCCTCATAAGCAAGACCAAATAAACTTAATTAGCGCGAACACGCCGGCGAGAACACGCAAGTTCTCTATTCCACAAGCTCCTGCTCGCAACGCTGGGCGAAAGAACGGTTGCGGACAAGTTTCTGCAACCATGTGGTTCAGGCTACAAGCACGCGGCAGTCACCTTAGCCATCATACGTTAGTGAGCGTCCACTTCGAAACAGCTCTTCATGATGTTTTCCACAGAAAGCTCATGCTCCCTAAGCGGACTAAACAGGCAGCATACCTGCCACTCAGGCAGACATGATCGTGCTCTTTGCTCCGTGACGCCGAGCCCGAGCCTGGCCGAAGATTGCAAGATAGCGAACGAAACTGAAAAGTTCACTTGCAGTAAGCGTCAGCACGAGCACACGGCGACCCGTTTACGCGCGGGATGACGAAAGTGGCGCGAAGCGCTTCATCACGATAAGCCATGGGCGCGTTTCCCGATGGCCACGAATCAGAGCGCCTTATCAGCAATACGACTTCGTTTTGTTGCGCTCCTTAGTGCTCTTCCTTTTTTGTCTCGCTTAAACGAAACGAAAGCTCACAGATTTCGAAGCTCCGTTAAAATGGACTATGGCGACTGCGACACCTAATTTCTGCAGTCCAGAAGGCAGCGGATAATTAATGTCAGTTAGACGCGAATCAAGGACACGCAAAGTTTGTGCCACTACGGCACCAAGGTAACGTCCTGCAGACGGCCTAGGTAAGTGCTGACGGCTTGGAAACGTTGCGCGTTGTTTCAAATCGCGACGGCTCGTCTCAAGTAGATAGTATCGTTTCCCCAACTCGTGCTAACCAAACCACCTCCACACATTCATGATATGCTGTGGGTTGTCTGTGGGCAGTTTTGTTTGCTCGTTGTTGCAAACTTTTTCGCAAAAGCAGCCCTATAGGAAGCGCAGTCTCTGCTCTAAGCAAAGAACTAAGGGATGCTGGACGCAAGTACCCAGGTTCTATTCTGGTCGCGGCGGCCCCTTTTCGATGGAGATAAAAATCGTGTCTCCCATGCGCTGCGCGAAGTCAGTTCAAGAACACTTCAGGGTCTAAATTTCCCGAGATGTCCACAAAGGCATCCCCAGCCTGTGTCACGTTGCTGTGTTAATTCCTTTAAGACAATAGAAAACCGAATTGTGCAGACATATTAACTGTACTATTGGGCCCATTTTACTCTGTTTGATCTACTATTTGGTCTTTAATTAAAGCTGTACCCTGTTAGGATTCCAATCTATTTTTGAATTGATTATGTACCACTTAACTAAAACTTGTCATCTCAGCATATGATGTATCTGCTCGGTAACTCCTGATATTAGTCGATAATTCATATTATTTGTGTGCATGCGATTGTGGTTGTGTGCATTTTTCACAGCTGTGTTTTATATCTCGTAACTGTCCGTCATTCTAACATAATTCTTCAAAGAATAGATTGTTCAACTCTGGCAAAGTATATAAGTGGGCAGCGAAGAAGCCGCTGCACTGATTGACAATATATCTGGCTTCAAACGCACCATGAAACTGGTGACCAATGCAACGTTGCCCTTGGTATGGTGTGCTTTATGTGGATACTCGCCTGTGGCGCATGGAGCTTTACCAGGCGAGGCAAGTGATTTAAGCGACAGCTTATGTAATTTGCTCGGCTAAAAAGCCGTCGGCGTTGCAGTTGTAGTTGTCGGAACCGCTTGTCGGAAATAATCGGGGGGGGGGGGGGGGGAAGGGGGTAAAAAAATCTTGTCGTAGTAATTTGTCATTGATTATTGGTTGATTGTTGTGTGATATGCAATAACTATTAAATAAAATTGATTGCTTTATGAGCCACAAAATGGACACTAATAGCAAATCTATGTGGGCAGTTCCTACAGTCCACTTTTTTCTTTTAACATAAACAACTTGGTGTACAGATTAGTTAGCATGACCGGTTTTTGCTCTGCAATGTGGCGACCTTTAATGTCAATGTGATATGCGTGAATAAATCGCTTGTGATGAGAAATCTCTGAAAATGCTCAAGTAATGAACTCATACTTGTAACATACCTTGTGACCAACTTATATGTCACGCGCATCTTCGTATTTCTACTCAAAATGTTTAAAGAGTAGCTACTTTAAACAATTCATGCTGCCTTCGGGTTCAGAACTATACAGCGCATTAGTGACAAGAACAAGAAATGGGCACGCACACATAGGCACTGTGTTTCAATCCCTGTTTTTGTCCCTGTCACTATTACACTGTATATTTCGGTATCATGAACCAGCAAGTCAGGCACTATAAATTATCCCCATTGTTTTCTTAATTTTTATATTTCCTCACGTTATTTCTTCAGTGTTACATCCCCTCACGGTTAAGCCACTATCCCAGCTTGCCTTGTGCCTTTTCAGTGATATCGCGTCTTATTTCTTGAAATCACGAAACACACCGTAAATATCGCTTTATCGCCTAGCAAAATGTTATCTAATGATAAAAAGGTATTATTTAAGAAAAATATGCACACGTTACAATGCAAACCCTATTCCAAGGCTTATTCCTGGTGTCAACTCTTACTTTTTGCAATTCGCGGAGATCACGAACATTTATGATTGCATTCGTTCAACTGTTTACTCATATTTGTTATTTTTCGCATTTACGCATTTGTAGTCATATGATTAAACTGTTTGTTTCTGCATAGCTTTTATTATAGGGCAGCATTTGTGCAGCTTCCATTATTTCGAACTCGAGTGCCTCACTACACACAATGGTTGTGGTTCTTAATAGTTGTACGCTTCGGTCTTTCAAGATAGAATTCAAAGCTATAGAAAGCATAATAGGTTGAACTGAGACGTTTTCAAAAGGTTGTTTCCAAAAGTTTGACTTTCCGCAGGATGAAGTATTTGATTAGCTGAAAATAAAAATAAGAACAGCAGCAAGGAAATGTACAATGTTTTCGGAATGTGTAAAACAATGGAAAGCAATGGAAAGTCAAATTTATTTATGTTATTTGAAGCTCTGCCCAACGTTAAGGGATCGATTGTAAAAGTCATATAAGGAAGCGATCAAAACACCATTTAGGTTCTTGCTGTATGCGTACATATGTGACAATTAATTTTTTGTTCTAATTTTGCCGTTCTGTAAGTTTTTATGGGCGCCTGTACACCAACTTTATCCTGCTGTTGTCTCTTTATTTTATTTTCGAGGTCATTGAACGACGTGTCTCAGTAATGAACAATCATCCCAAGAAAACATTTTCATTTTTGGCCTGCTCGTCTGCTTTCGACCACATTTCTTTTTGATGCAAAACCTACATAAACCCTGCCATGATGGTTGTCATGCCCAACTGAAGAGAAGTCATGTCTAAACATTGGATTGCGAACTGAGGCTCACTTTGAACCGCCGTTCACTTTCCTTTGATGCTGTGTATTATCTTCTGCTCATCGTTCTACCTGATCAACATGATTCTAAATATTTCATCCTTCTATTCACGAAAGCCCTGCATGCTTGTTTCCTATAATTGCAAGTACTTCAGCAGCAGCTAGCAAGACAATTCTGAGCAGACGTGGGATCACGTAAACACTAGGCAATATACCTCTCAGTATCCAAGGTATGTCGACGGTGGAAACGAAATGTCTTTCTTTTATAAGAGCTCTTGTAATGCAGTTAATTGCTGCCTCAGAATGAATCAGCATTAGTATTCCCAGCACATAAAAGAAACTGCAGTGTGATTGCACTCAACTGTCAAGCACGTTTGGCTCCCCTGTTAGGCAGTGATGTCGAGCAACAATCGAGAAAATCAACCAAGGAAGTTGAGCACTCCTGTCGAGCAGCGACTTCGAGCAGTGAAGCCATCAAAAAAGCTCAACCACCAGGCAAGTTGGGCACCCCTGTCGGGCAGCGGTGTCGAGGAAAGAAGCCATCAGATAGGTTGAAACAATATCGCCCAGAATACGTGAAACGGTGCTCTAGTTGCATGCATGTTCGACATAAAACCATTACAATTTTGAACGGAACGTTGTTCTATATATTTACTTTTATGTGGAACACTGCCCCACATATATAGGCGGAACTAAAAAAAATGTTCTGCTTACTAAATGAAACTTTATGTAGAACCAGATTAAGGGTGTATGACACTTATGGTTAAGGGTATGATTAAGGGTGTACACACTGCAAGGGTGTATGACATCATTACACTGCTCAATCAGCACCCGAATCCGGCAGCGTCGAAAGTCTATGAAACGTACCGGCTCTAAACCCGCGTACAGAACACCCGCGAGAAGGTAAGCGAATACTTGGCGGAACTTTGCAAAATGCCGACAATTGTGGCTTCGGCAGCGCGTTGGAACGTAACCTGCGGGACAGATTTGTTATCGGTCTGCGAGAGAAGCTGGCTCATCGTGTACACCTTGCTAAACCGTAGTCTCTCACTCTTCAAAGTAGTAGACATCGCTACGTCGGCAGAGTTACGAAACAGAACGTTGACCGCCGCCATGCGAGCGCTTCGGAATCGGTGAAAGAAGTGAATGCAGTTCGTAGCTTTCATGAAGAAAAAACGAAGCACGCCAAGGCAGAGACGCCGCGTAAGTGCAATCGCTATGGCGATAGCTAAAATGACGCTCCTATGTACACACAAAACGTCGACATGCTTTAAGTGCCACAAGTAAGGTTATTTATCCACAGTTTGTTTCGGGGGTGGAAAAGGGAAAAATAACAAAGTTTCAGGCGAAGCGGTGTGGGGAAGCGGGTAACAACAGCATTGAAGCACTTTACATTTTTACAGTAACAAGCGAAGGTACTGTGGTTGAGCCGGTTCAAAAAGCGATGAAGTGCGGACTAGTGGGCCTCGGCATGCAGATTGATACGGGTTCGCCAGTCTTCATAATTCCTGTAGAAACCTAGAGTTGCCATGCTAGGCAGTGGCCATCATAGAATACCACAGACAAGGAGCTTCATTGCTACTTGGGAAAGTTACCTGTCGGCAGGTTGCAATACATGACAGCTCAGCGTCAGGACTACAAAGCTGCTGCTGAACTGCACTTCGTGAAGCGCGCAGCGCAAACAATGTGTGGTAGAGGCGTGATCCATAAGATTCATTTGCTGCCTGACCAGGAGGTAGGCTTAATATTGTCTCCAGACAGGAAAATTTCCCATGTCACAAAGCAGCTGGAAGAAAAATTCAAAGACCTTTTTCGGCCAGGCAAAGGGCTGATGAAGGGCCCTCCTGGTCGCATTGCTGGGAAGAAAGATGCAACTCCAAGATTCCTGAAAGCCCGTCCACTACCCTAAAGTCGGACTGGAACTGGACAGAATGTGTCAGCAAGGGATCCTATCTCCAGTCATTCACAGTCATTGGATAACGTCAATTGTCCCAGTGGTAAAAGAAGATGAAATATTGAGAATCTGTGGCGACTTCAAGGTCACAGTCGGCCCCGAGTGTGATGTCGACCAGTACCCGCTCCCGAAAATGGACGACATTGTTGCCTCTCTCAAGGATGGTTACTGGCTCTCAGGTTTTCAAAACTGGACCTAGATGAAGCCTACTGCTACATGCCACTGGACCAGCAAGTAAAGAAATATCTGTACTGAACACCCACAAAGGTCTATTTGCTTACAATAGGCTGCCATATAGCATTGCATCAGCCCCTGCCTTATTCCAAACGAAGGTGAAAGCTCTACTGAAAAATGGGCTAGACAATAAAGACTTCTTAGATGATGTCCGATCGCAGAGGCAAATAACAGTTATGAAAAGACTGTGAATGAGGCTTCGGAGATCTTTCGTGAAAATGATATCCGCTTGCGGAAAGACCTATGTGTATTGGCAGCACAAGAAGTGACTTACATGGGGACACAAAACTGACCGATATGGCTCGCATTCAGCTCAAAATAAAAGGGACAATAAAATGGACTCCATAATGAGAACACCAGCGCCCAAAAATGTCCAAGGACTTAGATCCTTCTTGGGCCTGATAATGTTTACAGCATTTTTCGGCCTAACATGTCAAGTATCCTGGCAACTTTGTACTGTATGCGGCAGAAATACAGCAAATAGAAGAGGGGATCTGAAGAGAAGAAAGCGTTGAAGCTGTTTTAAATTTCTGTGATGAACTCTGATTTGCTGCTGCGTGCACTATGACCAAACGAAGGAACTATCGCTAGAATGTGATGTCTCGCCATAGGCATTAATGCAGTGTTATCTCACGAGAACAATGGTATTAAAAGGCCAATAGCGTTCAGATCCCACCCTTCCACAAATGCAACAATTATTCTCAGTTGGAAAGGGAGGTTCTGGCTCTCGTGTTTGCTGTGGTGAAGTTCCGTGACTACTTGTTGTGCAGGAAGTTCACACTGAAGACTCACCATAAGGCACTGGTTAGACTCTTCAAGAAAAGCAGACCAATTCCGATTATTGCAGCATCACGCATTAAGAAATGGGTGATTACCCTTGGTGCCTACAAGCTCACAATAGCGTATAAGCCCGGGTCTAGCTATCAAAATGAAGACGGATTGAATCGACTACCTGTGCTAGCCAGTGAGACGTAACTGCAGATATAAGATCCTGACCAACAAGACAATGCACTAGTATCCAGAATCTAATTAGACACAGCACAAGTATCAAGGAAGTAGTTCGCAGATGTGGCTGAAAAGGACTAACTCATGCACTGCACCCGTGAATATGCGCAGCGAGAATGGCAAAAGAAACTTCCCCAACTAGTCCAACTATGATCAAGTACTGCCATTCTGTAGGCGTAGACATTCCCTCAATACAGATGGGCATCTCTTCTTCACTGGAGACTGACTAGTTGTTCCCGAGGTAACAAGAGCATTCCTGCTGGAATTGCATGTAGCGCATTCTGGAATCTGTACCACAAAATCTTTTGCAAGGAAACGTGTGGTCGCCAGGAGTTGATCAAGACATGTCTTTATTTCTTTGTTCTTTCGACGCGAGGAAAATTTCTCTTTTCTCAGACAAAGCGCTCTGGGGCAATCAAGCGAGGTCACGAGGGTGAAAGAGCTTTCATGGAGAACGACGTGCACGGGTTAGATCTTCCTTAGGTGGCTACCTTGTGTAGTTTGGTGAGATACCATGTAGCTGAGGTCACTGATGTAAGCAAGCACAATTACGTGCTTCTGTTTTGGGACATCAACTACGGGGACAAATAGAGACTCCTGATACACTACCGCAGGCACACAAAATCGGGAACACTGCAGTTATCTTTGTGACGGCAGTGAAGGAGCTGCTTATAGCAGTCTTGCGAGACCACGGTGAGTAGCCGAGTTAGCATAGGCGGTTCTTCAAGGAGGCAAATAATGCTTTCGGTTCAGATTTCGGTGTCAAGATGCAAAGGCACTGTAGTCTCGAGATAGCTTACAGGTGGTCATGCATAATGCAGGAAATTCGTGATATATCCAGGTGTTTCATGCCTCGCAGTGTTCGTTGCGTAAGGTATTAAGGAAATCATGTCACGATTCTCGCAATGAGAATGAGTGCACAGGTCCTTCCAGTCTTAGGGTCAACAAGTGAGGAGGTGGTTGCTCTCTAATGGTTGCAGCTGCGTCTGACACGGTCGCACATCGAAGGAAAGTGGCAAAGGTACAAGGGACCGTAGTGCTTTTAAATGGACTGCCGTTTTGCTTCGCTGCGCAGTCGGATAGGACGCGCTGGCACCCTGAAGAGGGCGGCCACGCACTCACGTGTTCTCCTGGACGATCGTGCATATAGCCTGCACATTGGTCATCTTCCAGATTGCACGTTCAACATGGCCACTCAGCTGAAGCTGTGTGGAGTACAGTGACGAAAATGGCCAGAGCTAAGGCGGAGCAGCTATTCAACATCTGCCGTAACCTTGTGACCACACTCACTGAGGACGATATTACAAAGATTGAGGATGAGGCATCAATAGCAGTCGTAGAGAGGACGGCGGCTGAGGTGGTCGACGCAGGCATTGACGCATCTCCTCTTATGTTTTGACGGGTGGGGAAATGTGTTTAGGAGGTCAAACCTCATTACATATATGGGGTGCTTGGAGGTGTCACCGGATGCAAGCCTCTGCATGTGACCTTGTTTGAAGTTTATAAAGCTGACTCTTGAAGTAGGTGGTCACATAACACTGGATCGCGTGACACGTGTTTGCCGGTATCAGAGCTCCATGGTGCGGCTAAGTGTCCTGGCAAACGTCAAGGATCAGTAGTGACGTCATCGTCCATTACGCGCAGAACAAAACAATAGGGACTTTGCCGGAACAGCGCTTGAAAAGCGCGCATCTATAAATGAGTAATTATGTAAAGCACAACACCAGCAATGCAGAAAATGCTCGTAAATGTTGGGCCACCCACTGGCTTTATTGAAAAGTGGTTCCAAGTGATGATCATTGCTTTGTTTTGTCTTCAAAGTTTGTATAGTCAGGAAACTCGTGGAAAACGGCGGCGTGATAGTGGTAGGTGTTTGCTATCGCTATTATAGAGTTGGCGAGCGGCAGCCGCGCGAGACAGTCAGCATCAGTGTCTTGAAGACATTTTGTAAGACATTGTGAAGCTGGAACTCCGGAAGGGGTAATTTCTGACAGACCAGCGGACAGCAGGGTTGCACAGATTCACAAGGCAGCAAAAATAAGATGGACTGTGGCAATTGCAAAAACACCAGCGTAAAGGCCCGAACGGAATGAATGGATGGAGCGACGACGGCGCAGGCACTGTTTTTCACTCATATATTGCATTTCCTTTCATATTTGCGGTGTGTACCGTTTGCATAACCGACGAAATGGTCACTGCGGACCTGGAATTGTGTGAGCGCAGCACCCACGCCGATCCCGCTGGGCGTCAGCGTGCAGTTCAGTGAGCTCTTTATGCAGAAACGAGGCGATATTGACCTCAATGCTATAGTACAAACTTGAGCTGGCGAAACGCAGCATCGAATTCGGACTAGTCCACTTGAGAGGGATGTCTTTCTCTAAGACGCACGTAAATTTGTAGTCTATAAGGCAGCGAACTTGAGTATAAAGCGGCGAAAGTAAGTGCGAAGGCGCAATATGATCCCAAGCTCTTTGAACGCTTTGAGCTCTGACACTGTTGAAAGCTTCATTATTTCGAGGATCGAGCCTGGCGCTATTCTTTCCGGCTAGATGTCACGCAACATTATAGAGCTCGCCGAATCGATACTTCTTCGATTTCAGCGTAATGCCTGCTCACTCGAGCAGTCAAGGACAGTGGTCAAACAGCAGTTCTGTCTCTTGAAGGTCATCCCGACGCTAGCAACATTACCCAGATAATGCATTGAAATTTGCCTCTTCAGTGCACGCAAATGCGAATGCATAAATCGTTCAGATGTAGCAGGAACGTTGCACCGGCCGAATTGCATCACCTTAATTCTACAACGTGGCAAATCATGTTAACAGTAGGGCTGGATGGTGCGACCTGAAAGTCCGTCCATGCCGAGGACTTGCATCGCGACGTACGGAGGAGTATTCCAAGCCACAGCGCAGAACGGCCGGGCACGCATACGCTGACAAGTCACCATCACCAGCTTCGATTAGTAGCCATAACGGATGCACCTAAAATGAGTACAAGTGACCAGAAACGCGATTAACTTGGTAGGCTCGGGTAGAATTTCCGATATGAGGCTCCAATAATTACCAGGAATTAATCGTTTATATACGGCCACTCGTTCAACGGAATACGCCTGATATACTCTCACCAAAGGCCCTGTCACACGATGAGCACAGTTTTTGTTCCGACGATGCCACTGTCGAGACCAGAATTATGTGAACACTTTTGGTTAGGGCTCCTGTGAATGTAGGCAGGCCTGCGGTCCGATAACAAAAGCCCTTTATTCATGGGAAGGAGCGATATAAGTACACTCGGAATGGGTGACGTAGACGTCACGTGTTAGCAGTCGGGGCGCTATCAGGATGACAGCGTGATATGGCCACATCTCCCCTTTAACGATGAGAAAGTCTAGACGTTTCATCGGGCAACGGGTATCGACAGGGTTCCCGACGCAATCTTGTGCTCCTGCGTAACTGCTGTTACCCAGGCTGTAGGTCGGCTTCTGAAGGCCCCTGCGAGGTTGGTTCTGGCTCCGGTTGGGGTGCTGCCTCTCGTAGGTGCTCTCTTGTGCGACGGATTTCACGGCCATCTTCAGTCTTCACAATCGTAGATCTTGGAGTTGCGGCTGGCTTTAGAACAATAGCTGGAGACCAGGTTCTCTGGAGAGTATCGTACGTCGTTACGCGTTGTCCCGGCGTCAGCGGGGAAAGTTCCCTGGCGCTGCGGTCGTAGTGGACCTTTTTCCGACGCCGGATCGCCCGAAGACGGTCGTGGACATCCTTGCTAGGTATGACCTCTGGCTCCAGGTGAGCTGTTGGTACCGGCAGGAGGGTCCGGGTCTGCCGCCCCATGAGCCTCTGCACCGGAGACTTGAGAACCGGGTCCCTGGGGTTATTACGCCACTCAAGCAGAGCAATTTAAAAATCTAGTGTGCGAAAGGAGCACTTCTTGAGCAGTTTCTTAGCCTCCTGAACAGCTCTTTCCTCCATGCCATTAGAACGCGGGTGATATGAACTTGACGTGACATAAACAATGTCTAGTTTTCTTTAAAAAATATTTGAAATCTGAGCTACTGAAGAGGGTCCCGTTGTCACTATACAGTTTCTGTGGCAGCCCATGCACCGAAAAAACTTGTGCACACCAAGTCTTGAGCGCATGAGACGTGGTGTGGCGAAACTCTCGGACTTCGAAGAAAAAGGAATAGAAGTCAACCATGACGGCGAACTTCCGGCTGCCATAATGAAACAGATCCACGCCTACGAACTCCCATGGCAGGACTCCCCACCGCTGCCACCATGTAGGCAGGCTGGCGGTCCGATAACAAAAGCCCTTTATTCATGGGAAGGAGCGATATAAGTACACTCGGAATGGGTGACGTAGACGTCACGTGTTAGCAGTCGGGGCGCTATCAGGATGACAGCGTGATACGACCACAGTGAAGAAGCTGAATAAATAAGCGTCATGTAAAAGACGCATAATGATAAAATTAATGATGACTGCATGCAGATACTGCGCTTGTATATTAACGCTGCACCCGCAAATTTGGTATTATTCAACCGTTAACATATTAATGACTGATGATAAGTGTACTGAGCAGTATGTTTGGTTTCCTCCTTGTGTTTCAGCAAGTTTTTTGTATGTTCCTCTAGACTCTTTGCGATTGCACATACGACAAATTTCACGGGTTTCACAGCGTCGTCTTGGTAGATGCCTCTGCAGAGACTACATTCTGCATTTGCGAAAATTATAGAAACGCACTAGTCTCCTATCCCAAAACAGTTCACTCCGGCATCATGACCTCCATCGCCATTGTGGTGTCTGCAGCTCCCATGTGTGCGTCTTGCTATTCCGGGGATATCGAAGAAATAGAACTTATCAACGTCACTCCTTCAACAATTGACGCTGGTTATGCTACACAATGACTATTAGGACCGTATTCACGTCTATACAGATGACTCGGTAAACTCTTTTAGTTCTGCATGCGCTGTCGTTCCTGCGAGACAAGCAAAACATTTACCATGTAATTTCGCACAAGACTATATCTACAGGAGCAGAACTGGTCGCAGTTCGTGGTGCTGTGAGCTATATCTCTAAACAAGCTCCTCAAAAATAGGCTGCGTTCTGTGATTCCAAAACCTTCCCTAAAATGTCTTCGAATGGTCTTGAGCCATGGCGACTATGAGCAACTTGTAGCGGAGGTTCGACATCGGCACCACCAGGCATTACAAGGGAGTCGCGAAATAATTTACCAGTGGATATCAGGCCATAGCGGAATTATTGGCAACAACTTAGCTGACGATGCTGCTCGATCGGCTCACGATACAACAAACATTGTCGAGATACCATTGACAAGAGCCGACGCAGCAAGGCACCTTCGACTGATCGCCCGAAACGTGACTAGATAATCATGGTCTATGCCTGGAGGCTGGACGTCCCGCTCGCACCACTTTCACCAGTTACTTCAACTGCAGGTACTATTCGACCTCCCCCGCTGTGATTCTACAATTTTGTGTCGCCTGTGGCTAGGAGTGGCGTTTATAAACGCTTATTCTCATCTCATCGGGGTGGTAGACTCTGCAACGTGTGAGCAGTGCTGGTATGTTGAAACTATTGCGCACATACTTTGTGACTGCCCTAAGTTTGAGCATGAGTGTGCCTTCCTGGCTGCTACACTCCGCCGCTTGGAATCTCACGCTCTTACTGAAGCTAAGATTCTGGGCCCTTGGATGACTCCTTCATCACAAAGGAAATCAGTGAAGGCGCTCCTTAAGTTTTTAAAGGACTCGGGGTTGAGTTCAAGACTTTAAGTGTACGCTCTCTACCCCATTTCACTATTATATCTCTGGACATGTGACATCCTTGGCGCTCTTCCTTTCCTTTTTGTTCCTTTTTTCCCCTCCCCAGATGTAGGGTAGCCTACTGGGCATCACCTAGTTAACCTTCCTGCTTTTCTATTCAAATTTCTCTCTATGTCGTCTTGTATTTCAAATACTGCTATGCATCAGCTAGCTTAAACTGCCGTTTAGTATCCCTCCTTGATCGCAGCAGTGTGGATTAAAAGTAGACATATTGCCATCTGGCCCATTTTATATTATCTGCCCTACATTAACAGCATAGAGATTTTGAGTCGGTACTACTTTGCCGTAGAGAAGACGAGAGCGAAAAGGGCATGTCATACCAGACAAATCAAATACGGTTACCACTCAGTATGCGCCCCGAAACAGATTTTCTACGGCGTTATCACAGCTCGCAGCACGCCCGGAATTAGACGCGCGTAAAGTATGTCATTATGTTCTCTATGTTGACGACTGTTCTTCCTAAAGAGTAGTTCATATTTTGAGTACATACTTGCGGGGTCATCTCAAACAATAGTGAGGGACACAAAAGCACATTTTTTTTGTAACAGCAGGTGAAATTGCAATAAAAAAAGCAATGTAGTGCTATAAGCCTCAACAAATGAACAAGAGAAGTTGCCGTAAGACAATACCAGGCCATTCTACGGCACAGAACGCTGATGACAAATGAGCGCAAAGGAACGACCCTGACTATATCCAACCAAACTCAGCGCCTTGATACAGTCGACCGTTATATACTCCGTGAAACGGTTCAGCAGAAACCTGCGTGCCGCGAACAATTCGAGTGTAAACGCAGTGGTGTGGAAAGTGAACAACGTGCACTCGAGCGTCCACCGCAGCGACGCGAAGCAGGAACCCCCTGGTCTTCTTTGTCAAGTTTTCACACATAGTTCCGGAAAAGCGAACGGCGACGGCATAGCGCCGCCTCATCGATCTGCGATCGCCAACAGCGGAAGGAAGGACATTTGTCTGGCGGCTATCAGGTGCTGTCGGCGAACATAAATAAAGGCGAGTCAAATGTGCGCTCCCCCCCTTCAAAATCGAGCTGCTCAGGTTACACGTCCCCTGCCCCCTCGCTGTTGAGAGAGAGAGTAGCGCCTTCCCATTTTAACGGCCGTTGCGGCCTTGCGCTAGCGGGATATCGGAGGCTGAAAAAGGGCGCGTGGGGATCGCGTAGGAGGTATTGGAAGACGGTTAGGGAAGGCGGGAAAAAAGAGAGGAGGTGGGAATCGGGCGAGGGGTCAAAATGGAGAAACGCCAAGGCAGCGGCAGACTCCCGAGCGCTTTATGGTTCAGAGCACGCCCCAGAGATGACCTTTCCGCCGGCTTCGCACCCCAAAACGGATTTGGAATATGCGATATGAACGCTGACCGCGCATTTTCTGATAGCGCCGGCATTTTGGAGGTGGGAAGTTTTCTTGTTCTGGGCTTTCTTCTTTTTTTTTTGTAGTGATTGGGAGAAGTTAATGCTGAGTGGCGGAGGGAAAAGACCACCGTGACTTCAGCGCGCAATGGTTTCCACGCCATTGTCTTTGCGGTTAGAGAAGAGGCATTTATCGCTTGAATCGGAATAGGCGCAGGGGAAGGCATCGGACGCATTTCGCTGGAGTTGGCTCTGTATGCCGAAGGCGAACGGCGTTTATATGCCCGGCACGTCAGTAGTGATCATGCGCACGAGCTGATCCCTGGCCTTGCGAGCAAAACTCTCGAGGGCGTAACTACCGACAACTATGTATCTGCATTTGTTATACTTCGTTTCAACCATCACACAAAGAGAGTGAATATCGTGCACGTTCTTTCTGTAGTATACAAGTCAACTTTTCTTGGACATGACTATGAATATTGCAAAAATACCCCCATATTTTCATATGTTGTTACGAACGTGTTGTGTATAGTGTTTGTTATTACGATGCGTCGCAAAATATCGATTTTAATTGATATCTTGCGCCTGCAATCAGAAGTTAATGATGTCATACGTAACAATTAGAATGCGCTTTTGATAACAACATTTCGACAAGTGTGGGAAAGGGTAAAAAATGTTAAGATCGTATTCATGGGATTGGTCTAATAATCTACTTTGTAGCAGTACATTGCTTTTTATGCTTGTACTGCACTTTCATCGACTCATTGAAGATGCCTCAGAAAATTAACGGGAGGCGTCTTGCGGCATCTAATAATAGAAAACTTCAAGCGACCGAAGAAAGATATGCGGCTGGACTGATTATCATCGTGCAACCTTATTACAAGCAAAAGAAAGAAACTTAGATTATAAAAACTTCACCACTGAATAAAAATGAGCATTTCCAGAGCTCCTGGTCTAGACGTATTTATGTAGATCACTGGTCAGTGTACTTTTTCATCTTCTACATGCATTGGTTTAGCACTGATTACTACCATCTTAAGCTGACAGTCGTGAAAAGCAATCCATAACATTAATTATTCGTTGGGACATTGATTTGCTGTCTTGTTTATACTTGTGTAAATTTTATGTTCATGTTTTTGCACTTTATGCTTTTCTGTTTTCTTTTGGAATTGTTGCCCCTCCTGCCAGGACCCTTCACTGGGTCTGCAGTATGATCAAATAAATAAATAAATAAATAAATAAATAAATAAATAAATAAATAAATAAATAAATAAATAAATAAATAAATAAATAAATAAATAAATAAATAAATAAATAAATAAATAAATAAATAAATAAATAAATAAATAAATAAATAAATAAATAAATAAATAAACGGGAATTCACTGGCATCCGGAGCAACTTTGTCAAAATCCTTTCCTCTACTAGCCACAATTTCTGCATCCTATTTGCATTGTTTCTGTCAGCAGTTATGGTCTGTTCTAGACGATGCGGACAATAATTCGCTTGTGGCTCCTCAATCAGCACTATGCCGTCCGTTTCTTAAGTCGAACATCTGCTAAGTACTCTGCAAGGTAGTAAAACTGCCACCTTGACTGAGCGTCCGTAATTAGTCATTGCTTAATTATGTGGTAACCTCTGAGCTTCAGTTTGAGAGCGATTTCTAGCACTTCCAAGCAGCTTCCTTTTTCGGGCATTCCAATTTGAAAAGCAAGCAAACATTTGAAAGAAGTGCAACTACAGCTTCAAAAAGCCTGAGCGAACGAAGGGCCGAAAGCGGTCAGTATTCTCCCACGCAGCAAAACGTTGTTACTGTGTTGCCTAAAATAACTTTGCTGTGCTTCCATCGCCATGCAATCAACAGACAGTTACAGACCGTTCCTGCCTAATAATGACGAGAGGTTTGTGGTTCACGTTACTTCTACTAGATGGAGACGCAATGTCTGAGATATTGAGGGGCTTTAAGAGATATAGTGAAACATTAATTGCTTCTATTTTATTATAGGTATAGGTATTCCTCCACACGCAGGTACCTGAGTTTAGACTAAGTGGTGGCATATGCGAGAATCACTTTAGGAGCCCACACCCCAAAAGGAAACCGAATTGTTTCGCGTCTGCCGTGCATACTGAATTAGGGGAATACACAGTCCGTATGAGATGGACAGTATGTTGAAATCTCTATACTTTCGATATGGTTTCGATATGGCTTCGATCTTTTTTTCTCTTGTCTCCATATGATTTGAAAGTCTGTTTGCCATCACACAGACTTTATGTGCGTTTAGTTCTACCGTGTATGTGGTCTGTATGGCACGCATACACTCGGCATCTTCGAGGCGTTTTCCACTTGTGCAGTCCGGAACGCATACAAAAATACGAGAGTCGTCATATGGGACACGTCAGCGTTGAGCATAAAAAAAAAAAAAAAAAAAAAGCTATCATTCCTGCTGCCACCAAAATGTTTTCGAGCATCAAAAATTGCACTGGAAGTTCCGTTCATTTATGTTGATCATCAACTAACGGTCACCAAAAATATCTGGATAGGCATTTTTTATAAAAGCAGCAGAAAGGTTTGCCTCGCTGTCTACCTAATTCTGTATTCTGGAAATTCGGGTAAAAATTAAGAAGTGAATCACATATAAAAAATTACAAGAGTGCATGTAAGCCTCCTTACACGCGGAAATGGGAAATCATTGCGACTACCGAGCCTGTGATTCCGATATGAGCTCGTTCGGCGTTCGTCACTTTTCCCATGTCTGCAACTTAGTTCACACTTTTAATGAATTGACGTTAAAATGCGCAGCCAGCTAGTGGGCAAATAAGGCTAATTTGAGGCTCGAGGCTTATATTCGGCTCTCCAGCGGGAGCAGCACGAGACGACTTTGCTTTGGTCTTTTGTGTCAACCTCGGTGGGCCACGCCATGTGTCCGTTTATGTGAACTTTTAATGCGGTTGTATTGTTTTCGATTTTTCTTGGGCAGATTTGGAGGCGCTTTGATTGCCATCGGTACCCTACATTCGGGGACAGCTTTTTAATATTTTATTCTGTCCATCTTTTCTTTCGTTACTCCCGCTATTGTCCTTTTCCTTAGCTCCCTCTGGCGTCTTTACGCTGGTCAACGAGAATTACAGACTCGTTCTCAGGAAGTCGGCGAAGAGTAGAGATTTTTGCACTTGGCCGAGGAACCTAAGGACGGTGGTTATTCCTGGAGCGCACACGTTTGTTTTTTCATTAATGGTAGACAGATCGTGACATACTCTACCGACACATTGTGCGCTCGTCACTCAAGAGGCAAGAAATGTTTTCAAATCAAAACAGCCATGTATTTATAGCGGCCTGAAGTAGTACCACAGGGAGCGCATGAAATCAGTGACCGCTAGATACTGTTTCACTGTCCTTGTACGGTCTTGTTGTGTCACACCACAGACCAACTGCATCCTTTAGGCTGACGGTGCACTGCTGCTGATGACCCAATGCAACGTTACATGTTGTCGTAGCGATTTCAAATTACTGCAGCTGCGGACAATGCGATTGAATCCCCACGCACACCACATGTTATCCACGTTGCGATGGCGTATAGCCAGATTTTCTAGAGAAAATGGTTAGACTAGGCTGTGTCGAGAACCCGGCCCAAGTGATTGCTAGTATAAACTTTGGCAGGCTCGCCCACACAGCTCTTGAGCTATGCGAGAGTAACCATGGATCTTCTGTTCGAACTGCAGTGTCCGAATCGGGGCAGTTTTTGAGCACTACACTTCTTGCAGGGAATACGAGGATAGTTTGGTGTAATACCCACTACGAAACACCCCGCTCGACGCCTTTAGACAACCCTCAGAGGGTTACATGCGCGTTGTATTGTGTACAGCAGAGATGCTAAAAATTTGTTTTTAGAAATTCTTTTTTTTTTGGAAAGCGACACAGCGGCTAACTGCGCACGTCACAGCAGAACGATCAGTATCGTTCTCCTTGTACTTCAGTGCACTGCTGTAGGCTATGAGCGCTCATTATTACCAACTACTGACAACACTGCTCACCACATGGCGATAAGAATCGTACACTGCACCAGACGAGTGAACAGTGGTATGTGAATAATTTTATTCTGCGCAATGTGCAGGAGGAAAATTAATAGAATTCGCTGGAGTTAACATTTTGAACCTGTTTGCACTGTAAATAGAAAATGTTAAGAGTTTTACTTTACATCGAGAGACATTTACTTAAAATACGAAAAACACCTGACATAGTTCATCATAAATGCGCTATTAACGTCTTATTTGTATTGTATAGTGTATTAGAAGAGCCTCTAATACTAGCTAGGGGTTCGATTATAAGTGCAATACCTTCGGAGATATGACACTAATGCTGCTGTAAATTTAATGCTTTAACAAAGATTTGAAGGCAAAAAATACGCTTTTCTGCACAGTGCATCCACCAATTCATTGCAAATATAAGTCTGCAACTTTTTGCAATTAGGCCGCAGGCTACGTACATTATTGCAAATTTGTGAGGGGAAATATAAATGCTTGAGACTTTCACAGAACACACGAAGAACGCGGCATACCATTCCATCTCTGTTACTTTCAATACATATGGTTGATTCTCGTTTTCTCCTGTCTCCCCCCCTCCGCGCGTGCGATTAAATGCTACAGCAGGGCAACCTGTTGCTTCCCGCTGTGAAGGCGAAGGGGGCGCTGAAATGCGCCTGGCCCTTGCAGCGTTCCACCAAGCAGTACACATTTTTATTTATTTTTTTTTCACAGCGGCTTCCCACAAGTAGCCGGTAAACTGCTCGGAGCCGCTCCCAATTGCTGTTTTCATAAATTGATATATACTGCGTTCCTAATACAAACCCAATCCTTCCTATTAGGCTTCGAATTTCGCATTACAGGGCCTATGCGAGAGGATAAGAAAGCAAACATAACCGAGACCATGGGCCCATCGGGCCCTGCGCAGGCCCTAATAGGTGGAGCGAAAATGATCGCCGGCCGTACCGTGAATGGCCAGCAATATTTCGACCCCACTGCCCACGGCTTCGGTGCATCGTAACGGGAAGAAGCCCCGGCCAGTCACTGTTGGAACTTTCTTTTCGCGTGTGGATAGCTCTAGTTAGCCGCAGGTGTATCTGTCTTGATTTTCGCGCCCTTTAGCGTAGGGCCCGAGCATGGTAGGCCCGAGGCGTATGGAAGTCGTTGGGCAGGCGCCAAGATAAGCAGCGGGAGCGCGACATGCTGTCTTCGCAAGCGCGCGCGGCTTAGCCATTTTCTGCAGCGGTCTTCATTCCTCGCCGGGTATATGGGACGGAGGAAGCCCTAGGGAGGCAGTGGCCCGATAACCCGGGTTCTTGCTCGTTCCCGCGCCTACCTCATTATTTTCTCGCTGAGCGACCCGAGCACATCTCCGCGTCATGAAAAGACGCAGTGCTATCACGCGTGTATGTTTTATTACTTTGCCGCGCATACGTACCTTAAGCCAAGAACATGAGGCTTTATTCGATTCTTTCAGTTGTTTGGATCAGAATAGTGCCGCTGCTTGCCCGTGTTTTCCCGCAAAGCTTCTTTTGTCCCTCTGTGTCCAAGTAAAAAAAGAAAGAGTGGTTTATGGTTACATTTACGGAGTTTAACGTCACAAAGCAACTCAGTTTATGAGGGAGGCCGTAGTTGAGGGTGCAGATAAGTTGGACTGAGGCCGATTATTTACCGTGTAACTGATTTTGGGCGATACAATTAAAAGGACGCCTTGCGTTTCGCCTGCATTGATCCGTGGTAAACGCGGCCGCGATCAACGCCGTATCCCCTGGCGCAGCAGTTGAGCGCCACTGAGCCACCGCATCGGGGCACCAGGACAGTTGCCAAGAAAATAAACCCAAGCAGACCTTCGTACATTTTATGCACTGAGCTACATATCAACACTACTTCAAAGGATTTAAATATTACGAAAAGAAAACTACATCGACTTTTTCCCTACGTTCGATAATTTGCGCAAGAGTCCCTGAAGTAATTGCTTCTGCAGTTGATACTTGCAGAAATCGTGCTATATCCCCATGGCACCGTTAAACCTGTTAATGATTCTCTGGTCAGTTACTCGTTAGCACGCATCTAGGGACTACGAACAACATCCCTACCAAGTTTTGCACACTTTATGGTCTTAACAAGATGGCTTAAAGCGCGAATGAGAGGCACGGGCGGTAGCGAGAAACGTTCGCTTTGGTCTGGAGTTACCAGCAAGGAAGCTTTCTGCCACATTACTTAACATATACTGAGAAACTCTTCGTGAATTGAACATTTTTGTCAACAAAACGCCAGAAAAAACCTACACCGTAAGAGAAGGCAAGGACAGGACGATGGACAAATGAGAATACACACCACAGGTGCTAACTTCAGGCTGACAAATAAACCCAAAACCAACCATGGCGAAAGAAACCTGAGCAGAAGTAGCGCATGCTCCAAACCGAATAGAAAACAGAAAAGGGAAAAAGAAGAAAACAGAAGCGATTAAAAGGGGTGGTGCTATTGACCTAGCGTCAACAAACCACTTCTACCATATACATCAGCACATTACAAATTCGTAAAGCGAGCCATTATAAGCCTCTCCCATGAAAAAACGCCCTTGAAAAGTCATGCCCCCCCCCCTCCCCCCCTAATGCACCTCTAGCTTTCATGAGCAACTCGCAAAGTTCCTCGAAGCAGAGTATCCTAAGGTTTTCGTGGTTTCATTCGCCGAAAACATGCTCAAAAGGAAACTCCGGGAAAAAAACAACAACGTGACACCATAGAAAAAATGAAGAGCAAGTTGGCTGTCATTCCTTACGTCCATTGTCTCGCACAATTTTAAGAATATAGGGAAAAAGATGAACGCTCTCCCCAGAGAAACTAGAGAGTTTTAGCTTACCGGGGTTCGCGAACCGTTACCGTGATCCGCCACCGCGCGTTTCAGTGCGCATGCCCAGACCCCCCTTGACACCGATAGATGGCGCCACATGCTGGATGTTGGTAGATGTCGGCACACAGACCTACCGCATCGGGACCAATCAGCTTGAGCGCCCCGTCCATGCGCGGTAGAGAGTCACGGTGGCGGATCGCGGATCACGGTAAGCTAAATCTGTGTAATGCAAACGATCTCTGCCCTCCGCACACTAGTCTAAAAAGCAGCAGTGTACCATCCGTCCCAGGAAAAGATTTGTTAAATGCATTGAGGGCATTGTGTATAGCATTCCGCTTTCTTGTGGCAAGCAACATGTAAGACAATCCGGTAGGTGCCTAAACGAAATGCTTCGTGGGCGAAAAAACAACACGAAGGACATATACTGGCAGTAACCTATATTTGCATTGCAAAGTGTGCAAGCGCCCGCATATTTTTGGATAAATGCTCGGTCGTCACCAAGAATATAGATAAGCTAACTTGTGATATTGTGGAAGCTGCACAGATCGTTACATTGCAAAATAAATGAGTTAATACACCTTCCATTTCCTTGCCTAAAAGTGAGCTGGCTTCAGAAAATCTGTGACCCGTCATTTTTATCGCTTCTGTTCTCTTCTTTTTTCCTTTTCTGTTTTCTCCCAGGTTTGGCGCAGGGAGAAAACAGGGAGAAAATTTAGGGAGAAGGAGCCCCTAAACTTGCCTGCAACCACTCAGTTGACCATACTCATCATCATTATCACCATCAACAGCCTGACTATACCCAGTGCAGGGCGAAGACCTCTTCCATATTTCTCCAATTAACCCGGTTCTGTGCTAGCTGCATCCGCTTGCCCCCTGCGAACTTCTTAACCTTATCCGCCTACCTAACTTTCTGCCGCACCCTGCTACGCTTTACTTCCCTTGGAATCCAGTTCGTTACCCTAAGGAACCATCGGTTATCCCTTTTTCGCACTACGTGTCCCTTCCATGCCCATTTCTTCTTGATTTCCACTAGAATGTCAGTAACTTGAGTTATTTATCTGACCCAATCTGCACGCTTCCTATCTCTTAATGTTACCCCTACCATATTTCGTTCCCTAGCTCTCTGTGTTGTTCTCAAGTTAAGTAGAACCCTCTTGATTAGCCTCCACGTTTCAGCCCCATAGGTGAGTACAGGTAAGATGCAACTGTTGTATACTTTTCTCTTGAGCGATACCGGTAAGCTGCCAGTCATAATCTAATGTCATAATGTCATCAGCCAATCGCAGATTACTGAGGTATTCTCCATCTACCCTTATCCCTAACTGCTCCCATTTCAAGTCTCTGAATACTTCCTCTAAACAAGCTGTGAATAGTATTGGGAAGATCGTGTCTTCTTGCCTAACACCTTTCTTTATGGGAATTTTGTTACATTCTTTGTGCAGAACTATGGTTGCTGTGCAGCCGCTATGTATATCTTCCAGAACTTTCACGTACGGCTCGTCTACCCCCTGATTTCGCAATGCCTGCATCACCGGCGAGGTTTCTACTGAGTCAAATGCTTTTTCGTAATCAATGAAGGCTATGTATAAAAGCTGGTTATATTCCGAGCATTTTTCTATCACCTGGTTGATGGTATGGATATGATCGACAGTAGAGTACCGTTTCCGAAAACCTGCTTGGTCCTTTGCTTGATTGCCATCTAAGGTTGTCCTGATTCTATTAGCGATTACCTTAGTAAATACCTTATATGTAACAGACAGTAAGCTGATTGGTCTGTAATGTTTAAGGTCCTTAGCGTCCCCTTTCTTATGAATGAGGATAATGTTGCATTCTTCCATTGTTCCGGTACCGTCGATGACACCAGGCACTGCGTATACAAGGTGGTCAGTTTTTCTAGCACTATAACCCCCCCCCCCCCCCCTTCCTTCAACAAATCTATAGTTATCTGACCCTCTCCAGCTCCTTTCCCCCGTTTTCATAGTTTCTAATGCTTTCTTGACCTCGTCCTTCGTCACTGGTGGAACGTCTGACTGCTTTTCATTACCGCCAATCTCAATACGGTCCTGACTACTTTGGCTACTGTAGAGATCTGTATAGAAGTCCTCGGCTACTTTGACTATCTTGTCCATATTCATATGCGAAGATAAGCCCCGGAAAGAGTACGAAGCAGAAACGAAGCGAAAACGATAATTTTGGCAGCTTTTTTCTAGCGGCTAGTTCGATGAGTATTTATGACGGGTTACTTCATAGCAGAAGGTACAAAACACATCATACAATAATAACCGGGAAGTTTTGTAAATTTTCACGGCCTATGTTACCCCCTGATAAGTTCTGATGCAGAAACTGAATCCGTAAATTTCTGATATGATTTCGGCTGGAGAATGTTGCGGAGTGTAACCGCTTCCATGCAGGAATGTGGAGCAATGCAGTGCATGAAAGAACACCGGAGATTGAGGTGTTGCACTCTCAGCTCATTCCACGACTTCCCTGTCCCCTCCTGATTTACGTGATGCGCAATATGTGAATAATTCTGATGGCACGGAGGTGTAGGTCTGCCCTCCAACACAGGCAGCGCAGTCGTTCTAAAGAACTGGTTGGTTTCTTGTAATACTTAATCAGTTCAGTTCAGTCGTTCAGTCGTGTCCCTACCACTTTTGGAATTATCTATGTAATCAGCAAATAAGTCCTAATAAGCGCACCAGATACGTGAATACCGGGCGACGATATCTTTTTACGACAAGCGGAATTTCGATGAAGATTCAGATGACCAGCTGCCTCCCGTTCTTTTTTTGCTAGTTCTCCCTATCACTTTTGGAATTATCTATGCAATCAGCAAATAAGTCCTAATAAGCGCACCAGATACGAGAATATCGGGCGACGATATCTTTCCACGACAAGCGGAATTTCGATGAAGATGCAGATGACCAGCTGCCTCCCGTTATTTTTTCGCTAGTTCTCCCTACCATTTTTGGAATTATCTATGTAATCAGCAAATAAGTCCTAATAAGCGCACCAGATACGAGAATACCGGGCGTGATCGTGATCCTATGGACCATGTCACGCCACGCTTTCCGGTCTCTCACTATCTTCCTAACGTCACATAACTTCATCTGCAGTGCCTCGAGGATGCCATCTAACCAGTTCAGTCATTCAGTCGTGTCCGACTCTTTGTGACTCTATGGACCATGTCACGCCACGCTTTCCGGTCTCTCACTATCTTCCTAACATCACGTAACTTCATCTGCAGTGCCTCGAGGATGCCATCTAACCATCGCGTTCGCTGCCTACCCCTTCTCCGGCGACCCTCAACCTTTCCCAACATCAAATCTTTCTCCAGCGACTCCTCTCTTCTCATCAGGTGACCAAAGTAGCTGAGCTTTAACTTTAGAATTTGACCCTCCCATGAGCAGTCAGGGTTTATGGTCGACAATATCGACTGATTTGATCTTCTGGCAGTCCAAGGAACTCTCAAGAGTCTTCGCCAGCACCACAATTCAAACTTACTATTAGTACTTAATAGTGTCTCATAATTGATGATTATAACCAATCCCAGAAAGCGTGCTAGTGAACAGAATCCTAAATATAGCGGTGCGTTGGATGAAAATTGAGCACTGAATAATCTTCGCCCGTATTTTATCTCACCGTGTCGTTTTGAGTTGTCCAGCAATAGACAGGCGAAGGGAACTTCCATTTTCCCCCCGTTCCAGAGTGGATCACGGCATCAAACATATTACCTGCCGTCACACACGCTTCGGATGTGTTTTGCAAAGCGACTCAGGCTATTAGAGATGCCGTAGTGGAGGGCTCCGGAAATTTCCACCATCTGGGGATATTTAACGTGCGTCGCCATCGCACAGCACACCGGTGCCTTGCTTTTTGCCTCCAGCGGAAAAGGGTGCTGTGGCCACGATTTCATCCTGCATCTTTGGACTCGGCAATCGAATGCCCTAACCACTTTACCATCACGGCGCCGCAAAAATATTTCTGGTGAGTGAGGGTACATATTTTCAATATATACAGCTAATTTACTTCTTCTTTGCAGCAACATCTCCTCCGCTTCTTAGAATCGACAGAGTTTTTTTCTTGAAAGAAACACGGAGGGGCCAAGAGCGTATGAAGTCGTACCGTTTCTCTTGCTCCCGAAATTGGTAAATAATGTTTCTTGCCGGGCATGTCCTCCCTTGCATTTCCTCAGCGTCTGCTACAACAACCATGGGGCAGTGGGAGAGGCGCTCACGAGCCTCATCGCTGACTAAGGAAGCTCTAAGAAACTTTAGGGTAGAAAATTAGACATGATGTCTTTCGAACTTCACCTTGTTGTAAGCTTCTAATCGCTGCAAAAATGAAAGTTCACTGTGGCTACTATTCTTTAAATAAACTTTGCTGTTAGCTCTTCAATCTTACTCTTGTCGGGCTTGTTGACTTAATACCACAGTCGGTGCAACTTTCAATATATGCGGACGACATCTGTATCTGGGCATCAGGAGTTACGCGCCCACAGGTTAGAGCGAGGCTTCAAAAGGCGGCAAGTATAGTTGCGTCTTACCTCCACCTGCAAGGTCTGCAGATACCAACTGAAAAGTGTTCGCTAATTGCATTTACATGCAAGAACATGTCACCTTACACCGTACGCATTGATGGTAAAGCAATACCCTACGAAAGCAGCCATCGCTTTCTGGGAGTGATCATCGACAGAAATCTTTCGTGGACTCCCCATATTTCATTCATGAAAAAGAGGCTGACAACAATTGCTCACATACTTGCCTTTATTGGAGGAAAGTCATGGGGAGCGTCCGTGCGGTCGATGCTCCAGCTGTAACATGCGTTATTTATGGGATTTCTTCGGTATGGCTTACCTGCACTTAGAAATGTCAGGAAAACCAACCTAGAAATTCTGCAGAGCGTTCAAGCTCAAGCTCTGCGAACCTGCCTGGGATTGCCGAAATGTGCCTCTACGGCTGCTACCATTTTGATTGCTCAGGAGCATCCAATATCTACCTACCTAACAGTTGACGCCCTGAGGGCACATTTCCGACACATAACCGGGGTCCCTGTCATCATTTGGCCAGTCTTCCTATTACCAGGCCGCGTACATCGTTTACAGAGACAACTGATGCGCATCGCGCTATTCTGCCGTCCCAGTTTACACCCGCATCCAGACCGTCCTCTCCACTGTGGAGCCTGCATCAACCACACGTGCTTCTTTCAATACCCGGCATCAGGAAGAAGGGTGAGCTATCGCCGACAGAACTAAAACAAATCACTCTTCAATACTTCCATGAGTACCATGCAAATCGTATACACGTCTACACCGACGGTTCAGTGAATGCCGTGAATTCTTCAGGCTCCATGGTCATACCCGCAACTACTACAGAAATAAAAGTTAGGGCAATTCACCGTACTTCTTCAACAGCCGCAGAACTAACCGCTCTACGTGTCGCTATTAGGCATATCAGTCAGCAAAGCCGTCAGCGATGGTCTATTTTCACAGATTCAAGAGCAGCTCTGCAAGCCTTAAAAGAGGCTCTTCGCCGTGGAGCCCATGAGCAACTCGCCGCGGAAATGCGACAACTTCATCACTATGCCATAAATGGAGGACATGACATCATCTACCAATGGCTTCCAGGACACAGCGCCATAGCAGGCAATCTCCGGGCGGACGAGGTCGCACGAACAGCCCACCAAGGCGGCGATTGTGTGTTGATTCCATTTTCTAGGGTAGACGCAGCGGGCAGGCTTCGCGCACTTGCGCGGGAACACACGCTCTCCTTGTGGAATTCTGACCAGTTCGCAAACTGCCGTTTAAAATCCCTGGACCCTGACCTGAAACTCCGGCTTCCACCTGGCCTACCCCGATGTGAAGAAACTTTGCTGTGGCGCCTGTGGGTTGGTGTAGCATTTACAAACTCTTATTCTTTTGTGATAGGTAAGGCAAATAGCCCTGCATGCACAAACTGCGGGTGCGAAGAGACTATTGGCCACATTCTTTGTGAGTGCCCCATATACAGCGAGGAAAGACAGTGCCTTTGCCGTGCGCTGGAGCGTCTAGATGGACGCCCACTAACTGAAATTAAGATCCTAGGTCCCTGGCCACGGCGATCGCCTGCGGTGAAGGCCTCCCAGGCACTGCTCTGCTTTATAAAAAGCACAAGACTGATCGAAAGGCTATGATTTTTTATGTTGCGTGATATGACTGTGAAGTGATGTGATGTGGCATATCTGTGATGTAACTGTACTGTCATCACCCATCCCTCTCTCACCCACAACTTTTATACCCATCTACCCCTCTTCCCCAGTGCAGGGTAGCAAACCAGTTCCTTTACCGGTTAACCTCCCTGTCTTTCCTCCTGCCTCTGCTGTTAGCATTTATGAGTGACTCCGATGATAGAATGTTTTTGGAAAGCAAAACAGCGCACTTCAAAACAAAAACACAGAAAGGGAACAACAACACAGCGCTAACTTCCGCGCTGTGTTGTTGTTCCCTTTCTGTGCCTGTGTTTTCAAGTGCGCTGTTTTGCTTTCCAAGATGATTTACCAACTAGCCCGTTCCTTCACCCTTGCAGAATGTTTTGTCTTGGTTTACTTGAGAATGGTGGTGGTGGTAGTGGTTGATTTTTTTTTAAATAATCAAAAAGAAGGAAAAGAGTATTGCCGGCCGCGGCAACTGCTATCTAAAAAACTGAAGCACTTGAGCTGCGGCCGGCGGGAAGGAAAAGGGGATAGGGAGAGGATAGCGAGGGGAAGTAGAGAGGGGAGCGATAGGAAGAAATGACAGGGGGAGCTTTGTACATTATTTACAATGAGAATGTCTCATAGATATCCAATATTGCCTTTTGCGTATGCGTCAGGTTTATTCAGAAAATAACGGGGGTCCGTCGCGCGGTATCAGAACCTAATGACGATTGCTTCTCCTTGCTGCTAGGCGCAATCGGTACGCCGTGCCTTTACACTGTTACACCCCTATCTTCTGTTTCAACCACTGAGTCACCTCTTTATCTTTTTGTGTCATTAAATTGCCTAGAAAGGTTTGGTCTTAAAGTTGGACTAGCAAGAAGTAATGATTTAGTTACTAGTGCTCCATTTCCTTCATTGAAAACTAGTCTTCTCGAAACTGCGTGTGGCTCGAACAACACAAGTAATTGGACAATTAATTTGCTGGCCTTCTTTTAGTATGTCCATTTATGAAGGCTTGGCATCAACTTACCCTATCCCAAAATATGCATCTTGGTGCCTACGGGAGCGTTTTAGTCCTTCCTATTTCACAGTGCTTTGGGCATCGGAGCTTTAAACCGTTTCCTGTTCGCAACATCGCTGCGTTCACTCGCGCTAAGTGCTTATGCGCGCTTTTTTGGGCTCCAGGGCTGAGTCAGCAAAAAAGTAAAAAGGAGACTTACCAATCGATAAGCGAAAACACGGGGACAGGGAAGTGCACACGCCACCGGCTGCTGTTCAGATTCGATCGCGCGAGTGCTCACCTGGGTGCCATAGCCATCAGTTTTCCAGTGCGAAGCTGCAAGCGTGTAGCGTGTGCCACAGTTACGTGCGTCTTTCCTTTCTTGTGAACCCGGCCATCAGTCAAACGTTATTGGAAGCTCCGAGCTCCGGCTGTATCTATCCCGAGAATGCCCCCCTCCCCTTCCCCCCTCCCCCCCTGTATATTTTTGTAGAATGTTACACGACGGTGATGAATTGACCGCTCCGAAGTGCGCTGTTTTCCCGCTATTTTTCAAGAGCTTCTCTTGAGAGAAGATGTGCTTGCGCTCGGGAATAATTGAAATCGACGCATTCTCGGCCCAACTTCTACCTATGATAGCTAAGGCGAAACTATCGTTGCCTAAGAGCAAGGCCTTGCAAAACACAGAATGTTACCTTCTAAATTTTGAAACACTATAGCTGGAACCACAGGCTCACAGCTTGCTTTTCGCGCTTTTCGTGTTTTCGCCGAGGTGGCGGTGCAGTGTAAAGAGCTGGTGGCTTGTTTTATGGCAGAAATATTAAGCAAATAAATCCAGTTTATACGTTTAGGTAGCCTATGTACACGTACCTTATTTTGTGCAATTTTGAAACATTGGATTGGTGAGGCAGGAGATGGGAATTACGAGCACATGGGAGTGTTCAGATATGAACACTTTTACTGCTCCGTATAATTAAATAATACTGCATGTTGTTTCCTTGCAACCTCACTTTTTATAACGTCCAAATCATTTGTGCGCTGAGCTTAAAATTAAGGTCAATATTTTTACCGAGAATATGGAACACAACACGTAGAAGAATGATGTATCCATGTGGATCCATGTATACGATACTCTCGACCAATTACCTTCACTTAAGTCCCGAGAATGGCACCATGCAAGGTTTGGTGCTTGGGATGAGCTAGAAGCGAGAAGCCAAAAGCAAGGACGATGTAAACAATCGTCACCGTTTCACTGAAATAATTTTTTGAGAACGAGTAAAATACAAAGATATGGGTTAGTAAGTACCCCAAAGTATGCAGAAGAAAGCGCAGCAGTTGGACAGATTCGATGCGATGCCTAGACTTTGAAGCTTAATTGCCCTGTAGACTTAAATTGACGGTGCCATAAACCTCAGGAGGTCAAATTCTTGCCGCGGCATTCCCGAGTGGCAGCGGGGGTGGGCGTTATAAAATGCGTCGAAAGGAAAATGGTGAAAACGCATCTTGATTGCGCTTTAACTCGGATAGCATTTTCCTTCTCTGGAAATAAAACAAAACTACTAAGGTTCGTACCAGAATAGAAATCAAATTACTAGTTCACTTCTTCTGCACAATTCCGGACAATACGTTTGACTCTATGTCTGTATGTGTGAAAACGCTCTTGCGCGTTTCTATGAAGGTGAAGTACATAGAGCACCCATGTGCTCTGCGATATTAGTGTGCATTAGAATATCCCAAGAAAACTAGCTTTCTATGGAGGCCTTCAAGATGGAGTTGTTTCCTCGCATTTTTTATTCTTGCTTTTTCTTCCGTTATTCGCTCTTTCCTCCATTAGTTTTATCGCTGCTTACCTAAGAAGAGGTTGCCGAAGTTGAGACCGCTATTGACGACACTCATTAGACCATTGCTCGATTACGCCGATGTTGTGTGGGATCCCCACACAAAAACTGCCATCAATAACATTGAAAACGTGCAAAAGAAAGCCCTTAGATTTATTTATAATACTTACAGTAGAAGAGCCTCGGTCACTGAACTCAGAACACGGTCCGGCCTCCCAACATTAGAATTTCGGCGTAGACTACATCGCCTACAAACGTTGTTTAATATAGTTAATAAACAAACAAAAATGGATTCCGACATCTACATCAATTTTAATAAGAGAAGAGAAACAAGAGGCAAGCATAGCAAAACAATTGTGATGCCACAGGCTAAGACTAGCGCTTATCGCTTCTCGTTCTTCCCTCGAACTATAGCAGAGTGGAATGCCCTACCGCAAGAAGTCGCCAATATGACCTCGGTCGAATCCTTTGCGTCTGCTGTGCACTCTTTGCAATGAAGTATGTTAATTTTAGAGTGTCCAGTCTCCTGTTTTTGCAGTTTGCAGATGTGTGTGTGTGTTTTTTTTTTTTTTGTTCTTTTTAATGTTCTTTTTTGTAATTTTGTATAAGCTGCTTTTGCCCGCGCAATAATCTGTATTGCAAGTCATTTCCTTATGTTTTCTTGTCACTCACATTTTTGTTTACCTTGATTTGTAGTGCCGACTGTACTTACTCACTCCTGCTTGGACTGCCAAGAGGCAGTTGGCAGTATCAAATAAATAAATAAATAAATAAATAAATAAACTAACATGCTTTCATGACATCAGGTCAATGCAGTTCCGCTTGAAAACAATATTTGTCACGTCGGGTATATAAGGCTTGTAGGCGACTGCAAAAAAGCATTTAAAAACTGACGAATGTTTGGTTTATAGCCGAAGAGTGCGATGGATGCATGCAGACATCCGCCATTTGCAACGCAATATGCGCAGTTGTTTGAACAGTATCCTCAATGTACCAACATCCGAAGTCCACCATCCAGCCGCAGGTATAACCTAAGACACAATTACTCCTCTTTCGTTACACCAAACCCAGCACCTGCTTCGGTATATAGGAATCGGGTGCACTCAAGGCGACCATCATCGGGAACACGGGTGCGCGTTTATTTTACCTGCAATTTCTCTTTGCGACGCCTGGACGTCGCCTGAAGTAGTACGACATCGTCCTCTACCTATCTCCTCGTGATAGCAATACAAACCTTCGGAATCACGCGATATACATTGCTTTGCAATGGAGAGCTCAACACTACTGTGTTCACGCGGTTTACAAACGTGCACGGTTACAAATACACGAGCAGCGATGTGATACGATACGCGGCACTCACCAATCAGCAACGCGCGCTTTCGTACTTCAAGCGGCGTTTCCAGGCTTCCACGCATCGGTTGTCTTTGACGCAACTTTGCTGGACGTCCTTGTTTTTTACATAATATAGCGCTTTTGAAGCCTCATTGTGCATCTCGTCGGATTGCTCCTCTTGGTTACTACGCGTTACATGTTAAGAGTCGAGAGATAATTGTGCCAGTGGTGTTCTGCGTACGCATCCTTGCGCGCATCCCTTCTGCTCATCCCTGCTGCGCACCCACCAATAGCTCTTTCAAAAAAGAGGTACCAAATGAATTAATGTATGCTACAATAACAGCTCAATTCTGCGCAATGGGAAAACGTCCGCCGTTCTGATCGCAAATGCTCCAAATATAATCTCTCTGTAGCGGTTATCTTGCTAAATTGTTAAATCATTGGATCTGAACAGATGGATGCTGCAGTGTTATTACCGTCATTCAGAATTTTTCGCAGCGGAACATAAACGTTAGACTAGAGAAAGGCTAGATACGTCGCCGGCCATGTAGTTGGCTAAATTGTGCAGAAAATGCGCGTAGCAATGTTAGCGCCTATTTTACCCTAGAATGAGCATATTACAAATATTCCCGCGGCTATGCTTAGAGGGGTGAGAGCTATCGTTTGGTCTGGTTTGTAGCGGGCACTTTCTTTCACAGACTGTTGTTTTGATATATCGAATGGTCAGTAAAGTTCTAACTTTTAGATGAAGTATCAACGTAACATTAAACCGTATTTCGGTACAGTATGCCATCACACCAGACTCCCCAAAATTTGAATTTTCGTAATAATACGGTGGCGATGCAATACGTACCGCGCAAATGAAATGGGCATAGCGCAGTTTACCCCAAAATTCCAAACAGATTATCGGGGCGTTCTCTTCAAGTCTTTCTTGCATCTATTGTTTTTGTTAGCATGTCGTGGATTCTTGCTCCTGGACATCATTTACCCGTATCGGCTTCATGCGTTGCAGGGCAGCCACGCGCAGGCGTTCACTTCTTTGCAGTCCCAGAGAGACTAACCTGGGCTCCCACTGCATTTCAAAATTTTGCGGGAGCGAGAGCTAAGCGCTTAAGCTTAACATAGACCGGCAGCCATGCACACGTCTTAACTTGCGACACTGGTTTCTGGAAATCCGAGATTCTCTGCTTGAGACTTATTCAGACAGCGGTACTTATTTCGTAATACCCAAATCTCAGTCTCTACGGCTGAGCTTTGAAAGAGGCTAAGATTGAACTTGCTAGGCACGGCTGAGGGGATGGAGCTTTGATGAGGACCGCTTGTCGGTCGGACCGACAGAAGAGATTTCATTAGACCTTAAAAGGTATGCAATAGAGCCGTTCATTCCGCCTAGAGGGTTAAGGTATCAGCAGAAAAACTTTCTGCCTTGGTCTCCAGAGAACTCGCCGCCCTATCGATTTGGCGTGTACTCACCTCCTCTTCTCTTCTACCCTCCCACTTTAATTCCCCATTACCCTTCCCCAGTGCAGGGTAGCCAACCGGAATTATTTCTGGTTAACATCCCTGCCTTCCGCCCTCCTTTTCTCCTTCTCCTCCTCCTGCGATGTAGAAACGCTCCAGCGCTATACACAAGCTACTGATAAAAACACAGCTTCTTTTACGCTATTTATATCTCTCTTTCTACAAGGACTGTCCTACCAAATTGCGTCTGCACCAAGCGTTCAAGGAACGCTGCATGTGCTAGAAATATACACCCCCAAATTCCTGGTTACCCACAATGCATCGCTAGTTCTTTCTTCGTTTATATTTTAAACTGTGTGGTCTATAAATACGTCGGCATTACAAAGCATAGTTTATTGAATACCCGGTGCTGGCCTTCTCTCGGTGATAATCCTCCGAAAGGATAGAAAAATTTTTTACAAGGGTTCAACGCTGCTGAACTAAATATTAAGCTAAAGCATTAGCTGCGGGTGACCGAGCGTTCTTCTCTTTTTCTTCTTCCCCTGCTAAACCCCGCTTTAACCAACCCATATGAACGTGCCTTAGTGGCCTATAGGGGCAACGTGAATGCCAGGGTCCTAGCAGGCTGATTCTGACATAACCGTCCCATGTGAAACGAGAGACCCAAGTTGGCAGCTCCTGCCAGCCCGTCTGTCACGTGGGGTGTGACTTCACAGCGTCACTTGGGTAAGACGTAACTGCGGCCGGGTAACGCGAAGGCTTGAAAGTGCGAGTAGTATTGCTTTCGCAATAAAAAATACATAGGTGTCCTTAATTCTCCTTGCGTACAGAAGTGCGAAAGCACTGCAAGTTCCTTTCCTATTTCCATTATGAGCCCGTCCTGTGTTTCGCTGGTTTTCCGACGTGCACAGCCCCCCATCGCAGACTCCAGCTGCTGACTGCGTTCTCGTCTACCGCGGAGCCGCAGCATCCGTCACAGCTGACTCAAAGATGTCCGCTTGAAACGAAATATATGTCGGTAATTTTCGGTCACTCCATTACCGACGACATCGACGATGACAAGGACGATGACCGATTTTCTCCGCCACAGGAAGCTGACCATTCGCGCATAAAGATATATACATATTCATGAGCTCAGATAGGATTTAACAAGAGGGGGTGCTAATTAGAGAGAGAATTAGCATCGCTTACGGCTGCTTCACTAGACTATCGCCGTATATTTTCGCGCGAAAGCGTATAGCGCTATGCTTTGGATAATGTTATCATCATCAACTTTCGCCCGTACTGTATTGATGCCGAACGCTAGAACACATGGTGAGTCGCACGTTCGAACGTCGGACGGGAAGATTGAATGTTTGGCCTGTTTTGTGCGACCTTTTCCAAACGCTAGGATGAGTCATTTCAGTGGGACGCTTGCAAGGAGCCCCTTCTTCCTCGAAGGACAACAGACAAGCTCAATTTTTATAGTTGCGAATGATCTCAATTCGTTCGCACCAGGTGCTTACGAAATCAGAGCGCACACGCTCTATGACAACTGACAAAATTGACATGTATTGACTGGTTTTGAAGATTAGGTTACGAGGAGAGAGCTAATAATGTGCTTAGGCGCTAGAGGGAGGAACTCAGCAAAAGAACATGCTACTGTAAGTTTTACGTTAGATTCCCGTCTTACTGGTAGAACGAGAACTACGCTGTAGAGTGATCACGCCTTATATATGAATGGCGACGCTTGTTATTTATGGGCAGAGAAAAACAAATAAGGCGTCAGCGAATTATACTCTCGAATATCTCCTGCCGCTGTCTTGAGGTTGGACTACTCAAAATAAACACTGCGGTATGTTTCGACGTATTGTCTGCTTGCAAAGAAAAGATTGCCCACGATTACGTTACTTTCTAATGCGAAATCTGAGTGCAGCTTAATCAGCTGTTTCACCTTTTCGATACACTGAGGCAAATATTTCGAGCAAGACACGTATGTACAATTACAGACAACCTTTTTTAATTTTTCACACGTATTCCATCAAAAAACAGTCCTTGGCTGTTATTAAAGAAATGAAAAGAGCAATTGAGTTATCAGAAGGTTGCGGGAAGCAGCGCGTGGGCCCATAGGAACGTTTCGCGACGAACAGACAGCAGCGACTGACTGCCGCTGACGCCGCTAGCGAGTGAAGCGAGTGAGAACGGGATGCACGCACCGTGATCCGCTGATAGCGAGCCGGCGTTTCGGCAGCCGGAGAGCACCCTCGCTGTCACGCAGGAAGAGAGGGGGGGACACACCCTCCTCCTGCCCTACGTGATCCTGCCCCCATAGTTTGCCGCTGAGTGTAACCCCCCTCCCCTCTTTCTGCGAGGTTCCGGTTGCCGAAGCGCCGGCTCGAACTGGGGGATGAAAGGGGGCCGCAGCTGGTTACGAGGCCAACGCGGTCGACGTCGACGCCGCCGACGACGACGCGAAACCCAGGAACGGGGGCCAAAGATCTGCGCTCTAAAACTGCAAACAACTCCGCTCTTGTCACATCTATGCGCAGAGGTGCGCGGATAGTGGAGGTTGGCTAGTAATGCAAGGAAGAAAATATGCGCGAAATGGCGTTGCTCGAGGGAGAAGACATATATAATAGATTTTTTTAACAACTTCTCCTACGTACATCGGGAGAAACGCGGCTCAACAAAACACTTCCAGCCTTCTGTCAAATACCGCTTGTACGGAAGGTCTCTTCGAGAGCCGGCGCCACACAAGACGACAGCGTCATGTCCTATAGTGCCGTCGCAGCCACTCCTGATGTTGGCTGCCTCGCTGGTCTCGAAGAGCGCCGCTCGCATTCGCGGGAACTAACATTTGTGCCGTAAATCTAGTCCTGGGTTTCCTTGTGTTTGGCGCCATTTGGTGGCGCCACGTACGTGCCGTGTTGTAGGCGCAACCGACTGCGTTGCCACTGCTTTACCTCCTCCATTTCTTCCTCTTCTCCCCTCAAGCCACCTTCTCGTCTTCTTTTTTATTTTTTTAATGGGCCTCGTAGATTACCATTACGCCTCGTCACAAGCACGCGCTGTTTTCTCACAGGCTAGAGGCGGCCCCTCCGTACGGGCTCAAGCGAGCATATGCGCAGGCTCCGCCATCCGTAATAGAGATGAATGAGTCCTGCGGAGCGCAGGTTATGGAGCGTAAAGTGAGCCCCGGGCCCAACTTTGCTACGGATGTATTTACGCGGACCTAGCAAACGTCCGTGGTGAAACGTGCAAGCAGGCTTATACACGTCTCTCACTCTCTTGAGTGTCTGCTCGTTGCACATGTAACCGCACAGCGGAAGAGGCGAGGTTGAAAAACAAAAATAAGAACGTATGGCCCACTTCCTTGAAACCATGTTTTCAAACTTTGCGGGTCGTTTCCAGTATTCATGAAAGCGTAAGTACATGAGAGAGTTTTGAATACCGTCTCGTTTTCTGTTCTATTTCTTACCGCTTCGTTCTACGAGGGTGTCAGGCGAAGGGAAGGTAATGAGCTTATGTTTCCGAGCATCTTCGCGCTTTCTTCCTTAGGAGTCCGTTTTTATTCTTCTGAATATTTTGACCCCATATACATATTTCTCCATTTTTGCCTCTTACCGAGAGCTTCGCACATCCTCTTATTTCCATTTTCATCTACGAAAAAGTTCTTGTAAGAAGCTTGAGAAAGAGAATGACCTCTTGTTTGAGCGTATTACGCCGTACGTAGGGGTAGCGGCAGCTCATAATATCCGGCCCATAAAAATAGACTAATGAAAACACTAAAGCCTCTTTACTCATACATCAGCGCCACGCGGTGTCTACACCCGAAATATGTTGCTTGCTTTGCAGACGCGTATTCTACTAAAGATTTTTTTGCCCATTGTCGGCGCCATTGTTCCGTCTTGAGGCGTACTGCTATGGCATTCCCTGCTTTTTGCACTAAGCAATTAGTACACGAAGTTGCATAAACCTGGCACTCGATATGTTACTCTTTAAAAACATTCTTCTGAAATATTCTTCTAAAATTGATAATATTGTTACGTACTAAGTACGTAACAACATTATCAATAACAACATTATCAATAATCACGAGATCTCAAATGAAAACCAAGAGTAAAAATTACTGAACACTAGCGTCGTGAACGGTCGAGGAAGTTTAATATTGCAGTTGAGGTAAAAGGAGTAAACAAACGCGATACTAATCTTGACCGTGGGTAAACGACGGCTCATGCATTGCTACGAAGTGAAAAAAGAAAAAAAAAACCCCTCAGAATTGTGGGCTCCTTGTCAGATGGCGAGCCACTGTGTATTCATAACGAGGAGGGCAATCTTGTTCAGCTGCCCGTCGGAGCATGAGTGTGCATGCTTGGATCAGTACACGAGAATCGTTAGGGGTTTTATGGTCTGTCCAATGCACAAATCGAGAGCGATTCCTATCGCTATAGGTATTAACTTAACGGCTCAGAAATGTAGCTACTGCACATATTGATAAGTAAACACTACTGACTCTAATTTATAGCTATTTTCGAATGATTGCAATTACTTACAAGCAACAAGAACCAGGTAACATTGACAGTGTTTCCTCGTGGGCCGATGTATGTCCCCTGTTTGTAGCGGAGTGCGTTATTAATTGCTGAACGATAGCATCCGGAAAAACCGCATTTCCAAGGAAATTAAAGGGGTACAAAGGCCCTTAGAAATCGTTCAAGGTTCAAGTCCCTTATTTAAGTGCGTCAGAAGAAGCTCTCACTATTGATCCCCTTAATAGTGCAGTATCTCCGGACTGAGCGGCAAGAAAAAAATGCCCCTTTATCTTCTTCTTGAAAGCCCGTGCCACTCTTGCCCAATGCTGCACTCTTACAAGTCTTTTTAACAAACATTATAAAACTAATCCTTTGCTAGTCTAGCGGCGCCCATTTCGCCGTGCTTGCATAAATGTCCTTGTAAGCATGCGCTCATCTACGTGACGCGCTCACTCGGCAGATACGCCTAACCATGCGACTCGCCGGTGTCTCACCTACACGCGACTGGCACGCCGCCAAGCACCATCAGCAGCGCATGGGAGCTGCTCGGTGCTTCGTAGAGCTATGGAAGAACTGTTTGCTGGCACTAGTTGTTGGGCTGTGAATCGAAAATGCCAGGTCGAATCTGGCCACCCTGTAGATGTGTACGCTGGCAACAAGCACTTGCTAATGACCGTGGAAGGAAGCGGGCCAGACCAGCAGCACAAAAAGAACATGGCAGAGAGGTTCGTCTTTAGAAAAAGGGGATAAAACGTGTCCACGACACAGTGAAACACCGAACACCAATTTGGACCTTTTATTCCACGAGTTGCCGCTTGGGTGAGACCTGGAAGTTTCATACATTCAAACTGTGGCTAACTAACTACTTTAGCGACCATAGGACCGCCTTCGCTTTAATCGGCACGAAGGACAAAACTTCACCCGGTGTTGAACGATAGAGTGGAAAATGCTTGGACATTAGAAGATGTGTTTTACTATGTGTGGTTTACTATGCGTAACAGATTTTTGGCTCCGTATAACCAGGTTCAGCCAAGTTGAACCTCAGCCAAATTGCCGAATGGCGAGGGAAATATGTAATTAACAGTGCGTGTCAAGCATGGCCTAAGCACTGCTAAACAGAGGCTTAATCAGGTTATACCAAGCTTTCGCTGGCATATAACCTGGGTTGGCTGAGCTAAGGAATGGTAATTTTTTATTCACAGACAAAAGGTTCCAAAGCCACGCAGGAATTCTTTTAAATAGTTTTAGAACGGAGTCTGTACCAGAACAACAGCAGTTCGCCGACATGTACCGCGCGGTAGGCGGTGTGACAGCTTCGCGCTCCAAGTGCCTAAGTGTTGATCGTGAAAGCGCAAAAAAAAAAAAAGAAAAAAAAATACACGGACAGCAGCAAAAGACCGACTCATTTTTGTCCGTCCAGTTTGTTTATGTGTAGGTCTTTTTATTTGCGCTTTCACGATCAATATGGCTGACCAACTCGCCAAAACACAGCCATTATTGCTTAACTGGCTGCCTATCGCTCTGGGCTTGAGTATCGCTTGGTTCATCATCCATCTGCCGTTCCTTCCCCGCAAATGTTTGCAAGACGTATTGCGTATCAGCAAAAGGAAGTAAGTAGCAATCCTTGGAGTCTGCTCACATAATTTAATGTCTGGCGGATTTGACACGTATAAAGTTAAAACACTTCAAGAAGCAAAAGATAAAGAATGGATTCAAGGAAGCACGTCAGAAAGAAATGTCACAGACAGTTTCAGTTTAAACAGGACCAGGTAGTACTCTTTACCGATCACTAACACCGAAGAGCACACGGGTGTCGCTTGTGTATTGGCTTCGCCTAAGCGTGGCCGCCGCAGCCAGAAGTCGATCCTGCCTTCGCTAAAAGTGAGCGAGAGAGCGAGAGCTGTACGTTGCCTTGGGCAACAGTAGGAGCTCTCCGAATGCTGCGAAAGAAGTTGAACACGCTGTCTTGTACGAAACCAACAAACGGCTGAGCGCAATTCCATATATCAACCCACAGTGACCCGTGGGGCCTGCGTCAGAGGAATGCCGAAGAGGAGGAAGTGTCACCACATTCTACATGAAACGCTGCGACGCCGCCACACCTTTTTTGTGTGTGCTACTGTGTTGGGACTGAAACAGCTACAACGCTGCCGCCTCCGTGGCTCCAACCACCACGTCGACGAAACTAAAAGACACGTGGTCGCAGCCGTGCATCCTACCGCGATTGTCACCTGCGGCGAATGCTGTTGTCACCTCGTCGTATCAGGAGCACAGTAACGAAAACGCCAGTCGCTAAATGATTATAATAACGCAGTCGCTCTAAATAAGTAAAACGGCCTAGCCTTAAAAGTCAAGGAGTGCTCCGTTGGTTTTACCATTCTGGTCATATCGGTAGGGAAAAATCAAAACGTGAGCGTAAGGTGCTGGAAGCGCTTTTAATCAGAAAGAATGAGCAAGCGTGCGTAAGTGATCTATCAGTTGTAATCACCGAAAAAAGAGTTTTGTTTTCTGTCAACAATTCTTTCTTTCTTTTTGGTCAGAGCCACTGCCTGCGCAGGAAGAATATGTGTCATTTTTTCTGTTACTTCTTCGAAATAGATTTGTTGCAAGTCCAACGGTTTTATGTTTCTACCTCCTTTGTCTTGTCCGTAATCTGTTTTCGCTAGTTCCATATTTTTAAGCATTATGAGCCAACTTGTCCAGCAATTTAATTTCCTAAACTATGAGGATACACTACGTCCTTTCTGCCATGCACTTCATGCTTACGTCCTCTCAGGACAGTGATGTAGCCCCGAATTTCGCCAGCGCAGTGGAGCCATGCTTCCCTTTGGGTGCACGAATAGGATTCGCCTGTCGTGACGGATGCTGAAAATATTCGATTAGAGATGGTGTGGTCTCTACTTTATATACAGTTTTAACACAGCGAGAAGTAGAATCATTGTCATATATCACATAGCAGGATACCTGCTGTGCAAGCACTAGCTAAGGGTAGAATAGCGAGTGACGGATGCGGTTTTCCATAGCTACTAGTCTTTCTTAACGTGGAGGTATCAATAAAACGCAGATGTACGAATATTTGTCCAAGAATGCAAATGTTACTGTCCGCTCGTTCGCAGAGTCATCATAATCATCATTATCAACATGATCATCAGCAGTCTGATTATACCCACGGCTGGGAAAAGGCTTCTCTCATATCTCCCCACTTAGCGCGGTCCTGTGCCAGTTTCATCCTTTTCATTTCTTTAAACTTCATAATCTTCCCCTATTACGTAACTTTCTTCAGCATCCTGCTACGCTTGGCTTTTTCTGAAATCCACTCTCCGCTCTGTCAACCTTAGGAACCATCCGTTACCTTTCCTTTTTATCAGATGACCTGACCATGGCCATTTCTTCCTCTTGATTTCTAGTAGACTATCATTAACTCGTGTTTGTTCCCTGACCCATTCGGCACACTTCCGATCTCTTAACGTTACGCCTACAAGTTTTACTTCCATACCTCCCTGCTTGGTCCTTTATCCTTTATCCTGTTAATCTGTTATTCGCACAGTACAATGCTTAAAAAAGAGATTACCTATGACTTTTTGTTTAGTAGATGCATCAAGATTTATCTGAATGATGCTAGCACATACATCATCCATCACCAAAAAAGCAAAGAAATGTTTGAAATAGGGGCCTTCTCTGCGCTTCCCCATCTTTCAGCTGACGGATTTCTGTTGAAATATGGCATAGGGTGCTTCAGAAAAAGCGGTGAGGAGTATTTATAATTACCATCCCAACCGTGTTTAGATCCCAGGGTTTTATGGAATGCATAAAATGAAAGAAATGATTTTTTTGAAGTTGCTGAGCATGAAGCAGAAATTTCAAGCAAGTGATTACAGTCGTTCGATCCCATGATCATAGGCAGGCAACTCAAAGAAGAGCCTTCTTCTGATGGTTCTTGCCTTGGACCCCCGTGTATTTAATCGATCGCCTTTTCTTTGGCTAAGCAACACAACGTTCATTCAAAGCCAGATATCGACCTTCGTGGGAGCTGTTCAATAAATCACCTAAAGTTTTTGCGGCTTTGAGGGGTTTGCACGCTTTAGAATAAAGAACGTGTGCTTTTACCGTACAGCTGACGTCTTCTGTTTTTGTAATTGTATTGTAATAATACTGGGTAATGTGAAATGCCGATGCTGTAATGCGTGTTTTATTCTCTGCTTATAATGTGCCTTTTGCTGGAAGTAAAGTGATTTGCCACGGCCGAAACCGGTTGCGTGGATGTAGAAGATCGGCAATGAATTGCATGCGTTGTAGGGGTGCAGGGCAGGGTATGTTGGCAGCATCACCATGAGTCAGGCATGGTCACTAAACCATTCATATTCATCCTATTTAAATAGCAATTCGGCACGACGAAACGCAGTGCGCCATTGCGGCAGAAGGATAGACGGGATTATTGTGAACACCGCGAATGCTTTGACTGTGGTCGGACAAGTTTGTGATTGTCATTCCCTCCAGCCAGCTTGTCGGATTGTCATGTTATTCGTATAGCCACCTTTACATTCTGACCAATAAGTAAGGTTCATTAGCATGACTCCATACGTGACGACATTAAATTCTAGCCAATCAGCGTAGGGTTTTGCCCATGGTGTGCTACCGCAAGGTCGACGCAGCGTATTCGAAGAAGGGGCACAATAACGCTCGCTGTTATACTGCCAACTAAATCCATCAGTTGAACCTGCCACGCTGTTGAAGACACGAAAGCCGAAGCCCCTTATTGGTCGTTAATACGGGGGCCAGCTGTCTCGGCCATGGTTGCGAGTATCCGAGTAGTAGAATTTTACCAATTTATGAGCACAGAGCTTTCGCGATCACAATCCTCGCGCCTTACGCTTAGTGATCACTCAAAAGGACGCCACAAAAGGACGCCACAAAACAAATTCAATCTCCTGTCGCGATATCATCATTTAATGACATCATACCGGCGCTGTACAGGGACAGTATACCGCAACGAACAGTGCACTGCACAGTATACCGGCTGCGGCGGCTGCCACACAATTACCAGCGGCCACTTGGGGCCTCAGTCGCGCTAGGAGTGGTTAAGCATGTTGCCGCGGAAAAGGGGGTCTTGCTCCAAACAATGGGTGTATATATGCGGCAGACACAATGCCGAACACACACTGCGAGACAAATGTAGGTCAATGCTCTCAAGATAATGACTGACAAAATAGAAGCACGACAAGATGTTCAGGTACATACAAGACACATTTTCCATACCATGAAGCCCTCGTAGTGATCCTCGGCAGAGAGAGGCGAAATCGTTATACGTTAATCGTTAATCGTGTCCATGCGTGAGAAAAAATGTACACAGCTGTCCACGTTGCTATGTAGTTAATTTTCTACCGTCCGTGCATTTTATGAGCCCCAAGGGCTTTAAACTGCACAACTTTAATTAAAAGCCGTTTCTCCTTAACCAAGAGCCATACTGTCAGAAGGCAACACGGAAACAAATGAAGAGCGCCTTCACTTGCCGTCGCTTTTTAGCATCCTCGATTGATATCCGCATTGCGCAATGACCCGTTTTCAGCTGCGCATATAACTCGTGGACAACTAATTGTGCGTTCGATCACAGCGCGAAAAGAGCTCATGCCAAAGCAGGCCGATATATTAATAAACGACCAGAGCGATCGTTACCACTGGCGCCGGGAGACCGCACGATCGCGACATATCCTACCAAGGGAAGGGATCGAGAAAAAAACAAACAAACAAACAAAAAGAAACAGCAGGTGACAGCACGAGAAATCTGATGCATACTAGAAGTATACATGGCAGTGCACCGCGATGCGCAAACGTCGCGGCTATATGGCTAAATTCGACTATCTCATCTAGCACCCAAAATAGAAACCTCACCCCCCTCGCTTCCGGCGGTCGCGCTTCTCGGACGTCATTCGAGTTTTGGGGGGAGCAACGCTCGTTCTCTTTTGCCGTTGTTTCCGGTTCCGTTCCGCCGAGACGCCTGAATGTCGGCGAGCATTCCTCTTTTTTTTTGGCTAGAGTTTCTGTCATCCTTCTTTTGCGAATGTTTCTCCGATGTCTTTCTGCGACCCAGAATCGAGAGTAGTCAAATTCCTCTGCGGACGGGAACGTATGAAGACAAGGAAAGTAAAGATGAAGAGAAAAAGAATGGAGGAGGGGAGGAAGGCACTGAGAAGCATAAGCGAAAAAAACAAACAGTATGAGCGGATGCCAAGATAACGGAGTCTTTTTCGTAGAGTACGGCGTGCCTTCGGAGCAGCGGGGCCCTGCGGCCTACTGCGCCGTGAGGGCATTTGCAAATTGCATCCGCGTCATCACTCCGGGCGAACCGGGCTTCTAACTCGATTAGGGTATACCAAGATCCTTCCGCTTCTCTTCTTTCCACTGCGCTCGTTCCCTGCATCTGTGCAAGTCGTGTGTTCCATGCAGATGTGCCCAGGAATAAAGGCAGAATGCGCCCATTGAAGTTTGGAGACACCAAGAGATGGTCTTGAGGGCTGTAGTGGCTTCTGCCCCCTCTCCGAGTACACTTGCGGAAGCAACGCACCTTCATGGGTATTCATACTCAAATAAAGGAAAGAGTAGAAACACGTTCAGAAAACGTCGCTAGAGTTGGCAAAAAAAAGGCCGAGTCTATGATCGGTCTAGTAGTGTCGCTTTGATGGTTCGCCATTTATTTCTTACTTTCTTAGGATGTGGACGCTGGTATATCATTTACACCAGAAAACATGGGCTCATCAGCCAAGAGATAGCGGACATTAAACGCGCAGTTAACGTCTAAAAATGATTCCGTGGCCACAAAGAACAGCGAGGCAAAATGGTCTGGAGATAGAGCCTAGATCACCATTGTTGACATTTCCTTGGCTCTCCACTTTTTTTCAATGCCTTTCATTTGTAGGGAATTTACGGGGTCGCAGTGGAGCGCCAGAAGGAAGCGACCAGCGGGGCAGACTTCTCGAACCGAACAGCTCGTACCATGCGTGCGCACCGAGCATGCGCCGTTCAGCTTTATTTTCTTTCGCAGGCTGGGAACGCCGATCTTTTAGCTCCTCCGCTTTACAGCGTCGCTGTGGGCTACAGAGCCCCCCGCCCAGATGGAACGGCGAAATGTGTGCGCCGACGGGGCAGGGATGGGGGAGCCTCGGCGGCAGGCGGGTCGGCAAAGGCCAGCAACATCCGAGGGTAGGTCCTGGGGAGGTATCTCCATGTATGCGGGTTTGAGGCGATCTAAGGAGACGATCTCTTTCCGACAATCCAGCAGGATAGTCGCCGATATTGTCGTCTTGTTGAGGACACGGTACGGGCCATCGTAGGGGGGGGGGGGGGGGAAGGGGTAAGAGGCGCTTTTACAGCGTCTCGCCTGAGAAAAACATGCGTCGAGGACGCAAGTTCTGGATGCACGAAGACCTGCTCGAGGCGGGACTGGGCGCAAGTGTTGAATGCAGTCCTGGAGGCGTTGAAGATACTGCAGTGGGCTGGACGAGGGAGCCGAAGGAAAGAACCAGTCTCCGGGAAGCCGAAGGAGTGCGCCGAAGACGAGTTCGGCCACCGAACAGCCGATGTCACGACGAAGAACGGCGGGTAGGCTAAGAAGCACAATAGGGAGGTGATCGGCCCAGTACTCACGAACAAGGCGAGCAGTGAGGGCAGTCTTGAGCTGGACGATGGAGCCGCTCTACCACGCCTTTGGTACAGAGATGATATGCTGTGGTGCGGCAGTGTTTAGTCCCGAGCAAACGGGGGAGGGAAGTGAAGAGGGCACAATCGAACTGGCAGCCGCGATCCGTGGTAACAATGCCGGGGCAGCCGAAGCGGGAAGCACATGCTGAAACGAAGGCTTTGTCAACTGTTTCCGCAGTAATGTCCGGAAGGGGCACTGCTTTGGGCGAACGAGTGAAGCAGTCGATCATAGTCACAATGCACCGGGAGCCATTAGAGGGAGGTGGCGGTCCAACCAGGTCCAGATGAACGTGGCGAAAGCGACAACCAGGTGACAGGAAAGATTTGGGTGGAGTCTTTGTCTACCGGGTCACTTTGGCAGACTGGCCATCAAGGCACGAGCGGGCCCGCAGGCGAACGTCAGTGTTGATGTTCGGCCAGACGTACCGCTGAGTAACGAGGCGCTGTGTGGCTCGTATGTTGGGATGGCAGATGTGAAGTGAATAAAACTTGGCACGACGAAAGGCCTCAGGGGTGAATGGACGCAGTAGAGCCGATTACATGCCGCACCAGAGCAATCCGATCATAAACGGATGAGGCACAAGCTGGAGACGGAGGGAACGGGGATGGTCAAGCAGGGCTTGAAGCTTAGGGTCTTCTAGCTGCGCCCAGGACAGACATTCCCAGCTCACAGCAGATGTAGACATGCCGATGGAGGGAAGGCGCGAATGTGAATCAGGTGCCTCATTTTCAATGCCTTTGATGTGGTGCCGGTATCTGTTGTGAACTCCGATATGTAGGCTAACTGACGAAGCTTGCCGGCGACGTAATTGGAAGAGTTCGTACAAAACAGATACACGAGATGCTTATGTTCCTTAAGAACGTAAAACCCAATCTATTCATCCCCATTTCTTCCGAGGTTGACTACTTTATTCTGTTTTTTTTTTGGGGGGGGGGACTCATAATAGTTAAGTTGACATTCTTCTCGTGCTCTGGCCTGATTGTCTAAGTCATGACCGAGGGCAATCATGAAGAACCAGTTCCTTGTTAGCAGATCAGTGCTTGGCGATTACTCGCTGTATTTATCGCTGCTCACAAATGAAAATCATCAGTCTCTCTTTCGGAGCGGAGCAGCAGATTGATATTTATGACAGCCATTTCTCCAACCACCAGATGTGACAATCTTTGTGCTTAGGAGGCACTGCATATCTTTTAGGTTCAGTGAATGCCATATTTTTTAATTAAAGAAGTGTGACCACACCTGTTGGAAAAATTTTCCGGGAGCCACTTTTCAAGCAAAAGCTTCATTGGGGTAGGTGCGGCGCGTTTAGCATACGCAGTTTGACCTTCAGCCGACCTTGAGCCGCATGCCTCGCGGCGCGCGGTGTGCTCGCCACCCGCTTCTTCATCACATGTGTGGTGCACGTAGCTGGTGTCGCTCCATTCTCCTTCTGCTGCTCGCTTCTTTTTATACATCGCACACATGCTTCGTCTCCTTCGCACACCTGACAAAATTGGTTCGTACCGGTACATATTTCCGGTCTCCGTGGGTGGATGCGCGGAGCTCCGCACGTGACGTCATTACTTAGCTATGTGCCGCGATCACTGCGCATGCGTGATAATCTTCAGCTGCGGCGCCACAGCGGGGAATATAAGCCGCGGTAAAACCGCTCACTTGATTGCGGCGGGTCTGTTGGGCTATGCCATGGATGAGGCAACACGGTTAGTGCCAGCTCTCGTTACGATCGCCTACAAACCGAATTTACTCACCCTGTCGACATCGCTCGCCGTGAAGAAGCGGCACGTAGGAAAAATGAAGCTGTGAGAGCTAAGCGAGCGGCGGAACTTCCCGAGGAGCAAGAATACAAACTTGCAAAGCGATGACGCGAGGCGGCGAAGAAGGCGCGACAAGAGCAACAGAGACACGACTACTACTGCTTTCGCTTTGTGTTTCCTGGCATGGCTGTTAAGCCATGGACTGCCATTTTATTTCCAAGTTAGATGCTCGCGCAAAAACTACGTTATGACATTTGTACGATATAAGCTTTAATGTGCCAGATTACCGTCATAGGATTCAGTCCAAGGGAAAAGCTTAGCAGGCATGAATAATAACTAGCTATTTAAAATGATCATGTGGAATGTCATGTGTTTGAAATTTACTAAAAGACCAAGGCCCTATCCTAAACGGATTCAAAGTGTATTTTCTACTTCGAATTCATTGGTTGAGCTGCTATTGGTTGATATTACTCGGTGACGTAGCTGCGACTTCCAAGCGTCCGCGGGAAGCGACCGCATGATTGGCTTATTGTCGGCTGAACCTATAGCCATTGGCTGCCGGGAGCTTGTGGTGCATGAATGGCCACTTGCTGCTTTCTTATGATGCCGGCTTCAGGATTACGTCCCGCGGAAATAAATAAAGAGTAGGTGCACATTGCAAAGAATCCTTACCGAATACGGCGTCAGTGCATAGAGGTAAAGTGGTAATCTACAGAGGATAGCCGCCATAATGTATGCCCACTCCTTTCATGCGTTCCTAAAAGAAAGCACATGGATGAAGTTCTTCTCGAACTTTCTGCTTTCAGTAGTTTACGAAATCAGATAAGTTATTGTGGCCACCGTAGGTAGGTAAGCGGTAGTTTGAGGTATTATAAGTGAGGCCTCTCCATACCAGTAAAATATTATAGGCGATTTAGAAGTCAAATATAAAATAAATAATACAGCTGAGTGCGGAACGAGGATTTGTAGGAAAACTGGAAGTTCAGACGAGGTTAGGGTAAGTAAGAGATAGACGATTAATTGAGAAATGGATTCAACCCAAGCAGCATCCCCTGCACAAGAAATGGCCTGTATAGCGAGTCCTCTTCTGATATTGTTTTCCTCTCATGTTGTCTTCCTCTTTTATTACTGCGAAATCATTTCTTGGCTCACGAGTGGCGCCGTCACCAAAACGTGTCACCAGAGTATGTGCTCCAGAACTGACATTTAGAAAAAAAAAAGGAAAATAAAATACATCCATGCCAGGAATCGAACCGCCATTCTTCTGTGTCCCAACTGAGCGCGCTAAGCCTGTCGTGACGCTGGGACTAAGTCGGCCCGGCCTTCACGTGGTAGCGTGCAGAGACTCCGGGTTAATGAAGGATTGAATCTTCGAAGTTGGTAAAATATATACAAGCAGGTTTAATGGCACTTTGAGAAAACTTATTTACATGAAAAAAAAAAGGGTATATCAGCAAAATGGCAAGCGTTAAGAGTTCATAGCGAGAAGCGTCTGGATGAGCCGTTTACCCAGGGCTCAGAGCGTCATTTTGTGCTCTGCAACGTCCTTAAAACCCCCTATGTCCAGCCCCTCTCTGAAGATGCTGACCAACCAGTTCCAGGGCACACCTCTCAGATATCGTCAACCAATCAATCACATCACTGCACTGATGGTCTGATGCACTGACTGGTCCGGTATTGTTTCGTCGGGCGTGGTCACTTGTTGGCGGGTAGAGCTTGGGAACGGCGAGGAGGTACATTTCTATTCTTCTGCAAAGATCCGATATAGTGGTTCCGGCAAGTGGATTTCCTTCTCAAAAACCCAAGTGCACGTGCGCGCCACATACTGCTCCCAGCATTGTCCCTTTCCGACAATTGCAAATCTTTCCTGCATTCCCGGGAATTCCTCTAATGGCCGTATTCGTCATGCTCCTTTCTTGTCCTGTACGTCAGCGGACGTGTCACTCTGTCGTCTCCTTTGGACAATAGGCATTCCTCACTTGACAATAGCGCTTCTCAACGGGAAGGGTGAACAATTGAACAAAAGCACATCCGGCTATTTCTCACAGGGCGACGTTTCTTTGTATTTTTCTTGACGTTCCCTTGACAGGGCCAATTTGGCAGTTGCAGGGTCTCGACAAAGCAAAGCAGGCTCACACAAAAAGATTCATGGAAACAGGCTCACTTAGAGCCCTTGCACCAACAGCACATATCCACAGCACATATCCATGCCCACAGGCGAACAATAGTGCGCGCAAGTGCGGACCATGCACGGTCATAACAAGCCCTACTCTACGCTGACCACCTTCAAGAGAGTTCATTATTCGCTTTGTCAGGCATAAGGACGCTGGAGGGCATTGAGATAAATAAAAAATAAATCGAGGAGCAGTAAATTAGAATAAAATTACCAAAACACAATATAAACAGTACAAAATGATTTTAATTTTAAAATAACTACGTGTCTCGTTTCCCAACAACCGCAGCTCAACGTCCACCCTTTTGCACTTCTTCAGCGCAGGTTGTGCAGTGCTCCGAAATGTTTTCCTTATTCATTCGTTCAGATATCAAAACATTTGAGTAGCTTCCAGGTATTGGACTGCTTACCTTGAAGGCAAATTGGTTGCTTTGGCTGAAAAACAGTGTACCTGCGGGTATTGTGAAGACGGGTCATTTCCAGATATGATGTATGATGGTGGTTGTCGTTTGTAAATATCAAGGTGGCTTCATCGTCGCATGAACGAATCTTTTAGCCCTCCCTATATTACTAGTACTATCAGAAAATATATTAGGAGCTAACTTGATTTAAAAATAACGCATTGCAATTCTCTTCCGAGGCGAAAATTCGACCTTCCTGAGGTGTCTGGGCTATAGTTCAATAATTGAACTTCCAACCTATAGATGTTTTCTTGTGTAGGTAAGATTTGGAAAATCGTTTTGCTGAATTATACCATTATCAGCTTGCCTCGATCAATTTAGGTTTTTAACATTTTTAACTTTTTTTGCAAAGCCAAAGCATTAGAAAAAGGTCGAGTTTATAAATACAATAAAGGAAAAGTACAGATGAATGTAATTACGATGCGAAAACACAAACGGCTAAGAATGTTCATTGTATCGTCTTCGCATGCCATATACACGATCGGTCAAAGACACGCATTACTTGCGTGTCTGTAATTTACAGTGAAATGCAACATTTGAGAGAGCTGTATAAAATCGGTCTGCCTTAAATGAATTGCGCAAACTAAAATCTGTTTAATTGAATGGAATAAATAATTTAGCCAAGTTGTTCAAAACAAGACATTAGAAAGGCTATTATGACCAACAGTAGACGTGGGGACGCATGATGAGAGGAAATTCTTCTGTTAGTAGTAAAGGTTGAATGGAATTTGCCAAAAGTAAACAAGCGATGGTGTTTGGTTTCCAGCCGTATAGTGGAGCCTTTACGTCTTTCATAATGATCAAAACGTCTCAAAAGTTGAGATCAAGTGTACTTTCTATCTTAGACATCTACAGTTTAAAACGCTACATGCTTTGTGAAACAAATAGCCCAACAGGATATCGCGTAAGCACAAATTAAAGATCAGTGACTAAGCGAGTAACAAAGGGCATGCGGGTGTGCGAAGATCCGAAATGAGCTCAGCAGGCGAGAACCTACGACGTTGTCTAGTGGCGAATCTACGACGTCTCTCTGATTTTATTTTTCCCTGTTATCAGCTTATCAGGATTGATCGCTTGATTAGGACCAAAGCGGCCTCGAATTGAAACGCAGTTACTCATTCACAAGCAAAAGAAAATAAATGACCCAGGACGCGTTGGATGCACGCCCTAAAGCTTAGCACCTTTCGGATGCTGCGAATAAAAATTTTCATCTTTTGCATGCAATCCAATCCAGCATAGTGCATGCAGTTCAGTAAACAGAAGCGGGCGGTTCGCATTGGGCACATAGCCCTTAGTCTACTTTTCTCCAAAAGAAAGGTGAGTTATGCTAACCTCGCCATTAGGATTGTATGTCTGGAGGAAATTCCCGCGGCAGCAGACGTAGTAATCAGAGGATCTAGCTCAAACTGCCATAGTCGGCGGAATCTCTCTCGATTCAGGGGCAATCTGCGCTTACGGTGCCGCACATTCCAGTCAAAATGCATGACATTAGGCGAATGTCCTTGCAGTGCGTACACTCTATATTGCCATCTCCGTACTGGAAACTGCATAGTTGAGAGAGAGAGACGAAAAATTAGAGAACGAAATAAGTGTATTGATCGGAGAGGGGGCTTTAATGGAAGCAAGTGTGAAAGTTGGTCTCTGTTAGATTGTGGCTGTAAATGAAATTTGTGTAATAAGAAATCTTACTATCATGACGATTTTTGTCGTCGCTAACTTAAAGCGATGACACCAAGGGAGGAGTAAAACATCTAGCCCTTTCAATTCAGAGCGCAGATAACTTTAAATGACTTTCAGAACCGTTGATTCGCGATTAAAAGGAAGTTCAGCTGCAATCTAGTTTTACATTTTCTTTGTGAAAGTGAAGTTTACGTTTTTTCGCTTCGGGCTTCAGGTTTTTGGAGCGGTAGTAAATTTGAAGCAATGGCCGTGTTCACAACTTTTATTTGGCGGTTCCTAGAATCATGTTCTCTGCGATGCCAGTGCATTCTGAAGAACCAAAGTGGTCGAAATTTCCGGAGAATTCCACTACGACGTCTAGCTCTCATAGTCTGAATTGCTTTGGGACCTTAACCTACATAAACTAAGCCAAACGAACTGAAATGCATAATAAGAGAGAATTCTACGGTGGTGCTGCAATTATATAGACTGCATTCACTGTTACTTAAAGTTAAAACGAAATGCAGCTTTTGCAATTCCTAGAGTAATGTCGATAAAATACAGCTTTTGCCCTGTTAGCGATAGGCCTATAGTTTTTGCTTCAATTTATAGGAATTGAATTGTTATGGTTCATCTTTAATTTAAGGGTTTTCTTAGTTAATACAAGGATTGTTGTTTGTTGAGCAAGCTGTAGCGGGGGCGTAGCATTTGGGTGAGCGCAAATCGGAGGACCCTTAGAATGAAAAAAGAAATGAAAAAATCTAACGTGGTTTGCGTCAATAAATTCGAATACTCTAATCATAAGAGCTGTACGTCTTCGAAAAACTACGCTTTAATCAACTAATCCTCTCTCTGTCCCCAACCAATTTCGCAAATCAAGTACTTTGCGGAAAACATATTTATCTGCGGATCTTAGAGGCTGTGTTACACAACCATTCACAACAAAATGGCTGAAATAAAGATAATATCTCCGTATACGACACGACTGTGAGCAGACTGGCAGAATTCGAAATCGAAGCAGAAATCGATTTCCCCGCTCTCGCTTCGCTGACTACCAAACAAAGAATGCACATAATAGAAAAGCGACAATTAATTGATGACTGATGACTGTTAGGAGGAAAAATTGAATTCAGGAATGCTCAGTGTTTATTTAGTGTGGGCGAAATTCATGCGAATTGGGCACATTATATTTAAGGAGACAGCCTTTCTAGACTTAAGGAGCGAAAATTTGTGCGCAGGAGCTGCATACTGATATTTCACTCGCAAATAGCGGACGTGTGAGGAGGGAGACTAGGAATGAAATCGATTGATGGCGATAGATAATGAATAAAAGCTATGGACATCGATAGAGTTAATGACTAATGCTAATGACTTTTACATATTATTAATAATGACTAAAATGGCTTGTAATAAGCGTAACTCAGTCGTTAGAAATGACAAAAAAGATAATTGATGAGTGGTAATGATTACAATGAGTAGGCATGGCTCAACATGACTGCTAATGACTATGAAACAACCAATATGTCAAACAACGGCTTATGACCGAAACTGATTGGAAATGAGTGAAAATGCATAGCTATGAGTGGTAAAGACTACAAAGACTGGGCATTACTCATCATGATTACGAAACGACCAATATGTCAAACGACGACTTGAGGTCACCACAACTGTTTGGAAATGAGTAACAATGCTTAGCTATGAGTGGAAACGACTAGAATGACTAGGCATTACTCATCATGACTGCAAAAGACCAATATGTCAAACAAAGACGAACGACCGCAACTGACTGGAAACGAATAAAAATGCTTAGCGACGACTGATAATAATTACAATGACTAGGCATGACTCATCATGATTAGTCATGACTACGGCAGACCAATATGTCGAACGACGACTTGAAGGGCCGCAACTGAGAGAATGAGACAAACGATAGGAGGGAAACGATCAGAAGCAAATCATAGGAGAGGAAGTGCAGGCCTTCGCCGTTCTCCTCTTAAGGGACTTCTAAGAGACCTTTTAATATTTTTTTCTAATGTCGTGCTAATCACAATGCATAAGCCCCGGTCGCAATCAATCCGCTAACTTGTCTTCCTGAGCTCAGTCCACAGACATGAAGCGATTGTTCCACGTTTATATGACAGAAAGTTCTTAAACCTGAATAGCGAATTACGTAATGGCCATAAAAGAAGACATTAAAGGGCAGAAAGTGAGCTGGCACTCAGAGACGTTGGAGGCTGCGCAGAATTAGAGTTTACAGTAAGCGATACAAACCTTTCAAACTCGTAAAACGAAAATCAGTGCCAGTTAAAAACTCGCATATTCTTAAATTGCACAAGGCTGCATTTGTAAACGCGGCATTTTGGCCCACAAAACTTCGAGTGGGAAGCGAAATGAGATGGTTTTTACAACAAATAAATACAGTGCTCTTTTTTTTTTTCACGCTTCCTGGACATTTCCTTAGAGGGATAGAAATGGCTATAGTGATCAATGTTTTTTTTTTTCTTCATGCTATTTTGGCACTGACAAGTTCCGGCAGAATTTTACGGTATTCTAAATAAAGAAAAAAAAGCGCAGTTTATATGTCAGTACAAGGTTGGAAAAAAAAGTATCAGCCACCTAGTTTAGGGCGCACAGTTGGGTGTTCAGATTTCGTGGCAAATAAATGGTTCCTGCAATCCTGCTACTCTTGCGTTTTAGTAAGTGCTATAAGGCGCAGACATTCGGGGCTGGGGAAGACTTGAAAGAAAGGGACATATTGCCAAGTGCAATATGTCCCTCGTGCTAAGTAAGCATCGTGCTTGCTTTTTGCGGGAAGGGGAGAGGGGAGGAGATACGCCACGTGCCTATCATCGCACGGCCTCCACGCTGGTCCCAACGACGACGAAACGGGTGTTGTCGCGTGAAGAGCGCTCGGGCGAGAGCATGTTCGAAAATGAAAAAAGAACGCTACTTAAGTCGGCCTGTAAGCCCTTGTAAGTCTGCACGACTTTACGACCACTCGCATATCTGCGGCTTTTTGTGTCATGACAATATGATTCAGAAGAACGTGGTTTTTGCTGTAAAACTATGGCGAAGGACTGAATAATGCCGCGTATGTTTCGAAATTAATCGTTCTCACTCAGTCGGGATTAGTTTTTACTTTTACTCTTAGCATATTTCAGGCTCTCACAGACATCTTTTATGCACCCGAAAACCAGCGGCGTTGCCTATACTTCATAAGCAAATTTTCAATCGCGGATAATTGATCCGCAACAGCTTTCACCTTGCTCTATCTCTACGGCAGTTGCTGCGCATGATTACGCTATGGTGACGAATTTTCAGAAATAACTACCACCCAATGACTCTGCGCTACCTGGAAGAGGAGAGTTGTAGAGCAGGGGAACAGATAAAAAGAGCAGTGAATGAGAGATGGAAGCCAGAATTGCGAAAGAATTGCGTTCGAGGCCATCTCCGCCGCCGGTATCGATCCAAACTCTCGAGCGACAGCGCTTGTGGGCCGTGCGTGGGGCACCCTGTTTGGAATTCTGCTCCAGGTCGTTCGATGGTCATTTCTGGTGTCGTTGTCCTCCACATTACAGACACCGGTAAGGAGGAAGGAAGAGAACAAAGAAAGGACAAAAGAAAGCTGCGGATGAGAAAGCGAGCAGAAGGAAACGGGGGCGAGGATTACTCTTTTTTTGGCGTAAATCCCGCGAGAGATAATTGCGATCACAGAAGGTAAAAAGCGAGAGAGGAAAGAACGTCAGCAATAATCATTCAGAGACAGATGACCGCATCGGAAATGAATCGAAAGCGTCGATACAGCTCTGTGGTGTGCACGTGGGCAGGGCATCGCCAGTGAAAGAGCGACGGATTTCTAAACGTAGGCGACACAGACAAAAACTCCACTCTGCTCGAGACGAGGTGGGGAGGGTTGCTTTGTGCAGTGATCGTTATTCTCCTGGATGAGTTGCACAGAATATATATGCTTAAATTTGCATGTTATTTCCCCCTTTCTTCGTTTTCGTTAAGAATTAAAAGTACGCCACCCATTGTTGCCTCTCGATTTCGTTATTTACCTGCCGCTGCATCGTCCTCCGTCCTTGTGTCTACTGCCGCACATACACTGTATACCTCTTCTAAACAATTCCTTGCTCTTTTCTAATGCGGATAAAATTATGTTTACTGGAACCGGAAGTCGTTACTACTCGGTGACGTGCCCTTTTTGCTTTTTTCCCTATATTCGCCTCCAAATGCCACTGACGTTGAAATCGAGGCATCGGGCTATGTTAAATTGCTTCGTTCGTGAAGGAAAGCAGGACAAAATTTAGTCGACATTTGCGCTCGTAATGGTTTCCGCAGAAAAAATTCCTAACTGCGAAAAAACGAAACAAGACATTATTCTTTGAAGTGGTAAGAAGCACGGGATATGTTAGGTTTTTTGCACTCTATAGCATGGGTGAAGTTGTTGAGCATTTTGCGCACATTTTTCTTTTCATGAATGTGAAGGTTCTAAAGTGAAGTAAAGGTTGCATGGAAGACTTTGATGACTTTGGACCAGTGTGATGAGAAAAGGCCTCAAAATGTCTACTTCCTATTTCTTGAATTGACTTCACTTTGAAATCCTTGCAGCGTAAGGGTTCACATTAAAGGGGATGATGCTCAGAGGAAGAGATAAAAATGGGTTTGCATAGTGAGATTTAGCGAGTCAGGCTACAAGAGACGCCGTAGTGGAGGCCTCCGAATACTTCGACCGCCCGGTCTCTTTACCTTGCAGTGACATCGCAATCCCGCTTTCTTAGGCACAGAAGTCGAGCGCCGTAACCACTTCATGCACACGGCGGGACAGATAATTTGTAGTCAACGACTAGAAAGGTAGTTAGTGATTGCAAGGCAATAAATATGCATATGTATATATAGTTATATAATGGAACAGCAGTGAAAAATCTTTTCCATAGATTTGTTTTCAGGTAAATGTTTCCAGCTGTTTGCTTTGTTCGCTGTAATAGCTGCTTAATTGTTTTTCTGAAAGAAAAGCTCTCGTCGGGTTTACCTCGGAAACGTTCTCGTTACCTGCATGTTTGCCGGCGAGTGTCTTGGAAATAAAATATTTGTCACAGCAGCTTCTAACTCTCGCATATCGTCTTGATTAAATGGTTTTGGTGCATTTATTTTGTTTAGAAAAAGTACGCTCGTCTTGACACGTGTTTTTATTTTCCAGATTTGTTTGCAGTTATTCCGTCCACCAGGTGCTGCTTAGTGGTTGCAGGTGGAAAATAAAAGGGAATTGCTCAGATTATTTAAGCGTGGTTTGAAACCGAGCGCAAACGCAGAAACCTCGAAGCTGTACGTAGTATAATTACAGTGTCTATAAAAGTGCATCACACTATGTAGGAGAGCTTTGTCAATCTCGACAGGTTGAACACCCTTTCCGCACACGATACTAGTTGACGGTGAGCGGGGACATTACAATAATTTTCATTATGTGTAATAATAATTTAATGACTAAATATTAATAATAATAGTTTTAATATTTTGTAAATGAATATCTTTGTTCTCTACTTAACGCGAACGTTTATTGGTTGTTCCGCCACTTTCGTCGTCTTAGCGCTTTTGTTAAATATATTGCCGTGAGCACCGAGGTCAGTGAAACGCAAATACAGCAATAAAAATGACAAGCGCTGCTTTGTAGCAGATGGATTTTAAACATACTATACGAAAAAGTGATACCATCAATCTTGAATATGCAAATTATTACGTTTCTCGTTTTTTCTGCGTTTGCTGTTTCCGCTTTCTGTTCTCGGGTTTCCTGTTCTGATTTTCCTGACTTAAATAAATATTTTTTTAATTTGCATTATTTACTGTGCCCATAACTAAAACAACCAATAGAAATATAAATCTGTACCACACAGTGCTCACACTCTAATTATGCTGCGCGCTAAGCAAATCAACTCTCAGTGGTTCATAGTAACCATCACTAGAGAGGCTAACGATGAGATCAGGCGATGGAAGTATTGCTTGTCAGAGGTATGCAAAATTTTCATTGCTGTCGTTAGGAGCTTACAGACTTCTAAAAAGACCATGAAAATATTCAGGGCGCTTGTTTTCTGCTGCGTTGCTCCGTTAATGACGTTGATATAAAATGTTCTGCTGCATATTATTTTGTTCAAATTGTGGATGTAACTACGCGCTCCTCACTAGACTTGTCAAGAAAGGAAAAACAAACATCAGGTTCGTAACTTCATTGGCATAACGTTCGTGGCAGAATGCATTTGAAATCTCCTTTCAATTTGCTAGGGCAAAACGAAAATTTCGGAACAAAAGTGTTTCTGAGTGACCTCTTCGTTTTATAGGTCGCGGTGTGCCTTTCTCACAGGCTCACCTCACGCTCATCCACCACGCCACATGCGTTGCCACTAGCGCAATAGCACGCAGAGCGATCAGACCTAGAAGAAAGCAACACCACAATCCCCAATAACACGAGTGGCATAACGTGTGGCACAGTAACGGTTCTGTCAATCGCCGTGTCAAACATTCCTGCCGGCGGCGATTCCACCGAAGCCCATTTCTCAGCCACTATGTTCAGGCGACAAGCACTTCCGGCATGCAGTTCTTCGTTAGATGAACAGTTCAGCAGTCCCAGTTCTCCGCGACAAACAACTCGCAGAGTTGCTTCGGGGCAAGCGGTCCGCAATAAAACGCAGAGCCCAACGCTGAAATATCTCAGGCTTCAGGGTTGCCAGACACTTCGGACAGAAAAAGTAGGGAGAAGGGGAAGAGAGAAGGGCTTGGCGCCGAAGACAAACCGTCCGTCTGCGCTGGCGTGTGCTTGTCGTCAGGCCGTCCCCAAGCGGCCGCCATGGCAGACCACGAAGAAGGATGGCGACTCGCGTTCGGCGCTGTCTCCTCTCGCCGGCGCGTAATCAACATGGCGCGGAAAACTCATCCTCTATGCGCCTCACTCCCCATGCTACGAATAGAGTAAGATGAAGGCGATGAGGGAAGAGAAAGATGGGAATGTCGATGCCACGATTAGTATGGCGCGCTGAGTAACGAGGCCCCAATAGATAGCACGAGGACTGGTGGAAACGACCGTCATATCTACTAGGACCGACAAATTCGCTGGGTACCGACAGCTGTGAAAGTAGGGAGCGAGAATTTCTGTACACCGGCTGAGTTTTATTGGCAAAGAGGCTTAACTGCGAGGCCATATGTAATTGCTTGTCACATGTTCAAAGTCCACTTTTTGTGCAAAGTTAAGTAAAATCTTTTACTGGCACTGGTTATGAATTTGTTTATTTATAGGCTCTGTAAGCTAATATACAATCGCACACTGACCTCTGGAGAGGACAAAGGAAACATGTAACCTCTAGTGTGGCCTTGTGATTACCCTGCTTTGTTTTTAGATACTGAATGGTACACAAGAGACAATCGCTGAGCTGATGCGAGCCCAGTAAACACATTCCCGACGTGCTTAAGTTTAATTGTTGTCGAAGGCTCGAATCACGCGTGCATCGAAGGTGTTGAGCAAACAAGTGACTAAGGCTAAGAAATGCCGTATTCTCTTATTTTTCATTTTTTGCTTCGCCCGACCAAAGCTTAAACAGTAAATTATTTTGGCTGTCTTCAGAGTCAACCTGAACTGCAGAGGGCTCTTGCGATTTTATCCGACAAAGTTCTCCGAGCTTATTCTGTACGTCAGAAAGAAGCCTCTTTTTGCCAACGTTCAGGCATAATACTCACTTGGATGCAACTTAGCTGAGCTGCCGTTTCCGCCTTGTATTTGGCGTGATTCAATATATTACCTCCATAAATATATGACACAGTGTTGTCATTTTAAAATCGGGGTTTTCTCAACAGTGCAGTCCTGAATATAGTGATAGATTTATGCGCGCTAAATGTGCTCCAGTATTTACATATTAAATTTAACAGCCCAAAATAACCAATGTTTATACACAGCATGCGGGCCACTTGGAGCATGCACGTAAAGCTGCTATTGTAGTGCATAGACATGCATAGCACGCGTGATGAAAAGAAGTATGAGCCCTGTGAACATTAGATAAAACGCGTTCCTTAGAGATGCAAATCAGTGCTCTGGTTTACTTGCTGTAATAATTATTCCCCACTAAACGTTGAAACTGAAGAAGAGTTTGACGTGCATAAGTTAAACCCTAGGCGCATTGCAGGTTTCGCCAACAAGCACTTCTGTATATTCTTCTTTATTTCTCTGTGATTTTTTCTAAAACAGCATTTATAAAATGATAATAAAATATGTATTATTCATCATCTGTCGTAATAAAATTAATTAAATTGATATATCATTGTTCAAGGAGAAAAAGTAATAGTATTCCATATAATACGTAAATCACAGTCAGAAAAACACTCTAAAACATACAGTGAAGAAAAATATTAGAGGGGAAAATGGTTGCTTTTTGATAACCTTGTGCGTTGGACTATATCGGTGGAGGTTAGGTACTCACAGTGTAACGTGTGCCATTTCTTCGTTTGGCTGAATCCCTCGCCAAGTGCCGCAACTCTGCCCGTGGGAGCCCGTGTGAAATAAACTGGTTCTCCAAAGAACTATGTCACTTCGCTGTACTTATTCAACGCTTCTTGCGCGTAGCTGTCTCTTGGAGCACGACCGGCCATATTAACCGCAAGTCTAAAACTGACCAAGCTGTGAGCCCTATTGACTAGAGTACTGCAGTGGTCTGCATCTGGGTGAGTCTTGGGTGGGACTACCAAGACGTTTCTCTACTAATTATGACTTTTTTTTTGAACTCCTCTGTATGGGTTGAGACCTACTTTTGCAAGAATCACCCGGCCCGTTTCGGTCGTGCTTAGTCTCTTTAACTGAGAGACTCGCACTGCCTCCGCCAATTCTGCCCACGTGTTATGCACCCCGAGGTCGAGCAGTCGTTCGCTCGAGGTACTCATGGGCAGTCCTAGCGCCTTCTTAACGCATCTTCGGATCAGGCAGTCTAATTTCTCCTTTTCTTCGGCCTTCATGTCCAGGTAGGGCGTGGTGTAACTGATTCTGTTTATTACGTACGCCTGGATTAATTTGAGTAAACTTCTCTCCTTGAGGCCTCTTTCTTTAGTGGCGACAGTCCTCAAGAGCCTGAAGGTTTGCATCTCGTAACTTTACAATTCCTTCAGGACCTCCCCTTTATGGCCGTGAGATTGGATGACCATCCCAAGAATCCTGATCTGATCTACGTTTGGCATCGGTTTGCCCTCTACATGAATATGAAGCTCCCCGCTATTCCTGCAGCGAAGGTACTTTGTGTTATATACTAACTCCGATTTTTGCGGGGAGCACGAAAGTCCCCTTTGAGCCGCGTAATTGACAATGATGTCGATCGCTGCCTGCAGGCTTTCCTCCGTACTCGCATCGCTCCCCTGGTTAATCCAGAGGTTGATATCGTCTGCATACATGCTAAAATTTAGCTCCTTGATTTGGGTAAGTTTACACAGGAGGCCCCTCATCGCCACGTTGAATAGGAAAGGTGATAGCACTGAGCCCTGCGGCGTGCCTTTGCTTTCTAACGTTATCGTTGGAGATTCTAAATTTTGAAATATTATGCAGGCTTTTCTGCTCAAGAACAAGTCTTTTATGTAGTTGTACTTTGGCTCACCTACTCCGAGCACTTCAAGCCCTTCGAGAATAGCCTCGTGTCTGACATTGCCGAAGGCCTTGGTGAGGTCTAGGCCCAGGATCACTTTGACGTCTTTCGATCGCGAGTCTACGATATGTTTTAGTCGGAGTATTACGTCCTGCGTGGCAAAGTTTCCGACCATCTTGTGCGGCCACAGGCCCTTTTGCTCCATGAAGCAAGTTAATCTCGTCTAGACTACGTGCTCCAGCAACTTCCCTACGCACGAGGTTAGTGAAATTAGCTTCAAATTTTCCAATTGCGGGTGTTTGCCCGGTTTGGGTATTAGTATTATGTTTGCCGTTTTCCATTGTTCTGGCAACTGGTTCGTTTCCAAAAGTTTTCCAAAGAATTCCGTTAACAGACTAATGGAGTCATCGTCCAGATTCCTTAGCTTTTTATTGGTGATCCCATTTGGGCCCGGGGCTGATTCAGTTTTCAATCTTACAACTTCTGCCCTTACGTCTGCCTCCGTGATGGGGGCGTCAAGCGCCTCGTTGAGCGTGCCACCGTAGCGCGGGAGGGGGGAACGCTGGTTGTCTGCAACGTACGTTTTTACTAACTTATGCATAAACGCCGCGTCGTCTCCTTCGAAGGTGTGTCTGACTTTTTTCAATCGTATTCCCGAAAGAGTTTTTGAATATGTTGGGTCCAGAAGATGCCGGAGCATGCATGCCCCACGTCTCGGAGAGATTCATGCCTCCCTCTATTTCGTCGCATCTGCTGAACCAGTTTTGTTCGCACAATTTGATCGCGTAGCTTTCAGTTCCCTTGTTATGCCTTGTGATTCGTTTTCTAAGATTCTTGTTCCACTTTGGTTTTTCCCCTTACGTTCCATGCTTTGTTTAGCGTCCCATATGTGAAGCAGTCGGCTAGCGTGAATGCCTGGTAACGTCATCACTAGGCGTGACGTCATTATTACGTCACTTCCAGTTATTTGATACAGCCGGATGTGACGTCACATTTGGTTATGATGTCATGGTCGATGACTTTCCCGTGTGTTGACGCCATAGTCAGTCATTTCAATGCACGATATACTACATCATTGATGACGGTATCATCTATTTCAAGGAAAGACATACGCTACTGATGATGTCCTTAATTTCAAGGCACGACATTTCACCCCATTGACGACGTCATCATTAATTTCAAAGGTACGACATCCTACACCACTGATATCAATTTCAAGGTACGAAATACCACACCACTGATGACGTCATCATTAATTTCAGGTTATGACATACTAAATCGCTGATGGCGTCATTATTTATTTCAAGGTGCGTCATAGTACAGCACTGTTGGTGTCATCATTTATTTCAAGGTACGGCATACTACACCACTGATGACGTCATCAAGCTAAATCGTTACGGACGGACAGACACGATCGTTGCCGCGAGCATGAGCCATTAAAGGCTTTCGCGTTAAAATGTCTAGCCTACGTCTACCGTCATCGGTAGCTGCAAATTTGATCATATCAAGCCGTTTCATGACGTCCTACACCTCACCAAGCAGTCAACGCTCGGCCTGGTCACCAGCCAATTGTCACCGCTAGAACACATCCCGAAGGAGGATTCCAAGAGGATTCCATTGTCTTCCCTTTGCCAGCTAGTAGGCAGGGAGAACTGTGTAGACGGTTTGCATTTATTTCAATACATGTGTGAAGATCTCTCCTGGAAGTTGGTCTCAGGACACACCCTTTAAGGGGATTCTTCACAAAGCAGTTTTAATGTCTTCTTGACAAGGGAGATGAATTTGCACATGGCAGTCTGCACAGTTTCCTCTTCTACTTTCCACGTCATGTCCTGGCGCAGCTAGCCCAGAAACTTGGGATTCGAACATTTCTTTACTTTGCGTATACCCTTTCTCTCTCCGCATAGCTTTCGTTCATTTGCTGCAGCTCTTGCCTTTGTCTTTTGGCTACCGCTCTTGTTCTCATGCTCTATTTTTCTTTCTGCCTTGGGCAGATTTTTTTCTTTCCTGATTTTTGTATCTCTGTCCATGGCATCGCCCTTTGTATCTCCTAATATTTTGATTCCCTTCAGTCCACAAAGCGTATTGCGGCGAAGGTGTTCTCTTCAAGAAACAGTGGTAAGCGCTGTGCAGCCTTTTTTTTTCTTAGAACACAAATCATCTGTAATTTCTTCTCCATAACTCTTCCTCTCGACCGCCAAATCTCTACCTATCTCTTCCGTGGTTTATTTCACCTTCCAGCCCCTTCGATTGGTGATCTTGAACGGACTTCATCAATGCAGCTACAGTGAAAGGGCTGTGCGCAATACCTCATGTTGAAGAAACAACCACACGCCGCCAGCAAGAACCAAAATCACGACCTTCGCATTTACAATGCGGCGCTGTAACAGCTGACCGACATTGGAGGTTGTAAAATCCACTTTCTTGGTTGTTCAAGTTGCGTGTAACTGAAGCTTGACATAGTTCAACTGCGCAACCTTCCTTAGCGGTGGACGCGGAATGCCCAACGTTACTGCAAGTGCCACGCGAAGCATGGTTATATGTTGTGACTTGCAGTTTTGCCAGAACCCTCTAATGGCGTCTAGGCAATGACTGCTAAAATTGATCACCCCGTTAAGCTGCCGACTAGTCAAGAATTGTGAAATAAGAAGTTCTTTACGATATGTTCATCAAGGAATCCTGAAGCTACAGTAATCTAAGGAATCATGAGAAGTGTTTCCATATTTAAATTTTGGCTTCAGATGGGAAATTTACAGTGCAGTTACTTTCTGCTAAAGGATAATTGAATGGGATCCAATAGAAAACAGTCACATGCAGCAAGTGCGATCCTAGCCTACAACATGCCATTCCGTATTTCGCATAAGCGACATAAGAGTGCCCGGTTTGGGATGATCCCATTAACCGCATGTGGCTTGTATTGTATTCTATAATTATTTACAACCAGTCAAAAGTGATCAAATCAATAAATTTACATAACAGCATAGGCATAAAAATACAGACTCATATGTTTTATTTAGTTTCTCTTACTTCTACCTTACTTAAGATGCAACAGCTAGCGAAGTAACTTATACGAACATGATATTGTTTACAAGAAGACTCAATACTCTTCGCTCGCTGTAAAGGAAGTGACTTTTAGCCTATTTTAAGATATGTGACTTTGTAAATAATGTCACCTCAGCTGATTATAGAATATTTACCCGGCGAAAGTTTTTCTGCTCAGCGGAAGAAAACTAACACGCGGCAATATTTATCTGTGGCACTAATAGGACGTCAGACATGTACCGACCGTTGCTCGGAACCCTGTGGACAAATGAAAGCGGCGTATTTTGTTTAGCTCGAAATGAAGAAGAGACCTTGACCCCATTTCGCCTTATCGAGTTAGCTGACTCAGAGCTTCTGCTCTTCTTTGTTCCTTTTACAACGTTGGAGAGGAAATCATTCATAGCACGCCGTAATGTCTGCAGGGCGTTTCTTCTTATCAACAAAGACGGGAACAGGAGAAAGTGTGAAGGGGTGTATGACATTGTGCAAAGAAACATTTGGTTCTCGCAGCTCCACAACTGAAACACGAAAGAGAAATTCTGGTGCAGTAGCGAAGACCTAGGACATAAAGGTCATTAAGTTCGTGAGCTCTTCTTGCTTTGTGCACATGTTTTGTCGGTTTTATATCTTCTCTTTGCTTCTAGGTTTAATTGTTGTTGTTAAAATCAGCTATATGCATTAACAAAGTAATCATGAAATGCTGCGTTGTTGGCGTCAATGTACTTCTGTCTTCTCAAGCTATATGCCAGCCGATTCAGGCTCCTTGTTTTCACGAAGTTTCAACTTGTCTTCATTACTCACTTGCACTTCTGACGCCTCACGAATGAGAAGGATGTTGAGGAAGTGATGACCATGCCTTTAGAATAATAAACGGTGGGCAAAAGCCATGAGTAGTGTTACCAGAGAGAAGCAGCGAAATCGATGCAGTCCTTTGAATACAATAGTAACTGTAGCCTGGAAACCGACGACCAATGCCTTTCGCAAAGCATTTCTTTAAGACTCAGTAACCAGTTCAAGTGGGAGTCGAAGTCAAGCTTATAACGTATCTCATTGCCCTATACTATAAATTATCTTAGCATTGCCTGACTATAGTCTCACGAGATGACCTTCTAGTGAGGCTGGGTTGGAACTAGAATTGAGGAGACGAGCGTAGAAGTGCTATTCGAGGAACTAGCGGGCATTAAATTTGATATTATAGGGTCTAGTGAGGTTAGAAGGATAAATGAAGCATATACTTTACTGAAGGGCGGGCATGAGCTGTACTATCCAGGGCTAGGAGAGAAACGACAGCTGTGTAAGGTTCCTGATCAATAAGTACATTACACTTGGAAGCATAGAGGGCTTTCATATGATTAACGAGAGGGTGGAAGGTATCGTAACTAATAATAATAAGAGAAATGAATTCAAGGTTGCACAAGTTGTCCTCCACATTGACCTTTTCTTCGCTCATCGTAAACACCACAAATTGCAGTTTTGCTTTGAACACCGATCAGATGACGTAGAAGAGCCCTTGTGAAGGTCGCATTTTTGGTTCCGAACCGGACAGATACATCTATGGTAAATGTACGGTATTGCAATCTGTGATAGTTCGGCGCCTTACTCCATGAGCAAAAGCAGGCGCCGCTGATTGAGGCTGTGAAGATGGCAGTGCGTTGGAGGCTAGGCACACGGTTACTACTGCATTGTTTGTCTTTTTTTGGTGCACCTGCCATTGTTTAGCTGTTGTAACTATAGTTTTAAAGGTGTTAACTGGTTCTTGAAATGCGCGCAGCTTTCACGAATAAACAATGTTATAGGCGCTGACGAGCCGTTGGTTTTTCTCAATACGAAAAAAAAAAAAAAGAAAGCGATCAGTCCAAAGTACTTAGTACAAATACTGTTCAAGAAATGACTCCTTTAAGAATTGTGTGAAAATGTAGCTGAATTTGAGCTAACTCCTTATTGTTCCAGTCGGGGAAACTTTAGAAAGAATTTTAAATTCTCAAGTGAACGTGATCAGGCAGAATGGTATTGTGATTGTATAAACTGGTGTACCGAATAAAAGCTCAGTATGCGTTAGCGACATCAACACAACAAAGTACGCCAACTAGAGTAGTTAACTTGGACATGTTGTTTACCGTGAAACACAGCCATATTCTGGCGACCATTCCGGTGACACTGACTAAAACGATCAAAGTTAACTGAACTTGAACTAAGAATAATGGACTGAACTAAGTGTGCTTTAAGCTAAAAAACCTATAAGTAAGCTTCCAGAATTAAGGCTGAAATATGAGACTGAGGGATTCAATACAAGGCATACAGAGTCCTATCGAAATGAAAATTCGCTATAACCAGCGGTCAAAGTTTCATTGCTTGCAATCGTGTTTAAAAGAACTTATAGCGAGCCGGAAACAAAAAACGATTAGATGCAGGCTTCGAACCTGTATATAAGATTGCTGGAATCGTCACTTGAAACAAACTCTCACACGAAACAAACATTTGATGCATTAATAACGGAATACAATGATTTATACCAACACTGTGGCGCCTAAAATGCTGTCACTACCGGCTGCGGTACTGGTCCATCAGCTGAAGCATGTCACTGTAGACCAAATCCACTGCATGCATCCCAAGGGCGAAGTCGTAGTGGGTGAACTCTTTTTCCGGCACCAAGTAGCTGCGGACAACGTTCGGCAGCTCCCCCTGGAGTCTTTCTACATCATAATTGACTGCGTAGACGTCGCCATCGCTGTAGTAAAGTGCCACCGGCGCCCGGACAAGAGCCATGTCATAATTTGGCGGTTCCCTCTGCAAAGCAGGGTCAACCGAAGGTGGGCGTCATAATTATAGGATGATTCTCGCAGACAGCTCAGTCATGTTATAATTTATCGCTTCAATCTCTTCCTGAGCGCAAGCCATTACTAGCGCGTAAAAAATGCGTGCATTTTTTTGAAAACCAGAAACAGAAGAGTTGAAATCAAAGCGGTCAATGTGGTTCCTATTTCGCAATGCTGCTCAAAAGAAATTGAAAATGCTGTATTAAAAAGTGAGCTGCTATAGCAGCGGCGTCTATGTAGGAATAAAAGCGCTTTCTTATAATAGAGAGTAAGAAAAGTACTCAAATGAATAAAGCATCGGAATAATTCTGGCGCGCGGTCAGGTATACGCGAAAAAATGATGCGCATTAGTCACCATAGTTTTATTACATTCTTTTCACATTTTTGCGTAGCACGAAGTTCAGTTGAATTTACAAAATTAAACCATGTAAAAATTCCGGCAGTCCGCACCCTAAATAATAATCCCACAGATTATCCTCCGTCAGTTGAACTTTTGCGGCCAGAAAGCTACGTCACGAAAAACATCTGTGGGCAATATTTGCCTCCGCTTTATTTCATAAAATTACTAGTAATTACAAAGAAAGAAATACAAACACGCAAATGGGCAGCGGGTCTCTTGCGATCGTCGTCCTGGTGTCAATTCTATTCACGCGCCAGCACTCTTTGCGTCCTTCACATATAACAAAATAATACGCTCGAAATCTTCCTCAAGACCTTGCACTAGGAATTCGAAGAGACTATAAAGCTGTCGATCTTAAATATTTAAAAATTAAGAGAGAATAAGAGGAATGTAGGGAGAGAGAGCGAGAATGAGCGAGGCCCAGTTTATTCTCTTCGCGGCAGAGCGGAATAACTGTTTTACGCGTGACATCAGTGATTACAAAAGGACGGTCGGATGTACAGAAATAAATCTGCAACTTTTTGTGCTGTGTTAACTTTATCAATGTTGCTGAACGCTGCTAAATATGTAAAACGTGTTTTTGGCGCTCGTTGAGAGCAATATTTCTCTGAACCGCCCCAAAGGAAACGACTGAGTCCAAGTTAAGAACTTTTTTTCCTGTCTAAATGTGTTTGTGGTTTGTGGGGTTCAGCATCCCAAAGCGACTCAGGTTATGAGAGACGCCGTAGTGAAAGGCTCTGGAAATTTCGACTACCGGGTATTTTTTAACGTGCACTGACACTGCACAGCACACGGGCGCCTAGCTATTCGCCGAAACCGAAAAGCGGCCGCCGAGGCAAAGACTCTGGCTAAATGACCTTCAGTGATTCACTAAAGAATTGTTTGCTATAAATATCTAGTGTCATGCGGGTAGATGCGCCGATAGTTTTTCCATATTTCTCCTCTGTAAAGTGGTTCCCTACACTCTTTTAGCATCACATAACTCCTTTGAAAGGCTCTTGCATATTTGGACTACGTTATTATTTTTATTTATTTATTTGAACATACTGCTGGCCTCACATTTGAGGCCGTCGCAGGAGTGGGACATCAAATACACTAGAATAACACAGGTCAAGTAAGTGCCAACACAAAGGCGATCGTAGTCCAACAAGGCAATATGCATTATACAAAAGGTAAAACCAAAGGTAAAACAAAAAGTAGCATATTTGAGGACTTCGGCACGGTAAAAAAAAACGAGCAACATGGTTAAAAAAATATAATAAGCGAGAGTCAGATAAGAAAGTCGGGATGTCATCGTCAGCAAGGAAAAAAGAGTGCAAGAGTTAGCGCACCAGCATCGTAGTCGTTATTGCATCGTAGTCGTGATATGTTGGCGATGGAATCTTTTGAGTGATGCGCTGTTGACAGCATCGCAAGGGAGAATATTCCACTCACGGATTGCTTGTGGGAAGGAAGAGTACCTGAATATATCGTTGTGAAATCTGTACTCGGTTAAGTGCTGTTGGTGTTTTGTTCTGGTAGGGCGCGTGTTTGACTTTATTAAGTACTTACTCGTATCGATTTTCATTCCGTCATTAAGCAGAAGGAAAATAAACTTGAGGCGCAGTAGTCTGGCTCGGTTATGTATAGTGGGAAGGTCGGCTTGTCTTAAGAGCTGTGTAGGGGAATCATGACTTCGATATTTGTTAAAAATAAATCTGACCGCTTTTCGTTGTACGCTCTCTAATCTTTCTATGTATTGTTTGCGGAAGGGGAGCCAACATATTATTCCATAGTCCATTATGGAGCGAACAAGTGAAGTGTATGCTAAGAGCTTTGTGTCGACTGATGCGGATTTAAGCGATCGTTTAATCGAGTAGAGAGCTGCCAGGGCTTTATTAGTAATATAGGCTACCTGCTTGTTCCATTTAAGATCCGAGGAAATTTTTACTCCTAAATATTTATATTCTTCTACTTTCCTTAACATCTGTCCTTGTAGATAATAAGGGAGATTTATTGCCGCTCTCTTATTTGTTACTGTCATGCAAACCGTTTTTTCTACATTAATCGTCATCTGCCATGTTTCACACCATTGTGCTATGCTTTCAAGGGCACTATTTAGAATTGCTTGGTCTGCATGGCTGGTTATTTCTTTGTAAATGATGCAGTCGTCTGCAAACATTCTTACTGTTATGTTAGTACTATTATGCAGGTCGTTGATAAAAACAAGAAAGAGGACAGGGGCCAGAACGGAGCCTTGTGGCACGCCAGACATCACATCGCCGCAATCTGAAGAGTGCCCTTTGAAGGGTACATGTTGGCGCCGGCCTGTAAGGTAGCCTTTCAGCCATTTGGTAATATTATTGTCACCGAGATAATGGAAAAGTTTTTGGAGGAGCTTAGGGTGGTTAAGACACACGTTAAGACTACGTGTGTCGGCGATTTCTGGGCACCCTTTGTCAGAAGATGACAGCGATCAGAAAGTATTCGTGCACAACCATGCACCCATCGTAGACGCTGTTATACGTCTGGAAAATTCTTTTGAGTGCACTTTTGAGTTTTCAGAAGGTCAATAACTCACCGATCCGTACTTAATCATGTTTTTGAAAATTCCGTAGCTGTATTTACGGAAGCAGTTGCAGCGGTAGATCTAGAAAAGAAAAATGCCTTTATAAAGTGTGTGTAAAAGAAAAATAAGGGGCCTTAATTATAATTCAATTACTTATTAGGATATCCTTGAACATCACAAATTTGTTTGCGAGTAGGTTGACAGGCAAAATATTGCGGTAAAAGTTACAAACATGAATATTATATAAGAAATTATATGTAGAAATGCATGTTGACCAACAAATGCAATAAAATGAAAATCTTAGTGGAGGACAATCCAAGAAATAGCGAAATAAAAACACGAACACAATTAGAAAAACTGCATCGAGTAAAAAAAGGGATCTCGGAAAGGAATTTCAAGAAGTAAGCGTTGCATATTTGCGACATTTCCCAAATATGGTTGCTGCAGTTTGATTCATTGGCACGAATAAGAAATAAAAACTATTTGTGTGCAACTGATTGATTTGAGGTTAGGGCAGGTAATGAATACGTAAAGAATGCGGTTTAATGACACTGCAATGACGTAGCTTTGTAAAATTGAGTGATGGCACAGTTTATGAAAGATGCGCAGGCAAAAGTTATTAAGTGTGACAGAAGAGAGCTGAGGTAGGCTAGCATTTCTGATTATATCTGTAACCAATGAATAAAAAAAGCCGATGTTATTGAAAAATAAACCGGCAAAGTTGCTTTTATAGTGGCGTTATAATACTAGGTTGGAGTGAGTACAGTGGTAGGCTAGAGTACCAAGGAACTTTTATATTTTAATGGTAGGTGCGTTTTCTAATTTTAAAACTTTTGCTATATCCGGTTCACATAAGCTTTATGAGGTTACTATAATATTTTTAGGTTAAAGGAAATCTCATGATACCCCTCTGAATACTGATGCAATGAAATGTATTGAATCGTAATGTTCATTATTATGTAGTTGGGCGTACATTCGACATATTTCGAAACACGCATTAGTTCGTATCTCTCAGGAGTTCAGTGAGGAATTTTAGCAGCGCAGAAAGATTATATTTAAATATATGTGAAAGGTGAGCCGGTTACTGTCATTTCTGACCTTACTAAAGAGAACGAAAATGTCGGCTTTATAAGGGAAGGTAGGGTGAGTATACGAGATCTCATTATTGCTCGATCATTATACTGAAAATGTAGACAGCCGAGTACTTAATTCATGCACAGCTTTCAAGTTTCGCATTATAAAGAATAGTCCCTGCTTCTATGGGCACTGCATTCCAAAATCAATATTAGGAAAGAAAATTGATCTTTGTATAAATTTAAAACACCGAATAAATTGACCAAAATTATTTCTCACGAGCTTGCTGTTCCCTTTTTTCAAAGAGCATTAGTGATAAAACCAAAAAAGAAAACAGTGAGCCCAAGGACGCCTATTGTGTAAACCGTATGAGCAAGGCAGAAACGATCAGCTCGGTCTATATGAAAATTAGTGATTTGATTAAAAGCAGTCTTTAACCAACCTGGAAAACATTCCACTCCAGAATATCCAGAGTATCGGAATAAAAAAGTAATTCATCAATATATTCTCCATCCATCAGATGATTCCCACTTCTCCAGTTTCGTTTTTTTCCTTTTATATTTCGTGTTCACTTGGGTTACTTTTTTTCCCGTTTCTTCAATCCTTGCTCATACAGTTGGTGCGAAAGCGTTAAGGTGATTGCCCTAAAGGCGCCACTCTCAAGAAATCTCGGTGCCGACGTCGTCGGCCTTGGTGTTCTCAGAGAGAAATTGCGGGCAGGGCACTGGCACGTCGTAGCCTGCAGCTGGTATGGCCGGTCACTGATTGGTTGTATGGTTGTGTGACGTCACGCGACCACCTGACATGACCGATGTGGCAGGAGCTGCAAACTTGGTTCTGCCAATTTAGATGGGAGGCTAAGGGGAAACGAACACTCCCGAATCCTTGCATTCCGAGTGAGACATGCCACTTCTAGGTCAGGCAGGCACATTGGAACGGCTTGTTTAAGCGGTCGTTTATGTTGGGTGGCCTTTAAAAAAAGGTGGGTCTGTGTGATATAACAGGATGAAAAAAAGAGGGGCTTGCGGTTAAGCTGTGGGAAAAGTGTATGCCCGAGAAAGAGTATCCGCAAGACGAGTTGCGGATGGGAAGCGTTAACGCTGTCGCAGCATGTCCTTAAAGCAAATCCTAAATGCCCCCTCCAATATTCTTTACGAAATGCGTAGATAGTTTCCCGGACTTCTTCCTTGAAACAATTCAGACCTTTAATGCAGCTTTATGGTTTGCGGCAAGAGTTGGAGTAAAAATGCTCAATGTTGCGAAAAAATATAAAGGAACGCAAAAGTATCTAAAAACAAAATGGTGCAGAAAAGTTTTTAAATTCCGAAAATCGCTATAAGTGGTGTTGAGCAAGTTTTTCTGCTCCGTTGTCTAGCTTTGGATAGTTGGCTTTAAGGAGACACACATTTGACACCATTTATATATCTTATTTTACTGTTGGGCTGCGGGACTTGCCGCTGTTTCGGCACTGACGTTAGGAATGGAGACGATTTTGCTCTAACTGTCTATATATGAAGGTCAAAGGGCATATTCCAGGTAAAAGGTTAAAGGTCCACTTATGCTCACGACATGGCTCGGTTATAGCTGTCATATGTAGGAACAATGTTATTACTATGCTTTACTAACTATTGTACTGCTACTATGCGCTTGCTCCAGAAACAAACAGGGCAGGCATGATTTTTTTCGGGCCACGAACCTCCAGAATTGTGCTCTCGCACCTATAGCTAGCCGAATAGTTTCATTTTATAAAAGTATTGAGACCAGCATTGGCTCTATTCCGCTTGCAGCGCTAGAAAGCCCCTTTTTTTTTGCTCCCATTTGAGTATAACGTAATAGTGAAAATGCCGCAGTCTGCGCTTTCGCAGCCTCCTCCCCATGTCTACCCACTCGAAGGTGGAAGCCTTCCACCCATTACCCATGTTTGAAGTGCAACCACTTCCACCCTTCAGCAGCCTTGATTACCGAAAGCCCATGTCCTACTTGAGTGACAGCGAAAAGCAAAATAAAAATCAATGGCACTTATTTTAGAAGCCGAAATGTAAAAACAATGTCTAGAAGTATAAGTGTTAACTAATATTAATGAAGTCCCTATCGTTTCACCACTCGTGGAATTTTTTCTGTTTGATATCCCAGCATATTACAGCATGTAGAGGTAATCGGAAATTTGCAACGCAGTGTCCATATCATGATAAGGTCTCGGATTAGTGTATTTTCAGAGAGGAAGCGGTACAAACTATTTAATGTTTTAAAATATTTAAGTCCTAAAATTAGAAACAAGCCAGACAAAAACCAAAGCAAGGAATTCAAAGCTGACAAAATCCATTTTCGTCTCATTGGCCAAAATGAAAAGGCGTGTCTTCCCCCAAGCAATAAGCATATGTTATGCAGAGCGGTAGTGAATTATTTGCTATCACATTGAGTCGAAACGAGTTGTTACTGTTACTGTAATCCTCAAAATAATGTGGGTTGAGACAAGACAATATGTTGTCTTTTTAAATTTCGTTACGATATACTACGTCTTCGTGTATTTTACACCTAATAAATATTTGACTCATGATGGCCCCTCACGAGTCTTTTTCACCACTACTTCTGGAGATATATGCTCTGAGTTACATGAAATATGATGCTGTGACTTTCATTAGCCTTATTTAAGGCCTAATCGCCAATTGGGAGTAGTTGCACTTGCGAAGGAATACAGCGGTGATTTTGCTTGGCGAGGAGTATATATACATTCAGGAGCGTTATTTCGCAATACTTAGTTCACGTTGCTTAGCTTTGGCGTGTCGTGCCGAGTTTAGTGAAGCATTTAACGAGAGCTTTAAGCCTTTGTTGCTTTGGCATGTTGTGCCGATTTTAGTGAACCCTCTGGCGGCGACGTTTTCATAAGTGGTTGCATGCCAGAAACTCCAAAGCCTTGCTAAAAATTCTCACTGTACTGTAGAAAATAGATTAAAGAATTGTCAGGATCTAACAACAAAACACATCCGTGCGAGTAAAGCTTGTACCTGCAGAATTGCCACGCATTGCGCGCAGGCTATGCAAGATCATCAGGGTAATGATCTACCGTTGGCAAAATCAAATTTGGTCCTTACCTGCGCAAAGTGGTAAAGGTTGTATATCGATGTGCCGGCGGGACTGTGTGTGGTATACACAGCAAGTCGAGTCTAAAAAAAAAATAAAAACGGCGAAGAGTCATAATTGAAACGTGATAAAAGAGGCACGGTATGTGCTTAACCTTTTCTGTCGAAGACAAGGTTATCTTTTGTGGGGTGTATTTGGTACGAAACCAAATCCAACCGAGTGGAGAGCGACGATAAGAATGCCAAATTAGGACAGGTGTTCTAAGTGAATCGAAATGTGAAAACAAGAAGGCTATCGTCGGAGCAAAGGTAAGAATCTAAATAAAGTCGATGGAACGCGCATAGATAAGCAAACAGACCCTCAAGGACGAAAGTACCCTATAGGCTTATTTACTCTCAGGTACGACGCTCAAGAGAGGTGGTAATTGTCTCGGTGACTCCTGCTAATAAGCATTTGTCCTCTTTCCTAGCTCCCTAATTCCAGCCTTCCTCATGGCGCACTACGGCCTCAAAAAGTACAAATATTTCGCATTCACTTTCATCACAATCAATGTTTCAAAATTTAGCAGGCAATTGAAGCAGGCAGCATAGGCAATCAGCCAATAAAATTGACAAACTTAGGTACTTAATATACCAGAAGGGTATCACTGAAAATGACCACACCACTGGAATTGGCTCCTTTGCAGGTGTAATGCACAATACAGGGCAATAAATTTGCGCCATAGTCTACCACCAGGCAGAGAAACAAAAAACAAACGTCAAAATAATATCGCCAAAAACTCTATCTACAAAAAAAGAATTCGGCCAAAAGCCCAGATTAAAGCAGGCAGTTTGGTGCATCTAGGTTACGTCTAATGCAGAACTTACAACGTTGAGCTCGAACCAGTCGATGCCGTTAGCCATTTCCACAAATGCCAAGCAAATGGAGACACTCGTATCATCGCCGCATAGCAGAATGGCGGCCAGTACTCTCATCCAACTTATTTGGAATACGCCGCCTTTGGTTGTAAGTTCTGCAAGTAGCTGCAAAGTGAAATACCGATAAAAATAATTTCGCAGTTGAGTAAACTCTAGGTAATACAGATGATGAGCATCTACAGAAAAATTCAGTAAAATTGTGTAAACGGTTTGTAATGCTGGCTTGTATACAGAGTGGACCTGCTCGAAACAATGTGGATCAGTCATACGAAATAGCCCTGTATCCGTCGGCGGCACTGGTTTCTGAAACAAAAGTGGACATGGGCTGAAAACTTCAGAGCTGTGAAATAACGCGGCTACATTTAAGAAAAAATATGAATCTCGATAAATATTAAAAAGGATGCAAAGCGACGGAGAGCTTGGTGAGGTGAAAGGCTTAACGTGAGCTGGCCAGATTTTGAGCTTCATTGTCCTTGAGGAGACGCCCGCACGAGCTCAGCGCGGAGCGAAGGCGAAGAATTCAGCGTGTGGTAGGTCCCCGCGTAAAATAGGCACTGTCCCGAGGTATAAACAGTCAGCCTAAAAAAAAAAAAAAGAACGCGGCGGAGAGCAGTAGTTCTGCGTAATCATTAATGTTTTTTTGTAGCTCATATGTGGAAATTTACCCAGCTACCTGACTTCTCAATGCCGTAGCCTGCATGAAAGGGGAACGCTGTAGGATACGTTAGAAGTGCATTGAATGTAGACGGTCTGTTTTTTGAGGCACATTATTATTTTCTTCCTAGCTCATTATTGTGCACAGTGTCATGAGCTTTTTGCGTGTAAGAAAAGCAGTTTTTCTTACCAGAGGTCTGGAAAGCCTTTTGTAGCAAAAGCTACACTAACCTGTAGATGCGAGTGTCAGCGTGGCTGTCATAAGCCGCAACTGTACATGCGCCGTAACCATGACAACTGGCTGTACTGTTCTACAGGTGTTCCGCGTTGCGCCGAGCTGGTGTCCATCGTTGCGTCTACTCGTGAAGTCCCGTGCCTCGCATGCAGCCTCACCGCGCATGGTCAAATCATTTGCCGGACCCCTCCGCTGCGCTGTCTCCATCGCGTACTAGCTGCCCAGCTGAGCGTGTGCGCTTGCTAATCAGAAACGCCATGGCTGAAGAAGCGCGTGTGCAGTGCGCAGCATCTTCGGAGACTGTAAGAAGCTGAGTCGGGCGACCCGGAAATCATTGGTTGGCGTGAAGACGCTCGACAGCGCACAAATGAAACATAAAAAGCCAAGCGTGCGTCCGAGGCGTCAGAAGAGAGGGAAGAATGTCTCGGCGAGCGGCGGCGTCAAGATGCGGAGCGACAGAGACGCCGAGCCGAGCTTTCGCGACGTATATCATGACCTAGCTGAGTTCCTGCTTATCATTTGCAGTTGTGTGAAATCCTATGATTATTTGGTGTACGATGTACGTGGCCTTATCTTGATCGGCTCACATGTTTGTTGGCGTTTCAGCCCTCATAACGTGATATTACACTGCCGTATATAGGCTCGTCGCCGTACCCTAGAATTACCCCCCACTGTGGCTCAGTCGTTAAGATGCTCGGCTACTATATCTGAATACCCTGGTTCAAATCCAACTGAGGTGTTTGCGCTTTGAAGGAGACAAAGCGCAAAGGCGTCCATGTGCTTTGCGATGTAAAAGCACGTTAAAGGTCCCCAGGTAGCCGAAATTATTCCGCAGACTTCCACTCGGCACCTCTTTTTCTATTTCTTGTTTCACACCCACCTTCCTCCCTTCCCGTACAGTGCGTTTCAGATTCGTTACACCTTTACAGAACGGGAAAAAGAAACGCCAGTATAGACCTTCAAGGAGAGTCAACCCGTCTAGCTAAAGGTATCGCTCCTTCGTATCAGTGTAGATTGTTTCAATAGTAAACAAGTGTACAGTCCACTCACCACAATAATCTCTGCGAATGGAATGAACATGACTGCTGTCGCTCTCAGGTGGCCGATGTAGGCGATAGGACCCATTGCCATGAACAAGATTATCTGCAGCAAAACGTAATTGTTTTCGCTCCGTTGCCCTTATAGCTTTTGAACACCAGTTACCCTAGCGCATGCAAATTTCCAAAAGATGCCTGCGCCACTGGAAATGATGCCGAGAAAAACCATAAAAATGAGCAGGATATAAGCGTAATACACCATAAAATTAAAGAGGGTTTTCGAATAGAGAATCAGTAGAACACTGAGGTTCATAAGTACTGACTTGTATATTAGAGCCATCGCTTAAGACAACCCGAATACCCGAGCACAAGCCTTTGATAAATGACGTCGCAGAGCTTTTGCAGCTGGGCTGAACCGTGTGTTTGCGAAGGGTGGCTGTAGCGGGTGCTATGGGAGAACTGGAATGCAGCCGGACCCACTGGCCCAAGAACTCATCATAGTGATTGGCGAGCCAGTCCGAGTTATGTGACTAATAATTTGGCGCAAGATAGTTGAGGCCGGTACTTCACAAGACAGTGCGTTCAGACAGCTTGACAGGACAGCTTTAGTTAGATTGGTGCGTACATTAACAAAATAGAAAAACAAAACGAAATTTTCTATCTCGAAGCTTCTCATATGCTCTCACCCATCGACCAAGAATATTCGGTTCTTGTGTCTTCGAGGAGATTGGCTGAGCTGTTCATTGAGGTCACAATCACGTGGCATCGTGCAGGTAATTCAAACTCAGTCCGGCACAGCGAAGAGTTCATTTTGGAACCTAATAAAGAGTTTTATCCATCAATCCACCAGCTGATTTGGACCAAAAGCAATGTTTAACCTGATTCAACTATGATGAACATGATGGGGACCTCCAAATATGGTCCAGGCGAGCCCAGATTGGGTCTAGCTAGTCCCGAAAATAACCTCAACGGATTTGGACCAAAATCGATGTCGAACCTAGTTCGACTAAGACGACCTCTGCGGTGAACACGATATCTAACCCAGGACATACTCAAAATTGGCCCACCCACCGCCAGAATTCGATTTTTGTCAATTAGCACCAAAGTCAAGGTCCAACCATAATTGCTCATGCCTGACATAATGGCGCCTTCCGATTTTGGCCACAGCCGTTTCAAAAGTTTGATCCTGGGCATGCTCAAAAGTGCCCTTGATTTCGCACTATAACCGTTTCAACTGAGGTAGGGCGTGCCATTGTTCTTTCTTGTATTGTTTTCATTACTGTTGTCCTGCTTATTTTTCTATTCAGCTAGATACGCCAATTACTTACGTGTCCACCAAACGTTTTTTATATTATTTTAGCATCGTCTCGAGATGCAACTGTTAGATATAGAGGGCTCGACATCTGGTAACAAGGCCATTGAGGCCTTGTTATTCACTCTTTCACAGTCGATTGTCTCCTATGTCTGTAAACTGTTTCTCAACTTCTCGCCGGTGGCGTTCATAAAATAGTAAAACTAAGCTTTCTTGAAGGATGCAAAACCAATCCTTGTTTTTGGGCGACCATTATTTAAAATTCCAAAACAGTATGGAGCTCAGTAAATGAATATCCTTCGAAGGAAAACTGGCGGCCGTTGCAGATGGCAATAACTTTAAATATCACGAGAAATACCTAATCACTTACAATTTTATGTTGCCTTTTTCATTGGCACGGGTTTGTAGTTATGGAAAATTATGATAACCACGAAAGAGAAGATATCAAGTCCTTAAAAAAAGTAGTTTTCTAAGCCAGTGTATCCGAGAACGTTTGTTACGCTTTACGTGCAAATATAACCGCTGCGGTAGCTCAGCGCAATTATTGTTTGGATTTTCATTCCAACATGCAGTGTCTGATCCTCGGTGAGGTGACCATGTTCGACGGAGGCCAAGTAAAAATTACGGCGAATGATGTGAAGGTGAATCCAAGTTGGACGTTTGATCAAACTTCTTACAGTCTTACATTACACACTCCATGACATCTAACTATCCCTGTACACACATCAATTACCACAGCATATGTCTTCAACATCCATTTCCCGACGCCGGTTATGACGATTCGAATTCGGAGCTGCCGTAGAGTCTTCCATCATGGCGTACATTATCAGTCTTCCCCGGCGCGGCTGGGGCTTGGTGCGTCGTCACCTATAGCGATGTGCAAAGAAACCCTGAGACCACGCGGTGGCGTATGTAACGAGGGCGAGCGTGCTGTCACCGTTTCCAGACCGTTCTACGGGCCCCGCTGTTCACATTTCCCTGCGGCGTTGTTGCCCTGCCGCGCCAATACTGACATTTTCCTTTTGTTCCAGAGCTGCCAGGGGAAAAACGCTGATACAGAGCGGTTCCAACAAGTAGTGCCGCAATTATAAAACTCATCACTCTGGTCAGCATAGTTTTTTCTCGCTAAGTGAAAAATGAGCAAGGGTTGGACTGGAGCTTTAAAAACTGTGGTAGTAAGACACTGTTGGGAGACAAGGGTGTGATGCAGGACGATTGTGACCATGTTCGCGTGCAGACGTTCTTCGAGTTTAGGTTTGAAATTTCAGTTCTCAAGTGTCGCTTCTGCTTTCACTTGTAAAATCAAAGCATTTAAAATAAGAAGCCGTTAGTGAAGAGAGAGCCACTTTCACTCTCATGCATTGCGGTGGAACTTCCTGTTTTGTATGCATGGCGAAAACACCGAAAACATTCGGCACATCACTTCACATACATATGCCCAAACGAGCAAACTGCAGTTACATTTGCAAACTTCATGACAGGTTTTATCGTCCACAATGAGAGAAATGCGTTAACTATGGACTGCAAGGCGTGTTAACGAAATATCCCTGGGGCAAATGACAGCAAGCGAACTGATAATATTTATTCGCTGATTTCCTTGCAGGAACAGCTGGATAAATTGTTCAGCGCCATGGTTAGAGCTGAACACGCTGTTTTCTCGCAGCATTCTGAACAATCATTTATGAAAGAACACATGGCAAATAAAGTAACAAGGAAACACACACGCGAAGCACCCTTTTACGCTTGCGGTACGCAGCGCTGGCCATCCATAATAAGCCAGGCAGGGCCGCTGCTGTGGAATTTGTTCGCGATATTTTTGTTCTATAATGTGTTTCTCTTATTGTGGCAAATCAGAACCTTGACCTGTTTTCCAAAACTCCGCGACGAGTAGGCCTAGCGCGAGAACTCGGGGATCAGGTGCGCAATTTGGGCAATTACGGCGCGCGCATTCACAGGCTTTAGTGAATGAATGTGGACGTCGAGTATATCTGTGGCAATAGTGATCCTAAATCGACGAATGCTTACATCACAAAGCACGTTAAGCGGGAAGCATCGATGGGACCCTGTCTTGCGAGCAATACTGAGGGCAGAATCCTCGGTGCTTTTTGTAGCATAGTTGTAGTTTGTAAACGATTAAAGTTGCAATTGGCGTGAATGGAAGAGAATATTTTTGGTACTGCCAGCTTAGTTTGCAAATATATGCCGTGCAAACGAGCAGTATACATCCAGCTATACACAAAAGCTATGTAAACAAACACGCTTGGGGCGCAGTCTTAATAAGCGAATCTGCGCATTCCTGCGAGTGTTGAGGGCTCACACACTAAATACCAGATGTGCATATTTACGTCTAAGTACTCACGAATTGCTAGAAAAGCACAAGAAAAATGCAAAGTTAGGCTCAGGAGTCGATCGCAGTCGCGCACGCGCGGCTAGGGGAAAGACGAGACGGAGACTGCGGCGGCTGGGAGGACCTTGTTCGGCGCGGGCAGGGAAGCGCATTCGAATTGTTTTGAGTTTTGCGATGATAGGACTGAAGCGGCGGCGGCGGTGCATGCTTTCATGCGCTGGCCGTGGCCGGACTGAACATTGGTTTGTAAATGGGCTTTACCAGCCAAAAATAATTAACTTAGAATAACACGCGCATATAACAGCATCTCAAGAAGTAACGCTTCGTTGAAACGTTTTGTCTAGGCCTGTAATGCCGCAAGGTGTACTCTCGCGTTAACGTATGCTTGTTAGGGTTTTTCTCTTAGTTTGTGGACCGAACAAGCAACGGGCAATAGCTCAACAATCAGCAACACAACGCTAACACCCCTCCCCCTCCCCCCCTCCCCCCTCTTTTTTCGCAGCACACACGGGGGATGCAAACATTCGACTTGTCGGATATTAGATGCGGGAGCACTTGTTACTAATACAAGCTAACACTCATAACATATACGACCGAATAATATGCTTCTGACTGTGCGCTTAAAAAATGCAGTATGAGCCCGTCGATTTCGACCTCCTCAACAATCTCTAGACGAAAGCCCAAAACAATTCCAGTTATCCGAGGAGCACTAAGGTCGCACATTATAGTGAAGGCTTCTCAAAGAAAAAAGAGAATATGCAAATTGAATATTTCTGTTAAAGACAAAAAACTATAGGCGACCATCTTACACGGCGTGCATGCAAGAGTGCAGTCGATGCCGTGAATAGCAGACGACATAGGGATGATATGCCTTTGGGACGTCAGTGGTTAATGGTCTCCAGACCAGCAAGCTGTTTTCAAAAGAATAAAAAAATTAATGTTAAAAATATCTACCGCAGCGAACAAGCTCAAATTTCGAGAGATTACAATTTCACGTGTGTGAAGTGAAATGCAGTAGTCAGTTTGCTAACTGTAGGGATGGCCTGGGCAAATTTTGTTGGTCTCCATAGTGTTCACCACAGTTGAATCAGGTTGGAGAACGAGCTTTTGTTCCAGTTGACCGACGTCGCATTGCCGCTATACCGGAATGAGTCTGAATTACCCGCGCGAGTTCACATGGTCGTGACCTCACAAAACAGCTTAGCCAGCCAGAGCCGCGGCATGAACAAGAAAACCGTAAAAAGATTAATGATTGTTGGTGCTTAGTATGTGAGTGTTTTCACAATAAAACTCATGGTGTACAAGAAAATGGCTGGCTTGTACAGTTGGGTTCGTGGCGCCAGATGCGTGATGCTTCTTTACGACTTCGTACAAACTGGTTGCTTCTGCCGCTTCCCCAAAACACTCCTTCAGTTAAGCTGCGATTATAGAATACATAATAATATAGAATAATAGAGAATACATAACTAAACACTCCTCAAGAAGGTCTTGTCATAAGCACAAGCACTACATAGAACCTATTTTTGCTCGCACAGATGTCTATAAATTCTCCTTTTTTCCTCACACCATCTCGGATTGGAATGCACTGCTGCATGATTCCCCACTGCTTGTTTCCGACAAGTGACTGCATCAATAATTGATACTGTCTCTAATACGGTATGTTGTTGACTTTGTGCAGTGTTTCTTTCAACTAGAGTAGTTTTTTGATGCTTGATTTCACCCCATTTAGTTTTGTGATGTGTGCTCTGTCAATACCAATGCTGTCCAGGGTCAGTTTTTTGGTACTTTGCTTTATACCATGCCTCTCCTGCTTCGACCATGTTTGGTCCGAAGTATGTGATAAATAAATAAATAAATAAATAAATAAATAAATAAATAAATAAATAAATAAATAAATAAATAAATAAATAAATAAATAAATAAATAAATAAATAAATAAATAAATAAATAAATAAATAAATAAATAAATAAATAAATAAATAAATAAATAAATAAATAAATAAATAAATAAATAAATAAATAAATAAATAAAGAGAAACGTTTCCGGTCAAAATCTGAGATTCGGCATCGATGCGTTCTGCTGCAGGTAACGAAATTTCCTGAGTACCTTTCAGGGGGCGCCTTTGAAATGTGGCTAAAGTTATGACGTGCATGCGCAAAGAGGGGATAAAGCGAAGTAAAACATACCTTCACGTCTTCTTTGCGTAAACAAGTACGTTATTAGAACACTCTCAGCCAAACTAAAGTATGAAATGTCGACTTGAAGCTTGCCGGAGTCTAGTGTACGCAGAATATCCCGTTTTTCGGTTTGTGTCAGGCGCTTTCGTTTGCAGTTAATGCATATGCAACACGGGTACTTGTACGCCTTTTTTGTAGCTGAACTTCCTATAAAAGGCTATGGCTGGTTATGGCTGTAGGGCCTGCAAAGTCAGCATGGCTTTGGCTGGCTGCAAGCTTGTTTAAGTAAACAATTCAGGTTAAAACGAAATTGCGACAACTTTTAAGTGATTGCTTATAGATCTCGTTCGGCTGAAACGCCGTCGGCGTCGTACAGTGACGTGGTCGTACTCGCCTTGGATTTGAAGGGAGCATTTGATAACATCACTCAAGAGATCATTCTTATCCAACTCTCTGAAACTAACTACGGCAAAAACGCATTTCAATATACTCGGCAATTTTTGATCAAGAGGGAATCTTACATTCGAATCCAAGATACAGAGCACGGTCCTTTTCTCTTAGAAACCAGGATACACCTCAGGGCACGGTACTCTCTTCCCTAGTGTTCAATGTGGCCATGATGCACCTGCTAGCCCAGCTAGGCGTTTTCGTCGGCATGCGCTTTACGACGATAACATCCCCTTGTGGGCGACGCAGGGATCTCTCGGAGACATTGATGATAACAGAATACTTTTTTTTTTTGTAACATAGAGGAAAAAAAAAAACCCCGGTGATGAGTAGAGGTTTTTATGCTTTGCTGGGAATTGCAGGGATTGTAATTCAATTATATGTTGAGACATTGTTTTCTTTACAAACCAATTCGTGAGAACATTTCCTGCGGACGCTCTCTGTCTACACCGCCCATGAGCCAAGAAAGGTCTTCCCCTTAAAATGTACAAACAGTACGCTTTTGCAGAAAAGACGAGCTTTGTCAGCTCTATAGCATGTTCCTACATGCTATAGAGCTGACAAAGCCAAAGAAAATGTGATCTTGAAAGCCACTTCTTTCACGAAATACGAAACTCTATATATTCTTGCAGGTCGATATGGGCATGCAGTATATCGGTCGGTCGGCACTTAAGCGTTCACTTACAAAGTAATTGAGCTTCGAATGAAACGTTTTTTTGCAGTACTCTTGCTTTCAATCAGTGAAAGAAATACAACCTTGCTACAGCGTTGACTACCTTACCTTTTAGTGTAACTTCGACAAGCATTACTTACTGGCACAAAGATTTAAAATTAAAGAAAACGACATTTCCCTTCTGTACTGCGTTACCGTTGATCCGAAAAGCTTTGCTGAGTATTCAAGCAATTTCAGTGAATAAACTGCGACTCATGCCCTGTAAAAGTAGTATAGCAAAAAAATGGAGCTCAACAGAGCTAAAAAAATCTGGTTGTGATGAGGACAACCTTGTCGTTGTAGCTGGGCTGCTCCGCCAACAAGCCGAACAGAACTTGGGATCCCTGTGAAAAGCCCACGTAGTACAGCTTTGTTTCGTTTGTCATCTCCAGCGCTTTGTCGATCATTGCTGGAGCGTCGAACTCAATCATCTCGTCAAAACTGCAAGTGCAAAGAGAAGGGAAAAATAACTTTAGAACAAACATAGGTAAATTGGTTGGTGATAAAGCGTTATGAATGCCTACTTTCTGCCCCTTTCCTGATTTTATTTTGCAAAATATGTTCTTGAGCCTGTTGTTTAGAATTTTAAGAAGTGAAGAATAACGCAACAAGACTGAACACAGTAAGAATGCACTTGTCGTGTGTTTCAATGTGTGCCATGTGATCACTGGTTTTTCATGACCGATAGTGTCGAAGTCATAGGCACTGTACAGCATAGAAAGGAAATAAATTTGTTCGATAAATATCCATCATGAAGAACCAAGGATTAGACGGCACCTTGGGAAATATTAGTTTTAAGCAGGTTGAATGAACATAAAATTAAGTATAATATTTTGATGCTTAGTTTCAAAATGTTGGGCTAAAATAGCGGCATTCGAAAATGTGATAGCAAATATATTCGTACTCCAACACTGATTTAAGAGTGCACGTTGTAACGCGAGTCGGTCATACATGCTAAAGGAAATGAAGTGAGCAAGAAAAGACACGGACAAGAAGTGCGCAAGGACGGGCGCATACTCGCGACTGATTTTATTTCGAAAAAAAAAAAAAAGCAACAACACATATATATAGTTCCATGTCATTGCCTAGAGCACATGTGCCAGCAACTTTCTTTCATTTGTATGCAGTTTGATAGACACATCACGTACGCACTTATCTCCTGAACTTTCTGTGAAAAAAGCCTCTGCCAGCTCATGTGCCGTCTGATACGACTGCGCCTCAAGATTTTAGCTGTAGTCAGCAAAGGCAGACACGGCTAATCAGGCGTAGCTGGGAGCATGCGGCGCAATTTAAGGGCAACTTGTACACTTTCCCGTTATTCATTGAAAGCTGATGCTCCCCCAGTCGCTCAGTTATACAACGGCCCGGTTGGCCTATGTATACTTTTTCCCATGTAAGGGGGATTTCATATGCGACTCCAACTGAACATCTGCCATAAAGAGTGACGTGACGTTTCGGGCATTCTCTCACGCACCTTTCCTCGAAGATGATCCGGGGGCACAAGGAAGCTGACTTGCGCACGTGAAGAGAACGTAGCGATTGGTTACGTTCTTGAGGTTGTGAGGCACCCCTTGAATATAAAGTACAACCACCTCTCTGGTCTTTGGTCAGCCGCCATTTAAGTATTTTAAATATCAGTGCCTACCTGAAATCCCAGAAAGCTCTGTCTTCCTTGGTATAATCGACGTGACTTGTGTATATATTTCCGCGCAAATTTCCGAGCCAAACGTCGTAGCCGGAGTCGGCTAATACGAAGCCTGTTTGGAAACAAAATAACAAAATTACTCTTTCTGATCTTTGGCAGATGTTTTTCAATTTTCAGTCTAATGAAATCAATTCTGGCTGAAGAAAGATACTTAAAATAAACAAAAAAATGATTGCTAATGAAAGAAAATGCTTATTCTCTAGCTGAGTGATCAAATTCTATTCATTTGTTCAGTTCTCGATTCGGGTATATTAAATTTACACTTGTGATGAATGCAATTTTTTTTTCTCCCTTCCAAACTCTGTCTGAAAACATTTAAGGTATATTTTTACGTATGGTAACACATTCAGGTAAAAACAACAACATCAAACGAAGCCGGCACAAATGCACAAATAGGACCGGAATCAGGCTGGGGGAAGAAATATTGAATGTGTTACGGCAACCCTGCTATGTGCAATAAAAAAATCAGCTGCTTATTCCGTGCTGCTCTTAGATTACCCAACGCCTGTAATGCTACCATAATGAATAACGGGACGAGCAAGGACAAGAAAAAGATGGGACATGCGGAGCCCTTGATGTCTGTTTCTTCCCCTGTCGTCGCTCTTTTGCGCTGTTCATCAATCGAAACCTTCGTTCTTCAGCTCGCCCAGTTCTTGTTTCAGGAACGCATGCATGTTCCTCATTGCTCTTATTATGTGCCTAAAAGGAACAACACAGCGAAGTTTGTCACTGAAGAATACTTTATACGCTTTTTTCTTTCGTTACTAATTGCAACCGGCGGTGATTTAACTTGAGTGAAACAACTGCATAAAATCTACGCCAGTTGACCGCGTACCGGGGCGAGATGACATTTATAATTTTATTTTTCGGTTGTTTCAACGTTCCAGGGGAGATCTCCTTGGTACTTAAAACGCTAACGTTGTCGCAAGCATATGTAGGAACTTGTTGTGCTCACTATGAGCAAGCCACTTATACGAACCCTATTACTTTCGAAAAGAGCAACGCGGAAATGGCGAGCGTGTGGGAATGACGACACGAGCATTTGCAAGAGAGGCTACGAACTCATGCTTCAACTCAACGCAGCACAAAGAAACCCTACGCTTTCCATGATCATGCGAAAAATAGCAACGGTATGATCAAGGCTTTCTCTTTGGCTGCGTGGTGAAGATATATCAAGAACGGATAAAGTTCATTTTCCGTAGAATGCTTTTTACATTAATCTCTCATTCTCTATTGTATATTACTGCGCGCGAAATTGTATAAAGTTCTCGCTTAAGTTGTTAATTTCGATTTTATTGTAAACTAACAATAACATGAGCGAATGTCCCTTGCTTATGCTTTTGTTGCCCAGGTAAAACAACCGGGGGCATCAGAGGTATCTACTGCTGCAGCAAGTGCTCTGGTGGACGTTATTGTCCCGATGCTGCTATGATTTCAACGCTTCAATAATTGTTTTCCCTAAGTTTCAATCAACACCGTTCTCTATGCCGGTGGCAGCGATAGTGGACAAGTTGGGTATATGCAGACATGGAAGAGTACTGATGGTATCTGGTACAGCAACAGTCGCTTGGACAGACCTGCTAGCTGTGAGACCATTATTTTTTAAACAGTTTTGTTCGCATGTATTGCTTTAACTCTCTTCTGTTTGTATGTTACAGTGATAGCGATGCTGTTGGAGACAGTGATTATCAGGTAGCATGGACGGGCGGACGGACGAAAAATAATTAAATGACCTTAAGCCTCGTCTTAAAAGAAGAGGCGATAGAGTGTTTACCACTGCCTTACCCTGCCATCAACATACAGATATTGGGCTCGCCGTTGCCAACACTCCAACTCGTTTAAGACTCAGCGAATCTAAAGCGCAGCCCACGAATATGCGAAGGCTGGAACCTTTTCCCCTGAGCCCAGCATTTCTGAGCACTCGTCTTCCTTTTCCTATCATAACCAATTCATCGGCCAACTAATCGGGATTCCGGATCTTGCAGGCAGCTCGAAAACGAGGTGGCAAATTCCATCATTCGCGATATGACAGACCGAGATGGCCCGCTCTTCTGCAAGATGAACCCTCGATATCCTTCTCACATTCCATGACATTACTCTTCATCATCGGAACATCCGTTTATCCCTCCCTCCCCATACAGCTACAATTCCTTTACAAATATAGGCTCTGGATAGCAAGGCCTAAGGGCAATGATGGTAATAAAGGGTGGTACTTGTGTCAGTGATAACATCTCTTGTGAGCCCAATGCGCCTTGCAGCCAATATCTATGCGCTAAGAGGGATAAGAGAGCGCGTTCTCGTTTTTCCTTCTTTGTCGATGAAAGCGAAACGCTATCTTTTTGACGTCATTTCTCTTCACAGTTATTTCCGTTCATATTTGTTGCATTCTTAGATCTCTCTCTTATTTCCGACAAATGATTGCCTTTGACAGACTTGCCTCGCATATGACGACTTTTTACGCCTCAGCACCCCTCCTCCCCTAGCGTTTGGCTCTGCATCGATCTGTGTGAGCATGAGAGGTGCCGCTTGATACGTCTGTTGGCAGCGCTATCTCGTTCCTAGTTCTGCGCCTTAATCTCAGGATCGCCTGCTCGAGCAGCAGCCGCTTGGAAGTGCCAGTATACTCGAGCGAAGGAGCCAAGTCGGTTGGTTTTACTGCGGGAGGCCAGGGCAAGAAAATAACAAGCCGAATAACAAGTGCGTGAGGATGGCACAGCCTTTTCCGTGGGACGTGCTACTGGTGTTAATGAGAAAACTCGTGCACCCGCGACACTCGAAATTAGCGTATACTAGACCAAGTTGAGTGCTCGCAGCCGAGTCAGAAGACGATCCGAGGCGTAAGCAAGATAGAGCTGCGGAGGTCGACCCCGGAAGCAAAGAGGGGGAGGACGGACCTTCAATTTCATTAGTGGCATCTCGGATGAAGTTTGCGTTTTGAAAGTAGCTCTGGACGAGCGACAGTGACGTAGGAAGCGCCAGCGCAAAGCCGCTGCCACTAGACAGCTGCCGGCTCCCGCAGTTCTTAAACTAGACCATTACCTAGTTTAACCATTTAACTAACCATTTCACGTTTAACCATTAGGGTTTAAAACTCCTCCAGCACCTGAGTTTAAGACCGTCTTTCTTTCTGTTATATTTCATTGTCTTTGCCTGCCATAATTCTATTAGCAGTGGTTTTCTGCATAGCTATTTTTTTGTTTTCTTTCTCAGCGCAGAGCTCAGAAAAGGGAGCCACTTAAGCAAGATGGCAAGTTGGGTAAGTTGTACATTACTGATGTCAAATGCGGAGCACAAACCAGATGACCACAAAAAATGAGAAATACACGAACGCTTGAGTAGGGTTTATTCTTTTTTGTAATCGTCTGGGGCGGACTCCACTCTTGACATGAAGGGATGAAAGGCTAACGCGCTCTACTAGGCGTGACTGCATATGTTTGTCTGCTGATGGGTTGCTGCCCGACCTCATGAAAACGGGCCGTATTCTTCTGTATGCATCTACAAAAATAATGTGCTTCCGAAACTCTACGAACTTCTATGGTTATTAACATGGGATACTTATAAACATAATAATTATAATCAGAACTGTAATAATCAGAACAAAGACTTCAGTGAACGAGACTGCAAAACAGTTTTCAGTAACCACCGCTAGCTGTAGCTGTGTAGTAAAGAAAGTGCTATGTTAGCAAAGAAGATCCGGTTATTATACAGCTGCCAACAGTTGTAAGGAAACTGGCCTGTATTTTGCAGTTATTTTGGGTTTAAAAACAGTGGCCGCTAGTATTTGCTATCCTGATCAGCACGCAGCTGGTCAAGTCAAGCTAAAGGCGGGCATTCATTATGCAAAGCGAGCGACAACTGTACCTTTTCACAAAGTGGAGGTCGCGTTCATTACTTCGCGTATAAGGCCAATGCCTAGGGACATCATATAGCTGTAAATAAATTAACAGATAGCACTACTGGAAGATGTCTTAGCAGAGCGCATTGCCTTTTTTACCTTTTGCAATATACTGCACGCGTATATGTTAATTGTCTGATTTCTCATGGGGAGAACCGATCACGCTGCAAAGGTAAAACGACATATTGACAGTATCTTGTAGTTTAGAATACTTCCAGACGCGTAGTAGGGCTTTATGTGATCGTATCCATTGCACTAGTCGAGATGGGATAAGGACAACAGATACTCATTTATCCGCTCTGCTTGCATTTTATCATCCTTATGCCATCTTGTGTAGACGCAACAGTCATCCAAAGCATACTCAGCTTCAACCAACCATCAAGATTTCAGTGGGTTGGCCTTTTGTGACTGGTATGAATTCCTTTCTTCATTTGTTCTATCCCAATCATTTTGAAGTGGCAGTAATAGTCAGCTACGAACTTATTAAACAACTAAAGTTAGCTGCTCACTGCTTAGACAGAAAACCAAGAATTTTGGAAAGTAAAAACAAAATTTCAAAACTATCTTAACATGCGGTTCGCCGCAATCATACCGCGCGAATGTTTGATGTGATGACATATATTCTTCTAGCGGAAAATATGATTGCGTTCGTTAGAAGGGGCTCCTTGAAAGAAAAAAATTTTGCGTGCCGGAAAGAATTTAGGTCGTAATGTGAGAGTGGCCGGTTAGTGTGCTTCATTAAGGAAAATAAAGCCACCGGGTGCAGTTATAGCTGGTGTATGATTAACAGCTAAGCATTCAGCCTGCTAACTGAACCCTAATGGCATAGAATTGACACTGACTTTCACCAAGATTACAGGTTGTCTCCGCTGAACTTCCTGAGCGCTTCTAATCTGTGTAGTGATCAGGATGCCATCTGCGCCACCGTAGCTACGCGTTAGACTCTATGAAGGCCTGCATTGCTCATTATCTACAATAAATACTTAAAAAAAAACAAAAAAACTTACAACCAGTTCAAAATATGGTGAAAGGCTTTGTATACTCAGACTTTTGTAGGAACACGAACGTATAGGGTTATAACTCCGTGATGTTAAGTCTCCAGCTTCACAAATCCTAAAACAATGTCAAATATGAAGCTGTGTACTTACTTTATCCCGCCCTTTTGAACGCGGTAATCTCTTCCATGACGCTTTAAGATCTTGCAGTTAGAGTGAACTGCACTAACCTAGTACATTATTGCTTATAAATATCCCTAAAAAGGAAGACATTATTAAGAAAGACCGTAAAATAATTAGCCTTAAGGCTACTGAAGAAAGCTGCACAGCGCTCTCAGAAATCTCGTACATGAAAAGAAATGCGTTCTGGTGTGAGGTGCAGGTTTGTCCCGAAGCTTACTTTTAATGAATGCGAATGAATAATTACTCCAGCATTACATATCTACTCCACTTTGGAGAATACCCTCACGTCTTGAGCCAGCGTCGTTCCCAATTCGACTTGAATATTTTAATCTCAACCGGTCTTTGGTTCAAACTCATAGACCAGGATGACTTTTTCTTCAACCACGAAGATTCTGTGCAATCTGCAGAGTTCTATCTTGAAGCCTTTTGCTCCGCTTCAGTTGATGGTAAAACGTAGTTGTTTCCTTATTCCAAACGGGCTCTACTTTAGATATTCTCTTAGACGCAGGACGGGGGGAATACCCTATATATTTTTTGTTCTAATCGCGTATTTCTTACACCAGTGAGCTGCCCTTGCTACTGGGAACATGAATTCCCTCGAAAGTTTCATGAAACTTGTTAATCAATGAAAATTAACGCATTTCAACCTAGACAACAATGTGAGATAAAGTTAAATTTAGTTTATTTTAGCTCCCTCTTGTTCTGTGGTCTTGTCCGCAGTTTTTATAGTCCGGCCTTTCTATCCTCAACGGCAAGGCCCCTGAATGACCCGCAGTATTATTAAATAATTAAACCTTTTCAGACTACACAGAGGAGAAATAACCAAGGAAACAAGAAAATACCTCAGAACGTCGCAGCTGCCACGGGGTCAATGCCACCTGCTGGTTCCACTCGGGGTTTTCAGGAAGTCAAATTTTACGAGTTACGGTGTCACCAAGAACTCCGTGCGACGCATCGCGCAAAGTTCCATGCGAACTGATTATAAATACAACAAAGCGGCTGATTGCCACATAACAAACTGGCGGCGCCTGCACGTTGATTATCATCAGAGCAGAGTGAAAGTTGAATTCGCAGCGTTAACTTAGAAGTATTTGACAAGTGGGCCGGTATCTTGAAGTGCACTAGAAAACTGCGGAACAGTAGGTGCAACAATTTTTCATTTGTTATTTCTCTCTCTGCTTTCTTGAATGAGCCTCTGTCATACAAATATCCGATGGTTGCGTTACTTCCTAATGCGAAATTTTGACATATTGAGGCAAAAAATTCAAGCAAGACATGCGTGTACAATTACAGATAACTTTTAGGCAGGAGTTTCTCAGTGGCGAACGGCGGCGGCTATGCGATTCGGCTCTGCCGGTGCACATATCGAGATCCGTCGCCACTGATCCGGCGCTCTGATTGCCGCCGCAATAGAGAAGGAGCTAAGAGAGCACTTAAGTTATCGGAAGGTCGCGGGAGACAGGGCGTGGGCCTATAGAAGCGTTGTGCGGCGAAGAGACAGCAGCGACTGACCGATGCCGCCGACACATGGGCGTTGCCGACATCGCTAGCGAGTCAAACCAACGTGGCTCTGTGTTTCGGCTTGGGATGCACGCACCGTGATCCGCTGATTTCGAGCCGGCAATTCAGCAACCGGAGAACACCGTCGCCGCCACACAGGAAGAGGGAGGGGCTGGGGGTTACACGGAGCGGCGAATGGTGGCGGCAGGAGCGGGCGCAGCAATCGGAGAACACGCACTGTCGCCGGCTCGGAGGAAGAGGGAGAGGGCGAGGGTACACGCAGCGGCGAACGGTGGCGGCAGGAGCGCGCGCTGCCCGGCTGCGAAGCTGGCTACGAGGGGGGACAGAGGCGACTACGACCCGAAACGCAGCAACGGGCGCCAAAGAGCTGCTCTCTAAAATAAGCAACGTGTGATGGAGTATATCCACATCAAATACATTTTCGATGTGATGCGGAAAAAAAGCTTTGGCCGCGTGCGACCGAGCGTTGCATCGTACGCATCCAGCGTTCCCTTGAAGGCATCAAAGTTTAACGGTGCTTAAAGCTGAACCAACTTTCATGCGTTTTACGAACGTGCCTACGTGACATAAGGGTAACGTGCATTCAAATGTGATGGCAGGCTGATTCTAATGTCACCCTCTCACATGAAAGTAGAGACCCGAGTTGGCGTTCTTTCAGGCACCGGCAAAATTCCGGTGAACTGCCCAAGTGTAGCGTAGTGTGGCTCTCGCAAAAAAAAAAAAAAAAAAGGAGGAATTTAGGAGCTGTACCATCCGCTGGGAGCAGGACCCTAGTTTGGACCAATCGACGCTTTCGAAAGGCTGATTAGCGCACCTTTATTGTTCCACAATTTTCGAAAACATGGGTACATGTGAGTTGACATAAGACCAACATTTTTGTTAATGACACCTATGCTGGTGAGCTTGCTACATTGAGCAGAAATTGTGTGAATGGTTAATCTACATTACACTGTACGCGGAGAATGCTGCTTGCATGTTATGATTATTTTGTGCCTGTGCAGGGAGATGGTGCAAGAAAAGGGAACCGCCTTTCTTATAGCTTCCCCTTTCGAGCCAGAAATATGTTTCTTGCCCGTGGGCCTACTAGACTCTTTGGCTTTGAACTGATTTTGGTTTAAGCTGATTCTTATAATATGTAAAAGACAACTTTTTAATTGATGACTACAGGTTGCAGAGTAAATGACAGTTACGGCGAAAATCATGCAGCCTTGTTTCGTGCTCGTCACATTTTCAGGAAGCAGGGCTGTTTTCGAGTGTTATATATTAGGGATATTCTTCATTTAAGAAGAAAATTATTTTGGTCACAGCAAGGAGGTTGGAATAGTGCATTACCAAAGAAAAAAGCCAAGAACGGGAAGTATTTACCACATGACACGAAAGCAGGTACTTATTGCCTAATATCCTCTTTGACATTTCGGGGCGCAATAATCAGAACAAGAATAAAACTCACCAAGGCTCTGCTCAGGAAAATTCATCACAAAGTCGGCGGACGAGACAGCCAGAGCGTGAATTATGAGTACGACTGGCTTCTGCCCCGAACCATGTGCTGGTGTCTCATTCCTGCCATGTGGTATCCGTTGCATTCCAAGGAGGTAGCCATCTGTCGTAACAGCCGTGTGCTCTTCCACGGGGTATCCCTTGCTCACTATGAGCTCTGACTGTAAATGAAAACAACAGGAAGAAGGCTTCGAAAAGCTCTCTATTCTAAAAAAAAGAGCAGATATAAAATAACTATTGTTAAGGGCATTTCATCCACTTAAGAAGGAAATTAAAAAAAAAGTGCAAAGCATGGATACTGTGCAATAAAAAATGTGGTCCAGAAAAAGCAGCTAATGTGACGACGTTCCCTTTTGCTAGTCTTATCAGCTGACTGGTTCTTCCACGGACCGATAAAACTGGGCTGAGGCCAGACTGCGTAATGGGGAGTTTCAGTGCTGGCCTTTTGTTATATGTGGCTGTTGGCTTATCAAGGTGCCTGCGAGCAGGTTGTTTTCGGCTGTGGTCCAGTCTAATATGAATGATCGGAAATAAATTAATATGAATATTATTATAAGTAAGATATGAATTGTTCGCCACGATGAGACGTATATGATCCTCTTCAGTGAGGAAGAATGCGGCCGGCATATGTCGTCAAAATCGCGACTCCAACGAAATGCTTTTCAGTGCGCCAGCGGATCATTTTTTGCTGCAGATGCTGCAATTAGTGACGTTGTGAGCTTTTGCATTCCGCAATCGGGCGTACAGCAAGGGGCTCGCACTTGAGATTCTTTTATGCAAGGTTGGAAGACGCCAACAATAGCAATAGGCATCACGCAAACATGGCCCCCGGTACGGGAAATCTCGCATATAAGCTCAAATACATGCTTGTTTGGAGTTATGATGAATACCACGCATAACCTTAGAAGGGTCGTGTTCTGAAGATAATTTTTATTTGGCCTGTTCCTGATTGACAACTACTCTAGGGACATTTGTACAAATAATCTTGTTAGCAGTGTCTTTTAGGAATCGCCTTAACCAAAACTACTCTTAATATTTCTTTTTTATTTCGTCGGTCACACTGCTTAGCCCTGTACCATAAATTGACACCGACCACGTATGCCGTTGGTGGTTGCTCTGCGCCGAACTGGCTAATTTACGTCCCTGTCTGGCGATGCAAATTTTAGTTTGATTAGGCGCATTTTATGGCTCACGATTGCCTAGTAAACGCACCTAACTAGGCGCAAACGTTTAGTTAGGCGCAATTACTGGCCAGACTTTCGTAATTGCAGACACAATAGCAAGTAAACAAAGACAACCTTCATTTCCAAGCTTTGCTGTCGTGGTAAACAATCGATTGCCTAGTAAACGCACCTAACTAGGCGCAAACGTTTAGTTAGGCGCATTTACTAGCCAGACTTTCGTAATTGCAGACACAGTAGCAAGTAAACAAAGACAACCTTCATTTCCAAGCTTTGCTGTCGTGGTAAACAATGTGCGCGCGTCGTCCCCGCTAAAGAAGATGGTGTGCCCCGAAGGAATTTATTCTGTCTATTCTAGGTAAATACCCAAGCACGTGCATTGAACATTTTTTTATTTGTTTGCAACACACCAATCACTTCAAGAAAAAAAAAAAAACGACTCTAACTTGGTGTTCTTTATACTCTTTCATGGGTTCATTCTAAGCACCATTATTTATCGCTCAGCAGTAAAAAAAAAATGCATTTAGCAAACATTTTACGAAATACTAAATCTCCACATTTACTGGCATGATGAGAGAATGTGACCGGGTTCTATTTCCCAACTGTCCTTATTGTGTAGCCTGGTTCGCATAGTTAGACTTAGCTATTCGCATAATTGTCCCTTAACGTCTTTCTCTATTATATCAGACATGCACTTTAGGATGTAGGCTTTTGTGATGACCGTCACACATTAATTCTCCGCTTAACCTAGTCGTACGAGCATGCCTCCACGACCTTGAACGGTTGTTCTGTTGTCACACTTCTAACTGAAAGGACAGGCCTGAATAGGCAGGGCCCGAGTTGGTATCTCCTGCCAAATCGGTCAGGTCATGCAGTCACGTGACACCAGGCAACATTATGACTAATCGACGCCCAGCCATGCCAGCCGCTAACTACGTGCACCTGCCAGAGCCATTGTCATGAACTTTATCTTACAACGCTTGCGCCTACAGCACCGATGCCGATTTTTTTTTTTTGAGAAAAGTGCCTCTAAAGCTGCTGTGTTAGTATCGTCCTTATTTTATTCGACCACGAATAGGGCTGTATGGTTAAATGCTGTGGTGACTTTTATCTGCATTTGGCTTGAGTTCTGGTTCCTTTTAGAATTTATCGACAGGGGAACCTTATTCACATTGTTCTTGGCCTGATAATGCGTACGCTGTAAAGATAGCGAAGGGTATTCCTTGATATGTCTCCCGTAGGTGCTTTCGGGCTGGTAGCATTAATTTGGATGGTGACTGGTGATGTCTGTGTGATTAGCAGGGTTGCGGACGTAGCGGCACATTTCGGTAATCCTGGGAAACTTCCGAGACCATTAGCTTCAACGCTTTCTATGGATTGTACGTTTGCAGTTTGTTGCGAAGCATGAGAAAATCGCACCACGAAGATGGGATGAGTAATGCGCTCTATAGCTGAAATCTAAAATAGCGAGTTGGCGGACTAGTTGGTTCTGCATGGTGAAGGAACAGCGAAAAGGAAGGGACACAAGGAAACGTAGAAGGACATACACGGGCGCTCACTATGAACAGAATTTTATTTTTAAAACAGACACTATATAAGTGAAAGAAAAAAAGGGGGGGGGGAACGTCGATAACAGTAATGCTAGATCACCGGTAGTCAGACGATAGGATAGATAGGATAGGAAAGACGTTAATTTCTCTAGAAATGTCTTATGCTAGTAGCAGATGAGAAAGAAGAGGTCCATCTTCCTTCTCACAGGGTCGATGCCCCTGATCCAGGGCTCCGCTGAGCTTCGCTGCTCGCTGGGCGTGCTGGATCAGACCTAGTTTGCAACCGAGATCACCGTTGGAGAGCCGGCTCTCCCACTATTCCGCACTCGGGTACTTACGAAATCTATCGTTATTTCTACATTCCCACGTGATGTGGTACAACGAAGGTTTGCTACCACACCACGGGCAGGTGTGCCGATATTGCGACGGCTAAATCATGCTAAGGTTATGCAGGTTTGGGAATGTTCTTGTCTGCAGTCTTCGACAGTACACTGCCTCTTTTTGATTTATATCACGATGAGACGGCGGACAGCGGATCCATACCCCCTTATAGCAGTTCAGAATGTCTGAGTACGTAGGGCCGACTCGCTCAGGTAGATCATCCGATTGGGAGGAAGCTCGGCTCATATAACCTCGAGCTACCTCGTCGGCGCGTTCGTTCCCCGCTATGTCGGTGTGTCCTGGCTCCCAGTAGATGTTGTGCGTGATTTTTGATGGGGTCGTGCTCTGAAAGAGCCTGAGCACGGTGCGACCTATGAGGCCGTTCATGTAGTTACGGCACGCTTCTCTCGAATCTGTAAGAATGGTGAGGGACGTGTTGCTTCGATACCCGGCCACCACCGCTAGAGCCACGGCCAGCTCCTCCCCTTCGGTTACCGTGCAATTCTTGACTGAGGCGCTAGCTAATTCCTTTAGGTTGGAATCAACAGCTACCGCCACTGCGCTGTTATGTGAGCTTCCTGTATACGGAGCCGCGTCCGTGTGTACAGTTGTGAATCTTTTAGCTAGATTTTTTTGTACATACTTCGCCCGGGCTGCCCTACGGACCACATGCAAGTTGGGGTCCATGTTTCGGGAAAGGGAGCTAACCTTTAGCGTCTGGCGAATTGCGTCCGGTATGCTCGCAGTACAAATCTCGATTTCCGCAGTCCGTCTAGCCCCAGTCGCCTAAAAAGCGAGCGCCCTGTAGGAGTCTGCTGGAGCCTGGCTATCTGCGTGGCCAGTTGGGCTTCTTTGATCTCTTCGAAGGTGTGAACTCCAAGAGCTAGTAGCTTTGCGTTGGAGGTGTTCATTGGTAGGTGCAGGGCTGTCTTGTAAGTTTTGCGGATAATAATATCTGCACTTTCCACTTCTCCTTTGTTGAGGTTGAAGTACGGGAGGGCGTAGCCCACGCGACTGAGCACCAGGCTCTGAATCAGGCGCAGGGTATCCCCCTCTCGCATGCCGCTCCGCTTCTGCGATACTCGCGTCATCATCCTGGCGACCTGAGTGGTCGATTGCTTTAGAAGGTCGAGCGTATGGCCGCATCGCAGGTTGCTCTGCAGCCACATTCCCAAGACTCGTATTTTGTCTCGTTCGGGAAGTAGATGTCCTTCGAGAGGACATTGAGGGTCCCTTCCTTGTATTTCCCTTTGTGAACTCGCAGGAGCTCGGATTTTTCTGTGGAGCAGGCGAGACCTCGTGCACGGACATATTCTTCTACGCAGGTAGCCGCTGCTTGCAGTTGTTCTTCTTTCTGGCCGAGCGACCCGGAGGTAACCCAAACCGTGAAGTCGTCAGCGTACATGGCGTGCTGTATGCCTTCGATCTTCTCAAGTTGTCTAGCGAGTCCGATCATAGCCACGTTGAAAAGTAGTGGCGAGATGACGGACCCTTGAGGTGTGCCTTTGTGGGGTGTAGAATGTATCGCTGCGAAGGTCACCGAGCTCAACCGTTGCAGTTCGGTTGGAGTGGAAGGCCTTCACATAGCTGTGAATCTTCTCACCACAGTGGAGGGTGTCGAGTCCTTCCATTACAGCCGCGTGGCTAACGTTGTCAAAGGCCCCTTTTATGTCGAGGGCCATGACCGCGTTCTTGCCTACGCTCGGGAAATTGGCGAGGACTTCCTCTTTGAGTTGTATGAGGACGTCCTGGGTGGAGAGGTGAGCTCGGAAGCCGAACATGCTGTGGGGGTACAGCTCTTCGTCCTCCATGTAATTTTGGAGCCTCCGAGTAACGACACGCTTGTAGAGCTTGTCTAGGCAGGAGGTGAGTGAGATAGGTCGGAGATTTTCGATGTGGAGTTTCTTACTCGGTATTTTGATCATTGCGACCTCTGCATGCTTCCACTCTTCAGGAACCATTTCTGCGGCCCTGTGCCCGTTGAGGAAGGGAGTCAATTGATCGACCGCCTCGTCACTGAGATTGCGTATGAGTGCGTTATGGATCTTGTCTGCATCCGTCGCAATGTTGCGCATGCATACCTTTATGGCAGCGAACACTTCTTTCCTGTTGATCGGCCTGTCCAGGTGGGTGTTCGGTCTCCCCAGGTATGGTTTTGCGTATGCCGCAGGCAGGGTCACGCAGTACCATTTCTCTTTTACTGTATCTAGCAGTTCTTCCTCCGCACCCTTGAAGGTAAGGATGAGTCTGCGGATAGCTTTCCCGCTTTCGGCCCTGGTTTGGATAGGGTCGAAGAGGGTCTTAAGTATAAGCCACGTTTTGGCCGTACTGAGGCTGCCGTCCAGCGAGCTACTGAACAGCTACCAGCTCTGCCTGGTCAGTTGGGTCGTGTACTCCTCCCCTATCTTGGTGACTTCTGGAATCTGGAGCTTGAGTTTCCTGTTAAAGCGCTGCTTCTTCCAGCGCTTGGCGAGCACTCGGCGTGCCTTCCATAGCCTGAGGAGCCGAGGGTCCACCTCTAGTGTTTGTTCGGTGCTATCCACTTCCTGAGTGTGCTGCTTCTGTATGTCTTTGATTTGTTGACACCCATAATTTATGGAAGTAATCCCCCCTCTCAGGTCTGTGAATGTCTTGCGGAAGGTCGTCCAGTTGGTGATATTGGCCTTGCCGAGCTTGCGCTTTGGTTTCGTGCCTGTTATCATGATTTTCAGGATATTGTGGTCACTGCCTAGGTTCGCCAGCAGATTCTCCGACGTTGCGTGTTTCGTCCCTCTGGCAAACGTCAAGTCCGGACTCGTATCCTGGCAGACTGAATTGCCAAGGCGCGTGAGTTGAGCTTCGTTTTTCAGAGGGTACATTGGATCGCTTCCGCCGCGTCCTCGACCTCTATACCTTTCTAAATATTATTCGGGTATTCCCATTGCTGTTCGCGAGCGTTAGTCGCCTAAAACGATCAGCGTGTTGCTTTTAGCAAATTTTCAGGCCCCTAGAAAAAGTTTATGAAAATTCGCGTCCCGCTGGCGAGGCGGGCTGTAGAGGTTTACGAGAAAGACACTGTTTTCCTTATGCTTCTTTTTGAGAATACTTTCCGTCACTAAGTGCTCAATTTTGGTGTTGGGAATTGGGTCATGGGCTATGGTTACCAACGTTTTGCTGACCAGGGTTGCCTTGCGTCCGGTATCGTAGCACGTATACCCCCTGAGTGTCGGTGTCGTGTTAATTTCCTGTAAAGCTATTATATCAGGTGTAGAGTCTTGCGTGTGTAGAAGCTGCATAAGGAGTCCCTGTTTTTGGCGGTACCCCCTGCAGTTCCATTGCCAGATTTCTAGTAGCCATGACTTTTGGCATTGTTCGGATTGGAGCCTTCAGTGCCAAAACGGCGCTCTTGTATGAGCCTGTCCCGGGCCTCGTTTGTTATTCGTCACACGATAGTCACGTCAGTGAATAAAACATGTGCTTATAAAAGAAGTTGCGGCGAAAGGAGTCGGGGGGGGGGGGGGGGGGGGGGTGTAGAGAGCCGTCGCACGAAAAACAGATAAACACGGAAGTTGAAGTTAAAAACCCAGAAGGGGATAAACCTACAAAGCGGGAAAATGCGAGGTGTAGAGGGCCTAATGTGAAAAACACTAAAAATGAAATGGCACTTAAAATCGGACGCACCCTGGAGATGCTAACATCATTTAAAACGTCAAAGCTACGGAACGTAGAGCACCTAAGGTGAATTACATTAAAACTGGACAGATATTTAAAAGAGGATAATAAAGCAAAAAAGCCAGGAGTTGAACGATGAAACAGAGACAGGAATAGTGAAGCAAACACAATACATTCCCTGCGGCACTTAGAATTTTCATTCTTTCTGTCTATTTGAAAGACAGAGTGATGACGTACTAATCGAGTGGTCCTCGGCACGGTGGATTTGGGTGGCTTCAGTTACCTTCCTAGACTTACGGTGTCGTCCTTTAGCGATAATCAAACATTCAGCTAATATAGTAGCGCAAGATGTACTTTTATAATTTTTGCAGTGTTTGGCCAGATTTCCGGATATTGCAATGTTACCAAAATTACTTTCATACTCTTGCAGCCTAAATTTAAGCACCTTCCACTTTGACCAATGTATTCCGTACCGCAGTACAAGGGCACTAAATACACGACTCTGAAAGCACAAGAAACGTAGTGAATGCTGCTCGTCTGCCCACAACCAGGGAGATCTAGTTGTTTATTGATTTCCTTACTGAGTGAGTCGAGCTTGGTGGGTGCGGGAAAACCACGTGAACGCCTGCGCGTTGGTCAACTTTCTTTAAAAACGATAACTTTTATTGCGGTCGCTCTCCTCTGGAACCAGTGCATGTTTCTTGATTAAGATGCCGGCCTCTGATATCAGGAGAGGTAAAGCGTAGCCGCCGCAAAGAGCCGCCTAACCTTCTTGTGCAAACTTTTGCGAAGCTGATATTCACCTTTTTGGAATGGCAATACGAAAACAGGTTATAATGTCTCACTTTATTAGCTTCGCGTGGGTAGACGCACATGGAAGGAGCAGTGTTTTACTTCTGGTTTCATAGAGCCAGCAGGCGGGCGCAGCACGAAATGAATGCATCACTCACGGGATGTCATGGTGTTACTTCATAAAATTAAGGTGTAAATACGAAAGGTCAAACATGGAATGTACTTCGGAACAACAATTCTGAAGACTTCGTCTCTGAAATTTAAAAGGATGGAATAGTCGTCTACAAAGGGGAACATTTTTCAAGGGAAGCGCCACAGATTATTTTCTAAAGCAATGTGTCATATTCGGCTAGAAGTAGTTCGCTAAGGAAAGGGTTGCCCATGAGCACATCTTTATTTTGTAGGAATGTTTTCTATTCCACATTTTCTAGTTTGAGATTCCAGAACTCCATACATTTCCTGGTATACAACACAATTTGGTTTCGGACCTGACTAAATCATGGATGTGAAAAGTTTCTTCCTCAATACAACCCACTCGTTCTTGGTACGACAAATAATAATATAAAGCTTCAATGTCAATAGAGAATCATTTAATGCCACTGAGAGGATACGTGCTTAAAATCTTAATAGCCTGCTCTCAACTGTCCACCACAAAAAGGCCATCACCAACCGTTAGTGTTCATTTGTTATTCGTGCGACGGCACTTTTCACCCCCTCGCTCCCTTTAATTTCATTCATTAACGCACGTTTACTCACTGACGGTACTATCGCCCGACTGCCGGCTACCGAGCATCGCTGTTATTGATTTGCCAACTTTGTTTTCTGCTCTATATAAACTATATTTTTCTGAATAAAAGTTCAGGCCGTGTGTGTCCTATTTTGCTTCCTTCTGTCCTGTTACTTGCGCTGTTTTATCACCAGCTAAAATCTAGGGCCCAAATATATTTTACAGCCTCAATTTAACCAACCCGTTAGAACTGGCTGCGTGTCATGCAACGCAAAAGCGGAGGAGGTGGGTTCGAACTGCGGCGTTTCATTATGCTTTTAGCTAGAAACAGCACGTCAGCCGTTGGCCTAGATCCTCGAACTTTGGCACTACAATGTACTCATAGGATAGTACTGTCTCGTCTCCCGTACATAGTGTAGAGCTCAGCTTTGTATTTTTGCACAATGTAAATGCCCATCCGTGCCGAGCTCCTGACTTCAGAAAAGCTCTCGCCCGTGTTATGTATTGAATTTAGTGACATCGCCTGCAGTGAACACTGATACAGCTCTTGTTTGGATGACGACATTAGAACAATATACCGAAAAAAAAAGAAGATCCTTTGAGGGGAATAATTAATCTGGAAATCCGGAACACAAATAAGTTGAAACTTCTCTCATTCACTCGTCACATAGAGCATCGTCGAAATTTGGAAGGTTTTGAAAGTGTACGGCCTAGTGTAGTGAGTGAAGCGTGAAAACTGTGGTGTTGATAGGATAGAAATGAGTTTCTGCGATGCCAAAGGATGGCCTTTTATCTTCCAATATCACCCACATACAGCGTAATAAGGATCCAGGACATGGTAGTCATTCTGGGCAGGCCTCGATGTTTTCTTCGGGGAGGAGGGTTGGACATCCGGGCCGCAATGAGGTACGCCTCGGTACGCCTAGTCCCGCCGTTTCGGTCACAGATTTGACACGTCTGTTATGACATACATCGATAGGCTACACCAGATCTACTGGACGAAGAAGGACGATGCCGTGTTGGAGCGCATCACGCCGATTTCGCACATTGCGGACGCCTCGGGACAGCTTACCGTCACGGTTCCATGCGTAAAGATGCGTTCTAAAATTTACAAGCAATCACGGCACGCCATTCTGACCTCTGGAGACGAAGCCTGCGCATTCTGACCTGCTTTAGCATGGTCTACCTGATGCTGAACTGGCGGAATGGTCTCGATGGTAGCAATATCTGCCACTAGGGACTGCCGAGGAGTCAACAGATGTGCGTTCAGTCTGCTGTCACGTTGCTCCGTGTTTGGACTGCAGTGTACCCCCTAAGCAGTCAACCAGTGAGGGCTGAAAATAGAGGTTGACTGACTTCCGAGCTGCAAATTATGTGCTTTAAAACTCGTGGTAGGCAGCTTAGGCTGCCTGGAAGCGAGATCTTCAATAGCAACAGCGCTCCCCCAGGCCATTCCGCTGATAAGGAGCCTGGTGTCGGATTCGATCCGTACAAGACACTGATTCGGATAGCACAGAAAGGAAGGTTTTATATTACACACCAGTAACCGCCGTTATAGTTGCAAGTTCAAATGTTCTTGCCCTCGTCCCGGCCTAAGGATATGAGAAATGTGCAACGCAAAGTTGATGGGTTGACGGCGAATCAAGTCCCAAGAGGATTAGAGAACTGAAAGCAACAGCAGCAACAAATCACATGTTTGAACTGATGTAGCCTGGTTGTACCTCAATTGATAATTTTGCACTAAATACTGACAAAGAGGCAGAAACTACTCTTAATATTTTGTACGTGGATAAAGTATAGCCAACCACTCAAAATTCTTGTCTGGAGAATGCATGCTTTTAGCAGTACAGTGCGCATCAGTGACCATTCGTATTACACTAATGGTGATGCGGGGCTGATACATGTGATATCGCTGTTGCGATAAGGAGTGACGTGTTAATTCTTTGCGCGCGCCTGTAATTCAGCAAGAGAAAAATGTTTTTCCTCTCTTGGCAGATTTGCTTCATACATGCCAGGAATTTTAGTGCTGGCAGATTTGAATCTTGTTTGTAATACTGAGGGTCTATTATTACCTCCATTATGCTAACCTCATTTGCTCAGTATGCAAACAAAACCGTTATGATATTAACCGTCTAAATAGCGATAGCATATTGTGAGTTTAAAGCATTTGCGTTCCTTTTAGACTGCTCGACTTAACAGGACCTACGTTTCCGCTGGCACAAAAATTAGGGTACATGGATATCTTATTTTTACCGTGTGTTTCAGCGTCTACTGCGTGGTGTCTGCACTGATAGAAAAGGTGCTTTCAGCGCCTTTTCTAAGCGCAGTGACAGCTTCAGACGCTAATCAATACTCTCCGCTTTAAGGAAATACTTCGGTATGGTGGGGTGCTAGCTCTAAACATTCGTCAGAACGTGCCGATGTCATATCCATTTAAAGGTACGATATGTTTGAGGAAACATTAAGAATTTTGTTTTTGAAGCAACATCACGGAACGCCCTGACTGCGCCCATTTGAGCCATATGCAAATAAAAAAAAAAAACTGCATGAGCAAAAAGAACCAGATCTATATCATACCAAACAGACAGAGATAAACAATATTACGGCACAGTTGCAAGAACGTAGGACCGAATACATTTCAGTGCGCCTTGATTACATCCGGAACAGGGTGGTTCAATACTGAATACCCATCTCGTCACGCGTTTATTGATGACAGGCAGGCTGCCTTTTCCAAAAACGGTTGAGAAATTTCAAGCGGGCGAAGCCATACATTGACTCGCCAGGCAATCTTGGTGGAGTCTTTGACTTTCATATGAGGCTCTTTGGAGGCCGCAGTAACTAGACTTTAAAGCGAATGCTTTACTGGCCCTATTTCTCGAAAGAGCCATCGGCGACGTTACTATTTTCGCGATACCAGAAGTCAGCTATGCGCGGCAGCAGCACGAAGCCAGCAAACGCATATGTGGCAAGAGAGAGAGAGAGAGAGAGATATGCGGCACATCTCTGGCTGCATGGCTGGACGGTGTTGCAAAAGATCTCTGGTGTCCGACGAGTGAGCTGCGCTCCTAGCGTCCCTTATAGCCGCAACGCTGTATGGTCAACATGTGAGATGTTAAAAAAAAAAAAAAAGGCGTGTGCTTTCTCAGAGTGCGCCTCGATTCCATCGGCAACGCGACAGCAGACGCTGAAGTCTAGTTTGAAGCATCTCTCAGTACTTGAACTGAGTGTTGCGCACTGGGAAACGAGCTTTGTGAGTGTATTCCACACGTGAGTGCTTGAAAAGCGCGGAAGTGACGGCCGTACGGGCGCGGTAGGTTGCAATGGGAGAAGACTTCTGTGGTATTTGCGGTCTTGTGCATGCTTTTGCATTATCACATGTAAGCTGTCTTTAACGTCTGTTTGAAGTTTCTTGGGCGAGATTTTAGTCTCTTCAAAGAAATAAACATTTCCTTGGCTTGAAAGCATGCAGACGTCGAAGGGCCTCTTAGTCGAGATCGGCCTCTGGTACGGAAGGTAATACGGAATTAAAGTTCTTAGCGTTTAAAACAATATCCATCTCAAGCTTTTGGTGTTCGAGACGGTGTCAGACGAGAGCAGTTTAATGAATTTTACTCAGGTTAATATGGCAAAAGTTGTTGGTGAGGCACGGCATGAATTTTCCTTTGCATTCTTGAAATGGCCCGCACTGGTGTCGGTGCTATCTTGCTAGAAGGCAGCACACAACTACGTTAAGCGCTCAGTGCAGGGCTGATAATTATCAAAACTTGGCCAACCATATTGTAGATAAATCATTTGTTCGACAAGATTGCTCGACGCTTCTGTTATTCGCTTTAGATATTGAACCCCTACACCGTAGTATCACAAAACATCATTTCTCGGTTCTTTGGAATCGCAATGTGAAATTAAGGTCCGGTGTTATGGCGATTACGTTATCCTCTCGTCTTATAAAAAATAGCTTGACCTCCGCAGGCATACGATTAAGAATGTTATCTCGAAGTTTATAGAATGTATTCCTAGGTTCTCAGTTTCGGTACCAACGTCACAAAAGAGCGATTCCTTTGGCACCATCCGCACCTCTCTACAAGCAGTGGTTCTCGCCACAACTCCAAGATGTCGTATCTCATCGCGGTTTCGAGGACCAAAGGTCATCTTTAAGAATTCCTCGCACATGTTAGTATTCAGCTCGAAAAAGAATTCCGTGTGCCACATAGTGCCGATACGTTTGACACCATTCAGAACTCTATATCTCAAATGGGTGGACCACAGTTTTGCCATCGGTGGTGATTGAAAGTGACAACACACACACCTGTTGCCAGGTGAAGTATATAACGCCGGTCAAAAAAAAAAAAAGGCCCGACAGTGACGGAAAAACGAACAAAAAACCGGTAAACGTAAGTAGTAAGAGGTAGCGCTCTTGAAGGTTGTGCATTCTTAAGTGAGCATTTTTTGTTTTGCAGGAATTCGGGTGCTCCTCGTAACCGAGGGAAACATTTGGGCGCGGCTCGTAGAGTGAGTTAGGGTATGTCACTTGGCCCTGGGGTACGAACGCTAAGCCGTTTAGAAGATATCAGGTTGTACTCCGAAGTATTTGGTAGTCTTTTTTATCATTAACGAAACAGCTAGGCCCCCGGTATTCCCAAAATTTCCCGTTTAGGTGACAAACCGTCCCTCGCATTAGTAGCGAGGTACACGTGTTTGCACGTATAAGCGTTTGCAATATATTCCTGCTTGCGATGCTCATCTGCCCAATGCAAGACTTGCATTATGCAAAAGATCACACAGAACGGATAGAATCTTTGCAACTTTCCGGTTTCTTCCTCTGTGGACAGGCGGAACTGGTCTTCGGCAATTGCGTTGTCCAGCACCTTATTTCCTTTTTTTTTTTCGTTGTCTACGAAATACGCACTTGATGTCATGCGACGTTGTTTGTGCGGCATTCAGGGTAGTTTCATATTGTCACGAAGACAGGGATTTATGGGTACCGGCAACAGGGGCAGATACACACAGTCAAGAGAGAGGTTCCCGAGAAACGGTAGCACGAAGACACAAGCTCAAGAGTCCACAGGGGTTAACTAGCCGAAGCGTGCGAGAGTCTCCAACTTCTTTGTCGTTCAAGCGCTACCTCGAACCGTCAGGTGGCATTATTCCCCCCCCCCCCCCCCCCTCGAAAAAAAATCCGCAAGCTCACAGAAAAAAAAAAAAAAACCTGCTCCGGATGGCAAATATGACTTTCAGCGGGTAAAATACGGCTTCATGCGAAGCACATGCACCAGGTCAGACGAGCACTGACGACTGGAACTCGGTACAGTTCCGTCTGGAATAACCTCGTACGTAACTTCTGAGAGGCGACGCAATACTCTGTAGGGTCCGAAGTAACGATTGAGGAGTTTTTCTGACAGGCCTGGGCGCCGGACAGGTGTCCACACCCAGACTTTGTCACCAGGCTGGAACACGACATAGCGATGGCGGTCGTTATATCGGCGTGCATCTGTTGCTTGCTGTTTTGTAATGTGATTACGGGCGAGTTGGCGAGCTTCCTCAGCGTAGTTGGTGAATTCTTCTGCGTCAGTGGTAAGCAGCTGGTCGTCAGCCGCACATGGCAGCATAGCGTCGAGCACGGTCTGTACATCGCGTCCGTATACTAGGCGAAACGGAGTGAATCGAGTTGTTTCTTGGACGGCCGTGTTATATGCAAATGTGACATAAGGCAATATCTCGTCCCATGTTTTATGCCGGACATCGACATACTTGGCGAGCATGCCCGCTATTGTTTTGTTTAGTCGCTCAGTAAGGCCATTAGGCTGAGGATGGTAAGCAGTAGTCTTTCGGTGATGTGTCTGGCTTAGTTGGAAAACTTCTTCAAGAAGACGCGCTGTAAATGCCTTGCCACGATCAGTAATGACGTATGAAGGGGCGCCATGGCGGAGGACAATCTGCGTCATGAAAAATTGTGCCACTTCGGAGGATGTTGCACGTGGCACCGCCATAGTTTCCGCGTAACGTGTCAGATAATCTGTAGCCACGATAATCCACTTATTGCCAGCTGACGATAGAGGAAAAGGGCCAAGAAAGTCCATACCAATTTGGTCGAATGGTACTAGCGGTTGGGGAATAGGCTGCAGGAAACCCGCTGGCTTCAATGGCGGTGTCTTGCGTCGCTGGCACTCGCGGCAACCTCTAACATATCGATGAACGGTGGCGGTAAGTTTGGGCCAGTAGTAGGCCTGGCGCACTCTGGTAAGAGTGCGTGCAAAGCCCAAGTGTCCAGCGGTGGGTTCATCATGGCAAGCATGAAGGATTTCATCGCGGAGATCTGCAGGGATGACTAGAAGATAGGCTCGGTCACTGTTGCCGGCGCTTTTCTTGTAGAGGATTCCGTCGCGCGTACAGAAGGATGACAAGTTCTTAGCAAACAGTCGAAATACTGTAGAATCGAAACCCTCCAGATGATCGATCACAGTTTTGAGGTCTGGGTCAGCCGTTGCCGGGCCTTTAAATCAGAGGAACTGATAATGCCAAGAAAATGGGCGTCTTCATCCGTACTGTCATGGGCCAACTCCACGGGTGATCGAGACAGTGTGTCAGCATCTTCATGTTTACGTCCGGATTTATAAACGATAGAGTAATCAAACTCCTGCATACGAAGGCTCCACCGTGCAAGACGTCCTGATGGATCTCGAAGACTAGCTAGCCAACACAAAGCATGATGGTCTGTCACAACTTTAAATTTACGGCCGTAGAGGTAAGGTCGGAATTTCATTGTGGCCCAAACGACGGCGAGACACTCCTTTTCAGAAGTTGAATAGTTTGATTCTGCCCGAGAAAGGGTGCGGCTGGCGTAAGCGATCACTTTTTCCTCGCCTTGCTGGTGCTGGACCAGAACAGCACCCAGACCGACATTGCTGGCGTCGGTGTGAATTTCGGTGGCAGCGTCCTCATCGAAGTGTGCAAGAACGGGAGGGTTGTGCAGCCGTTGGCGCAGCTCGGTGAATGCCTCCTGCTGCTCGGAAGACCAGACATACGGGACGTCATCACGTGTCAGGCGCGTCAAAGGTTCTGCAATCTTGGCAAAATCGGCAATGAAACGGCGATAGTACGCGCACAGGCCCAAGAAACGTCGGACTGCTTTCTTCGTGGTAGGGATGGGAAAATTGGCTACAGCGGCTGTTTTCTCAGGGTCAGGCCGGACACCGTCAGCGCTAACCACATGACCGAGAAATTTTAGCTGCTGATATCCAAAGTGACATTTTTCCGGTTTGAGTGTCAAATCGGCCGAGCGAAGAGCGTCCAATACCGTTCGCAGCCGCTTAAGATGTTGGTCAAACGTTTCTGAAAACACGATGACGTCGTCCAAATAAACCAAACAGGTTTGCCATTTAAGACCAGCAAGTACGGTGTCCATCATTCTCTGGAACGTCGCTGGCGCTGAACACAGACCGAAAGGCAATACTTTAAATTCATATAAGCCATCGGGTGTCACAAAGGCAGTCTTTTCCCGATCACGCTCATCCACTTCTATCTGCCAATAACCACTTTTTAAATCAATGGAGGAAAAGAACTTGGCGTTGCGAAGTCGATCGAGTGAATGGTCGATACGGGGCAACGGATATACATCTTTTTTTGTAATGTCATTCAGTTTCCTGTAATCAACGCAAAAACGCAGTGTGCCATCCTTTTTCTTAACCAACACGACGGGCGATGACCACGGACTTTTAGACGGCTGAATAACATCATCATTAAGCATTTCCTGGACTTGTGTCCGAATTGCCTCACGTTCTTTGGCCGAAATACGGTACGGCTGCTGTCGAATAGGTCGGGCATCGTCAGACGTTATGATGCGATGCTTGGCGATAGAAGTTTGCCGGACTTTCGATGATGAGGCAAAGCACGGGGCGTACTCCAGCAGTAAGGCACGCAGGGCGCGTTGTTGACAGAAAGAAAGGTCACTGCTAACATCGATGCAGTCTAGAACACTGGGAGTATCAATAACGTCAAACGCAAAACATTCAGAAACTTCCTTTAACAGTTCGCCGAAAGCGATGGCAGTAGAGCGAAAGAGGTGGCGAGATTCATTCGTGAAGTTCGTGACGAGAAGCTCAGAGTGACCATTATTGAGAATAATTAAGCTTCGAGCTGCACAGATGCCATGAGAAAATAAAAGAGAACGGTTGCTTTCAGCTATTATCGGCCCGTCACGAAGCCCGTCGCACACAACACTCACAAACACGCTGGAGCGGGGAGTCACTGAAACACACTCGGCTGAAACCCGTAGGGCGCACGTACGTTGGCCATCGGTGGGGCTGGCAGCCGCTTTCTCCGTTGAGAACGAGACCGTTCGCTGTCGGAGATCGATGATGGCGCCATATTCCCGCAGGAAATCCACACCGAGAATCAAATCACGAGAACATTCCCGGAGAACGACGCAGCTGACAACGAACGTTGACGTACGAATCTGGATTCTAGCCGTGCACTGTCCAATAGGAGTAATTACATGCCCCCCAGCCGTGCGTATTTGCGTGCTACACCATGGTGTCATAACCTTCCTAAGGGTCGCTGCCAGTTTCCCACTCAAAATCGAAAAGTCTGCTCCGGTATCCACTAAAGCGCTGACATTATGACCATCGATGCACACAGGGATGTCCAGCGATAGCCGGTCTCGTGAACCAAATGCTGTCGTTTCTGCTCCAAAATCTATATCTGTTCTCATTGGGGGGACTTCTTTGTGCTGACCTTTAGCGGCCCCGCCTCCGGAGGTCGCTCTACTCAGTTTTCCCGGTGGGGGCTTGGCGAGCGACCAGGCGGTGCTCGCGGGAAGTTACCAGTTGTTGAAGCGGTTTGCCGACGTGGGGATGGAGACCTGGATTGTCGGCGCGCCATCCGGAGGCTCTCTTGTGCGAGGTTGTCTCCAGTGTCACGAGGTAGTTGTCCGAACGTGCGTCTAGGTGCGTTGGTGTAAAAACCCTCCGGTCCGAGTTCCCGATAAGGGCACCACCGGAAAATGTGACCAGGTTCCCCACAGTGGTAGCAAAGGCGGCGGCTCCGAGGGGCCTGCCAGACGTCCGTTCGTCGAAAGTTTGATCGCGGTGGCCGCACGTACCGCGTAGGCTGCTGTACAGGAATGTATTGCATTGGCTGCTGGACGGGCATGCACTGGGTTGGTGGTAACGTAGACAACGGAGCTTGGACGGGAACTGGGCGTCGGAGAATGTCAGCGTAAGTCGGACGAGAATAATCAGGAACAGGGGTACTTTGAGCTTCAGCAACATGCAGAGATGGCTGCGTGACTTGCTGAATCTCTTCGCGGATCATATGTGCGAGAGAATCACCCCTGGGTTGGAACGTGCCACAAACCTTCTGCAGTTCCTCGCGTACAATCGCACGAATAAGATCTCGGAGCTGTTCAGTATTTCTTACAGCAGCTGTAAGAGGCTCGGCAGCAGTCGTAGCGAGGATTGGGCTGTCGTAGACCGCCGAGCGGCGCTGGTGTAGGATCTTTTCCATGGTGACCGCCTCTGTTAAAAATGAGGCAACTGTAGTTGGTGGGCTACGTACAAGACCAGCAAAAAGCTGTTCTTTAACCCCATGCATGAGGTGGCGCAGCTTTCTCTCTTCAGACATGTTGGGATCCGCACGTCGAAATAGTTTCGTCATGTCCTCAACATACATCATGACGGACTCGTTTGGCATCTGTTTTCGAGATTGTAGAGCACGTTCTGCTCGTTCGCGCTTATCCAGGCTGATATACGCCTCTACGATAAGACGGCGGAACTGAGGCCATGATGTTATTGTGCCTTCTCGGTTCTCATACCATGTCAAAGCATGGTCTTCCAGGCAGAAAGTGGCGTTCCGTAGCTTTAAGTTGTCGTCCCACTGATTAAAGGATGCGACTCGTTCGAACTGAGTTAGCCAATCCTCAACGTCTTCATGCGCAGTGCCATGGAACGATTTCGGCACTCGGGGGTTTTGAACGTAAACAGGAGTACCTTGCATGACTGTCGTAGTGCTTTGCGTGGCTGGCCGGAGGCTCGTTGTTGAAGTGGACTCCAAGGGCCCGTGTTCGGGAGGAAGGCCCAGGTTCCTCCGGCTGACGCGATGAACTGGCGTGTCCACAGGCAAAAGCTCGGTGTCGTTGGTTCGCGGAGGGGTGTGCGACATTGAGAGGACAATTACCCAGCACCTCCACCAAAACTGTCACGAAGACAGGGATTTATGGGTACCGGCAACAGGGGCAGATACACACAGTCAAGAGAGAGGTTCCCGAGAAACGGTAGCACGAAGACACAAGCTCAAGAGTCCACAGGGGTTAACTAGCCGAAGCGCGCGAGAGTCTCCAACTTCTTTGTCGTTCAAGCGCTACCTCGAACCGTCAGGTGGCAATATTATTTCTTTTCTAACTCCTATCCATCTCGCTCGTCACATTGGGGGCTAGTTTGTGATAAGGACTCGAACCAACGGCGTGTATACCCCCTTTGCGGCCCGCTGAAGCAGGGAGTGCCGTTCCTCTACTGAGGTTCCGCGAAGTCAAAGTCGTTCTCCACCAGCATCGTATAGCATCCTCTTTCGACCCGCCGCTTCAGTAAAATATAACAGTGCCAACTGCGCCGGTTGTGGACCAACACACTCTTATGCGGATCCGTAGTCCGTTTTTTTCTTTACACTAAAGTAGATGGTCGCGGCAGGTACTGTGAGGAATTGTCGGACAGTTTTCACATAACTTAGAAGCGTTGACCGCATGTATGTACTGAAACACTGCTATGACCTAATTCTGAAAGGTGCCGGCAACATATAGCTCCGGCAACGTAACAGCAAAGTCACATTTTTGCTCCATGTTGCAAGGATGTCGCCTCTTTTAGGCAACGTTGAGCAAAAGTTCTGCTGTGTTACTTGGGTATTACTAACGCTTCACTTCACTTTAATACCTTAAAGACCCTCATTAGAGAGTATCACATAAGGAGTGGGGCACACAGAAATAAAAAAACAATGGGTGACAGGTAAGTGTAAGTAAGTTATACAAATATAAGGTTTTCACGAAGCAAGTACACGCGTGATTCATTCATGAAAAAAACATGGGCATATGATAGCAGCAAGCTCTCGGCGAAGGCGCCGTTCTAGTCGTTGGCAGTCCGGGGGAAGAATGATAAAGAAAATGTAGTTGTGCGGGCGCGAGGTCGGACGCTTGTTGCTGATGGCCGGTGCACTTATAGTAAAACCTAGTAACGTGCACAACATAACAGGTATGCATTACTAAGCTGCTTCTGTTAACCCCAGCCGTAAAGGGCGCTGTATCCACTATGCAGTACTAACTTGTAGGAACCAAATTGGCATGCTATATAATTAGCTGGAAGTCAGTCATTGCATATATAAGTAAAAATTAAATTACAATACCAGAGTGCCTCCTGGTTGCCCACTGCTAATGCTGGCACATCGCTAATTAAAAATATAAAATAAAAAATAAATGCTGCATTCAGAAAGACTGAAGTTAAAAATCAAGTCTTGCATTCATTGTGTAGCCGCGCAAGTGGGCACCGTGTGTTAGTCATGTTGGGTATTATTACGCTGCAATTATACGAAAGTTGCGTTATCAGCGTAACAATAACGCATAGGCTCTATTCAATTGTGCTGATCAATGATACTAAGGGACATGCTGCTTGCATTGTATTACAAGCAGTAAAAAACTCATGAACTCTGCATTTCTTTAGAACAACGAAGCCCAGGTCCAAGTGCTTTGAGCAGGATCAGAGTTTCACAATGCATAAAGATGTAAGAGCACCACAAATGAAATTTATTCCGTGTAAGCCTACTTGCTTACTCAAGGTCTCTCGTGGACTTCTCAATGTCAGCGGTCACATGAAGAACATGCGATGGTGGGGGACGGCAGGTTAGCACATGTGGAGTTCTCGATGGTGCTGTGCTTGAAAAACACCCGTGCCCTATTTTTGGACAGATTGCCCGCGTGGATCTTTGTATCTTCTTGCGACTGTATTCAGATCTACATATAATGTTTCAGCAACACCACTGGTCATATATGGTCTGCAAAACAGCAGAGCAGGGAATTATCGAGCCCATTAAGCTTCAGTTGTCCCAGGTGTAAACCTATGTTTTGAATCGCAATTAGTTTTGAAGCCTGAAATATTGCTTGGCGACTTAACTGCAAGATCTCACTTTTTTTCAGTTCTTTTTTTTTTTGCAGGAATAGTATGAATCCTGAATAGATCCTGAATGCGCTGTTCTGTTTTTCTGCCATACCAAGTCAGTCAAGACTTCTAAAAGTACCTTAATCTCAACCGAGTAAATTGGCTTACTTTTTATAGAATATAATGCGCGTGGACTGTTAAATAATGTGGCATAATGTCCGGGGTTGATGTTTCGCTTAAACAGGGCCCGTGCTTTGCGGTGTTCATAGCCTTTAGGAAGCTTTTATGGCATATAGCATACAAAATATCTGATATCAGGGAGCAATATCATAAAAACTGAATATTACATATTGTGTTCATCCAGAAGCCCCGGCATATGATTTTAGTTCAACTAGCAACTGCTGCTGCATCAACTAACTTGCTTAGTAATGACTGCAGTTACTACCTGCACTGAATTCGGGGTAGTAAACCATTAGTAGCATGTTAGTAACTGCCCCTGAAAGGTAGTAATGACTGTTGTTGTTAGTTTCCTTAGTAACCGGCATGAGGGTGGTACGGGAGTGTACACAAAACCTTAACTTTACACCCGCCGCCAACCCTGCCAGAGAAGCCTGGAAGGCAGCTCTGGTGAACTGCTCCGAATTTGATGCTCAATAATCTCTGGTCCTACCGGCAAAGGCGGCGGCCTCCATCAATGACGTGACGGACTAGAGATAACGCCTAGTTCTCCGGGGCCCTAGGCTGTGCCTTCTCACTTTTGTATCAGTAAACTTTGTTCACCCCCACATCCACAATATGTACCTCTAATAGCATCCCGTTCTTTGTATGTGTATGCGCTTATCGATGAATAAGATCGACAGTGTGCATTCCGTTCCAGAAAAACCAAAACAATTAATTACATTTTATATTTTGCGAAACACTGTGCCAGTGTCTCAATGCCAGTGTTTGCACAATGAAAGGGCTTTGGTAATTCCGCTTTCGCGTCTGGCCTTAAGGTTGGACCTAATATTCATTCGCGGCCACTAGTTATGGAGGCGAGGGTTGATTATATTGTAATCTTATAAACTTCTGCGACAGATTTCTTCCCACCGCTGCACACGTTTTTCCTTAATGTATACTTGAACCTTCCTTTCAAAAGACACAAGAAAAAGGACCTTATTGAGAAGTTATTTCCCGTACCAATATATTGGCTGCCTTAGCTCCCCTTTCTAGTTAACAGTGCGTTAAAACGGCTGCGTGGAACCTGTGTTCAATCGACCGCGAAGAGATTTCTTTCTAGACTTCATTCGGCGACCTTTCCGGTCGAAGTGTGGCTTCATGCTAAAGGGCTGCTTTATGACAAGCTTAATCATCTGTCGTCTGCGTGAGAGTCCAGAAAATATTTATCATTGATTAGTGTTTGCTGGCAATGCCACGCTTTTCTTTTTGTTTGTGCGGAAGACATTTTTCGAAGGATTCTGAAAGAGAGAATTCAGATCACATCACATACGATAACATTTTAAATCTTAAATGTCAGTTTGCAAGGCTTTATGCGACTTTATTTTTGTGCCCATCGCAGCGTTTATCCTGTAGAGTTGCCGCACAATAGATTGCCACGTAGAGTTATCGCATTCAATGCACCAAAATGCAGAGTAGTCTCCTGCTACGTGGTGCATAAGCTGCGCAAGATCAACCTACGGTTTGGATGCCTTAGTCGATGCATGTGTGTATTCCTCAAATTTATTAATTTGGGCGCAATATATAGCAGGATGCTGATGTGACTATTTGGGACAAGTTCGCGTTTGCGGATGTTGCGGTGTGGTTAAGTAAGGCTTGAAACCTGTCAGTGGCTTTCAGTTTTCAAGCCGTAAAATAAATTATGAATGGCGTACTATTTACGTTTCTGAACTGGAATCCAAAAGTCCTAGTTTAGATTTCCATCTCGTCCCTCTACGTTTTCTTTTCAGGATGAAACGCTTACCCTTCCAATCCGCCCTCCATGTGCGACGTCGAACCCTTGATCAATTATTGCTTTCATTAGGCTATTTGCTGAACGAGAACTCAAACGTCGTAATTTTAAGCATACAAATTGAGGGAGCGAAATATCAATGGATAGCGAAAAGTTTTACTCACCGCAGTCCTGAGTGAATCCGCGTCAAAGTGAAGACGTCCTAAAGAGCCGGTCACGCATAAGAGAATTAAGGATGTTAATGTGAGACGAGCTTTCATTACTGAATTAAAATACCTCTATTGCAGGTCATATAAATACTTCACTGAAGCGAGTGATTCATATTACATATCCATTGCATTTATTACAGAAATGGAACCTAAGTTCTCCCTATGGCCTGTCGATTCGCATATGTCGACAGGAAAAGGAGGAGGAGGAGCTCCACTCCAGCTGCTTCAACGGAAATTTGAAACAAAAAACGCTAAGTGAGGGATAGCATGTAATTGCAGAGATCCCGCGCATGCTTTATTTTCTGTTTGCTTACCCGTCGGAGTGCAGTTCTGAACGAGCCAGAAAGCTTCATTTTCACAACTTTTAAAAACGGCTCACATGTAAACTGTAACGTTGCGAAGAATTATTGATGCATTCTTTGGTCATAAAGGATTCATTGGTACATCGTCAGGAAAGCATAATTTGTAGAAAACTGGCAAAACATAGAATGCCCCTACAACCTGTTACACCATAAAAGAACATGGAGGGCTAAATGATGTGGTTTCTGCGGATTCATTCTACCACAAATTAAGATATGAACACGAACAGAAGGAAGGACGTTGGACTGGCACTAAGTCCTGTGTCATTCTTTCTGCCTGTCTTCATCTCTTAATTCGCGCTGTAATGAATACTGGGTACACAAAACACCAGTACCAGTATTATGTCTAATACGTAATGTGTTGCCTGCTACAGAAAGGTATCGTGATATGAGTAGTAAAATCAGTTATACTTGTCGGCATCGTCACGCCGCGTAATCAGCGTCAGAACCGTGTACCATCACGTACAACCGTAACTTATCCTCACTGGAGGTTCCGTATCATACCGCACTACGTGCGAAGGCGGTCTGAATTTCACAACTGATCCAGTCGAGGGGGGGGGGGGGGGGAGGAAGGGGTCGATGGCTTTTCTTCGTGACAGTAATAGTACTTTTTCCTTCAGGTTTCAAACTGACCATGATACGTAGTAAGATCTCTTTGTTTAGTAAAACAAAGACATCCATCCATGGTACCTTGCTAAAAGTTATGCTGTCTCATTTACGTATCGCCATTTGCGCACAAACAATATTACTGATACCTTTTTGCACCACCTGTTAGGAATTTAAAGATGTCTGGCTAACCAAGCCTCACTGAGCCTGAGTGGTGCAGCCTTAAAGACAACGAAAACATAAATACATGTATTTAGCATTCAGGGTGACAAAAAGAAAATACATAAAAAAATCTTAGCTGCTGAACGTTGTTCAGCTGAGAGGTCGTGCAAAGGTGTTACGACAGCGTGCAACTTAGATGAACCAGTGAAGAAATGTTTTCCACCATAATTACTGACTTCAAATTCGTTCTGAGAGCACCTACTGCTCTGCTCTCCTGATATACCTTAATATTGTAAGGCTGCAGTTTGATCTTGATATCGCCAGAACTCTACATGGAAAGCAGGCGAAATTATTTTAAATTTAACACCCCAGCTTAATATTCAGTCGCGTATTTCAACATCTTATTAGTTTAAATTTGTGTTGGCTGGAACAACGCTGTATGTAAACGTGCAACCTTAAAGGCGGCAGGTCTGACGAGAAAACAAAACCAAGTCTAGCAAAATAAATGTTTTGAAACCGGAATCGCAACTGAGACTTCAATCGAACCAATATTTTTCCAACAGTGATCGTAAACAGAGAAAATCCTAACGTTCCAAGAAATATAGCAGTGACGATAAGCAGCAATAATTAAGCATATTGTGCTGCTGTTTTCAACACTGACAATAGATTTGTGTACTGAAAACTGCATATAGTACCTAATACTTCAAAGTACGCCTGAGGTGCCTCTAGCCTTTTAAGAAGATAAGGCGATAATTCCATATAAAAGGGTCGAGGTGAAATATATGCCCAGATATTTTACATCAGTTACAAAATTCGGAGGCCTCCATTCGCAATGAGAGTAATCAGACCCATCAGACCCATCAGCAAGAACTGATTGATACCTGAGTGAAGTTTGTCTATAGTTAGTTGTATTTCACGTTCGTCAAGCTCACGTTAGTCTGCAATGTGCAAACAATAAAGGTCGCAATGGCGATGGCGCGAATCCAACCCATAGCCATAGAAAGTATCACGTGACATCGTTTGTAAACGATTTGTGAGAAGAAAACACTCGTGAAAACATATTTCGGCGGCTAAGTTCAGCGCCAGAATGAACAGATCTCTCCTGGCCCAGGCACGAGGACACTATGCTATCGCTGCTTGTTTTTGTATGTGTGGCAGTCAGTTAACCGCTTGTTTTAGGGATGCTAAGGACATCTTTTTATGTGTTGTTGGTAATTTGCGATAGTGCAGAGTTTTGCCTGAATTTGTTGGTAATCCCATTGAATTTAAGGAGCTATTCGTCAGTGATCAAACTTCTACAGCTATGTCGTTTTCCTCAAAAGCAACTTTTGTACCATTGCCTTTGTCATATGACACGGTAAAGTTAGAAGCGACTAATGTGAGTCACTCATCTCTCCACCATTTTTTAGAATCATGTATAGAGGAGACCCAGGTCAAAATGTTCTAAATCACTTGAAAAAAAAAAAAAAAGGGGGAATTATTCCTGCAGACAAAACGTTCTTTTTTAGGCAACGTAGCTGGACTTTGCCAGTTAAAGCTTGGTTGCCAAAGAAATACAATTTTGTGCCTTGGGGAGTCCACGGCTGGATTACTATGTGAAAAGGATGTTTTCTTGGACTGCTGGGACGTAATTGTCTACTGGGATGTCCTCCAGAATGCTCTTAAAAAAGATTTTCTGCTTTGCCCTCACGACATCGGGTATTTCCCAATTGTAATGGCATTGTGCCTACATAGTATATGAAGAACCAGGATGGCGGTGAGTCATTCAGATCTTGACGCACGGCCAGTAAGAGAATACGCTTGGGAATCTTTACTTTAATGAACTTTAATACTTTACTTCAAGCCATTGCACAAAGCGTTATCCACTGCGAGGCATTGTGAAGTTATCAAACATGTGTATCCATGAAAGAATTGTAGTCTCGTTACGTCAGTCGAATACGGCGGATAGTTGTTGTGCAAACATTGTATAATTTGCTTGCAATAAGAAAAAACTATGTTATCGCTGCAGCCGACCACACCCCGTGTAAAACTGCAACACAGTTTCGCTCTGCGCAGCAAGGATCGTCCGATTCATGAAGTTTCATCAGGCGCTTTTTCATTCAACCTAGGCGAGCACGTCATGCACATGAGCCAGATTGCCAAAGAAAGAGACTGCAGAATTCTGGGTACCTGCCAAATTGATGCCAAATTGATGCCGTATTGTTGAGTGTTTACAACACACGCGTTTAATACTTTACTTAAGGGATAGCGTTTAAGGCCCATTTGCGTTTATTTCACAATTTTGTTACAACTGATATGACGCGGTACGCGCGGTTGCTATGCGATTGATTCCCGCCGCTGCAGGGCTTCCCCCATTGGCTACACACCACGGAAAAACGCCACCTTGACAAGCTTGAGCAGTAGGGCTAACGCTCTATGCTTCATATGGGTGGTTATCCGGTATAGGTATAGGATGGTTATCCGGTATGCGGTCGGTAGCTATTTGTTTGGCGGCTTGTGAGGCTTCATGAATTGTATACCTGACACGACAGAGATGGCAGCAGCTGCCAACATAGCTAGCTCCAGTCAGAAGGAAACAGAACTAGCTGCCTTTTTGTCCAGACGGACAGTGTCTGCTTGCCATCCTCTTTTACTCAGTTGGTAGAGCGAGAGCACCGGACAGGTCGCGGTCCCGGTTAGAGCCCAGGACAAGGAAGCCGTTTTATTTGAACATGAAAGGTGTATTGACTTCCATGTTATGTGCGGGGACGTGTCTACACAAAGTGTGATCCCGACGCACAGCAGGTGAAACTTCCTGTTCTCGTTGTCAGATGAGGTTAATAACTCAGCATGTAGTCGTTGGAGCTTGTTGCGGACGCCTAAAGACAACTGTCCAGGCAATGCCAAGGAACAATCAAATTGCATCTTTTTTTCCTGTGGGGCAATGAAGCGGGTGCCTGAGCAGAATGAAGCTTAAGAATGTTGCCGCAGACAGAAAGCCGGCCAACTTTTGTGGGAAATCTAGCTCTTAATAAAGGAAATTTGTTGTCCGTCCAAAGTCAGCACTAAAATTAGAGATTTCCGCAAAATTTTTCTTGAGGTCGGCTTCCAATATTACGTTGTTTGCAAACCCCTAAAGCTTTAACTGCCCTCTCTGGTAAGGAGTATTTGAGAACCTTTAGCATAATACGCAGCTTTAAAGGGAAATCGTTTGCTTGTCTGTGTCGTTCATGCCGGTTTAATTAAATTCATAATCATATAAAGTCACCACGTCAAATACTTGCGAGTGAGGAATTCCTGTTCCAAGATATCTATCCTCTATAAATAGTAACGCTTTGAACAAGCCGTTGGTAAAAGCTGATTTGCTTGCAAGCCAGTTACCTCTGCCCGGCGCTTTCTAAATAACACAAGCGTGCAAGAATTACGTAAAGCAAGGCAGGCAGTCCCCTTCAGAGTTTCGCTTTCCATCCTATCTCGGTGAAACTTTCAGCCGCCAGCACTGTAGGCAGCCCATTGACCGACCCCATGAAACGGGAGGCCGTAGGAAGCCGCTAATTACTCCATAATTGATCAGGCTGGCTACGATAATTGTGCTACCCAGTGCAAGAACCGCGTGTTTAGGAGTGCCCGAGCACCCTTGAGCCCTGTGGTGCTCTGACTGCTAGAGGCGCGTCTGATCCGTGCTACGGTACTGAATAATTACGCTCTGTTCGGCCCATTGTTCTCGTTCTCCCAACAATAGCGTTCGATTGAGCAACGTGCATTGTTCGAAACTCTTGGTCTTCGAACTGCGCGCAGCCGCCCCTCCGGTTCGCTTGAAGCGGGTGGAAAGGGGATATTACTGTATTGACATAGATGCACTAAGCGAATCATGTTAATTTACATTGTAGCCGTCACAGACTTTATTTCATTGGTTTAGACTGTATATCGAAGAGCAGATAAACAGTCTTGCTTGCTTCACATAGAAACGACAGCGGTAATTGTAAAGAAGGGTTTTCGAAGCTTTCTATATATTGGTATCTATTTCTTGATGAAAACATCTACTGCATATCAATATAACAGAAACACAACAATGAGCTTTCTGTACACAACTTTTTCTCTTGATGCAAGCAACACTTTTAACCTTAATTTATGAAGTGAGTAGCTGTAGCTTCGTAATAAATAAGTCTTCATAGATAGTCAATAAAACAAATAAATACGCAGTGATTATTGCTAGTAGGGTAAGTCTTAGCATAAGGTGCGGTTAAATCTACAACTATTGCACTAAATAAGATGTTAAACTTATTTAGGTAGTGCAGGCTTGGTTGAATTGTCTGCTCGTTTCTAAGTTGCGACTTGAAGTTACACCCTGTTAATATAGTCAAAATAAGCACCTTCATGGGAGTAAATGACAAAAACAGCCGGTCTCATAGGCACCACTACCAGAATCGTGCTATAAACTATGCGAGTTGCGCTTGGTCTTCCAAGCAAGCGGACAGTATGCCAAAACAGCAGATAGCATGTTGTTTCAGCTAACTTAAAGGTACTAATTGCGGTCAGCTGATGGGCACTATATTTATTCCTTATTTAAGTAATTGACGATTTCAACAAGAAATAATTTCGTACATTGGGGGTAAAAGCCAGACGACTCCTATGTTATTCAACCCTCTCTTAAATTAATGACTAATGTTTTCGGGATCCGCTTTGTTATATTAAATTGCTGATTGGTAAGAACATTTGAATTTTTGTCGTGATATTGGCTAGCTCATATTATTCGAATGAGGTTTCGGGCAACAATGACGGAAAGACCAGCTGCGTCTTAACGACCTTTAGGAAAGCGGACAAGAGATAGAGGCAGTTGTATGAAATATAGGCAAAGCTTTTCTGCAACATTGTGTAACTCAACATACTGGGCTGCCTTGGAGGGGATGGGGATTAGTTAAAAAGCGAGTAGGGGCGTATGTATTGCTTTGATGGCAATTAACAATTGTGTGATTTCCAAAGGCACTGACTGTTAGGCCGTTTAAACTTTGTTTAGTTTCCAACGGCACTGACGGTTGCTACTTTAATTAAAAAGAAAAAAAAAACAATGTGCACGATTTGCACATGCCGAACAGAGGTGGAATGCATTTACAAATAATGCGACCTAGATTTACATTTAAGCCGTATTTTTCGTCATGTAATCGTTGGTTTCGCTCAAGTTGTTTTCTAGATGCGTAATGCTGAGAAGAAACAGGAGGCAGGAGAGAAGTTTTTATTATTTAATTATGAACCCAGGAAGGCGTAAGCTTCAGTTTTATTTGAAGGATGTTGCAAAGCAAGAATTCGGATTTTAAGGTTGGTATTATACTCCACAAGACATTTTTTTAATGCATGGGCGAACCAGCTATCGATACTCCACCTTTACTAAAGAGCGTTTTCGATGACCATTGCAACAAAATTGGCGCGAAATGCTACATCAGCTTCATCGTTTACCAAAATGCCGCAATACACAGAGTTCTGTAAGAACACCAATACATTTGTGACCAGTGACCATAGTGAATTAATGATGGCATTCTATGTGACAGGAAATTCGTTCTGCAGTCAATGATCTCAATAGGCTAAGACCACCACAACAGTATCCTGTATTAACAAATTATTGCGAAAGTATTGAACGACCCTTCTCATAGCTCCCTGAATTAGAATATAATGAGCTGCTTCTGCTATTCTATTCAGTTACTGTTATGCAGATAACATGCTGTCAAGGCAAAGTGAGGTTATTTGTTATGTAATTTTTCATATTGACCTCATGAATAACACCTGCGGGAAATGAACGAGCCAATAATGCGACGATTTTTTTTAGCACTTCTCGTTATTAACCAGAGCATGGTTAATAATTATAAATAACCCGGTGCTAACAATTATGACAGTTCTGAAGTGCAGTGGGAGAGAAAAAAATTGATGTAATATAATATCTAAACGTCTAACACCGTATAAATGAGGAAAATATGAATGTATTGCTACGCTGAAAACGTTTGAAGCGACCTAAGCCACATGTGCTTAATTATCAAGGATAAAATTAGTGTAAGGTTTTCTACCTCAAGAATAAAATTCTCATGCCAGTTTTTATACCATAACAGGCACGGCTAGGCACTGAATGGCGTCAATTTGAACATACTTTTTTTTTCTTGTTATTGGGCCGCATTATGTTCCTGTGATTATATGACTAAAAAAACACGTCATATTTGTTCTATGATCCTGGCTTTCGGCATCCTGTTTTGTAAACAAGCTTTTCCGCTACATGACAGAAAGAGATTTAGTATTCAGAAGACACATTGCAAATGATGCAGGAAACGGCCATCCGGTTTACCCGTTGTAAAAATAAACCTGGAGGCTATTTTGTTGAACGCCATTCCATCCGTCCGGCATAGCATCCTGTAAATGACTCAACCTTAGTGGATTAACTGTTTACATTTAGTTCTATATTAAATGCCACCTTTTCGTATTAATGAGGAAAAGGGCAGATATTAAAAAAAAAAACATATAAAAACTATAGCACTAAACCGAGACGCATGCCTCGTTCAACTGCTTCGCTAGGCTTGTAGATACATGCCTGAAATAGGGCTTGACAGCTAAATGTAGATACAAATCAGAAGGAGCCAGTAAGACAAACACGTTTCAGTGTTTGTCTTGTCCGGTCGCCGTCCTTTCTTGTGTCCACTCTGTGCAGCGAAGTTCTATGGGCGGACAGCGGGGGTTATGTTTACAAAATGTCTGATAGACACTACTGCTAAGCTTATGGAAAGCACAAGAGCCGCAAATTCGAAAGCACTTGTGATCACAAATATTGAATGTTTGCCAAAGGAATGCATTCATTGTGTTATTCGCCAAAAATAAGTTGGCTAAAAAATATATTTTGCTCTACCTTTTGCGAGCATTACGTTCTTTTCATTCCTGCTCCTATGCGAGACGTTGTGAAAAGAAATAACGCGAAGTAAGAATAATTCCTTGAAGCCATGTTCCTTTGCTTAATGAACTAGAAAAAATGCGGGCAAGAATTTTGCAAAATATTAATCTGAACACCGAACAGGCGACGAAGTCATAATTCATATCGATCTTGTGCTGTTTCCCAGCTCGAAAGCTTCTTGTGGCCAAATGCAAATTGCCCTTCCCACTAAAAATTTACTCATTCGCATTATTACAGTAAGAAAAAGCAAGAAGCCTTACTACATATAATAGCGTTAATGTGGTTAGAACAAAACAAGCGATTTTCATCATAACGATGATGCTTTTCTGTTATTTATTGATTGTCAGCTTTCATTAAAAAGATGGAATCCCTAACTTATGCTGTCTGCGTAACGGGCGTTTTTCCTACAAGCACCGCTCGTAGGAAATCTTTTATTTGTTGGAAAACTCTTCACCGATCCGGCAACTCCCCAAACAGCCTCACGGGTAACTAAAAGGGCAGCACCACTGCAACATTTTTTCCTTAATGACCTGTAGGCTCGCTGAAGTCAGAACAGCGGATGAAGTTTCGTAGTACGCTTTTTAGCTTAACTGGTAAAAATGGAGTGAAATAATCACACACATATTCATATTATAAGAAACAACATAAGAAGCACCGCCAAAACAAATGGGATTATGCCTGCTCACTTCAAAACTGAAATGAAAAAACGAAATGTTGTGGTCTTTAATATAAAATGAGCGCTAAAATAAAAAAAAAATTCGTCAATTTTTTAAATAGAATTGGTCCAACTTTTCATCTGTCTCCAGCTTCCCTTTTTTAACTGCTAGCGTTTTGTACTACCAAAGTGGATCAGTGGATGCGAACGTTTGTTTCGGAGTTTTTGTCCTACGTGTCGCGTCTAAACCGGTATGTAAAACAAACTCCTATATTACGCTGAGTAGTCTGGGCTTAAGTAACGCTGTCGCAATCTAACTCCAGCGAATGCTCCCGGGAACAATTCTTACCAGTCACCAGACAACATACTAACTCTACACCAAAACACGCTGAAGGACGCCACTTTTTGAATAGACCTCCATTACCATTCGAAAAGGCAAGGTCTTACGGCGTCTTCAGAAAACAAGTCAGAATAAAAGAAAGCAAACAGAGGCTGAATACAACTTAAAAGGTGGCAGGCGCACACACACAAAAAAGCAGGCGTCTTGGAGAAAGATGCTTATCAGGCACTTCGCTTTTATTACAAGCCAACGGCGCTTGCACAACAAATGGCCCCTAAGATTTACTGCGTTCGGAAGCTAATGCTTCTTGCCGACATTCGAAGAGGTAGCGACTTTCCAGGACTCTTTGTCGCGGAAGGCCGTGGAACACGCACCATCAATCGGTGACTAACACAGGGTCTCAAAGAGGAGGCTGGTTTCCAGGCCGGCCCAGGGAACGCAAACAACGCATGGAAAGGCGTACGGGACTTGTAGGTACCATTGAAACGTCAGCCAAATTTATTTACTTAAAGGTAAAGAACTGTAGGTTCCATCTGATTCTTTTCATGTTGTCAAAGACGGGCTTCAGTACAATGGGTGTGACCTAAGAAAGTTCGTATTTCCGTTAAAAGAAACACAAAATTATCTACTTTAAAGGGCATTTTCTTAATGATGAAAGTTTCGTTCTGTGAGGGTATCGCTTCTGCGTGCGCGCGAAGCCCTGGTCAGCCCCTTGTCACTCCAATGCCTGGTTTGTATAGAGATGTATCATTGTTTTCACCCTGCACTTAATCACACAGTTCGTACGTTTTATCACGGTTAAAGATTGGTGATTTAACATGCCAAGCGTTGGCTATGAAAGGCGAACACTTCGACTATGAAATGCTAGTGCTTGCATCCCAATTGCAGTCTTCCCAGGCAGCGCAATTCATTGGTGTAATATTGGCACTGTGCAGGTAATTCCCGGCCCAACATAGGACCAGTTCATTACCAAAAAAGTACCCATATTTGGCCAAATGAGGAGTGCAGAGTAGGGCTTAACCCCTGGTAGACGCTTGGCCAGCGTCACGACGCTTTAACCCGTCGTTTGCCGGCTCCCTAATCAAGTTATACATACATACATACATACATACATACATACATACATACATACATACATACATACATACATACATACATACATACATACATACATACATACATACATACATACATACATACATACATACATACATACATACATACATACATACATACATACATACATACATACATACATACATACATACATACATACATACATACATACATACATACATACATACATACATACATACATACATACACACACACATACATACACACACACATACATACATACATACATACATACATACATACATACATACATACATACATACATACATACATACATACATACATACATACATACATACATACATACATACATACATACATACATACATACATACATACATACATACATACATACATACATACATACCCATATTTGGCCGATAGTGTTTCCCGCCTGGTTTGGTTTTGTGCTTGATGGTTTTGTACCAAAATTCGCCGATTGTGACGCCCTTCACTGTTTAAGATGTGTAGAGTAAAACTGCTTCTGAAATGAGCAGTCTAAAAATTTCCGTACTCTATCCACAATATCTACGTCGAACGTACTCTAAGGCGCAATCTAAAGTTTCATACGTGTTGCGCAGGGGAAGCTGAATAATTTAGTTTTTCGACTAATATGACACTGTTTTCTTAAAAGAAAACTCAGCTCAGCTAGTATATTAGGTAAATATTGGCTCCCGTGCATAGTGCAAAGGGTAATTATCCTTCCTTTTTGGTCTGAAGGGAGCGTGCAATGGAAAAGCTGCAGGCACGATTTGGAAGCAAGCCTTCGAATTTCGAATCCACTCCCTCTCTTGCTTGTGGGCATAAATTACTTACTGTGTGTAACTAGTTACTATACTCCTGTCAAATTGGAAACAAGGTAGAATCAGTGTTAGTTATCACTTTCTTTCGTTATATATTAGCTATGCTCAGAGAACAGACACATGCATTTTGCTTCTTTAAACGAAAGTTGTCTTAGTCCATTTATATGGGGAGAAACACGTGTTCATTTTAGACAAAGACATGTTTTGAGCAGAATTACAGCTGCGAACTCGCGGATGGAGGGTGATATATATATATATTTTTTGGGCATGCTACTCTTTGAAGTGTTCTAGCCGCAACAATGTCCTGGCTGCGGTATTCATTAGAGTGCGCACTCGATGTCACTCGTGCAGTACCTGTTCTGCACGGCGTGAATTCTTAAGCAATGCTTCATGCCATACCCTTACAGGGTGTGAATGCTGAGCATTCACGGAAGCCAGCAATTCCCCACACTGAAGCTCCGCCGCAAAGAAACGCGGAGCTGCTTGTTTCCTGTGATGACTATGTTTTGAAAAGGCTGTTTTGTCATTGGCTGCTTCCATTCCATTACTTCTTATTTCCTCAAAGCACCATTGTGTTGTGACATACTAGCGTTTTTGTTCAGTGCGTAAGAAGAAAGCGATCAATAGGTAATGAGCAGAAACAGTTCTCGTCAGAATTTGCTCTTCTGAATGCCTAAGTTCCGAGCTGGCTGCTTTTTCTGTGTGTATTCTATCGGCAGTCTTCGAGCTTTGTGGTGGCTTATGCGACAGCTGCTTGTTTTTATTCCCGTGAATAAATATGTAACAGTGGCACTTGGAATCTACGTGCAATCGCTATTGCTTAACGTTAATTCATATAGGTGCAACGACCTAGTCAGCTGTGGTTAAGTAATCCTACTTGTTTATAAGAATAACTTTCTCTTTAATATCTATTGCATTTCTTCTCTGTGTTGTCCCCTGCTGTGGTCCGCACCTCTCACCCATGTGTGAAAGAGCTTCTGGCTATTCGAACGCCAAGGCTTCTCACTCTATGGGCGCCTCAGCGGCCGCCTTTCGATGGAGGCGAAAAGCAAGGCGTCCGTGTGCTGTGCGATGTCAGCGCACGTTAAAGAACCCCAGGTGGTCGAAATTTCCGAAGTCCTCCACTACGGCGTCTCTCATAGCCTGAGTTGCTTTGGGACGTTAAACCCCAGAGACCAACAAATAAGCTTTTTAACGGGAAAAGCGTTTATTATGCCACCTCTTGCTAACGGCTCAGCTGTATGGGGCGCGCACAACCAGACAACATTACTCAGTCTGAAGGCATTTCAAGAGAACTTCTAAGGATCGTATTTAACTGTAAGCCTTGAAGGTGTCTCTGACTGTTTTATTATAAATGCGAAACTGAAGACCATACGGTCAAGACGATTACGGACCGACCAATATACATGTTTTAATTATTGTGACATTTTGGGGGCTGTCAAACTGACGTGTACAAGTTTCGTTACTAGACACCTAGTGCAACGTATTTATCCAAAATAGCTAAGGAAACTTCCTTTCAGAATGCACGCATTTCAAAATACGTTATTTTTCCTTCTACGGATAGTAACTGAGAGGAATACGCTCGAGGCCAGTGCCGTTGAATACCGAAACTTTCTGTGATTCGGCAACGTACGCAGCAAAAAGTGAGTGACAGCCAGTCGAAGTAAAACTAAGCTAGATATTCTGCCTTTCCTGGATAATAAGAAAGGTATTTAGTTCTTCATTCTTTTGTCGGCTTTGTTCTCGGCAACAATGTAATCATTCTTGAAGCGATCGGACTTGATAAGTGCAATGCGGCACATCATTATATATGTGCTGCCTTTTTCTCTCATTTTGTTGCAAATGTTGCTTTTTACTTCTTATTTGCTTGACCGCTTCCTATGTGCGCCATCTCCCTCAGTTTCTGTGCTGTGTTTTGTGTTCTGCATTGCAGGACTGCTCTGTATTTGTAAATATTTCACTTCGCATTCCATTGGAAAACTTCTCTGTTAGCCCTGTTAGGCGAATAGTTTTTTGATGTATTTAGTGCTGCTCCTTTTATAATCCTAGTAATAGTTTTTCCCGCTTGTTTCTTTTGTTCATGTCTTATTTTAACTCTCACTTCTGTCCAACGCTTAGGAATAAGGACAGCAGTATCTTGAAAATAAAAACAAATTATTGTGAGACAAGGACAAGTGGAGCCTAGTGCTCCTCGTTGCGCAGCAAACAAGGCGTAAGAAGATCCGTTTATTCATTAACGATGGTTGAGAACCACCCGCGTTCACTGTTTGAACGCTGAGTGCTGCAAATCCTGTTTACTTATGCAGGAAGCATGCATAACGAATAAACCTCAGTACCCCTATTCTTTATTGCTTTCTTGTTTTTCTAGATATCATAAGAAAGCAAAGCATCACATTTTGAGCATGAAGATTACTTATTAGCTCATATACTACAATGGCTTAATTTATTGTGTATTTTGTGCATGTCAGAGCTTGAAAACTGAGAAATCAACAAGCAGCTAAGGCATAAGCAAATGAAGTCCTATTGCCTTGCAAGTTGCTTAGCCTGACTGTACCCACTGCAGTGTGCGTAGCGCGTTTAAATTGTAAAGTGAGACGTACTACGGGTAATCTGCATCCAAAAGACACGAGGCGTTTTGCTTTATTTTACTGTGCCGATTCTACCACCTTCTTGTTTTTAGTATTTTCATCTTTCTCTCGTCACGCCAATGCAAACAGGGAGAAAACGTTAGTCTGCTGCAGGGACGCCGACGTATTCTTTACTTTTAGGGCTGAACGTCGTTTTAGAGCTCCACGTCGCCTCATTTGCAGCCTGTTCGTAAATCCCCAATACTACATACTGGGTGCGTTCTTTTTGAGGTCCTAAATTTTAATGCAAAGGCATCTGGCTTTAGATTTATTTGAGCCCGGGGGCTAAAAACATATATATATATATATATATATATATATATATATATATATATATATATATATATATATATATATATATATATATATAAATATTCGAGGCTGTGGCGAACACCAGGTAAAAGGCAGAGCACATCAGTTAGTTAATCAAATAACTGATCATATTTACTACCTTTTTCATTTTGATTTTATGGCGCAAGTTTTATTGCAGAATTGTAGCTCGTCCTCTAAACAGTATAGCAGCGAAAAGAAATTTTGTTTTAAGAAATTGCAGTGTGTGACCGTGTGTGATCATGTGCAGTGTGTGAACCGGCTACCAGGGTCACATGTGAGGGCCTTGTAATGCCCCTACAGGGTTTATTAAGAAATACTGTTTAAGGAGAAAACCTTTAATGGCCTGGCTAGTGCGTCCGTATGTGCGTTAGCAACGAGCGTCCGCGAGAAGTGCCCCACTTCTTCACGAGATTCCGCTTGTCAGTCGTCCTGATGTCGTCATCATAAACATAAAAACCGTCTCTCCACCGGGAACTGACCCTCCGTCCCTGGGATTCCCAGCAGGGCGCTTTATTCAACTCCCGGGATCGTGAAACGCACATCATAATTGTCAGTTCAATAAATTTAACGGGCAAAAAGCAGACACACAGAGAGACAATGGGACGAAGCGCCAATTTCCAACTAGTTTTACATGCATGGAACGTATATAACTGGATTTGTCCTCACATATGCAGACATGCCAACGAAATATTGGAAACGATGTGATGAATTACGCTCCAGGAATGTTTGTCACCGTTATACAACGAGACAGATGTGTCGCATACACAAAAGTTTCGTTTCTTTTTGATAAACAATCGCTGCTGTCAACTCCCTAGCTGTAGCATATTTGCTTTTGCCCAGAATGCATACGTCAGTGAAGCATGGCTCCCAAAGGCGAGATGGGCACTTTTTAATGTCCTTAGCTAGATGTTTGTCTTCCTTCATTCGTTCTACATTTCTCTCTGTTTATCTTTCGCTCATTCTCGCACCGGCCAGTATGACCAATGCAGGAGTGGCCGCACGACAGGGAGAGTTCGTAGGCTACCCCTTCGCCACATTTAACGAAATGTCTCCTGTGCTTTGTTCCGCAGCCTCGTTCCTTGCGGTTCTCTTTTTGGTACGGGAGGAAAAGCCGCCTAGCTTTCTCGGTGATCAGGGAACGAGGCGTACTCCATGGCTGCTGGCTACTTTTGTTCTTTTTTAAATTACGGGCAACTCGATGAACGTATGGCTCCACCATTGTTCTTATCTCTTCTCGAGGGACCTCTGGTCTGGCTCTACATTAGAGACTTTAAGCCACCGCAGTCACTAGCCAACGGAGGAACCCGGCTGGAAATAGCCTGGCCAATTGGTAATTAAAACTGTCCAGCATTTTTTGAGGGCATGACTGTTTGAGGAGGCAAATAGAAACAATCTCTCGTTTCACTAGTTTTGAATGACAGGAGTCAAAAGGTAACAGCGGCTTCTTTGCACCTGGGAATATGACCAACAGACCCGATCACCACAGAACTCAGGCCCCAAGTCTAAAAACTGTAATGAATTATGGTCAGGTAATTCATGTGTGAACTGCAGACCTTGCAGGCTCCAGGCTCGTTTTTTCTGCACCCAGAAAGCTAGGTGGTCCTTTCGCCCGTACCGAAAATGAGAACAGCAAGGAACGAAGGTGGGGAACAAAGCACGGGAGACCTTTCGCAAAAAGTGCCGAAGGGGAAGTATGCGAAATGCCCTGTCATGCGGCCACCCTTATTTTGGTCAGACTGGCCGGTGCGTGAATGAACGAACGAGGGAAAATGTCAGAAACGTAGAACAGAAGAAGAAAGGCACACATCTAGCTAAGCACATTAAGAAGTGCCCGTCTCGCTATTGTGAGCCGCGCTTCACTTACGTACGCATTCCGGGAAAAAGCAAAAGTACTACAGCTAAGGAGTTGATGGAAGCATTGTTTATCAAAAAGAAAGGCAACTTGAGTGTAAGCAATGCATCAGCCTCTTTGCATAACGGTGAAAAGAAATTCCTTGAGCGTGCATTATCCCGTCGTTCCTGATATTCCAGTGACCTGCCTGCGCATGGGACGACGAAACTATATATGTACGTTTCGTGAAACCAGCTAGAACTTTGCGCTTCGTTCCATTGTGTATCTACGTGTTATGCTTTTTGAGCCGAAGACTGGTGAACGTTCATGGGTTCCATGGAACGCTGACTGCTGTTTTGTAGTGCTCTCGGAAACGTTTCGCGGTTATGCTACTTAGAGTACGAGCACAAATTCTGTACATACAACATGCACCGTATTACAAAACTTAAAAGGTAATTAAAGTGTTCAGTAAATTAGTGAACTAATTGATGACTTCGGCGTCTTGCCTGGTGTCCGTCGTGGCTCCCAATATAGCGCAAGGTTAAAATGAATCTAACATCTGTTGCCCTTTCTTAAATTTCTTGGACCTAAAAAAAAGAGACGCACCCAGTATACCCAAACATCAAACTTTTTCGAAACGATGTATTTAACACTATAACCTATTTTATGAACAATGCTTGTGTTCTCGAAGCAAGTAATTTACACCGCGGTATCAATTTGTGGGATTTGTGTACAATAAAACACAGGCGTTCTTGTAATTATCTCTCGAAAGTATTCATTGAGCTTAACAGACGCCACGGCATCTCGAACGTTTCTTGCAACTAAACCAACAGTGTCGAGAAAGTGATTACAAATGTTTTTGAAACATAAAAATTCATCATTTTGCCTTGCCAAGAGGAGCACCGCTATACTGCACATGGTTTATGGAGCCAATGAAACCCAAACGAAATGAATTGCTACTTCACTGCTCATAAGTTATTGTGTCATTCAGCTCTTTGGGTGACATTACACATTCAGTTCGTCTCAGAACAATTTTCTCACCTGATTTAGCAACATCCTAAGTATATATACGTGTAATCTATCATAAAATCGCTTTGTCCTTTACTTAGAAGATTGGTGAATCCACTGTGTGCCATTTTACATGACTGGCGGTTCCTCAAATAATAATTTCTCAATAATATATGCAATAAAACCCAGTTTAAAGGATATTAGGAAGAAGAAATCGGCATGGGCAGGACATGTAGTGCGAGGAGAGGATAACCGATGGTCGCTGAGGGTAACAAACTGGATTCCGAGGGAAGGAAAGCGTAGCAGGGGGCGGCAGAACGTTAGGTGGGCGGATGAGGTTAAGAAGTTCGCAGGGGTCAAGTGGATGCAGCTAGCACAGAACCGGGTTAAGTGGAGAAATATGGGAGAGGCCTTCGCCCTGCAGTGGGTATAGTCAGGCTGATGATGATGACGATGATGATGATAAAACGTTTAAGATAGAAGCTTCACATGCTTCATTCGAAAATCCTATGTAAATATGTTTCGTGCGCCCTTATTTTCTACGAGTGCCTGACTTCATTCCTGTCAGTCCCAACGTTGGAGGTCAGTGGATAGGGTTCTAGACTGCTAATCCCAAGGGCACAAGTTGGGTCCCGGCCGCGGAAGTTGCTTTTTGACGGAGGCGAAAAGTAAGGAACCGGCGTATTGCCGGCGTTTTGCGCAATGTCAGTGCTCGTTCATTATTCGAAGAGATTTCCGGAACCATCCACTAAGGTGTCCAACCATAGCCGGTGTCTCGTTGGGATAGTAAGCGCTGTAAGCAAACCATTCATCCTTATCATCCTAATTTGGAGCACCATGTAAAATGCAATACAAGGCTCTCACCCCTACTTATTGGTAAAAGCCACGTAGTTCTTTTGGTGTCCTTTTGGTAGCACAATATTATGAATCTTCAAATAATCGCTACCTTGACAGAACATCGGAAATTCCACCTCTCCACACGGTAGCTCAGTGGTTAGGGCGCAGTACTGCCGAACACAAGCACGGGAGAACGTTCCACGCCTTGGCGGGCTTGTTTGGTCTGCGCCGAAAAGTAAGGCCCTCTTGTACTGATGATCTGAGTGCACGTTACAAAACTCATGAGCCGAAACGTTCCATCCCTCCGCTAAGCCTTCCCTCATAGCCTGGGTCCCTTTGGTACGTTAACCCCTGCTAACTGAACAAGACCATAAGTTTGAGGAAATACCTTACAGAAAGCAATAGAGAAGGTCAGGGAAGGAAAACAAAGTGATGAATGAAGGATAGAGAGAAAGCAACCGAGAAAAAATGACAAGCAAGAAGAAAATGAGAACATATGAAAAAACAAAGAAGGAGAGGGAGTAACAGGAAAGATAAGAATAGAGAGGAATGAAAGAAACAACGAAAAGAACTTGCGAATGGAAAAGTGGAAACAAGAAAGAAGGAAGTAAATAGAGGTAAAATGTAAAAGAATAAAACCAGAAATAAAGGAAGAAAGAAAAGAACAAAGAAAAAAACAATGAAAGAAAGAAGAAAAGAGAAACCGAATGAACACTGCCTAAGAAAGAAAGAAAAAGAGAGAAGATGAATGAAATAATGGAACGTCGAAGTATAGGCATACAATTAGAGAAACATTAAGAACGAATAAAGCAAGGCGAAGACAAGAGTGAACTGAAGAAAGGAAGATAAAGAATGGAAGAGGATGAAAAAAAAAACAGGGAAGCTAGCAAAGAAGGAAATGAAGACAGCGCGAAAAGGAGGAAAAAAAGAGAGAAAAAAAAAGCACTAAACGATGGTAGGAAAGATTGAAAGGAAGGAAGTAAAAAGAAAGAAAGAGAGAGGGACGGAAGGCTGATCAGTTGTGAGGCTGATCACTTTAAGGCTGATCACTTGTGAGTGGGTTTGGGTACCCGCCAGCATTCCCAAAGTTAGGTACCGATCACTGCTTGATTCGATGTCAGTGCACGTTAAAGAACCACAGGTGGTCGAAATTTCCGGAGTCCTCCACTACGGCGGCTCTCATAGCATGAGTCGCTTTGGGAAATTAAACCCTACAAAACAAACCAATCAACCATCAGTGCCACAAAACTTTCTTGAGTCCACGTAGCGGCTTTGCAACATGATAAATGCATGACGCGTTGCATATATTCTTAAGGAGACTGCAGTTCGTGCCGTGAACTCGGTGACCTTTCGATAGCAAAACAGCTCCAAAGCATATGCGGCGTAGCCTCCTGAAACGTTTTTGTTTCAGAACTCGAATTAAAGTAATATCCAGTACTGCCATTTCTCTCTTCTGAATGCTTTCGGCCGTGAGCGGATTTCTGAGCGTTGTTCAATAAACCTTAATGCGGACGACAGGGCCTTTTCGAGGCTTATTTATTGGCGGAAAAGAATATCGCGACATTGCTGCTCCAGTTCTTCGCGATTCGAATGTTTGTCCCCCAAAACCGGTCGTTATGCAACAAAAGAAAGGCGCAAAACAGAGACATTCTTCTAGCGGGTGGAAACATGTTCGCTGCCATCGAAGTGGCGGCGGTTTCTCAAGAGCGCAGTGAATATACCAATGCAAAGCCGTAAGAGCTCGGCCCAGTGCTACAGCATACGACATTGCTCCCTTTTTGTTGTGGCTGTGAAGTTCGAGGACCGGATTCACTTTTGATATTCGCATGACTTTGTTCGGCAGTCTGACGATGGCGCACGCTCGGAATCCGACTGGGGTCACGTCGACAGAGCTTGAGACAAATAATGATGGCTCTCCGCGGCGTGCGCGGCTGTGCGAGAGTGAATATCGACGACAGTAAAAGCTGAGCGCAGGCGACTGCCAATGACATAAATAGATATTTTGCTGATTACTCGGATTTGTTGGGAGTTTATTGAGAGCGCGAATGACCAAGGTTTCTGAAAAAATATGCCTGGCTTCATATTTCCGCGAAGGAGAAAATGAGAAATCGACATTTACAGTGCCGATGCTAAAGTTTCGTTTTTAAGCTTCTCGACGTGGATGGAAATGTTGGCGAAAATGGCGGTTTACGGTTAGGCAGGGAAATAGGAGGCGGACGGAGGAAAACGTGGGTGCTGGCATAATATATATACAAGGCTAATAGCGATAGTGCTTATATATGCTGTTCCATATGGCGCACCTTCAGTGTGACCGCGTTTAAAAAGATATAATCGTGATTCGCAATAATGACTGTGAGCTATGAAGTGTGGAAGTTGCCGCTGATCGAGGACGGGGTTTAGTATAAAATGGTAATGACTAAAACAGACGGACAGCAATAAAAAAAAGCTTTCGAGAGCTCAAGCTTGTAGTTGTAATCTAGAAAAAGAGATGGACCGTACTACTCTCAACAGCTCGGTGCCTTCGGTATGAGAACGACATCAACTATTGGGTGTTCTGTCAGTGCTAGTTGTGTACTTGCTCTACAGTTTGCAAGGATGTACTTCACACCTTGCTGATTGTACTAAGCAAACATTGAACAATGCTAATAAAAGATATGAAGTTATTAAGGAGAAATTTAGTGTCAATAAAGGAGGAAAACACAAAACTCCACAACGTAAATATTTCCCGGCCTCTATGCTCCAGTTGACTGCCAGAGACCGGAGGGGAAGTGTAATTCAGGGGCGTAGATATTCGTTAAGATATTCGATACATGGCATTCGTTAAGGAAAAGCGGCCCTCTAGATATTGTAAGCGCCTAATTTAAACATGTGCCGGATAAATGCATCCATTTGTGCTCATCGCAACGACAAAATACCTCTACAGCTGCACTGAAAGATTGCCTTACCGAGTATTGTAACGTTCGGTGAGATTTTTCAAACCTTGATAAGCAGGAGTTTATAATATATTTCGATGCTTTCAGTCTGGAATTCTTTCACAAAGAGAGCAAAAATACGAGACACTGCTTTGGTTAAGAAGCCTGTAAATTCACTTTATTCTGCTAGAACTTCAAGAGCAACCAGGAAAAAAAAATTCAGATTGTCAAACTGTGGAGGACACCAGGACAGAAACGCGATCATTGCAAGTTCTCATTTTGAATCAGGGTCATAAAACTGATGCCGGCATTCCGCTCTATTTTTAATCTCTTTCTGCGCTAAGTGCCCAGCAGCATTTGATTAAATGTTAACTCAGAACGTTTAACAGATTTTCACTTTATCTTCGAGCGTTGGCAACGTCTGGCACCAAAGCTTCATCCTGTCACCTCTATCTCCTCCGCTGTTATATAAAAAAGGATGCCGCAACAGCAAATGTTCCCATAGCGCTTCAAGTTATAATCTCATAGATGAACAGATATGTTTATCATAATAATGATGTTTTTATGTGTACAAAAAGGTTAATATTCCCAGTTGTGAAAGATGCTTAAGATGACGAGCACAAGATAAGCATAACTTTTCCTTGATCATTTGAAGTAAGGAGCGGAAGTTGCATTTCAACGACAGTATATTAAGGGTAATCGAGAGGCAAGTCATTAGTTTATTTATTCATTTACAACATATCCCGCAGCGCCGAAGCATTGCAGCAGGAGAATGAGTACGAATAATAATTTAAAAGATACAACTAATCAAACAAGGATTCAATTCAAAATATGATGACTGTATCCAAGCATTTGGAATATCATAACATGTTATACAAGCCGCAAGAACAACATAGTGCAAGGGTAATTACAAATTAATAATGAGTAGAGCGAAGCTTATATGTAATGCTTGTGTGTGTTTCAATTTAGCTCGATGTTTACAGGTTTTTGTTTCGTTACAAACAGTACAGCCCCTTTGTACTATGATGCAAGAAAAAAATAGATTTAAATTTCTGCTGAGATCATGAGTGAGATAGGTTTACCAATATTGCTGTTTGTTTGATACTGTCGTACTGACGCCTTGACATTGTCGGAAAAGCTTCCAACACAGCTAATAATCGATAATCATCCTTATAAAAATTTGTACAAATTTTGGGTAGCAATCGATGGCTTCACAATCATCGCCATTTGAATCTACTAAAATATGCTAAACGATGTCACACTGCCGTACATAATAACAATATATATATATATGTTGTAGTGTGCTAATCTTCATCGTTATAGCCACTGGCATGCATCGCGTTCTGGCGCGCTCGAGGACGCAGAAGGCAGTCGCTGTCTTTGTGGCGCGTTACGCCTCATACTCTGCTGCTAGTTCATCCTGAGCAGCTGAATCCATCTGGGTCGCCTGAACAAACACAACCCTACGATGACTACCAGCTTAACGGTATCGCTCAAGAGGAAAATATACAACAGTTGCATCTTACCTGTACTCACCTATGGGGCTGAAACGTGGCAGCTAACGAATGAGGTTCAACTTAAGTTGAGGACAACGCAGAGGGCTATGGAACGTAAAATGGTAGGGGTAACATTAAGAGATAGAAAGCGTGCAGAGTGGGTCAGAGAAATAACTCAAGTTAACGACATTCTAGTGGAAATTAAGAAGAAGAAATGGACATGGGCAGGACATGTAGTGCGAAGAGAGGATAACCGATGGTCGCTGAGGGTAACAAACTGGATTCCGAGGGAAGGAAAGCGTAGCAGAGGGCGGCAGAAAGTTAGGAGGGCTGATGAGGTTAAGAGGTTCGCAGGGGTCAAATGAATGCAGGTAGCTCATGGACCAAGTTAACTGGAAGAATAGGGGAGAATCCTTCGCACTGCAGTGGGTATAGTCAGGCTGATGATGAGAATGATATAAAAATATCCGCTCTTAATTTTACCTGCTATTTCCAAAATGCATTCTGCTCATTTTGCTATCACAATGTTTTCTTTTGTATTCAAGCAGCATAACTTATCGGTTTTCAGATAAGGAGGCAAAAGACAGAGCAATCAAAAATTCCGAAAGCAGATAGTGAACAAATTATATTTTAAAGATGTGGAGGTAGCATATTTTGAAAATCAAACCAAGACAAGCTCTCCGCAAGTTCGAATTGCTGTTTGTATTTGCGTGTATGTGTATGTATATGTGCGCGTGTGCGCGTCTGTGTACACACACGCGCACATACACGCATGCACATACATGCAAATGCAAATAACATTCCGAACTCGCTGTTGACGTCACAGAATAAACCAATTGAAAGCAAAATCCCATAAAATATAGTTTTCTGATATGTCCTTTTGTTTTAAACTCAACCCGGGTGAAATATATGCACCAGTCTCATATCGTCCACGGTATTTTACAGTAATTCTTACAACCGACAGACAACAGCTAACTTCAGGACAACAGACAGGCGTATACTTGAGGTTCTTTATTAAAGTGACAAGTACACCTCAGCTGTTCTTAATAGTAGCAGGTCCAGCAATATGCTGACAGCATGCCGTACATGGAAGGGTATTTCGTAATACCTTGCGCCGAGGGGAGGCAGATATAATAAATGCGACTTTAAATAGTGTTTCTCAAATTTTTGTTTCATGTGCGCAACCAGGCGGATTTCTGCCGAAGATGTTGTCGTTCAAGTAGGCGTAAGCTGTTCAATGCTTCCCCTCGTAATCGGTGGCTCCTGGGCCGCATATCCTGGCTAAACGTCAGCTGCTAGGAAGGTGTTAAAAAACAACACCTGCACGCGTCTACAAAAAAAAAAGCTTGACAGTAAAGATACAAAATTCTTCGATTTTCTCTCCGAAGAGTGCCGCAGTCAGTGTTTAAGTAACTTATGGTGAAAAATTCACAACACACCGTTTAGCGTGTGACTGAAAGCCTTAGGCTGCGCAGCAAGAGCATTTTTGCAATAAATATCGTGTCCATAAAAGCTTCTCTGGTTGCCACTATATTGTGTATTTCAGCTCATTTCTTTAGAATGTGGCAAAAGTTGGGTAATCACGGCCGCACTTCCGGCGTGATTACTGCGCCAACACGTCTTTAGCCTTTGTGTTTGAGTACAATTATTTTTTGTTCCGGTGTATGGTGTACAGTTAAACTTTTACAGAGAGACCCTCCGAGAGAAGCCTTCGATCACATGTCTGTAAATCTGATAGTCAAGACCACAAAAACGTAAAATAAAACAGCCTAAAACCAGAAGTTGCGAACTGTAGGCTACGGTACGAGGGGTGCATCTCTGCTGAACAGTAAATACAACTAGGATTTGAACTCTTACCATACTACACAAGAAAAGGCATCAAATTTCTTGAGCCTGCAGCTTAGTCGGATGCTCAGCCTTTAAATAGTTAAATTGGTTCACAGGAAGGGAAAGGCGCAGTAACTGTCACACTTGCTCTGTGGACACCTGAACCGCGCCGTAAGGGAAGGGAGGAAGGTGGGAATGAAAGTGGAAAGAGAGAAAGAGGAGCAGTAGTGGAGGGCTACGGAGTAATTCCGACCACCTGGGGATCTTTAACGTGCGCTGACATCGCACAGCACACGGACGCCACTTCGTTTCGCCTCCATCGAAACGCAGCCGCCGCGGTCGGGTTCGAACCCGGGAACTCCGGCACAGTAGTCGGGCGTCTTACCACTGCACCACCCCGGCGGGGCGCTCAGCCTTTAAGTTAACCAGAAATGCGAAATGCGTAACAGTAGACTATACTTTCTCTCACAGAGCAATTGGTTTGATGCATTTACTGCTGAATTATGTTACTCAGTCTATAGCGTGCATTCTATTTGAATACCTGTATAAAATAGGAGCATCGATTCCAGAAACAACAAGAAGATACACAGTTGGAGATACACAGTTTTCTATGCATGAGTATGCTGAGTAGAAGGGAAGCTATCCTCTGATTGCTCGAGGAACGTAACCTGAGCATAACTGATTCCTATAACACACATGTTATGAATCTGAAAACTTCAGCTCATTTGTTGTTACTTTGTAGCTCTAGTGACAACGAAACTGTCTGGTTCTTGCTATGAAAATAGTTTAAAAGCTAATAACGACATTAAGAAGATGGATTCACAAGGTCAGGAGAACCTTTGTTCAGGTTTCTTTGACTTTAAACATAAAAAGAAACTTTAAAAAGACATTGCGAGATCCATAATTATTTATACATATACAGTTCAGTCAATCATTTTCACATCTACATATATTTATCAGATTCCTCCAGAAAAACATGAGACATAGCTTTAAGAGGCTAAAACGATTTTGCATAAAATAGGGGTTACACGTACATACATAACTTATTATGTATCGAGACTTCCTGCGGGTAAGGCTGTAAGTAAAGGTGAACAGAATTAAGGTGCTGTGCTAATCATATTTAAAGCTATCTGCATAGGAATGACGCTGTTCAGGAATGTCCTTTCATTCTGTTCCCTCACTGAAAGCTTTCATATATTTCGAAAGCTCAGAATGCAGTAAAATATTAATTCTTTCATTAATGTCAGCTCAGAATGTGACAATTGTTGTATTGGTTTATTACTAACCAGGGAAACGACGGGACAGCGCCGCGCACCAGGTGGGAGAGAAGATGGTACTTTTTCGCTATCGTGTTAACGTTCCTTGCAAAAAACAAACGAACGAACAAACAAACAAACAAACAAACAAACAAACAAACAAACAAACAAACAAACAAACAAACAAACAAACGAACGAACGAACGAACGAACGAACGAACGAACGAACGAACGAACGAACGAACGAACGAACGAACGAACGAACGAACGAACGAACGAACGAACGAACGAACGAACGAACGAACGAACGAACGAACGAACGAACGAACGAACGAACGAACGAACGAACGAACGAACGAACGAACGAACGAACGAACGAACGAACGAACGAACGAACGAACGAACGAACGAACGAACGAACGAACGAACGAACGAACGAACGAACGAACGAACGAACGAACGAACGAACGAACGAACGAACGAACGAACGAACGAACGAACGAACGAACGAACGAACGAACGAACGAACGAACGAACGAACGAACGAACGAACGAACGAACGAACGAACGAACGAACGAACGAACGAACGAACGAACGAACGAACGAACGAACGAACGAACGAACGAACGAACGAACGAACGAACGAACGAACGAACGAACGAACGAACGAACGAACGAACGAACGAACGAACGAACGAACGAACGAACGAACGAACGAACGAACGAACGAGCGAGCGAACGAACGAACGAACGAACGAACGAACGAACGAACGAACGAACGAACGAACGAACGAACGAACGAACGAACGAACGAACGAACGAACGAACGAACGAACGAACGAACGAACGAACGAAAAAGCTTTTTCTTAGCAATATATGCAAGGCCGGATTCGCGAAGGATGGAGACCTGATTCCAGCCTTCCACATCCAGAGATCGACCTGAGGGGTGCCCGCATCGTAACGGGCGTTTTCGCCAAAAGGGCACGTTGATATGTGGTGTATGCTTCAGACAGCAGCAAGACAGAAGGGGCAAGTGTAGTAGGATGGAGCATAGAACTATGCTGGCCACAACTATAAAACGACTAAACGAGCAATAAAAAGCGACTAAAACAAGCGGCTTATAGGTTACCGTGGGGGTGGGGGCTACACTGAAGCGCAAGCTTCGAAGCAAAACTTCTCACCAGCGCACATGACTCCGGCAGGTATTTCGGTGACGAAAGTTTCAAAGGGCGAGGAGGTGTAGCGTTTCACTTTTCTCCAACGCAACACATCGCAATTGCGCCTCGCTTGTTCGTTTTTCTTCAGCAATTGGCTGCTTCTAAACGTCTCCTTTTTGTGCCGTGAAAGGGCCACCCCGTGTATGCGTATTGTTTAATTTGTACTAGACGGCTAGCGGCCAGGGGGCATTTATGTGCAGCCTTTGTCAAAAGTATACAGCCCGGGGGGTCTGCTTCTGAGCCATGTAGTGGTGCAGAATTAGCGTTAGTGGAAGTCCTTCCTATTGGAGAGGGTAGGACAAAAAATCTTCTTTCCTTCAAGGGATTCGTAACAGTGACAATGCATTGGAAGTCGCAAGAAGTGGCTTAGAAGCAGATCCCCTGGGCTCTACACTTTTGACAAAGACTCTGCATCAGACCAGATGTAAGTCTCAAGCTTGCGGTGTTTACATGAGAAGAGCACTGATGAAGAGTTGTTTGCTTGTGGACATAGTATTAAGTAGTGTCAGCAAATACACATTATAAAAAATTATTACATACCTTCTATTACTTCAGCATCTTCCTCAATGAAAACTAGGTGGCCTACGTCATACAGCCTGGAAGCTCTTGCCCCCATAACCACAAACCTACTGTCGTGGTTCCAATGAAGGAGAAGTCAATCAATCCCTCTGAAAAGGAACAAAAATGCGAATCAAGATGCAGATGTGTTGTTAGCCACTACTACCAATACTGCTTCTTCACACTTTTGGAGGCACTCTTTACTCACAAAAGACAAACGGGCTGGGCTCTTGTTCCACTTTCGGCGCAATACTTTTGTTAGCGGCTAAGACTTCATGGTTATGCGAAAGCGTTTGACTGCGTAGATCACAGCAGATTGTGGCAAGCTCTCCAAGAGATGGGAGTTCCAATTCACCTCATCTGTCTCCTCAGGAACCTTTATGAAGGGCAAGAGGCCACAGTCAGAACTGGGCATGGTCTTACTGATTGGTTTTCGATTGAGAAAAGGGTGAGGCAAGGCTGCATACTGTCGCCCTGCCTATTTAACCTATATGCAGAGTGCATCATGAGGAAGGCCGGTCTGGAAGAGTCTTCAGCTGGAGTGAAGATTGCTGGAAAACGTATCAACAACCTTAGATATGCGGATGATACCACTTTAATGGTAGAAAGTGAAGTGGAACTCAAGAGACTTCTGATGTGCGTACAAGAAGAGAGTGAGAAGTTTGGGCTTAAACTGAACATTAAAAAGACGAAGATCATGGCGTCTTGCCCTATCAAGTCCTGGAGCATCAATGGACAAGAAGTGGAAGCTGTGACAGATTTTCTGTTCTTGGGCGCCAAGATTTCCTCGGAAGGAGACTGCAGCCATGAAATTAGGAGACGCCTGCTTCTGGGAAAGAGAGCAATGGTTAGCCTTGACCGCCTAGTAAAGAGCAGAGACATTAGTCTGCCAACCAAGATCCGTATAACCCGTGCTATGGTCTTTCCAGTTGTGATGTATGGATGCGAGAGTTGGACTGTGAAAAAGGCTGACCGCCGAAGAATTGACGCGTTTGAATTGTGGTGCTGGCGAAGACTCTTAAGAGTTCCTTGGACTGCCAGAAGATCAAATAAGTCGATATTGTCGACCATAAACCCTGACTGCTCATTGGAGGGTCAAATTCTAAAGTTAAAGCTCAGCTACTTTGGTCATCTGATGAGAAGAGAGGAGTCGCTGGAGAAAGATTTGATGTTGGGAAAGGTTGAGGGTCGCCGGAGAAGGGGTAGGCAGCGAACGCGATGGTTAGATGGCATTCTCGAGGCATTGCAGATGAAGCTATGTGATGTTAAGAAGATAGTGAGAGACCGGAAATCGTGGCGTGACATGGTCCATAGGGTCACGAAGAGTCGGACAGGACTGAACGCCTGAACTGAACTGAAGACTTCATGGGCACTGAGGAACGCCTGAGTTGTGTGATTTGGTTCTATGTCCAGCAATAATAGCCTGCTAGGGACGATTGTGTTTTAGTCAAACACTGCACGTTGGTTTCTCTAACAGAATCTTCTTAAATTCACTCCCTGCATGGATACTTCAGAGCTGCCCTTCGACGTGGTTTCCTACTGGGACATGGAGAGCAAGATTTTCGGGAAGCCATTTAAGGAATTGGATATGGCGTATTGCAATATACACGCAATCCATGTGGTAAACCGGACCAGAAGCGGCATGTAACACTCTAAAATCTTTTACGGCATGTTAAGTTGCCTCGAAGATGCATTCACAGCATTGAAAATGATTGCGTCTCCAGACAGAAAATCAATACCTTGCACACTGATTGCTTGGAACGAGGTGTGAAACGCATTGCAGTCTTCCAATCCCCGTCCAAACAAACAAACACTGTAGTACTTGCGAGCATGCTAGTTGGCTATACGACTCCGAAGACCTCCGGCGGAGTTCGTCAGAAACAAACACTGCTTCTTGACCAAATAATCTCAAAACATGAGGTACAATTGTGAAGCTTCAAGCTGTGCTACCGCTGCCCAAAGTATAGCATAGCATTAATGAGCGGTTGACTGCCATTTCTTGGCTTTTTAGACCACTAATAAGCTTCTAAACATTTCCTCTAGGCATCTTGCACAAAATTGCCTGTACGGGACGGAAAGATTCTTGCAACTTGCGGTTACTTCACACTAATAGTGCCATACAAAATACCCTACCTGTTGATTGTCTTACAAAGAAGAAACAGGACAGTTTGGGGAAGGGCCATTTGAAGGGATCCAACGAAAGCTAGGAAATAGTTAAGATAAATCGACGAATTTAATTTGGTGCGTAGGCAAGTGCCAACGCGAGCCAAAATAGTACAGAGCGAGCATCTTCAACTGGAACAAGAACTACAAAATGGAGGTTTTGTTAAAATTCTTTCTACGCTGAGACATTCCACACCGTAAGTGATGCATCGGTGCATTTGTTCGCGGCTGTGTTTAATTTTTCTCAAATACACAATAAGCTGAAAGAATTTTCTGCCGGAAAATTCCGGAATCTGGGCTTGCCTGGGAGCTATAAGCCTACATGTGCTTTTTTCTCTCAGTTAGGAGCTGGAAAGGATGTCTCAGCTCGTTGTTCTTTTCTTTTTAATACCGCACTATTACAATTGTCATGAAGGCGAAATGTGTCCAGCTTCGGCTTCAGCATTGTGGTCTGTATTAACCCTCGGGGAGATAACTAAGCATCTACTATCATGAACAACTAATTGTAGCAACTTGATAAGAAAACTTCTGTGAGATGTGATAACAGAATGAATAAAAGCATTGAGTTTGGTAAGAAAGAGGGCATAAGGGGTTGGGGAGAAGTAATTTTGGAGTTTTGGTTTTCAATTTTCTTCTGTCAGGAATCCCGGTGGCCTCCGCCGCCGCCTTAACCCTGGTCACGAGCATGAGCTGTGCGCTTAGGTCGGGGTTGATCAAACTATATGTGTAGAAATAGAGTTGATGACTAATGCTATCAGTTGGAAATTGAATCGGTTGAGAAACGACAATTGCTATACTGCTAGAAATCACTTCGGTGAAAGTTGTGTACCTTTCCTTTCTAGCCGAATGGCTGCACTCAGGTGAACACTAAGAAAGTATTACTCCCTTGTTTGAAGTTTTTACCTGCGTCTAGGTATATCCTGTATCAGGCGTTTGCACCACATGGTGTATCCTTACTGGTTATAATCACACAAATTGTGACGTATTACTGTGCAGTCTTTTCGTAAGAATTTCGCTGCAGGCACAGGTGTTACAATGCATGCACTGGTATTGATGCAAAGATGCCACAATGAAGGCCATTAACGAGCTTTAATCGCATATGTGCTTACAAAGGGACTGTGAACACTTATGAAAGGTGACATATATGCGCTGTCTAGGCGTATTTTAAATTAGGTCGATTTGTTTGCAAAATCAGCGCAATTGTGATGCGCTAGGAAAGTCCTAAAGTTTTGTCTTCGAACATAAGCATGTTAAAAAAAAGAAAAAGAAAATGGAGCCAGTTATGAGCGTCTTGCAGTACGTAACTTTAGAAGGGCACTAGTTCATGTATGAATGAAGTTGTGAGGATGAACTGAGGCGTTACTGGAAGATTGGCGAAGTCAAAGAGTTGTTTTCTGGCGCTGAGGAATTTTCTACTGTTCTGTGAAAATCTCAATTGGCACCGCCATTGTTTGAGCCATAAAGCCGGCCTCTTTCAGAGCACCACTCTTTTCCGACTTTCCTACACTGATTCTTTTTTGCTTATCAGGCTCTTGCAAGCATCCGAGTTTAATTAAGGTAAATTGCATTCCGAGATTCATGGAGCGTGCATTGCACTTCACTTCGCAGGAGCTTAAAGCATTTGTTCGTCTGTTTTCCACTCCATAAATCCAGACAGCAGTGGTCTAATTAAGGTTCCGTCTAGCAGGGGCCCCCGCAGAGTCCCTCAAGAGTCTGTACGTGGAGGATTTGAACAAATCCTCCTCAGTCCCTTCTTAATCCTTTTTTCTCAGTCTGCATAAAAAGTAAACAAACTACATAAAAAATGTTCGGGAGCTATTCCAAGCTCTGCGCTAGATTATGCGAAGGCTTTCTGCAGAGATTCATCCAACAATATTTTAGCATGTTGAGCACCAGGGAGTTATTCTTAAAGTGTCTGTTTAAAATAATTTTCGGGTTAAATGTGGGCATCATAGTAGCCGTGGATTACCTATTTACGCCACATGGAGGAGGGGGAGGGAGCTGTATAAGACACCGTGGTAGATGGTTTCGAGTTTTTCTGGTCTTCTTAATTGGGCTTGATTGGGATTTGGGCTTCTCTAACGTTGACTGACTTGACACAGCACAACAGTCGCTTAGCCTTTTCCTGTCTTCTAAACGCAACCACTGCACTCGGCATTTAGTTCTGTGTACTGGCTCCAATGAACATGTATGCAGAGTTCAAACTATGCTTTTACCTTGCTAATGCTTCTACGTCTCACTGCCTGCCTGCGAGTCCTGCCTGCACTCACTGCCTGCGAGTTCGTAAGAAGTGTCAAATTTCCTCAGCCTACAGAGTCTGACGAACAATTGCATTATTGCATTTCTCTAAATATTTCCAAAGATCCCCTAAAATTTCTATAGAAATGAATGAGGATGAGCGACTTGTTTTGCACTGTAGGGCTTACACCAATTGTACATCACGGTTCCGCGACGTGAGAATTCTGGGTAGAGACACACAGCAAACGGCTCGGGAAATTCGCAACCTTTTATATATAAGAAAAGGAAGGTTCAGAATGTGTCACTGACACGTTGTTATTTCTTTACGAGCGTGAGCAAATATTTCGCTCGTTTTATAAGATTGATGTTGTTTCCCTGATTCCTTGCACGCGTGCGCATTAGCCGAGAAGGTTATATATATATATATATATATATATATATATATATATATATATATATATATATATATATATATATATATATATATATATATATATATATATATATATATATAAAAGTGAAAAATTGCTTCATACTGTTTCCAAGTTTATTTGTAGTCGACGTTTCGGCAGGAGCCCTGCCTTTCTTGAGAAAGGCAGGGCTCCTGCCGAAACGTCGACTACAAATAAACTTGGAAACAGTATGAAGCAATTTTTCACTTTTATGTAACCTCTAGCAACCAAGTACGTCTATTTACTTATCCTATATATATATATATATATATATATATATATATATATATATATATATATATATATATATATATATATATATATATATTGGCTGTTTTCCCTTATCTAACAGTTGTAGTAAGTACCCGTGGTGTCCTCTTTCTTGTGTGCGCGTGTGCCTGTGAGTGCGTGCATGTGTGGGCGTCTGTTTTTTGTGTGTCTGTGTGGGTGTTGCTTTTAATACCCTGGTATTTATCCCCTGAAAGATGTAGAAAAAGTCTTCATTGCAAGAAAAATTGAAACCGCTACTAAGAAATCTGCTAGAACTTCAAAAAACTGTCCACTTCTCTTTGTTATAAAAGGCCGCATTCTATACAAACCTGTACAATATGTATTTTTGAGTCTCTTAAGCCTTTGTATAAGCAGCACTTACTAAATTTTGCCTCGTGTGAACAACCTGCGCAGTGAAAGGATGATTCCCCAGCAACGCTTATCATGCTCGTTCGATGCAGTGACTTGATGAATATGAATGCTGCTTTGAAAAAATTACAATGCAGAAATTTATTCTCGCGCTCCACTTTGTAATTTTATGTTTCCAGAGAGGCACCTGCAATTCAACCAAGGAATTTTTCATGATAATAATGGTCGTGGTTGTAAAGCAATGGCAACAAAGAGTGTTGACAGTCCACAGGGATTGTTCCATTCATTCTAAGCAGACTTGAAATTTGCAGCCATTTATTTCGCTAGCTGAAGACCAAAGGGATGGAGTGCAATACTGTCGAACCTGCTTTCCTATTTACCTTTGATTGCTCGATAAGTTGGGGAAGTCGAAAGTTGATGGGGTAATTATCGCTGACAGGGTTTTGTGTAGAGTGTGCATAGTTTCGACGGAAAGGCCATGGCTCTGAAGTGAAGTACAGTTCTAAAGGTTTAGATAATGACAAGTCATTATCTAAAGATTTAGATAATGACCTAATTCAGCGGCCACATAGTGATTCAGCACATTTTGTTGACTACGCTATCTGAATTCGATGACAATGTGCTTCGTAATATATACTTATATTGTTTAAAACACTATGATGCTCATAAATACCTCTTGATTACTGTACGAGATTTGAAGTCTCGATACGACAAATAAAGGCTGTTCAAATTAAGGCCTGAAAGTTAATTTTGAGAAGAGGCAGCCTTTGTTTAGGATTGCTACGAAAATATTAACGAAGGTTGCTTTAAAACTTTTAATATCTGCAGAATGCACTCTCAGCTTGCCGAACATTTTAGCCTTAATGGTGCATGAACCAGGAAAAGGGCATTATTTCAAAGCCACTGGCTGCAATCGCTGCAGTCGCAGGCACACGGCCAACTCCTTTTACGAACCTGATAGCAGAATATGGTACCACGGCCAAACGCACAAACACAAATTGGGTCCTTTGTCCGTAAATCAGTCAGTGTGTTGAGCTGATAGTTCCTCGAATTCGGCAACGTTTCATCGTAGTCTACAACTCCATGGAGTGATCTAGGAACAATAGGTTTGAGTCTATAAACACTATAATATTTCTGCAAAAAATATTGGCAATCATCAGACCTCAACAAGATGCATTATTTAGCAAACAGCAGAAAGATTTACAAGATATATTACAACTTACTGCATTTTAAATATTTGATCGGTTTTCTGACAGTAGCAGCAAGCAGGACTTAGCTGCCAGTGAAGGCCAGCATTATTTATCAAAATTATGACAAAACAATAGCTCGGTCTCAGGCAAGGATACTGCCGCATTCACAAGCGGGTGCATGAGACCAAAATATAAAAATCCGTCCTAAATTTAGCAGCAACGTCTGAATGAACTCACGAGTGCACTTCAAAATAGTAGCGACATTTTTATGATTCCAAAACTCTTTTGACTCTCAGTCATTTCTGCAATGCATTTGAACAACGGACTTTAATGGATAACCGGATAAAAATGAAGTGGATGCTCAATTTCTTTATTTTCTCTTTATTGCTTCATTCTTAAACGCTGAAGTGAGCTTAACGTAAAATGCAAAGAGAGAGAGAGAGAGAGAGAGAGAGAGAGAGAGAGAGAAAGAGAGGGGGAATCGTAGTTTTTTGCAGTGAGTAAAAATACAACACGAAATCCCGATGCAAAACAAAGCTGTGACTGGTAACTGTAAACGTCATATTTGAAGCTGTATTAAACGTTCAGAAATATAAAACCAGATATCAACACTCTTAAAATTCCTGTGAATGATACGTTTCCACAAACACGCAAAAGATTAGCAGAAGAGGTCAGTGAAAAAATATGAAATAGGATTCTAGTTTTAATTGTAAATCGTTCCATTCCCATTTTTTTAGACAAGTCAACCACAAATGCGAATGCACTGTGCGTGAAAGACTTCTATTTAGCAGGAGGAAAACTTTGTTCGCAAATGCCTGAGATAAAGAGTTTGATTACGCGCTTAAATATGCCTAGTGTATCTTCTTTTCTTCTGCATTCATTTATATTTATTGAAATAGCACTAACGACCGCATTCCCGCATTTTCCTGTTATGCGTCCGAACCCAATTTAACTCCCGGCTTTATAAACGCCGAAGAATTGACAAAATTGCCGCTATAGGGTTTCGTACACAGGTGGAAGGAAACTGATCAGTTATACTGCCGCTTTGTTAAACCACATCATCATCTCGGTAGCCAGTTTCTCTGCGCGTGGAGCTGCCCGCCTGTCACCCCGCGCTCCTGATTTCACCGTCATATTATCTGACAAAGTTGCACTCAAGAAAAAGATGGGAGGCGTCCATTTTCAATGTATGGCTGTATTCACCGTTGGTTTCCATGTGGTGCAAGATGACGTAGTAAAACGTTTTTCCGGGCAAGTTCGTCCATGGAAGAGAGGAGTATAACTGCGAGAAAAAGACGGGAGCAAACACATAGGAACGCAATGCACCCGTGGTGTCGTTTTTCACTCCTATTACTTTTGTTCCGAGTTCTACTCTATGTTCAAGATGAGTATGACGTAGTGTTCTCATGCGCAAATTAGCTCTACGAACGCCTGGTTTTCCTGCTTCATTGGTAGCCGTTTTGGACTAACCTGAGTTATAGCACCGCCTACACATGTCTGAAAAGGTTGTGTCCGGGTCGTTCAAATGATCTGGCTCACAGCATTGCTGAGCTCGACTACGAATCGACACAGAATGCACAAGCTCATAATGTGCGTTCTACTGACACAGACAAGGAACGGCAGTGACAACATGAAACAAAGAACTCAAAAATTTATTCAATCTTTCACATAGCATTATTGCTCGATAATTCGGTACTTGCTGTGCTTAACCTTTTGTCTTTTTTTTTTTCGCGCATAGCTCGCTCTTCAATGTGTCGAGGCGCCGCATATACGTTTTTGCGATGTGTAGTTATAAACGCGCGTAAAGTTTGTTCTACTAACACAGCCAAGTGATGATAGGACAAAAGCGGCACTGTATATAAATAACTTTGAAGTGGTGTCTTAAAAGGTAGATATCTATTCATAGCCAGCTTCATATGTGGTTTTCTTAACGCCTAAGGGCAACAAAAAGTCTATATCAATAAGCTGGTCTGCGGAATGGGTTACACCAACGGACATTTCGGAGTGAGTGCTCACACCACTTTCAGATATAGCCGTTATTACTTGTAATCTTGTGTCGTATCGACGTGTAATAGACAAATACTAAATATCAATAGCTTGAGGCAAATTTACGCTTTATACACGGAGTTCACTAACAAGGTAAACATCGATTCACCATATTTTGATGGCGGAATAACTGCAGCTTCTTTATTGTTTTCCTGTAGTAGTTCCAAGTCTTTTCTCCCTCATATCGATCGGGCGGAGCAATCACAATGTTCGGTGGCATCGCGACCGTCAAGAAGAAGCTCTTCAACGTTCACGGTTCGAATTTTTTGAACACTCCTAATCCTTTCGCCTCCCTGAGTCGTAACAGGACTTCGATGGTAAGTACTTGCGGGAAGAAGAATCAAGTATGCTAGAAGCACACCAGCAAAGGGCCATCAAGAAGAATCGGAAGAAATGCGTTAGAACGCAATTAGGGTTAATCAGAATTCGGAAGCCGTCGAGCAGAGGCCAGGGACGCTTAAGACAGGGTAACACAGTGAGGCAGACTCTCGGAACATTGAAAGTGTTGGTGCGTTCCTCCTTCGCAAAGTTGGCACTAATTACGAATCTCTGGACGACTCGCTCCTTTAGCTAACTTTCTCGGCAGTGTTCGGCACAATGGCGCTGCAAAGAAAAGAGTTCACGTGCCTCCAGTGAAGTAAAGCAGTGCGAACGAAGTGTCTCTAAATGAAACTTCCCGATACACATTGAAGAGCACTTAAACAAGTCTTCCAGTCACTAATCACTTGATGTTTTTTTTGTTGTTCTCTTGCATGCTCCAAAGGATTTAAATATACACCCTCATAAGCACCTTCAAACAGCAACATATAAACAAGCAAAACTTCGGGACCCAAGGTGAGAAAAAAAATTGACCTCTTAGTTACTATCAGGGAAGAAACGGTATTGGGCGCCAATTAAGAGACGCCAAAGACTGATGCTAACATGAGGATCTCATTCACGCAAGTCCAAGAATCCAGATGCTATTTCCGGTACTCGAAGTTTCTCGAAGTTTCGGGGGCATCACAGTAGAGCCATCTTGGCAACAGTAAGGTTTTTTTTAGCTATGCAATTTGTAATATAGTTGGTGTAAAACAAAGGACCGATGACAAACTGGAGATCGCTCATCTGTATCTGCAAGCTTCCGTTATGCGAGTTAACACACCGCCGTAATTCACCTCCGGAGCGTCTGCAGCCATGCAAATATCGCCAGCGATGTGCGTTCCTGCGCATCTCGAAAGTGAGGAAAGTTCGAGCATCTTTCCAGTTTATTAAGGAAAAAGCCTTTAACGGCTCATCCTCGTGGCACCAAAATATTGTGTCCTGCTGTCCGTAACGCCTTTGTTTAGAGTCTTCTCTTTCTCTCTCTCAATCTTTTCTTGTGACCAGCACCTTGCGTTTGGAGATATTATGAAGTTGCTTTTTAAAGGTGTGGCAATGTTTTCAGCCGAGCGGGCCATGAATTACTCAGTGATTATCAAAAAAGGTTGCAAGAAAAGACCCCCATCGTGTTTAATACGAAATGTATTAAAGCTCTCAAGGTTCATTGCATGTAAGCAGCGTAGGTTAGTTGGAAAAGTAATCTGCCAAATTAATTGTTCATATATGCTTGGACAAACATTACTTGATTAAACAAATTCTCGTGAGGTGCTGATGTGACCTCGCAAGAAAAGGAAAGCATTAGAAGAACGCTCCCCATTCGGTCGTCTCTTTGGCGTGTTGTTGTAGCGCTAAACTTGGGCTAACAACACTCTGCCAAAGATTAATTTTGCGTTGTCATAGGCTTCTTTTAAATATGTTTTAAATAATAGAGACAGATTCTTTTTGTTGACTTAAACAAAGTGAATAATTCCTACGAAAATACGCAGACTGCATGCTGCGAAATTTGCATGGACAATACTGAATAACGGCCGCATTTGCGTAAATGGAATTGAAATAACCACCGCCAGTATCTTTTCCAGGTTCCGGGTTACGAAATTTAGTTAACCAAACCTAGCCAAGACAAGAATATAGCTCGCGCTTCTAATTAAGGTGTGTTTGCTTAACGAACGTTTACTTTGGAAGCCTGTCTGCTGGCAAAAAAAAAAAAAGAATTTCAATTCTAGATTTTCTATCACACTTCCCATTTCGGTTCTGAAGTTACAATGTAACGCTTAAAAATAGTTCAAATGTTCCAGTGAATAATATAATTGCCGCTTCCTTAGGTGCTCAGTTGCTACGCTTATCGCCTTAGTATTACGATGCAAAACATAAAAAACTAAGCTATAAGTGCTTACTGCAGCCGTCTCTACCGCGCTTCAAAGCTGGAATGCTTAATTCTTAATATTATGCTTGCTTACCGTCGTGTTTTACCTGAAAATATAACTCGCTGCCTTATTTTGTCCTCCGATTTCTTTCCTAATTAGGAATCAGTGTTATTATTCTTCACATACTGAAAGTAAGTAAACGAAAGTGATCGAATAAACAATGTTTAGCACAGAGTAGTAGCATGCCACATGTACATTAAAGGAACTGAAAACGTCGAAGATATTATATCAATGAAATAAAGTAAACCTCCTAAATATTTATGCCTTCTAGCCGCGAGAAGTTCCTTGCAGTAGTGCAAACCTAATGTATAAAAAATGGAGCTGTTTACGTCAGCCTAAGGCGGGATTGGGATGGTATTAGAGGTAATGTTGCCCATACTCGCTGCTATCACTGCAGTCTGAAATGCTCGCTGCCGCATTTAAAACAAATGTTTTTTTTTATTTTTAACACTTACAATAGGTTGTGAATCCAACAAGACCCATCGCTCTTGCCCTAGTCACGTGATCAGAGCATCTGCCCACTACAGCCTCCCGGTACTGTTTCATACTTAGCCTTATCACGTTGTCTCATGACCACACCCCTGCTACCAATAAGCACTTGAACAAGCCACGCACCAACTGTCACCTGCGTGAAGAGCTACCGACACGTCCAAGTCACGAAGCTTCTCGATGAGACGTATTCAGCTGACCAATCAAAGATAGCCATATCGCTTGATCAAGTGCCATCATCAGGGTCTCTACCAATAAGCAATTTCATGACACAAGAACAGTCATCAAATCTTGCTACACCATCGAACCTCTAGTCATGCACACTGTAATATGCAATTTATTGTATTAGAAATCTAACACGTAACATTTACCAAGTAATACATTTGGGCGAAAAATAAAACCGCAGAGTTTGGTCATTGTTTTCAATGGCCCACATGAATGAGCAGTAATAAAAGCAAAGTAATTAGCATCACACGGCTGTTTCAATGGTTTGGCTTCTCTATAATAATGCAGACTGGTTGCCTTACTGAGATGTTATTAAAGCAGAACTAGAATATTTGCTCACAAAACGAGCGGAGCACTCGCTCAAAGGAAATAATGACGTATAATCTCGTCTTTAAACGTTTTAATGTATGAAGAATCTGTATGTTTCAGCCTTTGCCAAAAACAAGATATGTCAATGGTTTTGTAATATTCACACCGGGGCTTAGAAATTACCTCTCATGAGGTTTCGTTCTCGCAATATAAAATAACACAACCCTAGCATCGGCCTGCAATAACCGATTATTGTTTTAGTGGAGACATATACATGTACTCAATCTTTCTACTCATATTCCTAGACTAGAACATTGGAGCGGGGCTAACAAACTCTCTCCCGCTACATTTGAGTTTCGCCATCTGAAATAACACTGCACCAGAGTGAGCATGCTGTAACTGAATATACTTTTACTAAGGGCATATCTAGAAACTCAGTCTTGCTTTCGGCAAGGATGAAATCAAATCAGCTCGTGACAAACACACGCCAATTCGAAGTTCTTTAGGCCACTAGAAGGAAAATGATAGGACCATCTATCTTTATCATTATACTACAGCGCTAAAGTTATCAAAAAACTGCCCCCCAGGGCAAGAACACGATACAAGTAACAAGCACACTCGTGAATACTTGTATCATGTTCTTGTCCTTTGATGACAGATTTATGTAAAATGCAGCGCAGTAACCTATATGCAGAGTGCATCATGAGGAAGGCCGGTCTGGACGAGTCTTCAGCTGGAGTGAAGATTGCTGGAAAACGTATCAACAACCTTAGATATGCGGATGATACCACTTTAATGGCAGAAAGTGAAGTGGAACAAGAGACTTCTGATGCGTGTACAAGAAGAGAGTGAGAAGTTTGGGCTTAAACTGAACATTAAAAATACAAAGATCATGGCGTCTTGCCCTATCAAGTCCTGGAGCATTAATGGACAAGAAGTGGAAGCTGTAACAGATTTTCTCTTCTTGGGCTCCAAGATTACCTCGGAAGGAGACTGCAGCCATGAAATTAGGAGACGCCTGCTTCTGGGAAAGAGAGCAATGGTTAGCCTTGACCGCCTAATAAAGAGCAGAGACATTAGTCTGCCAACAAATATCCGTATAACTCGTGCTATGGTCTTTCCAGTTGTGATGTATGGATGCGAGAGTTGGACTGTGAAAAAGGCTGGCCGCCGAAGAATTGACGCGTTTGAATTGTGGTGCTGGCGAAGACTCTTGAGAGTTCCTTGGACTGCCAGAAGATCAAATCAGTCGATATTGTCGACCATAAACCCTGACTGCTCATTGGAGGGACAAATTCTAAAGTTAAAGCTCAGCTACTTTGGTCATCTGATGAGAAGAGAGGAGTCGCTGGAGAAAGATTTGATGTTGGGAGAGGTTGAAAGTCGCCGGAGCAGGGGTAGGCAGCGAACGCGATGGTTAGATGGCGTCCTCGAAGCACTGCAGATGAAGTTATGTGATGTTAGGAAGATAGTGAGAGACCGGAAAGCGTGGCGTGACATGGTCCATAGGGTCACGAAGAGTCGGACACGATTGAACGACTGAACTAACTAGTATATTTATATGGAAAACAACTAGTCGCTATTGCTTCGCTGCTCATCTATCTTTACTTAATTGTATGCAAAAAGCATAATGTTTGTATTTGGCAGTTGTTTGAATAAATTGTAACCGTTTGTTTTCTAACCCAGAATATACATATCCAGTCTTCTCTTTTATTGTGTTTTGTGGAACGTGTCTCGCTCATTTCTTTTAAACGATTAAAAAAGTCGTGATTACCGATGCGGCAGAACACAAGTACAAAAAAAGGTAATATCGCGGCTGCGGTAGATGATGAACCTAAAATCAAAACAACGGTAACACCTAAAAGTGCTAAAGCAGCGGAAGCCTAGGAGTTCGCGACAGAGATAGCCATAGTAGATTGAAATAATCAGCTTGTGATCACAAACATGAAAGCCGCCCGTAGAAATATCATCCAACGGAGAGCTCAAGAAGGCAGCAACGGTCGGGAAGTAAAATTCCGAAAGGAGAGGCGTAGGTAATGGTAGTGCCTGGCCACTAGAGTCCTCGGAGCAATGGCGCCTACACTGCAACCCGAGCAGTAGATTACTGGAAGCTGCGAGAGGATGATGAATATTATTCTAGGTGACATGAGAAGGGCTACTGTAGCATTGCAGATTATAGGGACGAACATAGAAACTTGTTCACAAAGAAAGTATAAAGGAATAAGAGGTAGCCTTCCAAAAAACGTCGAACTAATACTAGCGCACAGGGCAGCCTTTTGCGTTAGATACATCCCAAATTATACTCAACTAATTTGCCATTTTTTATACATATACCAACTTGGGTGGCAAACAGAAACGGGAATAACAGCGTATTAAAAACTAAAATTGGGCAGTGAGACGGAAGAGCTGACAGCCCACTTCTGGAGGACAAACAGCACTCCTATAATGGCCGATGCAGGCAGCCCTGTCCAATGCGGTTCCGGAATTAGGACTCCACTAAGGATGTCTTGCTCAGTAATAACGTGTCATTATTTTGTTATTTTTTCGGGGTAGGACGTTTTCACAACCACATCTCATAAGTAGTATTTTTTGTTTGTTTCTTGTTCTGTTTTATTTACACACTCATTCTTTCTTTGTGTTTGCTTAGAATAGGGGGTCAATTTAAAGCTTACAGAGCACATGATAATGGCCCTGACCCTCTTACATAATATATACAGGCAAAATATAGCCACGTTTTACAATGTTCGGCCCAGCAGTCGTCCTACACTGAGACAGTGGGAAAAAATACAAGAAATGACTTATTACTATGAGAATGGCCTGCCAAACACAGCCATTTGATTGGCTATGCACCCAGACGCAAACAATCGGTCCAATATTGGTACTGTATTGGCTAACCACGGGTCCAATGTTGGGCCGGGTAGTACCGCACTCTACTAAAGCTTGGCCAATGGCTTATGCTGCCTGGGCAGCAACATGTTAGAAGAAAAGTGAATAAATGATACATCGGAAACAAATCTTCACCAATATACTAATGGTCACAAAATAGTCTCCAAAGTGAACTCTTCATGTTTTCACGCAGAGCCATGCCACTCCTCGCGCATCCGAGGGACAGCAGCGCAGCTTCATCATAGCATATCACAATTGTAGGAAATAACAGGAGCATAACAAAAGAACATCCCTTTTGGAACAATTTTCAGTTATGAAATTTTAATGTTGCTATTTACAAGAAACTGCATACAGACGTCCGTAAATTTTTGTCTACCTTTATTAAAATCTATCGGCATATGTGTCGGTTGAAAGCATTCGTTATTTGAAACGTTAATGCTTCTCATCTATAGTTAGTTCTAACTTGTGGCATTTTTTGTCTTTGTTTTCGGGTATTGTATGATTTCTTTTTCCTTGTGTGATGCCTACGTGTACGTGCGGGTATCGCAAATTCCCGCATTGCAGTGCACTCTGAGCTCCTTTGTAAAATCAGTAAAATGCACTCGCTTGGTCTTTAATGAATGTTAATTGCAGCCTTTATTAAAGAACACGGTTCGAAAAGTGACCAAGTGTACTTAAACTGTACTTTAGTGTAAGCAGTTACGACAACAATGACAACCAAAATGTTCACATCAACAATGCGAAGCATGACTTACAGACGTGCGCTTGGTCTTGAAACTTCGACATTAAATTCAACTATCTAAATGTGACCAGTAATAAAGAATAGTAGATGTTGATGCTGTTTTCCCAGAATGCAAAGGCTGGTGCTAACATGCACGTGTGTACCATGATCGTCAATGTTTCCAAAGGTGGTGAGGAGAAAAAGAGGTCCGACGCGCGGAAGTAGGCACACATAAAAAGTTGATACGCATTCGCAAACCGTGAGTTATCTTGTTTCTTGCCGGGCTGAATAATAATAATAATAACCAGACGAAAATGCAGTCATGGTGGCTAACTACGTTCTAAAAGAGTAACGTTACTCAGACACTACAATGCAATGCTCGTGGAAACAAAATGCAGTAAAACCTACCGATGAGTACAAATATATTTTTCAATTGGGAAACTCATTTGCTGTTATGCGCACGGAGTTATCAAACGACTAACTTTGATACAGGTAGGTGAAAACGTCGAGTGAAGACCCCCCCCCCCCCCCCCCCCACCTCATCATTTTGAAAATGTTCATGCTGCACTATACTTTCAGGAATTAGTTTGTTCGCGCTTTAGGACTAGGGGAGCAGTTTTGCGGTGCGGTGGAAATTTAAATTAGAGTGCGACAGGTACGTGGGCTGCAGCGAGGGTAAATATAGAGCAAAAATAAAAGGGCGCAATGATCTCTCGCATTCAAATCGTAGGCAATAATTCGATGGTGGGCACATTGTTACTCCAGAAGCTATATTTCAAAGTTTGACAAATGCCATGCAAGACGAAAGAGCCTAAAAAAGGCTTTTAATATTCCACAAAAACAAAAATGTAACATTACTGTGACCTCCTGGTTACACCTTGGGTTCAGGTGTCCACCGAAACACTGAGGCAGATATTTGAGCCTATCCATTCTGATAAACAGTTATTGATTACGCATGCTAGTACAGTAGGCAGCGGTGTTACATAATGAGGTCCTCTAATCTGCGTTTGCAGTTTTGAAGCAAGGTGTTAGCGCTGTTGGAAGAAGCATAATATAGAAGAAAACGAACCATTGTGTTGTGTGATGTTTTGCTGGGTAATCGAGTATTTCATGTTTTTCACCTGCAATGTCTACAAGAGGATATAGATGGTTTCTCCGTAAAGTCCAACTTTACGAATCCTTACAACTTTGAAAAAGAGAACTACTTGCCGCTTTGGAAAAGACAGAGAGTAGGACCGTTACTTGACTGATGTACGGTCTTCCTGTCTGTGTTTTTTAACGCGGCAAGTGGCTCCGTTTTTCAACGTAGTAAGTCTTCTTAAAAGTAAGGACTTTTTTATATATATGGCTGTGGTATTTGTTACTATGTAATGAAATTACGTCGGCACCTGCTTTGTAACAAAATGTCCATGCCAATGATATTGCTTTAGATCCTAATCTATTCTGAAAACTGGATGTAATACTTCAGTTACGATTTTCTAAGGTTGCAATGTAAATTTTGCCTTCACAAGTTTTTCACAAGTTTCAAAACATACTTTTGCACGCAGCAAATAACTTATGCGTTACCGACATCTGAAGAGTGGCTATCAAGAGGAAACGTCCAAGCATTTCTTGATCGTGCTGTACAGTGGGGAAGTGGCTTGTCTGCACGAAAATACTAATTTCTGCGCCATCAAGGCACTACGGTTTAAAAGTAATTTGTATATATGGTCCAGTGATTAAAACATCAGAAAACAGGAAAAAAAGTATTTTTCCCTGCAAAGTCGTGACGAAGTCGTTGATTGCTCATGGTTTTGTTTATTGGATATCAAAAATAATATTTCCGCATAGCACCGACAAGCTCAAATCGACTTTCCTTCTAATATAGTGCTACTTTGTGCAGATCGAAAATTGCGTTATTTTCAGAGAGCAAAAAAATGCTCAGTGTCCTCACTTGGCATGCAGTTCAGCAGAAAAGAACTCACCAGTTATATCCTGTGCCTGCGTGATCAGAAAGCAAAACCGAAAAACGAATAATCCTCCCGTGAGACGCTCAGCAATAGATCATCTGTCATCCCTGGCATCACCAATTTGGCAATCGACATTTCCCTAACAAACTTGATTGCCGCCAATAGAAACGCGCGAGTGCACTGCGAAGCGTATCCACCAGGGAGGTTCCACGGTGATCGGCATTGCTGTATTACGTGCACATCACTTATGTTTAGCGTTCGCGCAGTACATGTGCCCAATTGATGTGCGGCGCGGCATCAGCAGGATATAAGTCTGTTGACGCGCGTACGGTTGATCCAGTCTACACAGATGTCATTTGTAGGATCTCCCCGCAGGCCAGAGTTGCAGCACGCCAGCAAGGCTTCCATTCCTGCTGCATATTAAATGCAGTAGGCCTGGGGCGAAGGGACAGAGGAAAAAACGAAAAGCGCACATGTATGCCGCAGAAGAATGGCGAGACTTGCACTGCAATTGCCTTACACGGCGGACAAAGAAGCTGTTGGGCAAATGCGGGTGTCTTGCCGAAGTGTGTCAGCAGTTTATCAAAACAAGGCCTTTGATAGAGAAGAGCAATTTACTTCGACATTGCATTGTCAATGATCACGTACGTACAGCCTTTGTCAAAAGTGTATAGCCCAAGGGGTCTGCTTGTGAGCCGTGTAGTGGCGCTGATTTAGTATTAGTGGAGGTCCTTCCCATCGGGGCAGGTAGTACAGAAAATATTCTGGCCACGAAGGGATTCGAAACCGCGGAAGTTCCTTACAAGCCGCACCAAGTGGCTGGGAAGCGGACTTCTTGGGCTCCACAATTTTGACAGACTTTACATTAGAATATAGCAAATAAGTTTTAAATGGCGGGATGCTGAACTATTTTTTTTCAGTTAACGTTTGAACTATTCAGTTAGGCTCTTTACTGAAACTCGGAGGACGTCGAACTAATATCCAAGAAAGTTTTTAGATTCTTGAAACTGCCGCAGCGCAAGGAAGTTGGCGGCTGCACTCGGCAGAGAGCGAACTTTGGTGGCTGCAGACAGCGATAGCCACGCCTCGAGCCCGCTTTGTACACCTGCGCGCCTATTAGGTGCTATCTTCCCACAGTGTCGGAGCATGTTGCGAGGAACGCGTTAACGGTGCGCCGCCTTGAGTCTAACTTTTCTCGGCATAACTAGCGGTTTCTGCAGTCGCTCAGTTTGGCTTTTGCCCGAATGCTGCTTCAAAACTCTTGAACATTAGTTACGACGGCCATACTATTCCAGTAAAGAGCCTAACAATAACACAGTAAATAGTTGGCTACTTAAAAGTACTTAACCATCCCGATAGTTAATAAATCTTTACTATATTCTGATGCACATGATAGCTGAGAATGCTGTACAGAAAGAGCCCTTCTAATTCAAAAAGTATGTTCTAAAAAAACTGCTGAATCTCCTCGGAGGAACACAGTGCATATGTTGGCAGATGTGCTGCACTGGGATGTGTGTGCAAGGAGACAGGGAGGTCTTTTTGCTGAGAGGTAATTCCGGCGTTAAAGAGACATTCAGTTTTGAGATAACGTCAGCCTATCGAACTTTTAGCGCTTCCACTCGGTTCAGCTATCTTTGTAACTCTGCAAGACGAAGAGAATAATTGAAAAAAGCTGACACCAAGGTTTTGCCATTATTCTACAGAGAACACATAAAAATGTAGTAAGTAGGAACGTGTCCAGAGAAAAACAATCAATTACTTTGCGACATCATAAAATAAAGCGACAATGCCATCATGAATATTAAGTCTTTTCGATCCTAATTATTTATTCAACTCGCTCACATTGCTTATATTATGTTAAGGGCCACTTTCGTGGACCCAGTCTAGAAGTAGGCTGAAATTCAATTATTGATCTTACTCCAGCCGAAGCATCCGAAGAATGCTCAAGAAACTTTCCTGGAATGAGCTACCCTTATAATATTGTATTCGTTGTTGCACTGCGCAAGACCAGCAAAAAGCGTTTTCTACCAGAACAAACACAAATTAGGTTGCATATTTTAAGTTGCGCTCAAATACCGTTCAGGCAGACGTGGAGTATTAATAGCAAGTAGTGGCTGATGATCGCGATTTTCCCAACCTTGTGCAGGCGCCTACATTCATTTAGATGACGTCGTTGTTCAACTATGCACGCTTCAATAAACTGACTGTAATCACTTTTTTTCCTATTTCCACTAGAGCTTTCGCCTCTGTCTATGGGAGCAGCTCGGTTGGTATCCTATTTTCTCGCCAATTTGTGCAGCCTATTTTCTTGAAACTGTATCCAAACGAAAGACGACGGAAGAAAAGAACGACTAGAAAAGTTTACGCAATGGGTGGCGTGAATGCAGAGATAGACGTAGTCGAACTGCGCTTTCAAAACATTCAAAATGTTTGATTTTGGCTATAAAGAGTCTTGTGCAACAAATGAATGTCAAAAGCAAAAGAGGATGAACATTTAGCGACTGCGAATTGCTGCTGCGTACCAAATAAGCTGGAAAATGCGGCTGTTTCTTCTGTTTTTACATGAAAAAAAAAATATCTAAGTTTCTGCTATTTTAGAGATCATTATAAATTTATAATAATGCGTATAGACTGTCATATGTCTTTAGAGGCATAAGGGTGCTCGCTACTATCGGAAGCCGCTGAGGATAAAAAGTGTCGTTAGTGCATTTGGTGACCCTCTGTTCGCTCTTTCACCGCGGGCTAGAACTGTCGGCGCATGCTCCACTGATCAGTGAAGAAGTTTGTCTACGGCAATTGCAGCGCGCGAAGCGGAATAAAGGCAACTCAGCACTGCCGAAACTATTCCTCCTCACCTTAGCTTCTGCATGACCGTAAGAAAATCATGCTAGTAAACATCTTCAAAGCAGCTACCTTGATTTCGCAGTGAACCTAGAATACTCTACTTTCGAGAATAATAATCAAGTATATTCAAAATGAAGTTCGAGTACTATGAAACGCCATTTTAAAAGTAGCGTATTGTGTAAACACCGAGACAAATGCGTGAAGGAGTCTCCTTCCTTAAGGGTATGCACAGGGCGGGAGCGCGACTCACGAAACACATGTAAGTCAATGTTTCCGAAATACTTTTTTTCTCATGTCGCGAACCGTAAACAAAGGTGACCGTTTTCTAACATTTAGGAGTGCTCCAGAGAATAGTGTGACGAACTATGTTTTGAAGTTCCGAAGGCTGTCTACATTTAAAACACCTACCTTCAAACTATTTAAATACCTCAATAATTTCTTGTTTTGTAAAACTTCACCTTCCTTCAAAACGGTGAGGTTCCGACCAGAACTCCAGATTCGATACGTCTGCCAAACCTGCCTGGTCAGGAAAAATTATGGATGACTTGTATGAAGTATATATGAGAAACGTAGTTGTTGGTTTACTGATAGAAGGGGGTCGGTAGTGTCACTGGTGGGCTGATTATTAAGTACTGATTGGTGAATAGGGGTTAAAACAAGTGTGGTGTAGACGAATAATTTCGTGTGTATGTCGCGTAGTTCGAACACGTGCGATGGAACAAGTCTCTAGTACTAGTGCGGTAACCTCGTCTGGTATTGTACCAGATGCGTCCAACGGTGTGAGAGCTTTTTTTTGAGAATGTGGCTGGTCATGGCGGTGGAACGGCTTAGAGAAATTTGTCAGGATGCCTAGAAGGAAGAGAAGAACGCTCCGCATGAAGCAGCTAGACGGTTGAAGCGAAAGCGAGATGCCGAGGTACTAGTGGTAAAAGCGGAAGCGAGCTACCGAGTGTGTGTCGAGGAAGCAGAGCTGCAATGCCAGCATGCTGCTTAAAATCGCAAAGGCAGGGTTAGTCTGTCCGTAACGCGAAGGGGTCGAGCTGAAATGTTATTGTCGCCTAGAAGCTGCCAACGTTCTGGTGATCGTAAACGTAAAGATGAAGTTGAGTTGGTCCGCAAAGCCAAAGATGTTGAACTGAAGAGACAGCGTCTTTGATTAGGCGAAGAAGCGAGGGTGATCATAGCAACGTCAGAGTAGAAACAGGTGGGGAAATGAGTGTGCGCGCAGTCGCGCCTACTCTCAAGGAGAAGCTTAGGCGTCTCCTGATCTTTTATGGTAAACGTTTTACAGCCTATGTCTATATAAGGAAGCCAACGGGCTTGATTGTAAGCATAGTAACTAGACTTTAGCAGCACGATTGCGTATTATAAAATTATTGCTACTGCTCACAAGTGTTCTCGATGCTGTGAAATAAGTAAGGTCTCCTACGGCATTAGTGCCTGAAAGTACGCCAGCAGAAACAAAAACTTTGGCTTCAATGCAATGGTTGATGTTGAGGAGTACAGAAATATTTGAAGTACTACTGAAGGCACCAAAATTGATATTTATACGATTGTCTCAGTCTCTACGTATTAACTTGTTTTTTTTTTTTTTTTTTTTTATGAATCGCCGAAAATTTTAATATCCCTGGAAAACCACTTTGCTAACTTTCCTCTGTGAGTCTCGGATTTGTGTTTCATTTAAAGGAGAGTTAACCACAGAAAGCGGTTCAGTGCAACTTTATTTCGCCTGTTCATGTCTTATTGCCCTGCAGCACTAAAATTTGAAAGCGTTGATATTCATGTTTAAGTATAAGAATTTTAATACAAGCAATTTGCCGACTTGCAAATGATACCCATATCCGATGTGTGATTTGTCTGCCTACTGAATTTGACAATAAACAGGTGACGAGTTATTTCTACGACGTGCTGCTTCACGTTTCTAGTACGTGTGTCTGCCAACCGAACCGTAATAACAACACCACGTTTAATTTCTTAAAGGGAAAGCAAATCGCCTTAACAACAATCTATATACTTAAAATTAATAAACACAGGCCTACACTGATCCCATTACGGGCTAATGTTTTGCGGCTTCAAATAGTGCCATATTTAAAATAGTGAAAATAACTAGATAAGTCGTTTAGTCTGCCTTGAATATACATCACGGGTCCATCTTCCTAACACACCCTGAATCTTTTACAAGGTGACCTAACCATTTAATTCTGTGTGTGGCACATTTTATCTGTTTTGTTTTGCATAGGTGTCAGTAAACGAATTAAAAGCACTCAATTATATAATGTTTACTTATTAAGGACAAATTCAACGATATTTTCATCTGATAAAAAAAGGCCTTTCAACGTTAACGTTTTTCAAGGCGAAGCAGGAAGGCTGTAGAAAAGCTGTAAAAATAACATCGTGTAGATGATTTTCAGATCAGTGTAATATTTGATGCCAACAGGTGGTGTAGTGAGTTGCGGTTAATTGCGGTCAGTCACTGTCGGCTACTCTAGGGGTCATTAAAACACAAAGAAAGGCGAGTCACCTTGGCATAAGCAAGACTGTAACTGTCTAAAGAAGCCTCCGAGAAAAAAAGCACATTTTTTTCGGTTATTAAAAAGTGAGGTTAAGCGGAACTTATTCTTTCACGTGATACTGATGAAGACGAATGCCCTAGTCTAAAGCATGCTGTCAAGGGCTAAAATGAAACGATTTATTGGATGTTTTGTTTGTTGGAAGCAGTAGCGCTAAGCCAGCTCAGTGGATGAGTTAGAGGTGCTCAGTGGTCTTTGTTCGGCTAAATGCCGTTAAGAAAGCGACCCGTTAAGAAATATCAATAAAAATACGAACATAAAACATTCCGAAAAGGCCATCCGTTACTATCGCGTTTCATGACGCTCTAGTGACGTCTCGCGTAGCTACCAAAGTATAAATACAGCCACAGGAACCGATAAATATAATAAGCGAAAATGTACAAATATATTTTCCGACTGTGCTTATCGTACATTGAAAGCTGAGTATGGGGGGCTGGTTTCACTTCAACACTTTCACCACTGGCACTAACCATTCGAAACTGAATTTCAACACGGGCTGACGAAACATTCTCTGCATGCCCGCTGAGTCCCCGGTGCTATTTCTGCTGTGGAAGCAATGATCCGTGAAAGCGGCACAAGTGCCGGATTACTATCGGCTAGATTGCGCAAGAAGTTACGATTAATCGATATTCGGGGCAACTAATCATTTGCAGGGTCTGGAACTATCGTCAATTTTTTCCGTTGGATACTGAAACATGTGTCTGCCGAACGGAAGGGGCGGCTTGAGCACGTCTGTAAAATCAATGTGAAGGTTATGAAACTTAACGAAACAGACTTCTTCTCATAATAACTGAAGAACGATAGTGCGAACAGTAATTCTGAATAGACAAAAAAAGGCAGCCAGAAATAACGACATCCATCATTACAGAAACGAAAAGATTGCGACAACGTGGTCGGCCGGAAAATTGATGACGATTGTACGCTGTAGGACTTGCTAAACCTAATCTGGAAGCATGCGTTTATGTAGCTCACATTGTACAATCCTTTCACGACGCCTTCCCGAAGAACTACTTGCAATTCCTTCAAGTCTCTGCTTGTTGAATACGGGGGCTCTTTGTGTGCCCAGTGATAAACGCAGTTATAGCTGTAACAAGCACCAATAAAAACAAGAATTCCTCATTGCGTGTGTTTTTCGCGAGCAAAGCATTAATTCCGTCTTAAACCTAATTAATGTGGCTAAGTCGGGCCTCTGGTAGTGGAGAGGTCAAGCTAGCCTGCTATGAATATAAGGCACCCTGATTAAATTCTCGCTTGCAAGAAAGTCGGCAAGATGAATGCTGGAGAAACCAGTGCTACAAGGCGGCAGACTCAAGTTGTTTTTTTGCCCTTCTCACTCCCCTCCCCTCCCTGACTGTGGTGTCCACGTGTCCCACAAACACAAGCGCTTTCGCATTCCAACTGCTGGTGATCATAAGTTTTAAGAGAGTGTTGGAGCATTAGCCTACAACCAGAATTTATAGGAGGCATTTTCTGGTTAGTAGATTCTTACGGGAAACAAAATCAAGGGCGTACGTTCATCCAGGTTTTAACCAGCTTATGTGAAGGCAATCTTGCCAGTCAAAACTTGCGAAATAAAATAAAGCTGATCAGAGGTTCACTGAGCCCGTGCTTATCTTTATCGTAAGGCGAATGACTGAAAAGACGGCAGTCACGTAGTCTAGTTGAACGTTTGGCCGCCTATGCACAGTTAAAATGTCTGTAAATAGGCAGCTACTTAACCTTCATTTTTTTTTTGCGTGTAAAACATGATCAGTATTATTAAAAAAATTTAAAGGCCGTCTCAAAAAGCTATAAACCCTTTGGCGGCAGTTTTCTGCAATCTTACATATTAAAATGCACGCAATGATATGAACTGCGTTTCAAAAGAGGCGAACACAAAATGACAGGATGCCCAGCAGCATAGTATGTGAAACGGTAGTGTGGGAATATCGGGCATTCCTCAGCGCAATAAAACAGTACGTAGTCACCGCCCTTAAATAATACGTGAGCTCTTAGCAAGCTGCGCACATTAGAAAAAAATGATTTCGTCTTAAGAGATAAAAACAATTTTGCACATTCGTAGAATTCCAATGAAGGGTTTAAAATAGATATGCTGGCGTAAAGAGAAGAAACAAAGGTAATAGAAATCTTCCTAGATTTTGTGTAAACAAGGGCGGGTATGCCTGCGCAACGATTGAGAAATAAATTTACAAGAAAAAGCAGACAGTAAAGTAAAACAGCGTAAAAAATAAAAATGTGGAATTAATTTTGGCCGTTACTTTTGCAAAGGTCAACAGCAGCTGATACATTTATCCGTCTTTAAGAACTAATGTCCTTCCTTGGTCATATGTAGCACTCCTTGTTGGTCTTAGTACCTTTTGATTCGCTTATTTTCAAGACCGTATTTATCAAGCGTTGCCAGCTGGCTCAACGCGTTCTGCTCCTACGCCAAAAAAGAAGAGCGACTACTGAGGCTTTCCAGCAAACTAACTTTTGCACCGGTTAGAAAATGTTTTTAAAGCCATCTCAGTCATTTGATTAGCAGCAAATTCAGCCGTTAGAAATATCGCGACCAATAATTGACAGGGGAACTGCTGAACCACATAATGGGTCCATATTGGTGGCAGGCTTTATTGTGTAGAATCCCGTTTACAATTCGTTAACGAATATCTGAGAGAATAAGCCGTGCCTACAACGCAAGTATATCGACCCGAGATCCCTAAAGCAGTTTTCAGTTTCATATAACCAAACATAGCATTGAGAAAGTGAGGCTAACTCAAGAAGTTTTTTTCTAAAACGCTGCCGAGTACTGACGCAGATCGAGCTCTCTGGTGACCGATATTTACCCCAATGGCGTTAATGAATGCAGTTTTTGATTGCATGGCCATCAACTATAGGACGGCCTGAGCATGCCAATTGGGGGCAAAAATGAAAAAAAAAAGGATACAAAAGAAATGGAAGGAAGCACGTTGCTAAAAAAATAAATAAAAAAAAAACAATGAGAGACCAAAACTTGTAACGACAATCCGACGACGGCCAAAAAGCAATTCCACGACAACGTGCATATGCACAGCACAGTCACAAATCATTCGCTCATCTAGAGTTGCATAGAAATATATAACAGCAACAAAATTGCCAGAATACTTGCGTTATCAAGCTACGAATAGTGCAAGAGCACATAAAGCAGTCGCTAAAATGACAAAACGCTGAGTTACACTATAAGCTAATGCCAGACCAGAAACACTTTGGCTAAAACGCGTAAAGCTGTGGAGGCATTGAACGTAATCACCAAAGGCATCTATGCTGCTAGCACGTTTTATATCCATGCCACCTAAGGGCAATTAACGCGTAAAAAATGAAACTCTCCACTAAATCTCGTTTAGATATTCGCTGCCTTGTTTCACGCCGGCAGTTTTGAACGCAGGACTCATTGTTTTCGTCTTGAACAGACCGGTGCCAGAGGGTTCTGAACCAGAGCCCGGAAACAAAGCGGCGTTTTCTACCTGGCTTAACACAGAGTGCGAGCACTTTACGTAAGTGTGGACGATGCCAAACATGCGGTGCTCAGCCTAACACAATCATCTTCATTAAGATAACGATCACGCACCCACGAGAGAGGACAATGTACAACAGAACTCGCTTATTGCTCGGTAGGGAAATACAGGACCTTTCCACGTGTGCTGCTTTAATGAGGGCTACATCAAGTAAGCAGCGATCCTATTAGTTGTGGGCTGAAGCCTTTTATGGAAGGCGGCTATTTTGGCTGATTTTGTACCTTTTTCGCATCTAGAGTAAAAGACGTGCATACAAGAGAAAGTTTGTGCTGTCAGTCGTGCGTATCAGAACTAGAGAGGAGAGCTGCCGGGACTTTACTGTGGGGAATTCTTATGTGGTTGTGGCCAGAAGTTCTAACTGAAGACGGGAAAACTTCATTATCTCTACCAAATCTCACGAGATGTACTCGCGCCTGAATTTCACAAGAAGAAGGCACTTGAGAGGAAGACCACGAAGAAAAAAAGCGATAAAATAGTATTTTATAGGGTTCGCGGTTTGTTTTATTAAAGCTAAACACATGTTAACGCAAGTAACCTTAGTATGTCCTAATCGCCAAGGCGACGTAGATGAAAAACAGGGATAATTGAGCGGTGTTTCTTTCTTGTAAATTTCTTACTTCAAAAGAAATTTTCTGCGTGCTCTCAAATTTTTGCAGCAGTGTACAAAAAGATCGTATATCTTGCGATAAAAGCAGAATAACTGCTTTCTTTCGTAATTGATGTCCGTATTGTGTAGTAAACCAGATATTGCTAAATCTAGCGGAAGCCATTTTTGAGTCATCCCTACTTTATGCAAAGAACCCATAACAAAAATATTTTTGCCCTGCTTTTTTAACACTATACCCGAAGAGATCAAATAAAGTGGGTATAATACTCGAATTCTGTCGTATATCCTGTTAATAGTTACTAGTGCGAGGATCAAAGCCGTCCCTGCAAATCCGTTATCGGTGGTAGCCACGCAGCTAATTTCTTTTTAGCACAAGTATCATGCGAGTGTTCCTTCCACAAGATTCACGTCTCGAGGGCGCGAATGTTTACCAACACATGTGCTGCCCACTATCTAGAGCGAGCGACGACACAACTATGAATTTTTTGTTATTCTGTGTTGTTGAATTTATTCCGCCGTCCGTTATTCGATAAAAGCGTACTACGAAAAATTACTCAACGGGGCGCTGTCTACGCCCGCTTCACCCGCTTCACCCGCAACACTCCATCACTGTCTCCTAGCAGGTGTGCACAACCCTGTCCATCGTTCTCACATCGCACACTTTTCTCTGCTTTCCTCTCATAGATTTTCTATTGCGCTCTCCACTACCTTTCACCAAATTTAGCAAAATGTTTGCACTGTCACCGAATGCGCCGCGCCAATGCCTTTACTAAGCGCTTTCGATCCTCTAGGGGAAACGTAGTGCATCAGCGCATTAGGATGATGACGCCATAAACACGCTAAGGTGTGTGAAGTAATGAAAGCCCGGGACGCCTTTTGTATCTACCAGGCATCATTTGGCACCAGAGAGTTCACCCAACTCGCCGAAAATTGCGTATAAGGTCAACAGAGGAGCGCACGAGTTTTCAACATTTTTTTCAGATGTGGGTCTTCTATAAAAGAGGCATTTCCGGGTTCTGCCTTTCAAGTGTATTCCGAGGGAAGTGTTCAATTGTATCTTACAGTTATTTAGAGGCTCTACACATTGCGCGTGTTTCACTTGACTTAAAAGTCCTTCATCGCTATAGTCGCTGCCACTTTTCCTCAATCGGCTCCTCCCCAATCCCGTAAAGCGAACTATCTTCCACTCTCATCTAATTTATAGTACCTGCAACTTTTTTTTTAACTTTCAACATCCCTGTCCTACCGAGACCAAAGCCACTAATCTTATATGCTAGAGTACACGACCAGAAATGACAGTTTTCTTCGGCGCCATGCTCTTCGCTCAGTGGACGGCCGTCTCAATACCCTGTCTCATTACGGCGTATGCTACAAGATGAAGAAACGGATAGCAGGAGACAGCTGCCTTCATCTTATTGCACCGTGGAAAACGATCCTTGCAAGGCAGTGTATTCACACGTGAAACGTAGTTGGTTACGGCATTCTTTTTATCATTGGCTTTCAAGTTCAAAGGGGAGGCGCAAAACGATTGAGGCCATAGTTTGAAGATTACAGTAACTATCGAGAGCTTTCCACCTGCGGAAACAAGCAGCCCATAATTACAAATCAGTATCTGGCTGACACTGTGCAGAAATCTCACTTCTATAGCTGTCTGCATCAAATACGCTCCACGAGAAAAACACAGACTGGTTCAACTGGCTCAACTGGTTCAGCTGGTCTACGTTCACAGGGATACCTCGGACATAATACCAATCCTGTCATCTTATTAGAGCAAAGCAATCATATGCTAACAACCACCGACCAAAAAACATTTTCGACTATTCTAGTTTGTGCTCTCATTTCGACCAGCTAAGCTTTGTGAGGTCACAACCACGTGTCTTCGAGCGGGTACGTAAATTTAAATTAAGTCTAGTATTGTGGGTCTAGCTCGCGAGTATTTCCGACGGGTCTTTCACGTTTTCCAGCACGCATAGAGAGTGATTGAGCTTGTGACAGCCCAATGGCAGACCTTGAGCTCTTGTGATCCTTTTAGACTAAGAAAAAAAAAAATTATCGGAGTGGATTCTAACCGATTGGGTTCAAAACCGTGTACTCGGGTTCAGTAGTCGAGCGTTTAACTATTGAGAAACCCGCGAATGCTTTGTATAACAAGGTTTAGATATGGTTAAAGATTTGAAATTTGACCAGTTAGCTCCTGGATGGCGCCACACACCCGCGGTCGTTGCTGTCCAGCGCGAAACTGCACCGGAGCTGATCGCGGAGGCCATGGTTAAACTCTGCCATTTGTCGCGGTGGCTCTTGGATGGCACCAAATATACATCAGAAACTGCACCTCGTGTTTTCGCACTATAATCGGTTTATCAGTGACTACCTGAGCCAATTATTCGTCCTGGTGTTTATGCTACAAGCTGCTGGCAAATCCAATGCTTAAATTAGAATGCGCCTACGTGTATAATATCGCTCAGAGATGCTATAAAAGGAGCACTAAAGTGTGGTCCATTGCTCACATACTTCGTGATGAAGAAAAGAAGAACCAAATTGTCTTGTCTGTTTTGTCTAGAGGTTTGTTTTCGTGCGAAAGAGCATGTTATTTGGCGGCAAAATGAATCATTACAGCGAGGCCTTCCCAGCAGCAGTCACCTTAAACGTACGAGGTCTTCTAAATCTAGAAAAATACATTGAAACATACGGGCTCATTACTCCTGTCGCTAAGACCTTCCGCACGTAAGCAGATTGAACCCCGCCGGGGTGGCGCAGTGGTTACGGCGCTCGACTACTGTTCCCAAGGACGCGGGATCGAATCCCGGCCTCGGCGGCAGCTTTTCGATGGAGGCGAAAAGCAAGGCGCCCGTGTGCTGTGCGATGTCAGTGCACGTTAAAGAACCCCCGGTGGTCGAAATTTCCGGAGTTCTCCACTACGGCGTCTCTCATAGCCTGAGTTGCTTTGGGACGTTAAACCCCACAAACCAAACCTAAGCAGATTGTCGATTATTCTGGCGTTTTCATATTATGCAAATTAAACGATGATTTTATAGAATTGCAAATTATTCAAGATGAAGCTGTCGACTGGAACTGCGCAAAACAACGTTTCCGCCCGAAGAAGAGTCAAAGGGCTAACCAAATAGCAAATGGTGCGCTCCTTTGGTAACTTCCGGTTTACTTATGAAGTCGTACCTGCGTCTCTTCGGCGCAAGCGCTAATGTGGACAGCTAGGCCATGTTTTGTGTTGCATTATACCTGTCTACATTTTTATTTTATTGCAGACTCTAATTTAAGATTCCTTCCCCTTGACTTCAAAGCCCCAGCAGGAAATTTAAGGCCAGCTTTTCAGACACAAAATGACACATTGAGGGGATTTTGTTTCTTACAATGTTCTAGGGCTGGTTTCACTATGCAAATGCTTAATTTCGAAGCCCGTTGCTAAGCTTACTTATTTTTTCAGCGCTGAAGAACATGTACATGAAAATGAGGTGCATGAGCTTATTATTGATAATTTACTCAGATAGTTTTGTTTTTGAAATATTCACACATTAACCCAGCCACAGTGTGTGAAATTTTATACTCTCCATCATTTCTAAATCAGTGTTACTGAATCGTGGGTGCATTTTAAGTGCATGCTAATAAAAAGAAGTTCTTTATTTTATATTTGCGTATTTGGTTGCTAGTTCTTTAATTAGGTGTCCTTTTTTGCCCAGCTTGCAGTATTTTACATCCTCTGTGCGCTGTTACGGGTGAAAACACGATCGGTCGTTTTATTTCTGTAGCTCTTCTAAATCTTCTGTTGGCCTGTAAAACCTTGCAGTGATTGAGCACATTAACATTACTGCCCTATGGGCGCAATGAACTGCGCCTTACGTATTAAGCACGTTTCATTACTCTACATGAAAATTACTTAAAATCTGTCTTATTTCTGCTTGCAGAAATAAGACAGATTTTAAGTAATTTTCAATGTGGATGATCCCCGCTTTTCAATGTGGATGATCCTTATCATCTAGTTCAACGTATCTCTCATTTCTAAGCTCTCATTCGTAAGTAGTAACATGATCCTTGGCTTGTAAGAACACATCTTGAAGAAGTTAAGAAATGTTGGCAAGCGTTTTATGGACCGTTTTTCTCATTGGCCCTAAGTTCGCTGAAAAGTTTACCACGCCACGTTGGACCAGTTAATTTCACGCTCGTTTATAGCTTAAAAAGTCGCAGGTTCTATCCCGATCTCGAGAGTCAAATTTTGACATTAGTCAGGTGGAAAACCAGCCTGGCATTATGTAATACTCGTGTAGAATAAAATTGCAAGCAAGACAACTATAACTTCCAGCATTTCTCTAATGAAACTGCTATAGTTTATGTGTGGCTTCAGCATTTCAAGTTCAAAAGTTCCCCAGCCGGGTATTCTATTCGACACCGCATTTCTTTTTGCGTAAATATGATGGGAATGCCCTTGAGGTGATCCTTTGCAAAATCTATAAGCGCGCTCACGACTTGTCTATAACGATGTCCAATCCGAAAAGTTGTTCGTCAGCCTTAGATCGATGACGACCAACTTTTCGGAGTTACGCGAGGTGTGCTTAAACAACCAATACTGGCGGGTTAACAAATGGTCCGCTGGTGAAAGATCCATACACCGCCTGCACAATGCCTGCAAAGCACAATCAGAGGAAAGGACCAAAGTTCCAGGCGACTGGCGCCCCGCGCTACCGATCCAACCTCTGCCACAAAACAACGGAATCTCACGGGCATCTCTCTTAACGACCGCTACGGCTCTGGCTAAGGAGTTTTCTACACGGACGCTGCTGGCCCAAACCACGCGTGATGGTATACAGCCTCATTAACCTATAGTAATACTCTACGTTCAGGGGCTCACTTTTCTTGCCCCAAAAATTATACACACACTTAGAAGAAGTAGTCATAGCACTCGCCGCTGCAGAACTAGACTGCCGAGCTATCATCACCGACCCCTGGGAAGCCTGCCGGAATATAGAATACGGACGCATCTCTCGACACGCCGCCAATATTTTACGTAGATGCGAGTTCTGGGATCTCCAGGATACACATTTCATCCGGCCCTAGCACTGTGGGTCTAGAGGGAAACAACGCTGTAGACTCCTCTGCCCGCGTGCACAACCACCAGACATCGTCTCGACACTCGCCAACTGAGGTAACAAAACCTACCCCGGCTTACACTTACAGACATTGTGTTCAATTCTATCAACTCAAAGCAAATTTACTTTCATCTCCTTGCGAAGGGACTAATCAAAAATGAAGAGCGTTGACTCTTTCACTTCTATACCAACACGGTAATGTAACCGGCACTGTTCCAATATTCTAGGCTCCTGAAGCAAAAATCTGTGCGCTTGATCTATACGTCGCCTCTATTCGCTGATGTGTCACTCATAAATAGCTGTGTGTTTGCGTGTGAGGCGGAGATTACGAATGAAAGCGATTGATGGTCATACATAATGAATAAAAGTTATTGATGCCGAAATAGTTAATTACTAATGCTAATGACTAATATTGATGATTATTAATGACCAAAATGACTTCTAATGACCAACATGTTGAACGACTCCTTATGACCGCAACAGATCGGAAAAGAGTATAATGCTTAGATATGAGTGGTAATGACAACAATAACTAAGTATGACTTATTACGACTGCAGAACTAGCCTTTTGATGACTAGGCTTTCATCGTTCTCCTTTTCAGAGGCATTCTTAGAGACCCTGTAATTTTTTTTTAATCCGGCTTTAACTTGCAGTGCCAGCGGTAAGGATGCGCGTTGCCAGTAGTGTACCTTAGGTGTGGGCATCTTCCTCTAAAAGCGCTTACCCCCCTTTCCCCTCGCTTACCTGAGAGAGCTGGGAGGCTGTCGCTCGACTTCTCTACCATAGAGAGCCAAAGCTCTCTCGTGGCATGGCCCGAGCTGCCATAGAAGCCACAGCGGTTTCGGAAAAGGGACCACTAGAATGTATAAGGGGCTGGCCCTTAAAGTCCCCACTCTCTCCTGTCTATAGCCACCACCGTTCCAAACCGCATTTTCCTCCATATTGTCCTTGCAGTATCCTGCGTCAATCTTCGACAGACGCTGTCATCAAGGGCACCCATTTGAGATGGAGGATTTAGACACACTGCCCGTAATTCATTCCGGTACAGTTGTACGGCTTGGTTAAAGCGGGATTTATATTTTACTTGGGCATTCTGCCACTTATTGGGGTGTGTCCCGACTGCTTGCTAATGAATAGGTGTCGGGCAATGGAGGCACGAATAAAACATTACTGATTTAGTGAGTAGCAAAATGAATGTACGCTAAGGAGTATTCGCAAGGAAAGCCTGCAAAACAGAGTAATTAAGGTGTGACGTCATGCCCATCAAACAAAGCATGAACGTCCACCAAATTTATTATCCCGTATTCTATGCTCTTAAAGCACAGTTGGAAAGAAGTGAGATGAAAACCGAGGTAATATGACGGCGACTTTACTTCGTGAAAAGCGGCATATACCCAGCATTATTGTTCTAGCATGTGATTGGCGGATAAAGCAGAATATAAGAAAAATCTTTCCCGTGTTGAAAAAATGATGCAGAAAACTATGTGGCTCTGCATGAGATAAATAAAACAGGGAAAATTATGTACTGTTTGTACTGTAATTTGTACTGAACTGTTGTATCACCAGTAGTGCTTATTTAATATGTTTATTTCTAACGAAAATAAATCTCATAGATGATCGATGGCGTTTTTTTTGTTCAGGTGACTTACCGCAAGGTAAAGGGTAAGAGGTTTTCTTCGTTTTTCTAGAAATATTATATGAAGTGACTTGAATAGTAAGAAATACAGAAAACATATCGAGTATAGTAACCTGCCATATTTTGCGCTGCCTTCTCTAGATTGATAATACAGGATCACTTAATAAATACCCAACAAAACATGCCTAATAATCGGCATCACGAGAGATAGATCACATGAGGAGGGATACCAAATACTTCTCCAGACAATAAAAGGCAACCCATAACCTCTACCTTTCATTGCTGAAACATGCTTTCCAGTTCAGACACCGGTCAACTTATGATCAGTATATTTGAAAAAAGCTTTATACGGGGGGGGGGGGGGGGGGGGAAGGGGGAGGTACTATGTTTTCTCATTATAGCGCATGTATCCTAGCGCCAGTCCTCTTCTTTCTTCCTGTTAGTGTTCGTCTCTGGAACTGAGCTATAATGAATCCTTAGATGAGAAGTAAAAGCGTTAATTTTGTATTGGTCGCTAGATGGAATAGTCCAAAAAACACATCATTTTGAGATAAACTGTTTGGTCGTCAGGAGTAACAGCAGGCCTAACTTTATTGTGCTTATCATAGTACTTGATGCGGTGGTTTCCCCTGCCTTGTTTCGGTACAATCAAATAGAGAAACAGGGGACAACCAGCACGTACGCTTTGCAAGTGAAGCGATAATCGCCAGATTACTATATATGAAAGCAAGGTGAATCTTTAATGAGCTGGCTATAAAAATGAGGATGGAACGGAATAACAGCAATATTACTGACGCATGCGTTAATATGCGTTACACTTTATAAAAAGCTCAAGTGAAAGTTTTGATAAAAACGACCGCAACCGCAACGTTAACGCTGCGAGCTGGCCTCTGCTTCGAAATAAGCATTTAAAACAAAAAACACGTTTCACATATTCGTGCCCTGCTACGCAATTCCGGTCCTAAATAACATCTCTACAGCTGTCTTAAAACGGCTAAGTAAATAAACCTCAAGCATTGGGTGCCTTTCGAACATCGACATTAGGCAATTAACAACGAACAGCGTAAATAGAAGTTTGTTTTGCCACATACTCACAATTATATTGACAGAGCAGCGTCGACAACTGGAACTTGTGGCGCGAGGTGTACGAGGCTGAATGTTCTTTTTTTGAATGTATGCTGCAGTTTCCATACTTCATTTACTTTGGAAGTTTGCTTTCATTTCTTTTGAGTTTGCCGCTTTTCGTGATAGACGCTCAGCTGGAAGATTTCAGTGGATTGATACAGCATCTTTAAGCGCAAACCAGTAAATTGAAGGTCAGTTTACTTGTTCGACTAGGGAACACAAAAATTCACAAATGGTCCCTTGCACACATTTCTTACTGGGCCCCTTCATTCTAATTATTAACACGCTCTGCTAAGTCGCCTGCTGTGATAGTATGACATAAATTAATTTGTCCTAATTTGCTGAATTTTTCGATTCGCAAAATAGTCCAATACACATTTTCAATGGCTTTTGTTCAGGCAGACACTAGTCAGGGAATTGCGCTCAGTTTAGTTAACCTTACAAAATGCAGTACAGCTTGCATTAGCTTTGGGAGCTTTGTGCTAGCAGGCTCTCTAGCGCGGAGGTGTCAGAAATAACAACATTATTTGCCGTCTTCGCTATCTCTTCTGAAGGGTTGGCTATTCCAGACGCCACCGATATTACTGGAGGCGTGTTGTTTTCTCGGTTGGCGTAGATGACGAAACTAGTCACTTTTCGGGGTGAGCTCTACCAGAGAAGCATGTGCGTTTATTACGAGGACCTCCAAGCGAAAGCAAAGGTTGGTTAGCAAGACATAAGACTTGAGCATCTAGGTTTGTCAGCTACCAGACAATATTGTTCCTCTGAATACCAGCAAGCAATGCTCGTTAGTCAGTGCCTCCACGTAGTCCGGGCTAATTTCCTAATCTGATATCAGCCCGTCAGCTACTGGGACACAGCTTCGTTGCCCCTGTTTGCGTATATTCACTGTGACCCAAAAGAACATAGGCTTTATTTTGTTGTCATAACACCAGGCACTCCAGGTCCATCCACGTCTTTTTCCGCATGTCATGGCGACGTCATTAATTGTAGCCTCCTACCCGAGCCGCAATGCCATCTTTTACCGATATAACATAGAATGCCCCGTTCTCGATAAGTTTAATAGGTGGCGTTAGTGGCGTCGGTGTGGAGCAAAAAAGAAATAATGAGCATGCTCCCTGTAGGTGGGAGTTGGTATGTGACAAGTGCAGGCACTGAGTGGTGGTGAGGATGGGCGACGCTATGAGATCACGTGACATGGACTATTCACAGGGAATGACAGCTCGGACAAACTTCTTTGATATTGGAAGGTGAGAAGGTAATCTAAAACTGATCGCGAGTAAGGCGTGTTGCTTCCCGCTCAAAGAACCTGAATATTCTTACGCGGCTACATTGAAGCGGAGCTTCTCTTCGATGCCGGGTGTGTTTCGAATAAGGTGTTAGCCTACGACTGTATGCTAATAAGAATGTATGATGATATAGCAGAGGCAATATTTAAAGGGTTGGTTATGGAGCAAAGAGAGAAATGCGTGGAGCAATTAACGCAGTCAAGACATATCGTTAAAAGTGGGAAATAAGTGCCCCTTCAAAGTACACCTCGATATTGCTTAATTTTACCCAAAAAATGCTCGCTTTAAACGCCCACTTGCAGAATCGTTGGACTGTAAAAGAAGTAACTTTCTTAAATACAGCGTTCTCAACAATTCTCGGTAGTAGCCCCTCCGCTCCCTTAATTATAGATAGGGGTATAAAATAAAAGGCACATTAAAGTACGTGTACATACCCACATGCAGGGGGATGTTTAGAATAACTTGAGTTTCTCTCAGTAGTTAGGTTGCTCAAAAATAACATTTTTTGACGTAATTTAAAAGTTGAGTAAATATGTAATTTTACATTGTGATATATTATTGTTCTTTTGCCGTTTCTCAGCTTCTCCGTGACGTCGAAAAACGTACTACGTTAGCAGTCCAGGAATAACTCGCTAAACTTCTGAAGCATCCATGTTCAGTATGCAGTCATTGATGCTCAATATAATTTTATAGTAGGGAGTTAGGGAGCAAAGTTACTTTTGCAGCTCATTTTGATTGATGAATTTTATGTGCTCAGTTGGAGCTCTGGCCTAAAAGTGATATAGCATAACGTATCTTTCTTTTGGCCGGAGTGAGGCTGGCGAGGCAAAATACAAAAAAGGAAACCACGTAATGCGTAGTTGTTGTCTAGCCCTGTATCCTTCTGTCGGTTTTTTTTTTTATGCGCTCGCAATATTTTTCAAAGTAATAAAATTGGAGGTATAAGTCCGACATACAAAAGCGAAGGAGTTCTTCTTTGAGTAACACTATTGCCATGCTGGGAAAAAACATGACTACAAAAAAAGCGAATGCTTATCTTTGTGGACAGTGAAGAAAGATGTGTCAATTTTATGAAATTAGAATTGTTCATTTGCCTGTTCTGCTTTCTTTACATTATTATGCACGTCCTGTGGAATGACGAACACTTGAAATTACTCGAGCACATATTACTGCGCAGCGAAAAACAATCCACAAGCTGTCCCCAAAGGAAGCACTCGAGTCATGAAGTGGAGAATTTTCGAACGTTCCAAGAGAGATGCAAGTCCGGGGCGCTAAACAAGCACAGCGTTCCCTTTCGTAAGTCACTAAGAGTTCATTTCTGCGCCGCACAGCGCTTGCTTTTGAAACTTCAAATATTTCGCAACTTTGAGATTCTTCTTGGACATTTCGGACAAATTATTTCAAGCAGCTTGCTTTCCATGTGGCTCCTCTTCACCGGAACGCTTTCAGAGAGACACTTTATGTTCTGACTTAATTGCGCTGATACAGTCCGCATTTTTCAACACTTGGTGGTCGTTCCATTACCAATACTGCCTTCGAAATAGCAAGAGTAAACTTGAAAAGACATCAAGAAGCCGTGCATCCTTTGCCAGTCAAGATTAATTCTTCCCAATTACGCGAGGTCTAAAATTCGACGTCAAGATGGTTTCTTGGACAGTGGCGCAGCATTTTCTTTCGTCGCTCGAAAATTACAAAAACTAAAGACACGGCGATGCCAGAAAAATGACTACTGCAATTTTACTTCGCAAGTAACACATATTTTTCTCTTGCAATTAGTTAAAACAATTAAACGAACATCGTTAAGGCAATTGCGTCATACAGAGGGGATGTAGTTCCTTAATGATAGGCTATTTCACTTCTTTGTGCTATGTCCTTTGTTTCTTGTCGCACTATGGCGATGTGAGGAAAAACACGAATGGAATTGGTACATGCTAACTTTTAGTTGTCTTAAGTTCAAACAAACGAAAATTACGGCAGCATTTCATGACGCCCCGGACATACAGCCCAAACGGAGCACAAGAAGATATTATAATACTTGAAATTTTGTACTGATATATTTTGCCTCAGTCGCGGGGCAAAATTAAAGGTTCTCAAAATTGCAATGAGTGCCCTTCTAAAAATAAGGTACTTACTCGATGTCGCTTTGGCAACTCGTGGTTTTGATTTTATTGGTACCAAGAATAGCTACATCATGTTCGCTTAAAAAACAGACTGCATGTACCCATCCATCAGTTGATATTGCTTTGTTCAGTCAGTTTGGCCTGTGAGCGTTCTGTATTTCTTCTAACATTTTTTCCGTATCAGTTTCATAGATGTTACACGCTTCGTGTTCATTGAATAAACACGATATATAAATTAATTGTGGCCAAAACGGGAACTTAAAACATATATATTTGGTTGTAGGGCATACCAAGCCGAGCCTGCTCGGTCGTCCCACATATTGTACTAGTGGTCATAATTTGTGCTGAAAGGAAGTAGGCAGCCTCTGCCCTTCGCGTTCTATCAATTTCTGTTTTGCTTCACGGCGTCTTTAGACATTCTAAAAAAGAACCTATTGACCTTGATGCGCTAAATATGTGCGTTCTCTAACATACTGGCAATCAGCCATTTCATCTTGTTTTGTAATTTTGCGTCATTATTAAGAGCTGGAAGACTTAGGGGGACACTTAAGCTCCTCCATCAAGGGCATGGCCCTGCAGCGTTTCACACACGCGGGCAATGTTTTTTCATTTTTTATTTTCTCAAGTTTTGTATTTTTTTATATCTTTATTTTTTTGTACGCGGGTTCTAATCATCAACAAACATTGGCTCTTCGTTCTGAGCACCTTAACACCTTTTAACAAATTTTGCGTTTTTTTTTCTATTATCTTTACGCATTAGTTGAATGATTCATACTCTAAATTTTCTTAATTAGCATCGTTAAGCATAGAATTTCGTTCTGAAAATTTTGACACGTTTGAATGCACTTTTTTCGATATAATATTTTCAAATATTAAAATTTATTACTCACACACAAACTTCTGAATTAGCATCACAAGCAGTCACTTTTCTTTCTCAGCATTTGGACACCCTTGAAATCGATTTTTCCTATAATTTTTCTAACTTTTATTTCTTTAATCCATCAATTAATTACAAAGAAATTAACTCTCATTGCCTATTACACACCGATCAATCACCAGTCATCGGCACCACAAATCACCATGATATATTTTTACGCAGCACACATTTATTTCCGATAAGCGGTGGCAACTATACTACTATGCCGACGTCTTTTCTACAGAACTGGCTAAGTTATCTTTACATTACACACATTTAAATGCTATGTATTAATGTTTTCCCGCACGAGCAGCCTGCTTATATAGAAATCTGCTAGCAAGATTGATAAAGGCAAACCTTTCTAAACGTCCGCCGATTAAGGAAACCGCACTTAATACCATGGGCAAATATCGATGCATAAGTCAAGGTGCTTCCCCAGTCAATGGCCGAAAATGCTGGGTGAGCGTAACAAAGCTCATTACCCAATTGCTTCCTACAGCTTCGGAAAACCGTTCTCCTCATCTTTGAACTAAGTTTGACAGTGCGTAAAACTTCAAGTGATGCTATATCATGAAACGTCTTCTTTAGTTCTATGTAATGTTCTAATCTGCGCACTTCCAAATATTCTGGTTTCACGAAGCATGTTGACCTTGTAGGAGCCATTTTGTTTTTGGTTTAGCTACAACCCTACGGATCTTAAGCGTCTAGTTTGCGCAGTAACGAAATTAAGAATAAACTGCTTACTATAAAATGTGCAGCATTTTGTGAAAACTTCCTAATGTACCTTACAATAGCGTATACATTGCATCTTGACCATAGCACTTCTTGAATAAATGTTAGGCTGGGTGCACACAACCAAATAACCTAAACTTTAAATCTCAAAGTTTATTATGGAATGTACTCCTGAAAACTTGATTACAGAATGAAATACATTGCTGATAACATGATGTGACACATCGTCATTGTACTTAGTGGTTGCACCACCACACTTAGCACAAACGGTCGGCTGTGTGGTTCAAAATAACGCCAGAGACACAAAACTTTGGCCGTTGGAGCGAAGACAATCGTCTCGGTATGTTTTCGGAAGACGCAGCATACGCACTGAGCATCCTGTGTCGATGGTCCCGAACTAGGATCGGGAGCTCAAAAGTCTCATCACTAAGCAATTTCGCTTGATTAATAACACTCATTTCGTGTATTTTCATGGAACCGAGGACACTGTTAATAGAACAGAGATTGACGGTAACTGAACAAAGGAACTCTACTCTGGCTCGCATCGTAATTCGTCCCGGTTTTAATAAAGGCGAAGAATGGTTCCTACAAACAATAAAAACCTTTTGTGAAAAAAGCAAGGCTCCTTGGATAGAAATTTTGTGTTTAATGAATTAAACTCGCTTGAATGATATCTGAATAAAAGTATTTGATCAAGAACCATGCTCTAAAATTGGAACTGATGCGGAACAAATATATGGCAGAAAATGACTAACCAATTCATAGAGATAAATGAGGTAGCGATAGTGGAGGCAAAGCCCAATGAATAATGTAGGAGATTTAAAGAAGCAAGCGAAGAAATAAAAATATGTAAAACGAATGCAGAAGCCACCGAAATAAAGCCAGGGCAATGAAAACGCAGCTGCCGAGAGGATATAAACTTTCCGGCTCCTATAGACTAATGAAGAACGGCAATGACAAATAGATTGATTTTGTTCTCCTCCTATCGTACGAAATTTGTATAATAGATCGCGCGTTCTGGAAAATCTGCATGATTGTGCATAAATAAACGGCAGTGGTTTAGCTCAGCTATGTCAGGATATACGTAGCGAGAGGTACGCTTCCCTGGGTGAGCTTGTATTCGTCATGATTTTTAGCAATGAGAGTCAGGTTCTCTTTTGTTGGTTCCCGTTGACTGAACTCTTATATAAGTCCTATCTTTTGTTTTGGTTTGATCGAAAGGTTTGCCACAAGGCATAAGTTGAAAAAGGGGGAATGTGATGCAGCAGATAGAAAGGTAAAAGAAGGAGCACTTAGGTATTCGCAGAAATTGGCGATGTATAGTGGTTGTCCATTGTGCACTTTTCTACACGACTCGCAGACTGTTCGCTTCTTTAAATTATATATATATATATATATATATATATATATATATATATATATATATATATATATATATATATATATATATATATATATATATATATATATAATTTGAATTTGACTCCTGTTTGAATTTAACTCTGGCCCATTAGTAACAAGCAATCCATGTCTATTTCCTGTTTATATATATATATATATATATATATATATATATATATATATATATATATATATATATATATATATATATATATATATATAGACATGGACTGCTTGTTACTAATGGGCCAGAGTTTGAATTTGAATTTAACTCCTGTTTGAATTTAACTCTGGCCCATTAGTAACAAGCAGTCCATGTCTATTTCCTGTTTATATATATATATATATATATATATATATATATATATATATATATATATATATTTATAATTATTCTCTAAAGAAGTAATATACAAAGGTATATTACTGCTTTCGGCCTGAAGTTTCGCCAATATTTTTCTGGAGACTAAAGCAGAAAATGTTTCATTGACATATATTTGCAGTAGTCCTTGACCATTTTTATGGGCTGCTCATCTGCAGACGCATCTCGCGAAGTTCGCAAGCATTGTTCTCGGATGGGTGCTTGTGATGTAAGGAGTCGTGTAAAGAAGGTTGATAACAATTGCATGAATGTCGACAACAATAATTGCTGGCAGTCTCAAAACACTGCCTCTGATTTTCACGTCGAGTAGTTAAAACAGCATCTTAAAAGTATTGCTTTTACATTCATACGTTGTACAACGCACTGCATGAGATATAGTATAAGGAAGTTATATTATTTTGCACTTCGAAAGGGTGGAAATTCGGGCTGGTTGGTGCATGATCTGAGGCTGCACACTCAGATTACGCGCGACGTGTAAGTGCGAGAGCTTCCCTTCTGAGCGAGATAAATAACATTTTCTTTAAGCAAACGTGAGCGTTTAAGGAACAAAAATATATTTTGTGAGATGCTTTTCATATCTCTCATAAATCCTTTTCGCTTAAATATAGGCTCGTTTCTAAGCGATGACAATGACGGCAGGACGACAATACTTTGCTCGGGCCTTCGAACACAGGCCCTTTTTTAACGCCACGCAGAACTGAGTTGGTTTTCTGCCAGGAGCCTCAGGGGGGCCATTGCCGAGGCTTTCGAGATAAGCAACATAGTATGGTGGAGACATACAACCAGTGCGAATGACCTGTCCTTGAGGGAGTCATTTCCTCTCAGTAATAGAGAAGAGGAACCCAGTATATTCTGTTCGGGCTCGCCCAGGCTTTCCTTTTGCAGCGTCTGTTGTTTGCGTTTTAGCCCGATGTCATTGGAGACTCGCGTATTATCAATGGTCTCTCATGGACCCTTTATTCAATTCGTTCTTTTTTTTTGTACAGGCTGAGTCTTTCATACATTAACAATTGCCCTGGGTACCGGCTTGTTTCGAAACCGGCTAGCTTTGATAAAAGCCCCATTCGCGATTGTCCTACAAGCAGTTTGGTATGGATATGGCCCCAGTGCTGAGGATATACCAGTGACGGCAGGCCCTTTTGATGATGTATCAAGCTAAAGAAAACATGTGAATGCTTCACAGCACGAAGAAGAGTCATATTAGTGTTTTTCATGTACTTATGTATTTATAGATACTGCAATGGGGGGGGGGGGGGGGGGGGACCTGGTTATAGAGTACAAAGCAAGATACACACGACAACGCTAAGCTCGTCGGTAAGAAATATGAATAAAGCAAAGAAACAAAAAATATATACAAGAAATAACGTTATAATATACAAGATAAAAATGTGGTATATGCTGTTGCAGACACGGCGTTGTTTCTTATCTGATTTAAGTCGACTATTGTGTGGTTGAAGAATGAATGCTTAAAAGTTTTATTACGCGAAGAAAACGCCTAATACCACGCGAGGAAACTTTTAGAATAGCAAATATGTCTTTTGAAGAAAAAAATGATTTATGCGGGCTAGTTCAGCTGCGTACGCGAGAATTTGTATCTGTATTTGCACATTGTGTTTATGTTTCGAAGTGCTCTTTTGAATAGTGTTGGGAATGTTCCTTAAACTGCCCGCTGAATGTCATACGGAGCGAATCCTTTGTCAGACTCTATAGTATTTAGCTTTCGCTTCAACTTTGTGTAATAAATAAATAAATAAATAAATAAATAAATAAATAAATAAATAAATAAATAAATAAATAAATAAATAAATAAATAAATAAATAAATAAATAAATAAATAAATAAATAAATAAATAAATAAATAAATAAATAAATAAATAAATAAATAAATAAATAAATAAATAAATAAATAAAATAAAATAAAAATAAATAAAAAATAAACAAACAAACAAACCAACAAACAAACAAATACACGAATAATTAAATAAATAAATAATTGTTTTGTGCCAATATCTTGTTCCAAGATAGAGGTGGGCACCATTCAACAAAAATTGAATCTTCAAATTTCTTATGTTTTGTCCGTGGGCGCAGAAGACGGTGAAGACCTGACAGTCGCCTTGGTGCCTACCAAAAAGTACCGCCAGAAGATGACCGCCTGTGTAACCGGACTGTGCAAATACCTCAGGCCGCACCAGCAGTGACGCAGGTTTACGGTAGGCCCTATCATTGATGCATTAACCTGAAGAAGACAAGTTAGGGCTACACACCACGAAAAAGAGTGATAATAGTTTATTATAATTTATTTATTTGTATATAACATAGCTGATAAGCATGAAAGACATTCGTTTTTCATGCTCGGAGAATTATGACGACCACCCTCCTTAATTTTCTGTGAAACATATACCAAATTTGAACTCCCCGAAATATACCAAAAACTTCAGAACCTTCCCGCTAACAATTAGGGTGATTTAATCTTCATCTTACAAATACCACTCAACAGCGGCCCATAGTCTCCTGTCTTGTTGCACACTTACTCGTTCCCATGGAATCATTACTTTGCACTTAAAGTGAAAGGTTCCATGACATAGATAAGAACCCCGCTTCTGCCCAGGCATTGCAAGCATTGTTCATGCCAGGGATTTTAAGAGCACAAGTTAAGCTGAAGAGGCCCTCCATGTTGGCGGCCTACCCACAGTCGTCTAGAGTTGTTTAACTTTTTTGTTCATTTTTGATATTACGATACCCTTTCCTTTGTCTCGGTAAATAGCAAACTAAGCCTTAATTTCATATACAAATATCATGTTTAAAAACATGTATTTCGTATTCTAATCCAAGCCTGTTTGGTTCACAACCCAAACGTTACGGATTGCAAGTTCACGAGAACTCTAAAATTCTAGGCATTTTTCTTCAAGCAAAATCAATGTTTATAAATATGAATCATTTGAAACATGCGAATACGTGTAACTCGAATACATGTCACGTTTCAATCCCTTTTACTTCTTGCTTGATCTCGCGTGTAACGTGGGAGGGGAGTAGTGTGATATTCTGGCATGATGTACCTCTTGAATTTGAGGTGCAATAAGAATTCTTCGCTCACATTCAACGCCGCCCTATGGTGATGATGAATGTTCCTCTAAATGGAACCCTTATACCTTTCTCGTTAGGTCAGTATTGCGACCGTAAAATAGTCCTGAAAAAAAAAACAAACAAACAAACCTGATCCCCCGGAGGAACTGCAAAGGACGAAAACTGTACAATGTGTAATTGCTGCTGACTCCTAGCAATGTACCCCGAGTCATCCGCCCTCGTGTGCCACTACTGCTGCCGCAGTGACGGATGCTTAGAGAATAGGTGAATGGCAGGACTATATTGACTATATCAGCAATGTCGGCCCTACATAGTAGGATGAGAAAGTGAGAGGCCAGCCAACGATTCCAAGTTGTCGGATGACTGAAGCAAACCAAGCCCTATATTGCATCAAGAAGCAAAAACTCAAGCGTCAGTGTGCCGGAACCTCAAGCACCAAATGCGATTCGGAATGCTGAGCATGAGATCCAGTTCCGAAAAGCTGTTTAGGGAGAAAGCGGCTCTAGCCGAGAAACACATGGATCGAAAGTAATCGGCTGAAGCCAGTGAAACGTTCAGGTGTCAACGGCTGCTGCGCAAGTGCGTGGAGTTCGGCAACCATTAGCTATGAGCCTTTATTATAATGTGATACATTTTATTTGTAATCTATTTCCCCAGGCTTGCACCACTTTTTAAAATAAGATACAGTATTATTTCTTATCTTTGGATACAGAAAGTTATGGTATTAGCGACACTGCCAACAATAATCTATACTCGCGAAAACTCGCATATCAATAACAGCGCAGCTCTTAGGAGTACAGTTGCTAACTAACGGCAATAGTGCTAACAGTGTTACTTGGCGGAAACACGAAGGGCTTCTCTGGCCAGCATCAGTGACTATGAAATTCATGTGAAGCCGCGGTGAGCGGAGCCGTCATCTGCCAGAAGCCGCATCCCACAGCCAACTCCCAGTTCACCCAATTTCTCAGCCTACCCACCTCTTCCCAAAACATCCTTTAAGAGCATTCGTTTTGGCAAAAACATCGAATTAATTGACGATGAAGAGTACAGCTGTATAGCAGCATTCTTGCGCCAGGTTCATCGAAATGTGATCTTTGACAATTTTATCAATGGATAAAGAATTAAAGCTGAGGCCACAAAATAAACTTATCGCCCCTTTGGAACATCTATAAGGAACTGCGAATTGACATGTTATTACATAATGATGTGGATATTATAGAGCTTCTGTTAATATGTATTAACCTGTCGCACAAGGCTACTGCCACGTTAGGCGCATGACTCAAGTTTACTTGAACTGTATAATCGATCATTGCCTCCTTCTTGGCAATGTTTACTTTCTGAACACGAAATGTATACTAAAGTGGAAATAAATTCTATTCAATATGCTCTCCTTTTTGCAAGTCAAACACTTTTACCTCGGCAAGAGACAGCTTGGAGAAATTGAATTTTGACAGAAATAATGGTCTAGCATTTTTCATGGTTCGCCACCTCATTAAAAACGCTTTTCTTCTATATTGAAAGTATGATAAAGATATTTTAAAGATCAATAAAACAAAAAGACATTCCACGAGTGTAAATCTTTTTTCCCGACGATTGCACTTAAACAGCGAAAATACATTTTTAGTTAACTATGTAAGGTCATTTATTATCTATTCAGTGAATCACTGCAGGCCCTGCTTACAAGGTTCTTTTCTTCCGAAAAATTTATGTGCATTGCCAGTGCAAGTACCATAGGGGAAAAACAAATGTGCCGAGGCAGTAGCAATCTTCTCCACAGCCGCTGCTAAGTCATTTTTCCTTTTCTCTGACGGTCAATAGCTAGGCTAAAATTATAAAGCACCAGAAACTTAACTGCGCTGTAACAGTTCAGCTCTTAAAATGACAACGCCGCTTACATCTTGTCAGTTTTGTCGTGCATTTCAACATACAAAATGTAATAGTCAACTTTGCCACGTGTTTCAAGATTTTTCGTCGAACAGGCGTGACTGTCACTTGAAATGGTCAGACCAATGCCTTTCCATATTCATTTTTTTTGCACCTATCATCAGCGAGCGTAAATCGAGTAATCTTCGACAACAATTTGCCGAATCCAGAGTCAAATGTTGTTTCGAGCATTGTTGGCGGACGTACAATGGGTTGCGCGGAGGCTTTGATTTGCTTCTTCGTTCCTTGTGTTAAAAGGCTGAATAACTCCGTTTTGGCGAATGTTCTGTACCTGTTCTCACGTGAAGACTTTGTTTTACTTGTTCGTTTATCGTTTTAGAAGACTGAATAACTCCGCATTGATGAAACTTTCTCTATCTCTTCTTCAATGATTGGTCGTTATCTGACGGATACACAAGGCCGCTGATTCAGGGGACAATAAGCACGAGTGGCAATGTGGCGCTCGGTAGTGGATGTGCGTCCCTAAACAGGCTTGCGGCAATCGGAGGAGGAGCGGTACTCCTAAAAAATCGCAAGAAGCTGTGTTCGCTGAGCTGGACGAAGAGAGGTGTCAATCGAGCAAAGAAATAGGTCGGTCGACAACGTGAACACAAGAGTAACGTGAACACTGACAAAGAGTAATAGATAATTGTCATGTTCCTTCCGCTAAGGGCACTGTATAGCAGCTCACTGAGCTTAATGTAGGGTTTCCCGGCTATATGAGGGGCCTTTATATAGCTGTTTCGTTTCAAAGCACGTAAGGGTGGAATTTCACGAGTGACACACGCAAGCCCCTGCTCAGGAATGATAATTAGACTGCTTTCTCATAATTTAATGCAATTAAAAAGGTAAAAGTATTGGCACTGTTACGATTGGTTTAAACAGTAAGATACTTGTTTTGTGGAAATTTATAAAGTCACATACGATCAGCGTTGTTCATGTGGTATAAACGCGAAAGCGACCACGTGCTAAATGATTATGACATTGCCTACGTAATAAAATGAGAGATATTGTTGCTATTTTTGAAAACATTTACTCTGTGCTGCCATTTACGTAATTGCATGATCACAACCCTGTGATCAGAGAAGTAAGCACTCCTATTCCCTTTCCTAGACGTATGTTCGTTGTACCTCCGACCTATTCGCCCGATCATCGCACCTGCCAAGTACCAAAATAACTGAGGGAAAGTTCGATAGGAGCAGTGATTGAACTGCTGGGCTCATTATGCGAAAAAAGGGTGCTAATGTATTATGTTACAGATGCAACTTTCTGCCAAATTTATAACAACTTGTTTTGCGCGGTTAAATGCTGGAGGGCTGTATATTCCAACTATATACAAACGTTCGGCTGACGTCTGAACTGTACTAGCTTGAAAGGAAAGGCAACATATCTGAAAGGTTTGCAAGGACAGACGCGTAGAAACTAGGCCATTGGAAAGTGGTCATGAACGGGCTCCATTTGAAACAGCATGGAGCTAAAATGAAATCCGTGTGGAACAACATTATTCGTGAGGCGAAACTATAAAAAACGCCACAACAGTGGTCGAATGAAGATGCCCAAAATTCCTGCGAATAGAATTGTGAGCAAAACAGAATACCCGTACTAATTTGCGAAGAAAACTGGGAAGCAAAATCAATTCATGCGTACATTTCTGCACATATCCAGGTAAAAAAAGGGGTGTTGATTAAAATTGAAAGCAGCCACTAAGCTGCTAAAAAAAAAAAAAAAAAAACACATCAATTTAAGTTTCAAAAATGTTCTAATAATCGGGTGAGATTATTAATGGCGCACTAAGCCTAGTCTGCTTGCACAATAAGGCCTTTAAAAGTCAATACGCAGCATCGGCTCGTAATTAGATGATTAAATAAACGTCGCAAATATTCTGTAATAGTGCTGCTTGTATTGCCTAGTGCAGCGGAGGACCTGAAGTAAATAGAATATGCCGTTGTTTCCAGACGGATGCTGCAGGTCTGGGTCCTACAAAAATTGAAAGCCGATGGGAGACAAAAGTATGAGCATAGCGCTCAAAGGCTGGCACTTGCTTTCTCCTGTAATATGCATTTTAAAGACGTATGGGGACAGGCATGTGTGTCATATTTTTGCTAACGGGGACGGTGTGAAGCCTCATGAACCACAGCAAAGGGAGCAAATTTTGGGGCGATTCATCTGATTCCTACAGACGATGCCGAACCGATCTATCGTAGATAGAGCTTTGTGAATGGTGGACTTGTCAATACAGAAGATAATGAAGGAACATCGGTGTATGCCAGCACTTTGGCTTCAATTCACAAACAAGTGAAGCGATGGCTAGTGCCATGAAGCTTCAACACGAATATTGATGCCATTGGTAACGCAAAAAAAATGCAGCGAAGATGTGGAACAGCTTTGCTTCACTGAAGAGTGAACGGGAACGATGTTTGAGAGAACACCTTATAAAATTAAACGAATCAAACCATTAATCTACCGAAGCTGAACCTTCTACTACACTAACCATTCGTTAGCTCTTGAAGCGAAAATAATAATGAGTGGATATTTATCCGCAAGGTCAATCCGAACTAAATAAACTAGGTCTTAAGAACAGGAGTATGATTAAACTATTTACGTGCAATATGTACAGGGGTAGTCAAAAGTTTCCAGGCCATAGGGCCTGCTTTTGAGCAGTAAAGTCAGACTGCTACGACGGCCCCAAATTTCGAAATACTTGTGGAAATAGAAGAAGGCAATATTCTAACCACCTAGATAATTGATAGCGTTAAAGGGATCTCACATGCCAGAATATGCCGACCGGAAGCAAAACGTGCGGCCTGGGAACTTTCAACTACCCCTGTACATTATTTCGAATGATGGCAGCCCTCAAACCACATGCCTGGTGAGGGAGTGTAAATACCGACATAGCGAATGATAGCCAATTTATTTAAGTTTAAAAAATGTTTGTTATCCGCATCAAAAAAAGGTGGCGCTTTGACTAAGCGAAGTTTTTTTCTGTGCTTGCTTTTTGATACTAAGACGGTGTGACCTATTATACAATATAAAGTAAGAGCCCCTACACCGAAACCCTTCGCGAACACCGGCAGTAGAACTGGGGTGAGAATAGATTTTAAAGCAATTTCCATCATTCGTGCGAAATCCCATCAAGACAACGTATCTTCGAAAGATGTGAGTGAGCATTTGTTAACCTTACGTTTTCCTGCCTGAAAGGGCTGCGAATAACTGAAGACTCACCTTCATTCGCAACTTAGCTTTGAAACTACAAATTTCACCAGTAAATAATCCAGCTGCTTCAAATTGCAGCTTCTGTTAAGCGTGTGTGCTTCCGATGAAGTCTAGAATGTACCCAAGAGAGCTAGTTTAAATAGCTATCACACGTACTTGCTTGTTGAACATTTCCCCAGCGATGATCAACTGCATGTTTCAAGAAAACCAAGACTGGACTCTAGTTGCGAGCGCCCTCGGCCGGCAATTTTCGGATGCTTAATACCGATGCGTCCTAAAGTGACAATTAGTATTATTTCCGAGCTGGGTAACACTCATACAGTCTTCGGATAGAAAAACGGGTGTAGCTTTATCGACCAGGCAACGAGAACCAGTGAATAATACGCATAAATGCGGTCTAGAATAGCGTAACGGTGCCTCCGAACGCGCGTGAATGATCGAGAAGCGAGGATTAATTTTCGTGGCATTGCATCATCTGTAACGCGTGACAAAATTTCACCGCTACGGCGGCAGCATTCCTTAAGACAGGCATGTCAGATGAGGTTGCACACGCAATTAAATTCGTCAATTAGGCAACATGCAGGTCACGGTCCGCTGAAGTAGCCATGCTAAATAGTTTTATGTGGTGCGCTGCGGTATTCAAGCCATAAATATAAGATTGCCTCTATGGCTTCCGAAGAGTAGAGAATCACCGCATATAAACCGACTCTCAGCATCGCTATTATATGTCAGGCGAGAATAAGGGAGTCTCTTCCGCATAAACAAGACGGATACCGCGGCGCCACAAGACTGTCAAAAGGGGACTGCAGCGCCAACTCGGTCTCCTTCTTATTCTCGATATTTACTCTTGAACGCACTTGGACTACCACGGTATCTTGGCGCCTGCTGTGCAGATGCTGGCAGAGTTGTATCTGTACCTAACCACACCAAAGACATCTTAAATTGCTCGTAGCGAGTACAAACTCTTTGGAAGCTACCATGATGACTGCACATTATTTGGCCTGTAGCTGCATGCGCCTCTCAGCGGATGGCAAAGCCGCCATTGGAATACTGCCAATCCTCCTGGTCTGCGAACGCCACTTCTTTGCTTTCACGCTCGACTGTTATGTCTGCTGCCTGATTAGCATATTGACACCCTTCTCTGTGAAGTCAGATGCACACGATGCACAGCGATTCTGGAGCGGCTTGTTTCTCCCATGCTTGTGGAAGTAGCAAGGGTTCTTAGCTGCACATTATCTGCGACCCGTACCTACGGGAGGTCTTCCGAATCCCTACATTTATGCAACACATGCTCCTCGACCCCAGGACGCGCATCTGCCAAACAAAGATTTCCGTACCATGTACTGAGTACATGAATAATTTGCTTTCTGGAAAGCATCGCTAGTGCCTGTACATTGTTTTTGTATTTACGGTAACCAGACGCAATGAAAACGCTATTTTCTATTATCCGTCATATAGGGACGGGCTTACGCAAGACGAGTTTCCCTTTTGACATGGGATCTTAAAAAGTGTGGCTGCACAATCACCTCGTTAGGACTAGCTCTTTAACCAGTTAGTTATGAGAGTTCGCTGATCCTCTAGATTAAGAGACTGAAAAGTGATTATTCTCAGCTTAACCATTTCTTTCTACAAAGAGTAGAGGACGGGATTTCCGGCTTGCATTTTGCTTTCTCGCACTTTCCTAATCAGGAATGATTTGCTCATGATTAGGATGTGTCTTACGGAGGGATGAGAATTTACGACCGAGCTTAGGTTAAAAAACCTGGAGCTCGTAAAGATAAACAAAAGCTGGCCTTTGGATCCCATCATGGGTGACTGCGATATTAGACTGTTTTATCGCTTATGCGGCGCGACCCGGGTTATTCTCTATTTTATTACGAGCAAGTTTATTGGTAAGTGTATGGACGCACACCTTTATATTGTGTTCTCCTAGCTGATTGCAGCCAACATTTAGCCAAGAGTGTCGAGATTACTTGCTTAGTCTCTGCGGTTGATCTCCGAGTATGCAGCGGACTACAAATGTCGACTCTCGGGGCAAGTTTCTCAGCCCTTTCTTCTAATGACACGACAAATTTGGGAATGACACGGGTGATCGCAGCTACACACAGGGATTTTGGTATGTCTTGAACTATCTTGGAAGAAGTGTGTTGCGAGGATTAAGAACTTTTGTGTTACAAGTCGAGCACGACAGCATGCTTTGCTTAATGTGATGATGATGACCAATTCTATCTCACTGCCGAAATGTCCTGCATTTTTAGCCTGTCATAGGTTTAACAATGCTTGGTCCTTATATCAAAAATAGACTGGCAGTGGAGCTAGTTCGATGCGCCACGAAGTGACAAAAACGGCAGGTAGGTAAACTAATTTTCTAGCTTACCATGTTTTCCTTTTCTTGCGCACCCCTTTCGTCAAAAGCAGAATTTCTTCTCGGAATTTGTTCTTATAGCAATATCTTAGAAAACAACGAAAACATTATTGATGGGACGAACATGCTTTTTATTTTTGCTCTAAGACCCTATCCGGAGGCCATTTAGCAAGAAAACTAAATCATCAAACGAGTTCTGCTTCACAAAGAGCTTTCTGAAAAAAACAACGAAGGCTATTAGGGTTAGGTTAGGTAAGTCAGGCTTTCGTACCTCGCCTTGGAGCATTAAGGTTTTTAGTATTCTTTCCTCGGACCGGCTAGTATCCAATTAGGAAGATGCTCCGAAGCCTTCTGTTGACTTAACAGAGTTTGGAGGAAGAGATGTGTCCAGGAACTCCTTTCATCCTAGCCCTTCTACTGAACATTGAGACGAACGAGGCTTTTGACCTGCCCGACAAGAAACCTACTAAGGTAATGGAAATATCCAACTCGATGCGTTATCTTTTCTTGAGAGTGCAATTAGATCCTAGCCGCGGGAACATTCAGCAAGCCGCCCATTGTTAAATATCGAAAAACGGCATTTTATACATCAATTTCGTTTAGTTTACAAGTAACTAGAAATGCTGCACACAGTCAACTTGGTGCTACACAGGTTACGTTCTGAGTCTGTTAATACTTTAGGAATGGAAAGAATTGAAGCAATTGGACTGGGAATAGAACTTTACATATGTAAATGCTAATTGACCTGTTTTGTGTACGATTATCGAAAGTGAAATAAAGTATTAGTGACCGCTTCCACTCGCCAGAAACGTATCTGTAAAAAAAGTATCTTTTCTCGGAGATGCGGAGATGTTTCATCCAACATTTTCGATAAAAAGTTATATATTAAGCCAAACGAATACTCATTCGTGTATGTGATGTGTTAATATCGAACTTGAAAGTTCTATTTCGAAATATGAGTAACGATACTAAGTCATTACTTTAGATTTATCCAAAAGCTGAAAATATTTCGCACAGCCTATATCATCCTATCATTTAGATGATCCACTGTGCCTCACGGCTTAACCAATATGCCTATTGCTCACGTGCACTTTCATATTGGGGCAATCTCTACTAACTTCCAAGGGCTATTCACCCGACATTTCTTAGATCGTGCAAAGCATTCTATTCCTTGGTTTAAAGCCACAATTCAAGTCAGGTTATAAGAACCGTTCCAGCTATACTGAAAAACCAAGAGCGGTGACAAGCCAGTAAGGGATGTAGTGGAAGCCAAGAAAGTTTTAAAGCAAGAGCCCGTGGGGCTATAACTTAATCGAACGACTGGTCAACACTGTGATGACGCCGTAGGTCTTAACGTCATTCACGACTCGTTGCGAAGGGCCTCCAAAGAAATAAAAATGCCCTTGCGGTAAAATAAAAGAATTCGCGCTGAAATCGATCCTGTGCCCTTTCGGAGTGGGGCCAACAACTCTACCTCCATTTTGCCGAGAAGCATTCGTTCAGTGCGATACTTTGGAGGCCATGTAAACATACGGAAACCACTTATTAAAAGACAGCAAGAATTACATAAAATAAAGACCACGAATTAGTACTGCTTCTTACTTGTATTGTCTCAAAATACTAATTAGGATTATTGCCTACCATGTCCCTAAAACTCGAAAACTGTTGAAAATTAAGAGCTCTTCGCGCAGTCTTAATTAAGAGTTCTTCTTCGCGAACTAACCATAAGGCCCGGGATAAGTATTACGCTGCCGAAAGAGCACATAATTCATCCGCTCGGAATGCGAAGCGAGCTTTTTTTAGCATGAACTTGTCCAACATATTTTACATTAATCCTCAAAAATTCTGGATTGCCATCAACCTAAAGCAGAAAAGCGATGCTACTGTTAAAATGAAGCGGGAGACGAGCTTAGTTATCTCTGTTGAATATTTCATGTCATTCGGTGTTCTTTAATGGCTCCGATGTACCGTTTCCTGGTCTAAACATGTTTCTTGTTATTTTATGCCACCCGTTGAATCTAATACCTTGGAATTTTATTCGTGATCGTTAAAATAAACTTTTATCAGCAGCCGGTTTAGATAGTATTACCAAATTTCTTAAGAACACTAAAACCATAAGTGGCACACATTTATTCTTGCTATTCAAGCAATCACTCTCTAAAGGCCAACTTCCCCTTGAATGGAGCAATGGAAACGTTATTCCAGTCTTTTAATCCGGTAACACATATTCTCGATTAAATTATCACCCCATATCTTTAACAAATGTGCCTTGCAAGGTCATTGAACAAGTCATATTCTCCAAATATTATGCCTTTCTGAATTCAAACAATGTTTTTTTTTTTTCATCCTGCGCGGCACTGGTTCCGAGAAGGTTTTTCTTTCTTTTTGCGAAGCTCAAATAACGATCTTCATTCAAGATGTGCAGGCTAACCGAGATTATTACCTACAAACTAATGCTTTAATTCTCTATATCAGAAATAGTTTCGACAACTTGTAGCACGAACGCATGCTACACTAGTTATCTCACCCTAACATTGATCCTAAAGTTGTTAAATAGATTCTATAATCTCTAACTAACCGCACTCAGTCTGTATTCGTAAATTCGCACACACTTCCAACCCCCTTCCTGGCACATCTGTCGTCCCTCAAGGTTCCGCGCTAGGTCCACTTCTGTTTTGTAGCTTAAGCTACACTGCGCTAGGTTTTAAAGCCGTCGGCGTGGCACCATGTTACCATGGCACAGTGGCACCATGGCACCGTAGAAGAAGATGAAAAAGGAGAACAAAAAAGAGAAAAATAAGAAGAAAATAAGAAGACAGATAATTCGGTAGTTGGTAGAGGCGAACGACAATAGCGAGTTACCAGGGCAGAAAGTTAGTTCGAATGTTGGGACGGTGGTATGCCCCGGAGTTTGACGTACAGATGATTTCATACCACTAGAAGTCTTCTACACACGAATGAGAATTGTCAACGACGAGAGACAAGGGGTGCTAATACGTGAAGTGATTCCCCTATGGTATAAATAAAGCGAAAACCCAAAGTAAAATATTATAGGCAAAAGGCATGTCTTTATTTTCAAGCCAAACCTAAGCGGAGCCTTGCAGATTTCTTTCCCGTAACTCCCGGTTTAACCACAAGCTAAATCACAACTAATATTTATTACATATAAATGATTTACACTTGTACATGGCTTGTAAAATTCGCATGCTTACTGATGATTGGGTTTTTCTCAAGAAATTAATAAAGCCTCTGTTCCATCATCCCACCAAAACAACCTTAACAAGATTCGGCATTGGTGCGAAATTCAGCAAATGGAGACGTAGGACAAAAGGACTACAAGTGTTCGAGGTTTCTTGGGCGAGGTCGTTTCAGCTTGCCAGGCTTGGGTGGCTTGTTTTTCTTACAAGCTCATTTTTCTTACGTAGATATCTGTGTAGTGTTCCGAAAAAAAAAAGAAAAAAGGAATGTATGCGATGTGCTCTTACCAGTACCCCTATATTGTTCCATATACGGTGCAATACCAGGGGGTGACTGCTTAAAGAGGGTCACGAAAATGCCAATTCAGTCTTCACCGTTATCCTTCTAGTTTCACACTATCACACTGTCGGTTAAGCACTGGCTGGAAGAAAAGGGGATTTTTTTTTTCCACAGACTGTAAGTTGCGTGCTTTGTCGTAAGTCTGAAACAATAGAGCACATCTTTCTGGAATATTCGGATGCAATATGTTTGTGGGATATACAGTAGAGAACTCTAAAAAGCCTCCCTTAAAGCCTTTCCGTATCCGTTTTCTAACAGTACATGAATCAGGTGCTGTGCCGCATGACTTATCATGCTGGTTATCTGTATGCACACTGTATGGAAGAAGAGGATAGCAGTTAGTAATGAAGATGTGAATGTCAGGCCTGCTAGGCAGTATTTCATTGAGCATATTGTGTACATGCGTGATGCGTTCAACTTTCAAACAATTTTAATTATGGTGCATGAGTTTTCGTGCAGCATTGCTTTTACCATTTATTGCCACTGTTTCTGTTAAGTATTGAAATTGACAGTTAATAAAGAAGAAAAAAGACGGCATGGATTATTCTTTTAACGTGTTCTGCTGGTGATCGGCGGAGTAGGAGTTTGATTCCCGCAGGAACACGATTTTTTTCCTTAAATAATAAATGGTGCGGCGTTCCAGAAATCGCCGCAAGGAGAACCCCGTGGTGTCCCGGGGAATTTCGCGAAGTGTGGCACTTCTCGCGAACCAACCGCCTAGCGAGCCGTGAGCTGTAAAAGGGTTTTGCCTTAATATCATGAGCAAACAACCGGTTCTGACCTTGTTTGATCCAGAAAAGCCGACTTAAGTGTCTTGCAATGAGTCACGTAATGGGATTGCAGCAGTCTTCTTGCAATGACAATGCCTTGAAACGTGTAGATTATGCTTGTAAGGTGCCCACTGACTAGCAGAATTAAACGGTATTCTCAACTAGAGAAGGAGTCAATGGCTGCAGTATACGGGTGCGAAATATTCCAAAACTTCTACTGCCGGAACAGTGTAGTGGAAACAAACCCCCGTCCATTAATTGCCACCTACATAAAATAAGTTGATGATAGGCCATCGAGGCTGCAGCGCTTCTCTTTTAGGCTGTTGTCATTATATTGCAATGTGTTTCTCCCCGAGAACAAGCTGCTGCTCGCAGGCATGCTATCAAGAGAAATGAGCCCTTTACTGCGCTTTTTCACGTGTAAACAGTGCGTCGTGTGTCTGTAGCCTCTGCTGCCTGACAGATGGAAAAGAGCGACTGTCACCAGCCGCAGGTGGCACACTGGAGGCCCACATGTCACCTGTTTTAGTCGAAAGGTAGAAAGCTGGAGAGAAATAATCTTCCTTTTTCTCTTCCCGGAGATAAGCAAGAGAGACAAATATTTTGAATATAACAGTGTTGTAGGTGAGGTTTATTTGTTAAGTCTTGTGAACTCAAGCAGGCGTACAAATAGTAAGATCCGCGAGAGCTTCCAGCCACGATGGCCATGCAGCTCGAGCGTTAGGTCATCTTTTTCTTTACAATATATTTATATTTAACCAATCAGCAATGATATCCTTATTTACGCTTAAGCGGCATTGAAAATGTGAATGCTTTCTAAATTCTTCTTCGCCATTCTTGATAAACGCTCTAAATATCCTTTCGATAATAAAATTCCTTGCGCAACCCATGGGCCGGCGCCACTGACATAGTCAACTGCAATAGTAATCCGGTCGGCGCGCCTGCCATCGGCGCCGCTAATATGTTATACGAACTGCGCTTGTGACGCCGGCACCTACCCTGTGGGAAGTAGCTTCCGTTGCTATAATACGTCCTACAGCCAATTATTTGCGGGAAATGAGCGACAAATTTGAAAGCTATGAAATACTTGTGGTGGTCATTCCTCTTTTTTTTTGCGTGTGCGCCAGTAAACAGCCCGACATTACACACCGCTTAAGGGACATTTACTCGGCAACGCTTAGTAATTACACTGATTGCAGCGCCTTGTGGCTTTATCAGAACGGGGCGCTTGTTCGTCGAAACAGGGGATATTGGGAAAGTGCTCCATTTCGTAAGCGAAGCTACGTTTTCTGCACATTAACCCTTGTTACGGCGCTGTGATTGGTACAGACGCGTGGAAAGCAGTTTGCCTATAACTCGGAGCTCCAGACTGCTCAACCAAGATCGATATTCCTGGTACGACGGTGCCACGTTTATTGGTACGTCTCTGGCAGACGGCAATGCTCATTCCTGTTGGAGTGCACTTGAAACAGCATCGACAAGAGGATTCATGCTTTCCTTCTGACATGTGCTTGCTTGATCTGCAGAATTTTGTCCAAGAAAATTATTTCGCTTTTCTGAAATTCAGAGTGATGCCTACCAGTGTATTTCAATGTAATGGGATTTTTAGTGCTCCAGCATTTTGCTATCCCCCGACTCTAAGCCTATGCTCACAAGTTTTTTTCTTAGGCCTCTATGCTCATATCAGCACGCTTGTGTGGGTCAGTTAGAGCAAGGTCTCTCCGTCCAACGATTAGCTTTGTTTGCGCACTTTACCAAAGCCTCGAGGCTCATGCAGCAGCAAAATAATTGCACTAGTCGGAAAGTCTAACATTAGTGGTGAAGTCCTAGTTCACTATAATCTGAGGGCAAGCGTTTTCACACTAAACGCTGAGTGCTTATTAATCCGAATAAATTAACAACATGCTACAAGCATCGGCATAAAACGTAACAATCGTATGGTTTAGATCAACAATACGTTGCAGACAACGTAACAGATAACACCAACACGGAAAATTATACGCATCAGCAAGCGATGACGTCAGAGGGATGCACTAAGCAAGAGCTTATGAACATAACCGCAAAACTGTAAATGCGTAATATGTGCTTAACGTTAAGTACGATCATGAGCGCTGGTGCATATAAGTAAAACGTGAAACAGGTTGTCAGGGAAGTATTCAACTGGTAAGCTGAACGTCATACCAGGAAAGGGGACGCACTAAGCACATTGGAGGCATGAGACACAGTCAAAGGGAGGCAGTGACTGCAAAAGCTAAAATTCGAGGTTACTGCTGGTATTCCGCGAGTATCCTACAGTCCTCTATAGGATGACTGCACGAAGCATTTTTTTCTGAAGCAGTCCGGTGATCGTGGAAAACATAAAGAAATCCAACAATACCCAGTACACGAATGAGACAAAGGCCTCAAAATAAGAATATGCAGCCGCTAGTGTTTTTTTTTTATTTTTTTTTTGCCGAATGAAAAAATTATTCTCACTTGGTCGGCGTGCAGTGAACTCATAGCAACATGGGCTTGCGATTCTATGCCTCTACATAACACTGGAAGAATTTTTGAGAACTGGCGCTAGAAAGCGCCTCTAGTAAAGCTTGTCATTTCTGTGGATCGCAGAAGCTTAGGAGTCGGTAACCCTGTTTCGCTTCTACCATGGCTTGCTTCACTCAGAAAGAAAAAAAGCACTGACGGAACTTTTCAACCAACGTCTCTTAAGCACGCTTGTTTTCGCAATGTTGCTTTCGAAATAGAATCCATCATTTCAGTGAACAAGGCCCATCCCACCACACAAAGCGCTCTCCATGAACTCCGCACATATTGTACTGTCACTGTTATTCCGATGTGTTTTATTTTTTGATAGCAACACCGGCAAAAATGACGCAACTACTTCTGGGTCATCGTGTTGCCAATTCGCCGGCCGTCCGGAGAAGCTGAATAAACGAATTCGTGCTCCAAAGCTATTCAAGCTCGCAATACACGCTCCAACAGCAGCATAAGGGCTACTTGGGTAACACTCGCGAGTCTCCTAAAAGCTGCAATGCGTCATGACTGCGATATGAATGCGTCTTGTTTTTATTTTTGTACTTCAGATGCACATACAAAGCTTAGACAAAAGCAGCTCGAAGTTATATGGGCACATTGTTTTCTTGTCAGAAACTTTCGATGTCTTGCTTCTAAAGAAACGCTGTTGTGAACTTGTAGAAGCAGCTGTAGTCATGCGTTGAACAAGTAACGTGACGCGTTTTGCTCACATGCAAACTGTAGGATGAAAGACGAAACGACAGTGGTGATAGTTGCTTATTAAAATATATAATAATCAAAACGGCGGGAAAGAATGTGTCCTGCCACGGATATGTATATATATATATATATATATATATATATATATATATATATATATATATATATATATATATATATATATATATATATATATATATATATATATATATAGATTTACAGGCAAGTTCGGTCTTGGTGAGCCAAATGAAGCTGGGCAGAGGCTAGTAGAGTTCTGTCAAGAAAACAACCTGACCATAGCGAATACTCATTTTCAACAGCACAGGAGGCGCCTGTACACATGGATTTCACCGGACGGTCTGTACAGGAATCAGATCGATTATATTATTTGCCGGCAGAGATGGAGAAGCGCTATACAAGCAGTAAAAACAAGGCCTGGGGCCGATTGTGGCACCGATCATTAGCTTCTTGTTGCCAAAATTAAGCTTCGATTGAGGAAAATGCAGAAAACTAGAAGGCCTTTCAGGTATGATCTGGATCAGACTCCATTAGAATATGCTGTGGAAGTGAGGAATCGATTTCAAGAATTAGATCTAGAAGACAAAGAGCCCGAAGAGATGTGGACTGATGTTCGTGATATAATACAAGAAGTTGCTACTAAGGTAGTTCCAAAGCAAAAGAAATGCAAAAAAGCAAACTGGTTATCTGAAGAGGCTTTGCAAATAGCTGAGGAAAGGAGGATGGCAAAAGGTATGGAGGAAAGAGAAAGATACAAGGTTCTCAATGCGGATTTTCAGAAAATAGCAAGGAGAGATAAGAATGCCTTCCTGAACATACAGTGTCAAGCAGTTGAGGACAACAGCCAATTAAGGAACACAAGAGCTCTGTATAAGACAATCAAAGATATCAAAGGAAGCTTCTGTGCTAAGCTGGGCGTGATAAAGGACAAACGAGGCAAGGACCTCACTGAAGCCTCAGAGATAAAGAAGAGGTGGCAGGAATACACAGAAGAACTGTACAAGAAGGACCCGGATGTGCAAACCCAACATAAGACGGTTGTGATTACTGATCTCGAGCCGGGCATCCTGAAGAGTGAAGTTGAATGGGCCTTTGCCAGCCTTGCTAAGAACAAAGCTAGCGGAATTGATGGTATTCCAGCTGAGTTGCTTCAAAACCTCAACCACGACGCTGTTAACACACTGCATACATTATGTCAAAAGATTTGGACAACCCTGCAGTGGCCACAGGATTGGAGGAGGTCAGTTTACATCCCCATTCCAAAGAAAGGCAGTACCAAAGATTGTTCCAACTACCGCACGATCGCGCTTATTTCGCATGCTAGCAAAGTGATGTTAAAAATCCTGCAAGGTAGGCTGCAGCAGTATGTGGATCGGGAGCTTCCGGACGTGCAAGCTGGGTTTCGCAAGGGCAGAGGAACTAGAGACCAAATTGCCAACCTTCGCTGGATCATGGAAAAAGCAATAGAGTTCCAGAAACCCATTTACTTCTGCTTTATTGATTATGCGAAAGCGTTGGACTGCGTAGATCACAGCAGATTGTGGCAAGCTCTCCAAGAGATGGGAGTTCCAATTCACCCCATCTGTCTCCTCAGGAACCTTTATGAAGGGCAAGAGGCCACAGTCAGAACTGGGCATGGTCTTACTGATTGGTTTCCGATTGAGAAAGGGGTGAGGCAAGGCTGCATACTGTCGCCCTGCCTATTTAACCTATATGCAGAGTGCATCATGAGAAAGGCCGGTCTGGACGAGTCTTCAGCTGGAGTGAAGATTGCTGGAAAACGTATCAACAACCTTAGATATGCGGATGATACCACTTTAATGGCAGAAAGTGAAGTGAAACTCAAGAGACTTCTGATGCGCGTACAAGAAGAGAGTGAGAAGTTTGGGCTTAAACTGAACATCAAAAAGACGAAGATCATGGCGTCTTGCCCTATCAAGTCCTGGAGCATCAATGGACAAGAAGTGGAAGCTGTGACAGATTTTCTGTTCTTGGGCGCCAAGATTACCTCGGAAGGAGACTGCAGCCATGAAATTAGGAGACGCCTGCTTCTGGGAAAGAGAGCAATGGTTAGCCTTGACCGCCTAGTAAAGGGCAGAGACATTAGTCTGCCAACCAAGATCCGTATAACCCGTGCTATGGTATTTCCAGTTGTGATGTATGGATGCGAGAGTTGGACTGTGAAAAAGGCTGACCGCCGAAGAATTGACGCGTCTGAATTGTGGTGCTGGCGAAGACTCTTAAGAGTTCCTTGGGCTGCCAGAAGATCAAATCAGTCGATATTGTCGACCATAAACCCTGACTGCTCATTGGAGGGTCAAATTCTAAAGTTAAAGCTCAGCTACTTTGGTCATCTGATGAGAAGAGAGGAGTCGCTGGAGAAAGATTTGATGTTGGGAAAGGTTGAGGGTCGCCGGAGAAGGGGTAGGCAGCGAACGCGATGGTTAGGTGGCATTCTCGAGGCATTGCAGATGAAGCTATGTGATGTTAAGAAGATAGAGACCGGAAAGCGTGGCGTGACATGGTCCATAGGGTCACGAAGAGTCGGACACGACTGAACGCCTGAACTGAATATATAGATAGATAGATAGATAGACAGACAGACAGACAGACAGACAGACAGACAGACAGACAGACAGACAGACAGACAGACAGACACAGACAGGCAGACAGACACAGACAGACAGACAGACAGACAGACAGACAGACAGACAGACAGACAGACAGACAGACAGACAGACAGACAGACAGACAGACAGACAGACAGACAGACAGACAGACAGACAGACAGACAGACAGACAGACAGACAGACAGACAGACAGACAGACAGACAGACAGACAGACAGACAGACAGACAGACAGACAGACAGACAGACAGACAGACAGACAGACAGACAGACAGACAGACAGACAGACAGACAGACAGACAGACAGACAGACAGACAGACAGACAGACAGACAGACAGACAGACAGACAGACAGACAGACAGACAGACAGACAGACAGACAGACAGACAGACAGACAGACAGACAGACAGACAGACAGACAGACAGACAGACAGACAGACAGACAGACAGACAGACAGACAGACAGACAGACAGACAGACAGACAGACAGACAGACAGACAGACAGACAGACAGACAGACAGACAGACAGACAGACAGACAGACAGACAGACAGACAGACAGACAGACAGACAGACAGACAGACAGACAGACAGACAGACAGACAGACAGACAGACAGACAGACAGACAGACAGACAGACAGACAGACAGACAGACAGACAGACAGACAGACAGACAGACAGACAGACAGACAGACACAGACAGACAGACAGACAGACAGACAGACAGACAGACAGACAGACAGACAGACAGACAGACAGACAGACAGACAGACAGACAGACAGACAGACAGACAGACATGGATAGATAGATAGACAGACAGACAGACATGGATAGATAGATAGACAGACAGACAGACATGGATAGATAGATAGACAGACAGACAGACATGGATAGATAGATAGACAGACAGACAGACATGGATAGATAGATAGATAGACAGACAGACATGGATAGATAGATAGATAGACAGACAGACATGGATAGATAGATAGATAGACAGACAGACATGGATAGATAGATAGATAGACAGACAGACATGGATAGATAGATAGATAGACAGACAGACATGGATAGATAGATAGGTAGACAGACATGGATTGCTTGTTACTAATGGGCCAGAGTTAAATTCAAACAGGATGTCACACAACTTTCCCGATTATCTATTTTATTCCAACAGTTTCGGACGGTGGACCGTCCTTGAAGAAGGACGGTCCACCGTCCGAAACTGTTCGAATAAAATAGATAATCGGGAAAGTTGTGTGACATCCTGCTTATATATATATATATATATATATATATATATATATATATATATATATATATATATATATATATATATATAAAGCATTCTAGCTGCTGCCAGTGAAAATGAAAAGGAACTAGGAGAGGATAGCGAGGAGAAAAGCACAGAAGGAACGACAACATGCAAGCACAGGGGAATCCTGCCGCGAATTTTTGACTAGTGTTCTTTTTTGACGTTTGATAAGCAATATTCACATTAGGTATAAATCTCCTAGAAGCACAATTTCTGACTGATGTATGTGTAAAAAAAAAGTGCAACACATTCTTTCTGACGTTACGGGGAATTATGTTCAAACCTGTAACTTTTAAAAGAATTCTGGCTTAAACATTTCTGCAATAAACCCCTTATGATTATAGCGCGTAACTGCTTGCTTGCTTACAGAGCGTATTTACTGTTAACTGCTGAAAGCATACGCCATTCCTTAGAAAAATATGTAAATCATCTTAAATTCATTTTTGTTCAGAGAAACTGCTTTCTAAAACGTGTACTAGGAATATTTCGAAGGAAAGCATAATGCATTTACACTCATAGTCAAGGTGTTTCCTTATCCAACTTCACCTGCCATAGGTGGCCTGTGGTAGACTTGAGAGAGCCTGCCCTTTCCCTCGTTTAAGGAAACGATGAGCGAAAAGAGCGAGAGTAGCAACGAGTGGATTAAGGGCTTGAGCTCTGTAGTGAGAGCGAAGACATTCGCACCTAGAATACGATACCATGACAAGGGCTAAATAATGCATGCCTTAGGATGACTCTACGATATGAAGCTTATGATAAAGGCAAAGGTTATACCGATAGCGAAGGAGTGCATTCTACTGAAATGCGAGATTAAAAATGGACTGGGTGGGGTTACTTAAGCTCTGACTACAGTTGTGTGAGGATGTGAACATTACCTTAGTCTTCTGCATGTTAGGTTTTAGGTCTGTTTCACTCCTTTTCCAGTCTAGGTCATCATGTCTTGCCAGTTAGTCTCCTGAGTTAGTTGCGAAGGCAATGCAATCGGCGAATCTCAAATGGCTGAGGTATTTTACTGATGGCTCCCGTGGGCTGCATCCTAGTGCATACCCGTTCGCGTAAGGTCCCGGCCATAATAATACAAAGCATTCCTCGATAACGAAATCTTTAATCACGCGTAAAACAGCGAATATAAGGTGACATCTAATACATTCGTGAATGCATACCACTGGTGTGCTCGCGTATGGATCCAAATAACCATTAAATACTGTCTACGAAAGGCGTGAGAAAATTTGAAAGAACGGACGCCTGCTCTGTAATAATATGGCCACACCTGTACATGCAATGTTTCACTCGCTTAATTAACGATACTTTCAACTCTGCCTCTAAGACTGTGTAAGACGGAATACAGCCTTTATCTACCGCGGTAATTTAATAGCCATACGGCGAGAATAGAGCCCCGCTTTAACAAAACTCTGCTAGATTTGTTGCATTGCCCTAAAGTAACATGTCTGATTTCAGATCTGGGGTTCCCTTGCTTCCAATTCCCAAGCCAAATAAGAAGGTCGAGGGGACAGTACCAGCCAGTTGGCCATCCTTTGTAAATTGATCCCTAACGTCCCACAACCCGTAGACCAGAAAGGCCCGTCGAACATTGATTGATGAGATTGTAGCTTGGAAAGGCAGCAGAACTCTCAGTAAGAATGTTGAATATCTGGCATGATACTCCGCACTGGAAAACAGCAAAGAGGTGAAAAAATGAGGCTTGCGATGGGGGACCAATTCACCTGATAACTACCAACTGCCAGAGGCATGCCCGTGATTTTTCGGTCACAGCGCTGACGCCAAAGCCAACGCCTCTCCTGTGCTATATAAACGCAATTTAATGCGTTAAAGGTAAAAGGCATGCTACGCAGAATATTCGGTGTCGGTGTCGCCGTTGTGATCGATGAAAAATCACAGGCATCGTGGTGGCCGTCTTATCAGCTGCCATGGCCGACCAGTGAGTCTTCGAAGGGTTGTGCGAGCTTGCGAGGCGACATGGTATCAGATTGTAAGGAGGACCTACCAGGTCGGGTTGCACATTAGGTGGGAAGTCGGGAAAAGAATCAACCTTCTAGTGTCTTTGGATGCCGAGTCAGGCATGCTACTTGGAGGCCACCCAGACAAGTTAATTTGGGTTGGTTAAAGAGGGGCTTTGTATATTGGTTGGTCGTCGGACAACAGGTTAACGTATTAGCATAACGGCGTCGCTTTATACCCTTGAAGGTTGAGCTTTAGCATCCCCATAACTTCTCTCTCGGTTTGCTTTACCTTCCTAAAGCAACCCAGGCCATGAGAGACGCCATGATGGAGGGCTTCAGAAATTTAAACCACCTGGAGTTCATTAACGTGTGCTTTAACGCATGTATAGTAAACCAATGTTAACGAATGTATATTATGTAAGTGTGAGATGGGTATGTGTGATCCAATAGGTACATAGACAGAGGGATTTGTAATTGGTTGAGTTGTAAAGCGCTCATACTCAAAGGTATTCAAAAGGGCAGCCACACGCGGGACATATCCACGCTGAGGCGGCATACCCTTAAAGAACTACAGACACCAAATTTTGTTGGCATTTTTTTTTGTTAATTGTGCGTAAGGTTTTCGTGTATGTGGATCACCACGCGGTTTTTGCCTACGACCACTAAGCAATTTTTGATTGAATTTTATTTTCTCGCCGCTTTCGGTTTCGTTTTCAGCAGCCGAGAGATGACTGTGACGTCTAAATCAAGTCTAGGTCACACGCGGCATGAAAAAACAGCGCCATAGTCGCCAACTATTCACCTTTTGTAATTCTTGTCCTTGAGGCAGGCAGGCTTTACTGTTCTGGTGAATTAAAACGACACAAGAATGATTTTGTCACTGTTTTATTCTCCACTGACGTGACCTAGACTAGACTTTGACCTCACAGCCATCGCTCGGCTCTTGAAACCGAAACCGAAACTGGCGAGAAAAGAAATTTGCCTGCAATTTATTCAGCGACTGTAGGCAAATATCATGCTGCGATTGATGTACAGTAACGTTTTACGCATCATTACAGCCCCCCCCCCCCCTTCTATATAAAGCACAACCTCGAAAATGAAGTGTCTGTACTCCATAAGGGCGCAGCTTAAATATCCTCAAAAATTTTCCCCATAGAATGTGTTTGCGCAGACGAAAAATATGCGAACGTCACCAATATGCCGCACGTGGAGAGCCCGACGAGGCACTGCGACGCCGGCAACTATTGCACCGGCGCCTCTTTTGCAGTAGTCTAGAACTGGGAAATGATTGTGTTGTCAGTTGAAGGATGGTTGTGTGGGAAAATGTGGTGTAGGCTGTAATTGGTTCGTGCTTGGCAATTTTATAAAGACGGCAACATGCAACGCACAGCACTATAGGGCGGGAGTGATCAAGCAGGGTGACGAAGCAACGAGGCTCCCTGATCGTTTCCCAAGAAAAACACTTGGGTTCGTAACTGATCTGCTCCGGCAAATGTTTTTTATTTTTCGTTTGGCTCTTTTTTTGTGCTTTTACTATGCTTGAAAAACTGGCTCACTTCAAGGACATCTAACACACCTATCGCTCTGCTAGCTAGGTTCCACACGGTCAAACCAAGGTCAACGCAGGCAGGGAATTGGTGCGCTACTTTTCTATTGAATGGAGCTTTCCCTCTTAAATAAGAACGCTCTTGTAATTCGAACGCTCTCTCTGATACAATAATCAATAGAAATAGGAATAGAATGCGCGGATAACCCTAAATTGATACACGTAACAGAACACTTTGTCAAAAGTGGCGCCTTTAACGGGCGCACAGACATACGTAAGAGAGCATTCCACGTTCTGCAATGCGCTGCTGCCCAATATAAACCCAACCACGCTGAAGTTCATTGGCGACTCGCGTGTTCTGTACGAGAGTGGTGTTGTACTGGCAAACAGGTAATTCAAAATGAAGGGAGGTAATATGTGAAATCAATAATGAGCACTCACGTCGGCCAATTTAGAACATTGCGCGGAATGGGCAGTTTTTGCCTGCCACTGGCGATGGCGGCCAAACGCTTTACGTACTCTTTAAGCAGAGACCGGGCTCATAATGGTAGTTTTTTTTCCCTTAAATCCGCAGGTATATGATTGACTCTTTAGTCTGGTGTCAACTTTATTAATAAACGACCGGCATGCTGATTTGAAGGAACAAATAAATAAATCCTTACCTCTTATGGCTATGACTGGCTAAGACCTCAAATATTACACAACCTTTCCAAGCGCTCTTCTCTTAAGCTGTTTGTGAAATTTTTATCTGTGCTTAATTAACAATTCGTTGCTTGCAGCGTATGTTAACTGCGTCTCCACTCTTGAGTGAAACCTGTATGAGCAAGTAAAAAGGGGATATCTTTCCATCATCCATAGTACAGCAATGACCCGCTTAACAACCTTTTTTCTCACAAAACAATCGTGGCATTCCGACCCAAAAACGTGGTCAGACTACTCGTCATTCAGTTCTTCGTGGCCTTTGGGATCATAGCATTATTCTTGGAAAGCCAACAAAGTGGTTTGCCACCCTCAGTTCGTCGTGCTTCGATGGCGTTGTAACGCACGTACTCTTTTGAGATCCAGTTCGAAATGGCGAGACTTTCCATGCATGTTCTTGCCAACTAGCCCGGGCTAACAGAATATCTGGTTCTTCTTTTACCTGTAGCCAAAATGCGTGCTTCGCGCAAAGCCCCAACTTTCCGCGCCTCTGTGCAGAAAAAAAAAAAAAAATGATCAAGAGCGGAGTGGGTAATAAAGCGGATGCTTTGTTATAGATCAGGTTAGATCATGCCGCATTTAAAGGAAAAGCTTTCGAAAAGGAGCCGCGTCTTGCCTGCTATCTCTGGTTTTTTTTTTTAAGAACAGAACTACTGTATTAATCGTAGCTTCATTCAAGTCTCTCGCGATCTCTCTTATTTAATATAGTTCACGACAAGACTGCAATTTTCATATGGCGACACCTAGAAACATGACATCAATGGAGAGAGAAACCTGCACAGATTTAAACTGAAATAGGCACGCGTCTGAAAGTTTGTCCTGTGCATATAATTTACTTCAGTCATCATAAAAATGTTTTTTGGTGCATAAATCTGAAAGCTTATGTGAATGTCATTAGGAAGAACAGGGGCGTAGAATATTGAGAATATGCCACAGTAAACATTCCTTGAACATGTACTCTGTGTTTGCATCCGCGTTTAAAAAAAAAAAATTGACCTCCGATTTACTTTGCTAAATCAAATGTCGCCGATATTTTTTACCACACCTATCAAGATTAGTTTATACAGTTATTTGAAGATAAGCAAAGCAAACGCGCTAAACCATTTATGTCGCTTTTAGTTTGAATAAATAACTAAGTGTAAACTTTTTAACGATCTTCAGATAGATGCCTTCCTTTGAGCACTGTCGCAGCGCCTCGGTTGGCGAGCGATCATGACCTGCGCGTTAACACCGTCTGTGTTGTAGTCCTTGTTGTTCGTTGTACGCGTGCTCATTTTTTATATTTTTTTTTATGAACATGAAAAACCTCTATACTGGTTGGGCAACCACATTTATCGCCTCTTCTTCCGTGTACTTTGTTGTTTTACTTTCTCTTAATGTTGACTAACTTCATCAATTTGATATTTCATAAACATGCTTCCTCTTTGTAAACCAACACGGTCAATAATGATAAAGGGGCTTAGGAAGCGCGTTGGTTGGGTTGGTTCAGCGCAGATGAGACCTCTCTGTTTTCCCTGTTCATTGCTTTCTGGCATCGTCTAGTGAATATTTCAAGCAACCAGACAATACCTACCGTTCAGGCAGTAATGCGAGCCAGAAACAGTTGTAAAAGTTTCCACTGGTGAAATTCGTGCCCTTAACAAAGAGCACGACAGAGTGGGAAACCGTTTTCCATTTTTACAAAAAGCACGAACATCGCTTATAACGACTCTGAAGTGAAGCTGTATTCTCTCGTGGTGCCTTCGCACTGCACCTGACGGTCATGTGCCTGAAGCTCAACCTTTCCTTTCCGTGCTTTGGGCATTGTGTGTTATATCCATACTACTCGCACACCGTAAAAAACAATCTCTGTCTAAAGTCTGGCATTGTAATTACTTCTTGAGTTTGTGCTGCAAGTTCACGTTTGATGTCATTACATGTACTTCACGGGGACCCTATAGCCCTTCCAGACCAGTCAGTCTTTGACTAGTTATAAAATGAGGTCATGAGAACATTTTCTTTTTGTTTGATTTTGTTTCATTTGTGGGGTTTATAGTCCCAAGGCGACCCACGCTACGAAAGCGCCGTAGGGGAGGGCTTCGAAATTTTCGACCTCCAGGGGTTATTTAACGTGCACTGACATCGCACCGCACACGGGCGCCTTGCTTTTCGCCTACATCTACATCAGATGTAATAGGTATATTTGCATTGCCAAACGGAAAGCAAGCGCACCGCATTTGCACTTTAAAACGCATTATTTATTACCATTAAAACCTTCGTTGTCACAGCTCTATAGAACAATTATATAACACTAACAAAAAAAAGCTGAAAGCAGGCCAACGGCTTAAGGGTACTCTTCTCCTGCGCAGCAGTCCGGCATCTGAAATGAGGTTTTGCGACTTAAGGGTGGCGCACTGTTAGAAAGGCGGAATACAAGTAGTGCGATTATTTAGTGGTCTAGCGCCCGTTACACTTACTAAATGCCCCTGCGCGCCTCTTATCACTCATAGATCTTAGATATTTGACGTTTTTCTGCAAAGGAGGCTGTCGGGAATCTTGGTGCATTTTGGGTTTAATGGCATGGCATAGGACATCAGACACCTACGCACCATAAATGACCGGTCAGACGTATGGCTATTCTGTCATTCCTGTCCGAACTTGTGGTTCCCTGTATTACTCAACTCCTGTCTTTATATTTGATGGGTTATATTCCTACAAAGGTATGCCTCCGGCGCTGTTCACAGGCACGAATTTTATGAAATAAAACAAGAAAAACAAATAGCTTTATTCAATGCACCTCGTTTCAACTTTGGTGTCACTGAACAGGACGCCCACCAAGTAGAGATTTATAAATTTCGAATTCAACTTTTCAATATTGCCAATCCTTTTTCTTTGGCGCATGAGACCTGTATTCCCAACCCAACACCACATGTTCTTTTGAAGATCTTTTTTGCATTGAAGACAAGTGCATGGCGTAGATAATTCGGAATACCACACGCTTGAGTTGAACATTTCGCCACTTTTGTGATAAAGTATCAAGGATCAGAAATTGTGTCGCAATTCAGTGTGCTATGACTGGTAATTATAAAATCTACAAACAGCGCGACTGGTATACTTAAGGTTTTGAGAAAGCCTTAAAACAGAGCAACAACGATGCGCTTCCGAAAGCGCGTTTGAAATACCGCAGTTCATAGAGAAACTGCAAAACTTACAAAATGCTACAAAATTAAACAAAAACAAACGAACTCTGCGTTTTTTTCTCTCGTCGGATAAAAATCTTACAACGGCTGTTTTGCTACCGTCGTTTACTGCAGGCACTATTACTGTAAATGAGCGAAGTGGGCCTTCTTGTATTACCGAGGTTGGCAACAAAATTTCTTGGGCAATATATTCAAGATCTGCTGGCCTATCGATATCTTCGAGCTAGTTAGCGCGAAAGCTCAAAGTACAGCTAGTAGAAACAAATTAGTGCCCTCTGATCAAAAATGAATTTGACTGGCCGGCACGCATCCTATTGTCCGCCGCGTTATGCCTAGTGTCCAAGGGATAAATATCAGTAAATTGTCGGACAGGTGGTTTCTGAGTGCTGTCATTCATTTTTAGTCGCCGGCTGGGGCACTCGCTTCAGTGATGGCCGTTTGAGATAGACTGTACGTCAAAGGGCTTTGCCCCTCTCTGTGGTTGGCCCGTGCCACGGCAATAGCACCAACTGGGTTCATTGTCCAGCTTGAAAACTTAAGAAGCTTGACCTAGTTACATCAATGGCAGTGTGCCTGTCTCATAGCTTATGCTAAGGTGAAAGGTCAGGGCATGGTCAGATATTACTCACGTATAGTCTAAGATACACCAACTTTAGTTTGAGCTGCCTGCGCAGGGCCTCGCGATTGTGCCGTTAGCATTACGGATCCGAGTGACTGCACGAGGTGCTCAACGCTGTTCATTTCTTGTCTCACCATTCCATACACAAGGAGCTCTTCTAGCTGTCAGCTTATTTCATCTCGATCATGGCATCTGGTTGCTATGGCAACCATCGGATGTAGGTTGCTAAGACATCAGCTTCTATTTTATTTATTGATTAAAAAATATTTTACCGATGTGGGAGGCACGCAGGCCTAGGCGACGGGGGATGGGGGCCGGGACCTCCGCGACTAGAAACTAGGAAGATAAATTGGATTCTTCGCGACTTCATTCACCACATGGATAGCCCATTGCTGGTCAGAGGGGACCCAACTTCGCAGCAGGGCCTTCCAGACTTGTTCACTTTCACTATTGTCCCCTGTGCACGGGAACCCGGGGTATTCCCAATGTAATTCCCATTTAAGACGTCACAAAATGGTTTAGCCAATCAGAGCAAAGCCGCGAGCAATTTCGATGCTTAGCTTGGGAGATCCTGACTGTGTACTTCGCGGCGCACTTATATAAGAATCCCTCGGTTAAACGTCAGGGTCTTTTGTCCTCTTCTTACCTCAAAAGCTCCATTGTCGAGATTAAAACAGATCCCATCAATTTTAGACCACAGAATATATCTACTGCTATTTAGACAGTTGTGACGGCTTCTCGATCAATGTGTGGCCTTTCGTCACGTCATGCGTGTCCGATATTCTGATTCCATTGTCTCTCCGTTTCCACCGGGCCTCTACGTTGCCTCCTCTGACCCATGTTTCCCGCCAATGTTCTCTTCAGTTTCTTGGTTGCAATTTTTCTTGCGTAGTTTTCGTGACTTCCTTCTCTTGCGAAGGCAGAAAGTTCCTTTATTTTCGCCTGGAAACAGGCGACCGCGGCAGGCGTCCGTCACCGCTCCAAGTCGGGGACCGCGGCCAGCTCGGATGACACGGGAAAGTGCGCTCCGCAGAAACCAGCGTTGCGCCTGTGCTATTCGCCGCCTTCCAGACTTTCGTGCGCCCGTTTCCTCTGTCCCAACATCGTTCCCCGTTCTGGGCTTGTTTTTGTCCGTCGTCACTCGACCGGGCTCACAGAACACAACAAACATAAAACTTCTCGCTTAATTGGTTGGCTTGAATGGCATTTAAGTCTCTTGAAATGAGAAGCAGGAGAATGTCGCGGCCTTGCGCACCAAATCACTTACTTGCCAGTAAATAATTATCGCAAGTTCGGCCTGAGGGTCCCAGCAGATGTTTAGATGGCAGACGCAAAAATATCACTTCCAAAATTTAGCTTTTCTTGGAATGCCCACATTTCATTCGAGCCTTTACAGAGCGACTCCATGCGCACAACTATTTCAGTAACCCTGTTTACTGTTCATATCTTATGCTTATAATCAAATCGTTTTCGCGGTTTCAGTCCCTCATATACACATAACTGTTCACGACACTCTTCGTGTTAGCCCGGAAGACCGATAAAGGCTAGTAAAACAAGGTTTGTAGTGTAGATTACAGTATGAACGCTGCAGGTTACACGTGGACTGAGACAATAATCTGATGTTGCTTTTATTACTGTACGGGCCTAAACTAGCTTCGGCTATTGGCCAAACTATTTTTGCAATTTGTATATTCATTGAAATACATGATTGATTGATTGATTGATTGATTGATTGATTGATTGATTGAAAAAAAGACTATTGACAGCGACCCCATACTACGGGGCCGCTCTGTACTCTTTCAATATTGAAGTATATTTAGACATTTTTGCCTTTTTAAGGGTTTCGGGACATAAGTGATGCTATCAGAAAGTACTGTTTTAAACTGAATGGTGTAGTAGAGTTTCTAGTACATTTTTTATGCAAAATTACGAGTCGGGGATGTAAAATAAAGTAACGCTTTTTCCATGGAAGAACTTCAATGCAGGTTGTAAGCTGGAGTACCTGCGGCCCAGGCAGTCAGGGCTAAAGGTGTGATCCTAAAAAGATAGACTCGCCTCTCTGGACGTGCTTAACCGTGGGGGGTGTAGTATTGCTTTATTTAGTTACTTCTATTTTCATTTGTTAAGAACAAAACATTCACTACAGCCTTGAGTCTAGCGACTGAAAAGGATGTTTGCTCTTGTCGAGGCTCAATCTTTTATCCTCCCAAACCGTTATTATTCCCACTGAGCTTGGGAATGGTCGAAACCCACCATCGTCCAAAGCAGCCTGTGCTGCCTGACCCGGAGTATAAACGCGGCTGGTAAAAACGGAATCATGCACTCGCTTTCGAAGCATCAGCGCATACAAAGAAGATAAAATAGCGTAAGTGAATCAGTTTCGTAGCAGTTGAAAGTGCGCGGAGCTGTGGCACCATTACTGCCAAAGTCGGTAGCAACGGCCATTTGTACTTTAATGAACCTTGAAGCTTAATCAAATTTGCATCACGCTACTCTGCTCTCTTTGAACTGAAACGTGTAGTTCTGCTACGTCGCTTCTGTTGCTCCCATGGCGTAATTTATTCTCTTGAAGATAATTTTCTGTTGCCGGAAGTATACTCGTGCGATAAACCTCGTTGGGGGGGGGGGGGGGGGGGGGGTACACGTGAAAAAAATTTATTTTATAGCACTGAGCTCCAAGGTTCACAGCTGCTTTGCTCCTACTGCATTTTAGACGTCACTGATGAAATCTTATTATCGAATATAAGGTTTATTCCCATGCCCTAAGAACTACTTTTCGACTCAAAATATAAAAGACTAGTGTACAAACAATTAATTCACTAAGGCAGACTTGGTTCGGTTAGTGTAAGAACTCATGTTTCACTGCAGTATATTCTATTATGCGTTTCAAACAAGAAAGCAGTGGAGGCTGTAGATAATACATAATCTTAGCGCGCTTCGCACTTTGGCCCTCAGCTAACCCAAGTAACCAGCAAATTGAGATGGGCTGGAGGGATGGGTTGGATGCTCGAAGTTATTCTCATTTGTAACAACAAAAAAACAAAAAACACTTTGTTATATTTTTCACAACAATGTGGTTCACTGTGTAAAGCCTCAGGGACCCGTGTATACTACATGCCTAAAAATTATTTACAGAAAATCGTCTTTCACACCATGAAGTAAACTAAACCTGCAGGTACACGCGCTCCACTCTTGCCCATCTTGATATGTAATTCATTGCTGTTAAAGTTTATAAGGCAGCTAGTGTGGCTATGCATATTATAAATTTCAACCAGGCCGCGCACTTTCATCTTCAATTTTTTGAAAAAATCGGCGTTTGTTTTTCTACATGCACATCTTTTTTCTGTTTTTTTTTCTTTATTTTTCATTTTTTTTTCTTTGTTTTTTCTCTTTTCTCGCCCAGCAGACGCGGTGTTTTATCTAGTTGCATCGTGAGAACTGCAAAACGTAAAGATTGGCTGTAAAATAAATTCTCAAAGCACACAGCTTATAGTAGCAAAAAAGGGACAAATTTTATTAACCTTGGACAAGTCACAGATACAAACATACTTAAACTGTCATCAACCATTGTCAGCGCACTCCTTTTTGCTTACAGCACGCAATTTTGAGAACGCTCGCTCGACATAGGAAAATCTTTAAATTACAGTTCTCTTAAGACACCTCTTAAGAGGTGAACAGCGAAACTCTTCCCATCTTCCTCTTATCATTCGTCCCTTTCTCTTGCCCCTTGTGTTTTCCTATTTCTCTTTCCTTCTTCTTGGCCTCGCATTCTTTGTACTAAGCATTTCAGTCAATTCTGGTAGCCGTTACAGGTCGTTGTTAGACGTAGTGGCCATTTGTAGTCTTTATTAGTCACTGCAAGTGATTAGTGGTCATTCTACTCATTACTACTCCTTATTTAGCATTATAGTCATCTCTAGTCAATTTTAGTCGCTACAAGTCATCGTTAGACGTATTGGTCATTAGAACCAAACCAAACCAAACAGTATCTTTATTTTCACTGTGAGGTACATCTGCATGGATTATCAGTATTACAGAAGGAGGTCCCGAAGTATAAACTGTCCGGGGGACCTCCTATGACAGAATGGATAAGATTAGCAGGTAACATACTAGGCTAATACTAGGTCGTGGCCGAGTGGTTTGGGCGCCCGTCTAGACTGCGGGAGGTGGCCAGTTCGAAACCCACCGCCGGACACCCACCGGTAAAATGGGTACAAGCGTCCCCCGGCCCGGCGCCCGGCTCTTTCAGGGGTGTGCGTTTGGAAGAGGCTGTGCTAACCCTGCTGTGCTCCTTGGAGGGCTTAAAGTTTCGAACAACTAATCACCTGCAAAGGTCGGGTTCTCACAGGTCGGGTTTCCACCATGGCTGTAGCATCGGTCGGGCTAAAAAAAAAAAGGGCCACATAATGGGCTTTTGCCACGCGAGGCGGACTTAATGTTGTCCGATGGCGGAACGAATCACTGCCACATCGGCGCAACTATTTGGGCCGTGGCACCTTTTCCCAAGCATTTCACCCCAGAAGAGCCGAGCACCAGGCCGGAGGAAAGCTTGTACCCATTTAAAAACCGATGGGTAACCGGCGGCACCAGGGATCGGACCCGGCACCTCGCATTCGGGAGGTACCGGGTTCGATCCCTGGTGCCGCCGGTTACCCACCGGTTTTTAAATGGGTACAAGCTTTCCTCCGGCCTGGTTCTCGGCTCTTCTGGGGTGAAATGCTTGGGAAAAGGTGCCACGGCCCAAATAGTTGCGCCGATGCGGCAGTGCACTCGTTCCGCCATCGGACAACAATAAGTCCGCCTTGCGCGGCAACAGCCCATTATGTGGCCCTTTTTTTTTGTTCGAAACTAAGCCCCCGAAGGAGCACAGCAGGGTTAGCAGAGCCTCTTCCAAACGCACACCCCTGAAAGAGCCGGGCGCCGGGCCAGGGGACGCTTGTACCCAATTTTACCGGTGGGTGTCCGGAGGCGGGTTTCGAACAAGAAGTTAGTAGTAGTTTTACAAATAGCAGTCATTTTAGTCATTACTACTGATTACTTATCACTGTTAGTGATTCTAATCAATTGTAGTCGTTACAATTCGTTGTCAGACATATGGTTCATCACAAGTCATTTCTAGGTCATTATTAGTCATTATAACCTGTAATGATAGCTATCACTATCATTCCTTTTTGCTTCTAAATCTGTCTTCATGCGGCAGTCATTTCTGCCAACGTGTCCGGTGGTTGCGTCCAGCCTATGCGCTATTAGCCTAGAAAGGCTTTCGAATTAAAATGTTATAGAAGCTTGGACTAACACTGCGCAGCTACATAATTGCAGTTTCCAAAATACGGAAGGCCGTCAATAGCGCTCGCCCTGTACTGGTTGTAACTGTGGAACTCTGACTCGAGCTCCTCCACATTACATTCGTCTCGATCCGCGCTACAAGGCTTTAGATCTGTTCATATCGACTGAATTCACTCCGAAGATCTGCCCTTAATACTCTTCGCCGAAGAATTCAGGAATGCCGACTGGGAACGAATTTATTTTTATTTTTTTTTGGTTGGAAAACAAGCCTTGGGGAGTAACTGACTTAAAGGGTTACTCAAATGGCGCATTGCTATTACCATTACAAAGATGCTCGCGGGTACGTTTCGGTGAGTGGGGTCGTAGGGCCTAGAGTGTTTCCCCAGCTTGGACTGCTTTTTTGAGTGCCTGTTGGCCTGTTTCTGTACTCTGAAGGGAAGAAGATGAAAAGTATTTAATCTATTCAGTAATTATTTTTCACCTATAGATGTTTACCGGCATTTTTCGGTTAAACCCAAAATTTACGCGTCCTAATTATAGCACTATATGGCCAACAAATGAATTTATCAATCTACCCCGTCTAAAAATTAAGTCGCCTAACTCTTGTTTCATTTTTTCGGTTATTATCAGTGTTCCTGAACCTACCTTAGACTGCGATAAATTACCTATAAGCTTAAAAGCGACACACTTTTCTATCGCAGAAACAAAACGTTCTCGCGAGATGATCGGTTCAAGGCAAAATTAAAATCAATCGCTTCCTGATATATATCTCACTTTCCTTGCTCTTTTGCATTTAGCTGTTTTATTGTGTTTGATATGAAACTATATTTTTAGGTGGTAGTGCCAGTTCTTCTGCCGTAATGCAGCGGCTGATATGTCTAGAGAGGTTAGGGGCCCAGATAATCCACAGATGGATTTTCTTGCCGCTCGATCAAAGTAAAATTATATCATTTCATTCCATTCACGGCTGCGAACGATTCAATCAGCTTATGAATTGTATCAGGCCCTAATAATGTTGTTGTTTTGAAAAGAAGGTAGACTTTCTAGCCTCTGATTTCCTCGCATAATAACTAGATCAGGTCCTGATGAACATTTGACGTGAATTATGCTCGCATATGTGAGAGGTGCATTGTTGGAAATGTTCGATTGAACATTTACTAAAGACTTCCCAGAATTAACCTGCTAGGCAGAAAGAGGTGTGGTGATGTCCTGTATATTCGGGAATAATTTGTAAGTTACGGTAGTATATTTCATGCCTTTATTGCAGCGCCTCAGTGTGTCCCGAAACATGTTTTTTGTCGGTTCTTGCTATTTCTACAAGGTAAATTATCGCAAATATAAGCACCTTATAGCTACAGCTTACAAAAACTAGCCGGTTTTGTCATTTCAAACAAGCAAGGATAGCAGTATGAACGTCTCCACGCTTTTGCGGCACCTCCTGTGAATGTGTGCTTTCTTTTTCTTTTTTTTTTTTCAAGTTTTTCAAGCATCAGCACTTTAAATGCAGTTGGACATGCCGACATGCATGCATCAAGGATTCTTGTTTACTTCTTTGGCCGCAAATAGCACAATTTACAACAGCAAGAATCAAGTGCTCATCCGCGATACACAAGTAAAGTGAAATGACCAAGATTGCAAAATTATCATCTTGGCCAGTGCAAATCTCTTCTCTCCAGCTTTACATGTTTACCAAAAAAATATGAAATTTTAAACTTTCATCTTGCGCCTAATAATCCTCAATCAAGGAATAAACGACATGTTGTTTTTTTGTCCATCTAGAACTTGTATGCTTACGTAACTCGCAATTTACGGGATGCAGCATTCTGGGGCATCGTGTGATCATTCATCACCATTTATTAACGAAACGAAAGCAGGGATTTTATTCGAGTGTAGGAGATAAAATGCAGCCTTTTTTTTTTTAGATTTAATTGTGGCAAGACAGGGTTCCCAGCAACATTATTTTTTTTTTAACCTCGTGTGGTAATGCTTCGCGCTAAAAGGTACAAAGTTCTGCGTAGAGGCGGGAATAATTTTGCCATGAAAATTACGGCCGTGAAGCTACTAAAGCTGAGATGATTTTGGATTCAGTATAGTCGGAAAAGAAAGTGCTTGTTCCTTCATTTTCTTGTGTTACGTGCATGTACGCAGCTTGCAGGGCTTTGCACAGTCTGTGCTTAAAGACCGGAAGCGTGCCTTGTCCATGTATACATGTATAACGAAATTAAACACGGTAGTAAGCAGTTACAAAGAAAAAAAAAAGATGCAACAGAAGCACCCAGAAATAAAGTTGGAAACCAAGCACTATGTAATCGTTTCCGATCTTTTCATTCCTCTTTCCATTCAGTATTTCCAATTTTGTGTGTATGACGACCACATCTGCTTTTCCGCTGACCATTCCATTAGACTTCATTGCTAGCTCCTGTGCATTGTCCCCCTGCAGCTGTATGATGTTTGTAGAGCCACTTTTTTTTTTTTTCTGCTCTGTAGATTATGCATATGACCACGCGAGAGAGGTTCCCACGCTACTGGCATGCCAGAAGGGCTGTCCACGTGGCGTCGCTGGTTTCTGAAGTGAACCGCAAGGGCTCTGCCTAACGAGATCCGTCGACCGGGGCACTCTAAAAGAGGAAGACGCAGAATTTCCCTTCTATCATTGTTAACCGTTGGTATCTCACGAGGGGCATTTTCGATCGATGAACAGGTTGGAACTTTCCTATTTTAATACCGCAGCACCTGCAGGCAGCAAAAAAAAAAAAAGAAAAAAAAAAGAAAAATAGAGAACGAGAGGCGTTTTTCTTTTTTTTTTTTTGCATGACCTCAGAACAACTGCAGAATTTGTACAAAATGGTGGTCGTTTATTAAGAGATTTTTTGAAATATAAGGACTCTTGATTGAACCAGGATACGAATAGTGGCGGCCTAATAAGCTTTCTTTAGGCCAACGACGCAGGAGGGCATCATTTGTCATGTGAACCGACCGAGCAGGCGTACGAACCTGCAATGATGTATTGCAGTAGAATGTTTAATATCAAGCATATATATATATATATATATATATATATATATATATATATATATATATATATATATATATATATATATAGTCAGCCTTAGTAGAGGTGTCTTTCGCGATCACGAACTACTTGAGGCAGTTGATAAATTCAGAAAACGATGCTTCAAGAAACATTTGTCTTGATAAGCATGCCAAGAGAGGGAAAAAACTGGAGATTTCTTCATGGCGATATTTATTGCCTCAGCACATTAGAGGGGTATGTGAACTTTACTGCAGAAACATTTACTGATTTTATTAAGTCTAGTGGTGAACAATTATGGGATCCCTGCGGCCAGGCAATATACACAGCAGGATTTCTCGGTGAAAGATTCGCTATCGCCAGGTGCCTCGGTTGGATAAACAGTACGTGGCTGTAGAACTGCCCTCACCAATTGGCGTGAAACAGACGAACCACGCCGCCCGTTATAGAAGTAATACTAATCAAACCCAAAGTGTTAATAGCTTGATTTTCTCTCAGAAATCCTAGCAGTCGCTGCTCCTGATTCGTTAATCGTTAAATCCAGGATTGCTACAGTCAGTCGTTTTTTAATGGCGCGGTCCTGGTAGACAGAAAGGAATTAGACTTTCTGCAAGCTTATGACGTCCCCGGCGTTTGGCGGCTGATCTGTAGTAGTTTTTCTTCCAGAAAGCTGAAGCTCAATTTAATGATGCTCATAGATGTAATCTCCAGGGCTGATTGTATTTCTCGAACTTCAGCTTAAAACTCCTCGATCTTATAAGCGCGGCCATTGTTGCGAATACTGTTGTCGCTCTATTATATACCAAGTCAAATCATTTCGCTCTTTGCACGGTATGCACTAGAGCTCTGCACGGGCTTGAGTCGGCTCGAAATCAGTGCTCAGCCCTACCTACGAACCGGTTTCAGGACGCTTGGAGGCTCTCTGCCTAGGGCCGGGTCTAGGTCAGAGTATGACTAGGGTACTCTGGTACCCGAGAACACATAACTTTTGCGAAAGAGCGAATTGACCATAAAATCTCTCGAGACATAATGAGCCTTTCCAACAGGCACCCTCGCCGTGAACGAAATCTTTTACCTGCCGTCAGTGGCAGAACATAAAGGTAGCTTGTGGGCTGTCGAGTTTCGAATTTCGCGTCTCCCGCTTTGGTACACCGGGGCAGCTGTTTAGGTATCCATTCAAGGTTCGCGCCATGCTATCGCCCCTAACGCGTCTCTGCTGTGGCTTGCTCTTAGCCTCGACATACCCACCGTGGAATTGGAACGTATACCCATGGAAGCATCTAGTAAGCGCAGTCGTGCTGATTTAGTTTCCTCTTGTTTCTGGGCTCAGCCAACGTAGAGTAGCGCTGGCCGGTGCCTTGAAAGGCACATGGTCAGCGAGAGGAGCTCACCGAATACTTGGCCGCGGAGTCAACCTCTTGCTCAGGAATGTAGAGCTATCGAAGAAACAAAAAAGAAGCGTACACAAAAATTGCTCCTTCTTGCTAAGAACCTATTAGTCATTTCACCTACAAGCTAGAGCAGCGAAACAAATTCCAGCATTGCCGGATTCATAAACCAGGATCTTTGCATACGCCTGAATCCTTTATCAATGCTTAAGGTCTTGCTTTTGCGTATTAACGCAGATGATACTTCCATGTACGTTCTGTGCCCACATATGTGCCAATATAAACATGAAACCTGAGCATTTACAGAACCTGAAATTATTTCCTTCTGTAACTGCAGTTATAGCAGCTCGGGCCGCCCTGGACCTCGGTCTAAGCACAAAGCCGGGCTGGTCTCAGACCCTTTAGCGTCGGGCCTCCTGCCTGCTGCCAGGGCTCAGCCAGGGTCGGGCTCAGAATTTCGGTCTGTGCATACCTGTAGTGTGTACGACAGACCAACAGTGAACAGGATCCGCGCAGAGTTCAAAGTATGGGTTTAAACGACGAAGAGGAACGAATATACCAGTAAAAAGATTAGGGTGAAAAATATGGAGTGAAATGAAGGTCTTAAATTCTCTCTATATGACAATTTTTGGATCTGGTATTATAAAATTCATGCTCTTGAAAACGGCATATTTATTATCTCGTTTTATGTATTACTAAACAGTGAGAAGATAAAACTAATAGGTCTACTCCACGCTGCATAATCTTTTCAGGCAAGCTGACATCTAAATCTAGCGCGCTTTGGTCTTCAGCGCCTCAAGTACGAATTGGTGACGATGCGAATTGTACTTACTCTTACCAATCTTCAGCTAGCTATCTTCAATTAGGGTGAAATTATGAAATCAGTTTACAAAGCTACAGAACTGTGCTAAATTTAGGCACATGCAGCGCAGAAATAAAGGAAGACTTGTTTCAAGTACCGCGCTTCTTTTTATTTCTATGAAGGACAACTTCATGCGTAATGAGAATGCGCAACACTTGAGACGAACGAGAGAGTTCTTATAAAAAACTTCGCAAGAAAAATGATCCTTGCTCACTTCGCGCCATTCTTCATCCTAGAAGTTTCTCTCGGCCAAATCCCATCGCAATTCTCTGAATGCGTAATTAGTACGAGCGTATAAGACGGTTGCAACACCCCTGTTTCTAGGCGGTAAGTACTTCGTACTGAACGGGGACGCGTGGTTTGCGCTGAAATGTTAAGTAGGTCATAAATATTTCACCTCCTGATGCAGTAAGGCAGTATTGTTTAATAAGGAAGAAGCGCTTCATATCCACTTTAAGAAAACAGGAATTCCAACGTACTTTGGAGTGGATTCCTTTTTTGTCCGCCGAATTCATCTCTAAAGGCGAAATGAATCTCCGTGGGTGGACGTGTGCCAGCTTTGTGAATAATGAAAATCCCGCTTGGACGCTCTTGCGAAGCCAGAACTCTTTTTCTTTAAGATGAATAGGCTTCTATTCTGAGGTAATTGCTGTTGGTTTGCTGGAATAACTTTAGGTTGGCTGTTCCACCTTCAACGCTTTTTCCTTAATGTTTTACGCGGTGAAGTTAATTGCGAAGTTATAAACGAAGCAAGAAGGATCAGAAATAATAAGATGTCAATGTAAGCAATGCACGATATAAAGCGCGTGACAGCAGCTTATAATAAAAAATAAAGATGGCTTAGCTCTTCTATGCCTGGATATACTTAGCAAAAAGCAGGGACTACCTCGGGATCACAAGTTAATTTCTCACTTCTGCGCCGTTCGCCAGCAGCTAAACTCTCCTTGGCTTTCATGTCGAGCGCGTCTAAGTTCACCGGCGTTCTATAAATTGTTTACATGGAAGAAAAGGCGCAATATCTGTCACTCGGATGGATGGATGGATGGATGGATGGATGGATGGATGGATGGATGGATGGATGGATGGATTGAATATAGGAGCGTCCGCTTTGAAACGGGGTGGTAGCAGTAGCTATCATGCTTATTTTTCTTCCTATATCTGAACTATTGATTTAGAATGGTTAACTAAACCATCATTCTATTTATTAAATTTTGTTCCTACATTACTAACATTATGTCACTTCTCTGCTTTTAAGCCACCAATCTTCCACTCGCGCAAGGCAAGAAGCGCCGCCCGGTGGCGTTAGAGCGCACTCATTCCCGCTTGGTCCTCATAGCTGACGGCAGATGGGTGACGCCATATCCTTGACGTCACCCTAATTTAGTGACTCAACTATTTTAGTCTGGTACTTTAGAATTGCGCGCCAATCGCAGTATCTGCCACACGCGGAATCCCGCTGTTATCCTCACGACAGACAAGCGGAATTATGAATAGTGCTTCACCACCCGGGTCGTGGCCCAGCGGTAAAGCGCCCGGCTGGAGATCCAAGGAATGGAGGTTCGATTCTCGGATGGAGACTATTTTTTTACTGAGGAGGAGTCGCAAACAAATATATCAAGCTACCGACATGTGCGGCCTAATTATCTAGCAGGCTGGCTCCCGTACTTTCTAAGCTTATTTTCTTCGAGAAGTAACCACACAAAATGAGACATGTGAGGTCAGAGCAAGTGGCGGAATATACTTAGAGCTACTGTTGTGGTAATATGAAATAGCTTGGCTATGTTGGCGTCGGGGAATGGACCGGGTTGAATGGAAGTATTGTTCTCAGTGGAAATAATCCTGTGCGTGAGAGAAAGAGAATAATTTAATGACAGGAAAGACGGAGAGGTTGTCAGGCAACGCTATTGTCAAATAGTGTGAATCGAAATAGTTTTACATGTGAATATTGAAAATAAATAAAAAGAGAGGGTGTTTATTAATGTGCTTCTCTCCTAAAATGCATGACATAGTCTGCCGTGACGCGGTCCTTTCAGATGTCGAGGCGGAGAACGCCACGTTCACTGCGAACATACGCACCTTTAAATCCGATGCAGCTTGATTTGGAAGTGGATGTCATGCTGCACTCCCGCTACAACTATTACTTTTTCCCAAAATATACTTTATTTCAGTATTTTTTAGCAAGCATTCCGGACGCAGTTATATAGGATTATCCAGTGTTTATTGTAATGAAAAACATTTTTTGGACAACGAACGATTCCTAACTATCTTGTGAGACAACAAGTTTATAAAGATGAACCTAACTGCGCCAGCTGCGCTGTTAATGTATCGCAGAGCCAGCTACGAGCCAGGCTGCCAGCCACACCAGTTCGGTCTAGCTATAAGGGTGTTCAAAATCTGACAAAAGTTTAGAGTGTAAGCTGTACTGCTCCCAGGTTAAACCTCAAGGTCATCTGGTTTCACAAATTTGACCTTGAACGATCGCTCTGTGGAGCAAGCACTGCGGTCTTTATTCTACAAGATACTCTCGCGTTGTGCACTGAGCATTGTCTCTGCATGAAGTTTCACCCCTCGCCGCTCCTTAATTTAACTCGAGTAAATACGCCATAACACCTGCACCATCTGGGCGAGTGCGGGCGAGGTCCGCGAGCATAGGGTCGGATGAATCCAAGAGATGGCGTGAAAAAGAAACGCATGACGTAGGGAAAGGCACTGTCAGTAAAGAGACAGAACGCAGCCGTGCCAGACAGACTGCCGAAGGCATCGAAAAACGATAAGCCAGACTAGCCCGTTGCTGAGAAGCTTAGTAAGCGCGGAAGCGAGCTATGATCGAAGCAGCAGCCGCAAATGCGGCTATTGCCGATGGCGTACACTCATGAAACTTGGTTCAAGGAGAGTTGAACCTTATAATTGTTTTTTAAAAATTGCAAAAAAACGCTACATAAAAAGTTGTGTTTGGACGTGATATATGTGACCTGCGAGGATGATTGTCATATAGAGTTTTATCTAAAGGCAAAATTATCATTTTATTCACTGCAATTAGAGCACACAATTGTACCGAAACGTTGTAGAGTGGCGTTTGATGATTATCCTTGTTTATAGAAATTTAGTAACGCACTTTACTCCTAAGATATACATGTCTAAAATTTCAGTCAGAACCTGCCAATAACGCATACGCTACAGCGACAGTCGCCATAAAGCTCTTCCATGGTGTGACACAGCTGTTGCGTCTGGCGCTGCGTCGTACAAAAAGGTGGTACGGCAGGCGGTGATGACTGCTGTTCGTTCCTGCCCAGCGGAACCGAGGAATCACTGTGCGTACGGAGTAGAGCGAGAGATTTTTCCTTCAAGTGATTGATCACCTGGCCAACTATGAAGGGTTTTCACTTTGGCTGTAGCTCACATTCTTGTCAGGCGATGCATCGAACCCAGAAACTTCCTGAAACCAGGGAGGAGCTTTATGCTGCGCGCCGCTATCCCGACAGCTCAATTTGACCGATTATGCGGAAAACTTATAAATTTTATGCACGCACATCTTGGGACACAGGTGCGTTACTAAAATTCTTAATAATAGAGTAGACATCAAATACTGTTATCTCCAAGCTGTCAACTTATCATGCATGCCAACTTCACTGAATAAAAAGTAATCATTATATTTAGCTCAATACTGATATTGTGAATTACTCTCCGTGTGCGTCTGCCTAGCTGCATATCCCATGTGCGAAAACGACTTTTATATACATATCTTCATTTTTGTTTAAAACATTTCAAAAATCTTCCTTTGAATAGCCTGAATATCTCAAAAATACTTATAGCGTTCCACCTTTGTAGCCTTTCCTTTACTACCGAGAAAAGCTGTCACCGAGGACACTGGGAGTTAGCAATACTCCACGTGCTACTACTGCAAAGATTATTTCACTCAGAATTCAAGTAACCGACTTCAGCACTCAGTACGGTCAATCAGTGTCGAGAAAAACATTTCGAATATACAGCACAGCAATGTGATGAGAACATTTTTTTTTTTTTGGTGACAAATGCGCGCAGTCGCCTATGCAATCACAAAAACGACTGAAGGAAGTTTATCGCTGTTTCTCCCTTCATTCACAACAGAAGTACTAAAGCTCTCTTGGACGCTATACAAAATTAACTCAGTTCCTCTTCCCTGAAGGCCCGAGATATCTTCTTTAGGGGCAGGAAAAATCGCAATTAGCGCCCGCGTTGCCTGATTCGTAACGCCACTTCTACTTCCAACCCTTCTTACGGTGCCCTCCTTCGCTCTGTTCACTCCTCTGCCCTCCGGGCTCCCAAGTGCAGGCATTTGATTAAGCCAAATTACATTCCAAGGTTTCCGGAAAGCCTTTCTCTCTTTTTGTGCAGCACGAAGGAGGAGTGGCTTCTTTACCCGCTACCAGCAGGGAAATCTCAGTGGTGGCACTCTAATTAAACTCACGCCTTGTAAAACACGGCGAAGAGCAGAACTTTATATGACCGCCAGGCGAAACCTTTGAGTGAATTCGCTTTACTGCCAAGTTGATTGTTTCCACAGCGTCTGTTCTATGCGCTGATGGGAACATATTTTTTGAGTGCCGTAATGAATTGGCGTATAAATGAATAGCAGGCCGTATTCTTTACCAATGGTGGACTTAGGCGAATGTTGAAGAATGTAGAACTTTTGTCGTGCCTATATGAACAGTCCACGATATTGTAAAGAAAGATAGGAAGGCGCGTAGGGATGGAGTGAAATATAACTCATCACAATTATTGAATCTAATTCTAGCATTTAAACAACAGCAAATTTCATGTTTGGTTTTCATGTGACGCTGATTAAAATTAACCTAATTACAATTATACAACAAGGCGCCTACTAAAATGCAGTTTGTTATAGGGGACCTCTTTAAGACGGCCCCAATAATTAAGTACTTGATGACTCTTCGTAATATCGACCAAAGAAATGGGAGTATGACTTACAGAAAACAGCCGTCCTTTGTTGTGTATAACCATCCAACCACTCAGCAAACAGATGAAAAGAAAATAAGGGGCTTTCGCACGACACATAAGGAAGGAGCCAAGAGACACTGACTCAAAGTATAGGGATTTTTTTTTTTGCAGATTGTGAAGTAATAATAAATAGTAGAGATAGTTGGTTAGAAAGTAAAAGAAAACAAAAACATACTCATGCCACTGGTAGAACCCGAACCAACAACTTCCGAGTATCGCGTCCGAGGCTCTACCACTGGGCAATGGCGAATTTCTTTTTTTTTTTTCCTCTATTGCCATTACTGCACAACCAACACAGACTCAGTTATGGCGACAGATGCATGGCCTTCCACTTTTTAGGGTATTTATGTTATATATAAATTATCTTTGAGATTGTTCGCCAGCGCCAATCTCATCGACAGCGGCGGACGTGGAACCTCCTGCGATACCACGTGTCACGTAGGAACATGATCTAACGTGAAGGGCGGAAGCAGGTTCCACGTCCGCCGCGGTGGCTCTGGTGAAACTTTAACATCAAAGTTTTTTTTTTTTTTTTTTTTAACACAACACGGTACTTGTATTAAAACGCTGAGGCATGCATGCAGGTGAAACGAAAAAGCAGCATTAAAATAGCCTAAAATACAAAACACGCCCCAACAACAGCCGTCCGCATTGACAGTAAGGGAGTAACAACGTTTTTAAGTTCTTTTTCCAAGCAGATCGTTTCTCTAACACTGCAGTTGGCCCTAACATAATAATAGGCAACTCTAGCTAGGTTTTTTGTTGTTGTTGTTGTTGCTATCATGCATGTTGAAGCGCGGATAGAAATAATTCGAACCGCCGAATACATACAAGCGCTGTGATGTCCGCAATTATGTTTATCACTATAGCAGCTCTCTTTTTCTCCAGCTTTTCTAAAATGCATTTTAGGGACGCGACCACAGATCAGATCAAATAAAATCATATATAGAAATATCCCTAGGAAGATATTATATGCTCAGAAATTTGTAACAAACCGTGAATAGAACAAGTTCGAGGTATTTTCAACCTCCAATCCATATCTACATCTCTTTGTACCCGGAAATTAAGCTTTGTTCTAGGCACTTTATCGGGTTGAGACCGTGTTCAGTGCGACTTTTCATGATCCCGTTCTGGATGCAAGGATTTTATGCACCCAGATTTTGCCTCAAAAAAGCAGGCAGTACAAATAATGTATACTCGAAACGGTGAGGGGCGCTCAATGCAGTCTACAGCTGGAAAGATGGCTACTGACAGCGGCGCGTTCTCAGGCCGCGACACTCGGTCGGGGGGCTATGCGCCTTAGCCGGCTTGAAGAATAGAACCAGCGTGAGGTAGTTAAGAATAGTGAAGCCAACGGGTCTGAGCGATGCCTTTGCAAGCGCTGCCACTGTATGATTTGTTTAAAAAATAGTTCACGTTCCTTGTCTTAATATACTTACATCTACTAACGATACCGTTGTTAAGGAATTTATTTTTACCTTCTACGTTCCTCGGGTGAATTTGCTGATACATATTTTGTTGTGAAATAGCCGTCAAGTGGCGCCTGCTTAAAATTCCTGCCTGACCGCGGTGCCCCAATATGAAAATGGCTTTGGCCATAGTTAAAGGTAGGTAGATTAACAGCATATATGGATGGAAGTATAGGAGGAGAAAAGCAGGAGTGGTAAGGGGCATTTTCGACTTTTAAAACGATCACCAAATCATCAATCTATAAGCATTGCAGGAAAGCAAGCGACTGATAAGCATACTTGTTTGAAGTGCTATAGCCGACATCAGAGCTTTTGCGTTCTCTGCACGGTACTGGAGGTATCAATTTGAAAGATCGATAATCCCAAGAACTTGGACGCATTATAATTACTTCAGCAGTTAACTTTCAAATTTACGCTGAAATCGGTTTCTAACGCATCATTTTTAAACTGATAAATTTTGGGTCAAACATGCATGATTAGCATTAATAGCCCCAGAACACAAACTTCAAATTCCAATAATAGCATACTGGTTCTTTATACCGTTTCAACTCTTCCCTAATCGAGCGATTCTTTTGCCGGGTATTAGTGAGAGTGGGATGGTTAGGTGGTTAGGTTTAAGGATTTATTGTCCAAAAGCGACTCAGGCTTTGAGAGACGCCGTAGTGGAGGATATCAGAAATTTCGACCGCTTGGTGCTCTTTAACGTGAACTGACATCGCTGAGCACAAGAAAACATTGCATTACGTCTCCATCGAAAAGTGCCTATTGTGGCCGGTAGTTGATCCCGCATCCTTCGGCGCACGAGTCGAGCCTCCTAACCATTCCACCGCCGGGGCGGGGTTGGGCATCAGTAAGGAAGAATTGTAGAAGTACTTAGAAGAAATACTACATCGCTCGCCTCTAGGCCGTCTGGAATCGCATTCATTTCAGCCCAAGTGGACGACCTACGACCTAGCTTTTTTTTTTTTTTTAAGGCAGAAACAGCCGTTCAGTCTTTCCCCAAATGCAGAACGATAGTTAATGAGACACATTTTGTGCCACAGCAATTCCGTTGTTAAAGAGACTGGAATTCAAATACGAAGCATGAAATATTAAGAAACGAAGGTGAGAGTTGGGTATTTATTCAAGTTTTATTGGCAATTATTTTTTCTTGTTTCCTTCAATATCGTTTTTCCACTTGTGAAGAGCGTTCGGTCAAAAATGGCCCCGCTTTGCATAAACATAAAAAATAGGTTACGTGACAATGTCTGCTTCCTTGTGGGAATGCTAAATGGGGGGCTTTCTATTTTTTGGCAGTGCCGTATAAGATGATTAACGAAGAGCTTTCTTGAGAGCGCTGATAATGATCTGCTGTGAACAACACATTCCGTCACTTCGAAGTGAGTCATGCGACAGCAAAATACCTATTTCCTCCCGAGCAACAATTGTGAGTAGATGGTTTTACCGATACGAGTAATGCCACAGGAAGACATATTACGACATGCGTATTAGCATGTATTATTACATCGAAGGGAATCGCCAGAACTTTCAAGGACGATGAGAAACGTGCCGTATGATTGCGCAGAGCGATTCATCATTTCGCTTTATGAAGGCAGGCGTGAAACGCGCCGGAAGCTCTAGCATGTATTGCGACTCGTAAATCACTCCGTAATGAGGTCGTTGTATTGATTCTCTTTAGAATACGGCCACAAAGAACCGGAAATGGCAGTGTATTATTGATTATCTTTAGACTACGGCCAGAAAGAACAGGAAATTATAGGGAAATCTTGCGCTTCTAAGATATTACAGCGCTGCATGAATGTGTGATTTCTACAAGCAAGGAACCCGCTAAATTCAGCTAAATGGGAATAATATCCATCTCGCAGAACACTCAGCCTTCAGACATTCGTCGGGCAATGAATGTATGGTTGATAATAAAATTTTGCTTTAATCAAAAGGTGTAATTCATGCAGGCGCTTAGTTATTGATTCCAAACAGTTTCATGCCGCCTCGTGCTCTGCCGTAACGATGATCTTCAACGAAGGGAACCTTGAATTGTAGGGTGCGCATCCCATTGGGAGATTGCCTTACCGAGAAGCCATCTACAACGCGTGTTATGGGATACTATTGCTGCTAGTTGCAAGGCAGATAGTGCAGCGTTATGTACCTACGGCCGCGATAAGTATCGCTAACGGCTGGTCCAACATTTTAACGCCGGCTTTACACGTAGTCACACTGAACGCTCTGACATATGGCATGCAAGTATTCTCATTATTTACTAGGTAGCCTGATCTTAGTGAAGGCTTCGCTCCAATCTAGACGTCACTTTAACACATAAATATTTCAGAACATGCAGTATTGCTTTAAAGCACATGTCATTGCGAAGTACTTTCCACTGACGACTAAATAAAGTAAGGCTTCAGAAACTCGTATCCTATTATCGCAGTGCGAGCTTGAAAAATAGGCAAGAAGAACGCACCCACTTGTGTGACCAACATTTTCGCAAGATGGCTTCTTTAATCTTGACTGCATCAAAGAATAACTATGAGAAAAGTCTACTTTCCACATTTCGTGATGGAATTGGCAATCAGCTCAACATTTCTGCCAGAGTCCATTTGCTGCCCACAAGCGGTGGTGTTCGTGCTATAGGAATGTGTTGATGGGAAACGCATATAAATATATTTTGAAATTTAAAGTGCCTCCTTTATGCATGTAAACGTTATTGTCAGTGATTTTCTCCCTGAACTGGGTAGTACAGCCTTGTACCGAGGTATTACCGAAATAGGTTATTTGTCGACTGACTAGTGCATACCACGAACAAGTTTGAAGTTGAAGTCCTCACCAGTTATATCATGTGTCGACGAAATGAGGCTGGTTAGGTGTATTATAAAACAACGACCCTTACACTCGTAGACAAGCTTATGGTGAAGATGTGTCGCGTCATGCAAACTCACTAGGCCTGGCTATATGATATCTTAATAATTCCCCTGGAGAGCTGGCTGATTTTCATATTTGAAGTCAGTGTGCACGCTGTGGCTAATTCGCCGTCAGCGCTTTGGTTTTTGTAAGCATGGTAATGTTAGCGGCATTTTATTTTCTTGTCCAGACTCTTATTGAACTGCATAGAATGAAGGTACTTTTCAAGTAATTAACCCATAACTTTGAATCAGGCCAAATATGCGGCTTTAACAGGCGCTCTTAGTTCTTCCAACACTGTAATTCGGTCGCTAATCTTTCGCTGTTTGAAGAATTTTAGAGAACGGTTTTCAATCGAAGCTATTCAGTGGCGGCGAGATATAATAATCTGAAGTGTGACGTGCGCAGGCATCATATATAAAACAATGCCAAAATTATGCCTAATGAAAAACGCGCCAACAGGGATTTTCGTTTGCTGCACTGCACACAAGGTATGTACCTGTACTACCGGGGCCTTTTGAAACTTCGCCATTAGTATACCGAATGAACTTTGGGACTGACTATGATCATTAGAACCCAAGGTCGTTTACAGAGTTCAAAACTATGTAAAAAACGTTCAGAATAGCTGGGTGCAATCGAAATTCAAAGCGCGCGTTTACCATACATGTTTCTTCCCCAAACGAATTTCAAATGCGCCAATAAAAATATTTCATATACTTGAACCAGGGCTTGCTCTGTTATGTCTGGATTTGTCATTGTGATAATAAATAATGAACTAGCAAGACTGGAAGCTGTCTTCACTACTGCAATTAGTATCTGCTATACCTACTCTCTAGAAGCCAATAGTCATACATAACGTAATTTTGGTGACGATTAGCGTTCCACTTTCATCACCTCACACTATCGGTATATGACTTCGACGCGCGTCTTTCTTTCCCTCTTCCCTTTTTTCTTCTCTATTTTCTCTTCGGCCTGCACGAGGCAGCGGAGGTGGCTCAGCTATAGAGCCAGTAGCAGGCCCGTGCATTTTCTTTTCCTTCTTCCTAGAGCCACGACAACAACAGCAACCTCACATTACCGACGCTTCATAACGGACTGCTTCAGAGGAGGTAGTGTAAACTATTCTGCATCACTGCCCTACATAGCCATATATGAACGTTTTAGAACGGCAGATTGGGCTAAATGGTTATTCATAAATTTAGATCCATAACGCCAACAGACCGGGACAAAGAGAGGAAAGATGCAACGCCAACCAAGAAACCGTCTTTATCCGACTGAACAGGCGAAAGCGATTATCACACAGATAGTTGACTGATGAAGGAAACCGTTTATAATTCCCTGTAGAACTATGGCACCTAACGACAGCATCACTGCAATCAGCCTCAAGTCTATATCGTCCACGGGTGCTTAAAGGACACATATTTTGCCAACTTCAACTTTTCGCCTGTCCGTGTTGCATCATTCCTTTATTTCTCCCCGTCGCTTAGCTCTGTAGATACGAAACTATGAAATTCTTGTTTGACTGCTACTGTGTATGTCATTTCCGAAGCTCGCATACTCCTAAACAACCCGGTTGCTTCGAAGGGAATCACTTTTTCGTTCGGGCAAAAGCATAGCAGCATAAAACATTGCACATTCTGTCACTCGCAGTAGCGAAGGGCTTGTTGACATCTGTCATGTTGTCGCAGTTGGTACGAATCTCATTTGTCGCCCGGAAAGGAAGCTTGGGTCCTTTTTCTCATGTTGGGGTATCGGCTGAAGGTGCAGAGGGGTCCCGTGGGAGGAAGACAGGAAGGACCGCACGCTTATGTCGATTTTTCACATGGACAGTAAAAAAAGAAGCGAGATGTCAGTAGAACGCTTTTATTGTAGGGACTAGCCAAATATACGTCAGTATTCACAACGCAACTTTTGCAAGTTGAGTCTTGCGCGAGTCAGTGCTCGCGTGCATCTATTGAGTTAACGTACAAAACGGCAAGAAAAGCCGAGGAATAGCTCCAAGATTTCTGAAGAAAGTAGCTTACGTATTAAGAAAAGAACACTGCCAAACCGTTATTTTATTCGCAGCAGCCATGTAGTGAAGACTATATGAATAAATATTTGTAACAGGCCTATAAAGGTCGCATAACTCCACAAATGCAGCAAACTGTTAATTTCTGAGTAACTGAGACCCCTTTTGCAAAATTCGCTCAATTATTTTCATCGAAAAGCAGCATTGTTTCCTGGACAGCACTTTCTCGTTCGAAGAACGAGAAAGTATTTTCAAACTTCCCTTAAAACCTGCCAACGCGTAGCGATCATGCAGAGTATGGCGTCATAAGTGGCATCCTCGTATCGCAGCGACCTTGCTGAGTAAGAGCAGTGTACTCGGGGTTCCACAGCATAGACGCTTCACTTTGCATATGGATGAAGCGACATATCTAGTTAAAAACATGTAGTAAATATTTTCGGTTTTCGTTGGGACACAAATGCGTGTTCTAATCATCCATGGACCGTTACCACAACGTTCATATTTAACGCGACCGTACTGTAGAGCCTAGCTGTTCGTTAGCTAAATCTCGTTTCATTCGGAACTACTGAATAACGTTTCCTGAAATCCATAATTTTGACTTCTAAGGACAAAGGAATGCTAATATACAAGCTAGTGTGGCTGAATTCCAATGGCAAATGAATGCCAATATGCAATGACAAACCATTGTGATGAAAGTGTACGCAGTGTCGGTAATTTTACTATTTAAGTGATTGCTCGACTGTTCTCATTTAATGAAAAATATGGCGTCGGTGCAGCGTTGAGGTGCCCACGTAACGCCTGCGTTAGTCCACGACACCTACGTAACTCTGATGCCGAGAAACCTATATCACACGTAAGCATACAGAATGAAATTGAGAACGGGACTTCCGAGTGAATTAAAGGTCGGCTCATGTGCCAAACGTCCAAAAGCAATTTGGTTACATACAAAGTAAAATGTCTACTAAATTATCTAGGGACTCCAACCCACGACTTCGGTCACCAGCCAGGCGTGCAACGAAAAAAATAAATGCATCCTCGTTCGATTTTTTTATGCGTCGGTCATTATCGCGTCTCCCCATTTCGGAGCAGTTCAAGTGTCCCCTCATTTCTTAGAGCGACAATCTTGCTACTCCTTGCACAACACCAAGGCTCACCCGACTTTGACTCAGTGACCTTGAAACCAGACGAAGGTCAGAACAAACACCTCCGATACTAACAATGCATGGTAAAAAAATTGATAGATAGGAATTGAGAGGAGCTGTAACTTTTACACATGTCGTGAACACCTAAACCACCACAAGGAAAGGCAGGAGGTCAGGAGTGAAAGAAAAGAGTAAGAAGTGCCGTAGAGGCGGGCTCAGGAATAATTTCGACCACCACAAGGTCTCTATCTGGCGCTGCCATCGCGCAGCGCACGGGCGCCTGCAGGCACCGGAAGCCGGGTTCGAACTCGGATACTCCGGTTCAGTAGTCGAGCATCTTAGCCACAGAGCCACCGCAGTCAGTGATTTCACTCGTTATATTCTGGTTTAAGGTGGCTAAATATATGCCATTGTTTCGTTTGTCTAATTGTATTTTATATATTGAAGCAGCTGTGTTTTTTGCTTTGAATCAGACCAGATATCATATATTTTGTTTTGGAAAGATGTACTTACAAAGTGTTATATTGCAGTTGGGGCTATAAGTGCAGCGAGGGGCCCTTTGCTGGGATGTGCTCTTGCCTATTGATGGCGACAGCCGTCCTTGGAAACAAATATGACCAGACGAATGTGCGCTCACGTGGTCGCCATCCGGAGTGCGGGAACGAGAGAAGCATGTAGAAACAGCAATAATATTATTACTGATGAGGAATAGTGTATACATTGGTCACATTCACTGGCCACCTTGACCTCGTATTGAACGAAGGAAGGAGGAATCAAGTAATGAAAGCAAAAAAAGGGGATTCCCTCCAATGAATATTTGCGGAATGATACTGGGAGCAGTGCTGTGCTGACATCGTAGAGCCGACCAGCAGCCTACAGCTAAAGGAATTTCCCTAAATACATAGAAGTGATCAAAACATCCCAAGTCAAACAAAATAAAGCAGCCCGCTGGTTGCCGTGTACAATTTCACTTTATAAAGAAACTATTTCGCATATGACAAGATTTTCGTTTTAGTTGGAATTCCAGCCAACACCCTTCCTCTTGGGAGCGAGACACTTCTCAGACTAGGTCGCACAAAGCAGAACTGCCGGGCTTTATTTTTGCTTTATTGGTGCAGGCTTTCCGTGCCCCTACCAACAAACGCCCCGCAGGAACATGAAGTCTCCTCGAGTCAAGACGTTGGTTTGGACAGCATGACGATAATTGCGAAATAAAATGCAAGGCGAGAAGGCTGCACCCGGAATGGCGTCATATGTGCAAAAACGCGTGCTCAATCGTAACGAAGGCAATGTACCCCTCCTTATTATGAAACCTACATATTCAACCTTCACTTCTATTCTTGCATTGAGAACAAAGCGACTGTAGCGGGGCTGAAAGGTCGTTGTTTAGATGATTGGTCTGCGCTTAATGCTTTCCCTCCAATACCGATGGGGGGGGGGGGGGGGGGGACCACAGGAAATGTAAAGGTTTGAGATGTACGCGCTGTCATCCCGGTAACACAAAGAAAAGAGGACAACGGAAGAAATGGGTTTCATCATGTAGACAAGGCCTTGTGTAAAATCGGAAACAGACAGTATCACTTAAAAAAAATAAGTGCCAAAATACTGAAACGTTTTCGGGAGAAGAGTCTTGAGGTGGCCCTTTATAAATTGCAGACGGGTTTAAAGCCAAGATATGACCATGCCTCTCCTAAAGCCTATCATGCTGATGCATTGACCAGTGTGTAGAAATGATGAAGGAAGAAATGAAACAAGCATTCCCTGGGGTAGGGGATGAATGCCTTTTAGTAAATGGAGATGGGGGTAATTTCGATCGCTGGCGGGCGTTTTGAAGTACGAAAAACATAAAAGAACACATAGAGAGAATGAAGAGGCGGAAAACGATTGATTTGTCCGGGATCGGGTTCTTATGACAGGGAATTGTTCTTGGAAAAGTAAGTTATGTATATTGCACAAGGTTAGAAAAGGGTAAAGGGTTAAAGATGAATATTTTTACAAGTAAAATTTGGGCGGCACTGAAGCTGTGCTTTTAAGAGGAAGGTTCGACCCATGTGCAGACTCTCTTTGCAGATTCTTGTACTTCGATTGACAACGTGGTGGACCTGGTATCATCTGTACAACAGCCAAAAATTTTGAAGCGCTTACCCGCGGCGTTGTTCCTAGATATAAAGAGCGCATATGACCACCTCACTCACCAGGCCATTTTGGACGCTCTGGAAGCTGCCGAGCTTGGCGGTCGTGTTTTTTACTGGATACGCAGTTATTTATCCAACAGATCTCACTTTATGCAGACTGAGGATGGCCCAACATCTCATTTCACTTCCCGTGGAGTCCCACAGGGCGGAGTACTAAGCCCAACGCTTTTCAATCTTACTCTTGTCGGGCTTGTCGACTTAATACCAAAATCGGCGCAACTTTCAATATATACAGACGACATCTGTATCTGAGCCTCAGCAGTTACGCGCCCACAGGTTAGAGCGAGGCTTCAAAAGGCGGCAAGTATAGTTGCGGCCTACCTCCACCTGCAAGGTCTACAGATATCAACCTAAAAGTGTTCGCTGGTTGTATTTACACGCAAGAACATGTCACCTTACACCGTACGCATTGATGGTAAAACAATACCATACGAAAGCAGCCATCGCTTTCTGGGAGTTATCATCGACCGAAATCTTTCGTGGACTCCCAATACTTCACGGATGAAAAATGGCTGACAGCAATTACTCACGCACTTGCCTTTATTGGGGGAAAGTCACGGGGAGCGTCCGTGCGGTCGATGCTTCAACTATACCGTGCATTATTTATGGGATTTCTTCGGTACAGCTTACCTGCACTTGGAAATATCAAGAAAACCAACTTATCAATTCTACAGACCGTTCAAGCGCAAGCTCTGCGAACCTGCCTGGGATTGCCGAAATGTGCCTCAACGGCTGCTACCATTTTAATTGCACAGGAGCATCCCATATCTACGTACCTAACAGGTGACGTCCTGAGGGGCACATTTCCTACACATCTTTCAGGTTCCCTGTCATCATTTGGCCAATCTTCCTATTACCAGGCCGCGTACATCGTTTTCAGAGACCGTTGATGCGCATCGCGCTATATTGCCATCCCAGTTTACACCGGCATCTAGGTTGTCCTCTCCACTATGGAGCCTGCATAAACCACACGTGCTTCTTTCAATACCCGGCATCAGGAAGAAGGTCGAGCTATCGCCGACAGAACTAAAAGAAATCACTCTTGAATACTTCCATGAACACCATGCAAATTGCTTGCACGTCTACACTGATGGTTCAGTGAATGGCGGGAGTTCTTCAGGCTCCATGGTCATATCCTCAATCAATATAGAAATAAAATTTAGGACAATTAACCAGACTTCTTCAACAGCTGCAGAGCTCACCGCCCTTCGTGTCGCAAACAGGCATATCAGTCAGCAGAGCCCCCAGCGGTGGTCTATTTTTACAGATTCAAAAGCATCCCTGCAAGCCTTAAAAGCAGCTCTTCGCCGTGGAGCCCATTAGCAACTCATTGCGGAAATACGACAAATTCATCACTGTGCAAATAATGGAGGATATGACATCATTTTCCAATGGCTTCCAGGACACAGTGGCATAGCAGGCAATCTTCGGGCGGACGAGGTCGCACGAACAACCCACCAAGACGGCGATTGTGTGTTCCCGTTTTCAGGGCAGACGCAGCGGGCAGGCTTCGCGCACTTGCGCGGGAACACACACTCTCCTTGTGGAATTCTGGCCAGTTTGCGAACTGCTCCTTAAAATCCCTGGACCCTGACCTGAAGCTCCACCTTCCACCTAGCCTACCCCGACGCGAAGAAACTTTGCTGTGCCGCCTGTGGATTGGTGTAGCATTCACAGACTCGTATTCTTTTATGTTAGGCATTGCAAACAGCCCTGCATGTACAAACTGTGGATGCGACGAGTCTATAGGCCAAATTCTTTGTGAGTGCCCGATATACAGTGAGGGAAGGCAGTTTCTGTGCCGTTCGCTGGAGCATCTAGATGGACGCCCATTGACTGAAATTAAGATTTTAGGTCCCTGGCCGCGGCGATCGTCTGCGGCGAAGGCCTCCCAGGCACTGCTCCGCTTTATGAAAAGCACCGGCCTAATCGAAAGACTTTGAGTTTGCTTTGACATGACTGTAATGTTATGTGATGTGGCGTGTCTGTTATGTGACTATATTAACTTCAACTATCCCTCTCTCACAACTTTTATATCCACTCATCCCCTTCCCCCAGTGCAGGGCAGCAAACCGGTTGCTTTTACTGGTTAACCTGCCTACACTTCCTGCTCATCTTCCTCCTCCTCCTCCTCTTGCACTTTGCTATCAGTCTGATAGCAATTTGTCAATTCGTTAATTCGTGAATTTCTTCCTTTTATTTCTGACACAGTCGTCAGCATACAGCATTATGGGAATTACCATCCGACATAGGCACAGCGCCCCGATTAACCAAGTGTTGCGAACTTACCTGCGTCACCTAGGGAGTGCTGGGAGGAATGGAGGAGTGGAGTGGAGGGCTGCAGAAAGTTTGAACACCTGGGGTTGCTTGACGTGCACTCACCGCACAAAACACGGACACCTCATTTTCGCCTCCATCTAAAAGCTGCCTCCGTGATCGGGATTCGATCCCGCACATCTGCTTGGGTGCAGCAGTCAAGCGACCTACCCGTTGCGCCACCGCGGCGGGATATCAAGATCCAATTTCTCTAGAATGCTTTCTGTCAAAAGCGTTTTAAGTTTTCCGAGACTGGCGGTCGTTACGCAGGTGGTCATTCTCGAAAATTCGTCGTCATCTCCAGAGTACGGCAACTGTCATTAGTGATCATCACGAGCTCTATTCTTCCTTAAGTCAAATGCTAGACATGTATACACTGGCGATCGCCGCCTCGGTGAACACAACCTCGTATCAGGTCCACATTGTCACACACCCGAACCTTTTCCGCGGCACCTGTTCTTCCCCTACCAATATCGCGAATATTGCTGCCAGTGCAAAAATGCAAACTTAACATTTCATTACTCTCGGATACTCTGAGGAACCAAATACCCATCTCCAACCAGCCATTGATTAGCCTCCTGGGAGGCTGCCCTGTCCTCCAGCTCGAACCCCAGAAACGGGTCACCACGGGTGCTACAACGAATGCAAATAAATGTTCTTACCGCCACTATCGTATAGCTTAGACTTGTGCTCAGTCCACCTCAAGCGGTTGCACCAAGTCATCGTAGTGACCGCGCATCATCAGCGGCTCGCACCTTCTAATTTCCGATGAGGACCTGTTGAACTTAGTATTCCTTTTCCGCTGTACTTCCTCTTCGCTTAGCGTGCACGTAGCGCCACCATGCGTGTGGTGCACGGAATAAGCTAGACAGGGCATAGCCTCTGAGATCTTCATCGCGCCGGCTAGGATCGGCAACGATGTTGCCGACGAACTACGACTGCAACTTGAGGCCTGCGCGTTTCGGCAAGGTGGCTGGCAGCGCTTCTACGTTCCGGAAGGCTTAATAAATAAAAGTGAGTAACTGTGGACAAGTTAACAAGTGTTGTATCATGTGAACTACGTCTTTGTATGACTCAAAAGCGCGACAAGCAAATGAGTAGACGGTGCGAATGGGGCGCTATAACGCTATCGCGTTCCATTCTTAAAGGTGAAGCTTAAGTGCCTTCCAAATTTTTCAGTACCCTCTTAGCTGGTTCATATCGATGTTTCTGCGCCGACTATAAATTGAGTATTGCCGAATGCAAGTTCGAGCACAGCGCGCATGTTTGCTGCTAACACAGCCACTGATTTGCTCAGTTCAAGTCAGCCCAAAAAAGAGTTTATTTCAGTTCTATTAGTCGTGTCTTTTGTGCCTACGGCTTTTTCACTACCAAGTGACAGTAAGTGTGGGCACTGACGAGAAAGTGCAACCAACGGACATGTCTTCTCTGGACAACTTTCTCGGCCTGTGTATACGCATATCGATCCGCGTTTTTTTGGTTGTATATGGAAGTGCAGAGCGCTGTAGAGTCAATGCAAGTGTTTAGAAGCTTTCTTTTTTTTTTGTTCCTTGTTGCCCTTCCTTTTCTTTCATCTTATGATAAGGACTGTGCACGTCCATTTCTTTTGCTATCAAGTATCACGTGTAACAGTCACTTTTTACTTTGATGGAAACTGGCCCCACTAGAAACTTCAGTAACTACATTCTGTTTCCTGCGTTAATCTGGTTTATAACCATACCGCAGTGGAAGGAAATAATGGCACGGTCAGATATAAAAGTCAGGTTTCTTTTAACACCTTTTAATTTCGAGGCATGTGTGAGGCGCTGCTAAATGCTGTTTTGCTCATGTTGATGAGAATATTCTAAGCTGACGCTGCGCAGCGACATGTAGTATTTAAAGTTCGTCATACGTTGGCTGTGATTGTTTTAAACACCATAAAAACAAATTGGCGGTGGTATTGAAAATGATTGTGAGGCTATGGTGGAATATTGCGAGAAATTTTGAAGCGTATTGACAGCAATTGTCTAAGTTTCTATGAGCACCAACATTTTGGTTCTGATGCTTGTCTTGTGCGCAATAATAATTAGGACTACCGTAGAAAAACAGTAGTATTTGTTTTTAAGAAATTGTAATCAACTGTGTAATATGTCAAAATTTTATGAACATAAAACTTGATACATTTAAAGCTTCCGGCGAAAAGTAAAGATTTGCTTCTGAAAATTTTCTGCGCTGCTAAAAAAGAAATTCAACTTTTATAGAAAACTAATGTGGTACGCTCATGGAAATAACAAATACCATAAAACCACAAGGTTGCTAAGGAAGGATCATTCTGGTTCAAATATAAAATATGGGAAAACGTTACGTACAAATGTGTTTTCGAGATTATGTCCAAAGTTTATGGTTATGGTTCCTTGATTAGGTATCCGGTTTAACGTCCAATGTGACTCGGCCTATGACAGACGCCGTAGTCGACGACTCCACATTATCAGACTCTCTGGGTTCTTTTTAATGTGTACTGATCTCGCACAGGGCACGGTGGACTTGCCATTCACCTCATATTTCCATGGTTCCATGCGAATGCAAATCAAAATTGCTATCCTTGTAAAAGTGCGATTCCGCATTCCAATCTCAAGAAACAATAGCAGAGGTATGAAGCTACACTTGCGTTTCAGAAGGAGTGGTGTCCGCAAGCAGCTCTCTCCGTTCAATGCCATGTGATCACCATGAGTGGATGGAACGAATTCGCAAGTTATCAGAAACATTGCGTAGGTGCATTGCTTTCTTTAATCAGATTTATTTGACGCGTGTAAAACTTTTACTTTTCTGCTAAGCTCATTCATTGTCCCAATATTCATTACCGTACATTAAAACTAAACTGCGAACGAAGATCATACGATACACGTTAGTCACAATCACTTATATTTTGGTAAAGAAAAAGAAAACCTGTGCTTCCTGTAGCTTCTAAATGAAGAATCATGTCCTAGTGCGTGCACAGCCACATTAAAATACTGTATGAATTGCAGGTTTTTTCGTCAATGCTTTCTTAAGATCATAATGAAACTATTTTGGAAGGTATACTTTTTGAAGCAGCTCTGAAAAGCACCGATTGGTATATTTCGCATTTTTTAGGTTCAATGTGAATCTAAATTTTCTATACTGTCCAAATCTAGAGACTTCAAATGCAAACTACTTCTAAATACAAAGTAGAAACTGGCCCCACCGTCGCTTAAACACAATTTATTACATATATGTAATTCTCACTACACTTATCACGCTAAGCATGCTCTCCCTTTTGTGTCAGCAGTTTATTGAAGAGATGAGGGCATCATATACCCATTATATAGATTATGCGTAAGAAGTAGGTCAATGTTAGTACGCAATTTATGAAGTTTTCCTCGAACAGATGAGAAAACCATTTAAAGCAACTTTTACTTGCACTAAATCTTTTCTTGAATTTTTGTTCCAAGAGCAATGTGAGACTGACATCAGGGTAGCTGGTATTCACGGCAGCGGCGATGTGAAAGTACCGCTCCAAGCTTCACGATATGTTTAGATGATACCTCCAGAAGCCCGGAGAATGACGCTTGATGGATCACCACTCTAGAGTGAAGCGTCGTCGTTTGATGGAACGCTTACTGGAGGTGCCAGAAGTTCCGAGTTGGGGGCCCGCATATCGCGCTCTCTCAGACCTTCGCGAGTACCGTGAATAGAAAGGCCTTGAGAGTCACATTAAAAGTTAGAAAATAGATATAAGTACACGGACAGAACATAAGCTTGCGTGTAGTTGACGTTGTAACGCAGCGGTTTCTCCCAACAGCTGTTCGATCTATAGCGCGAAGCTTTCTTTTCGACCGGCAGCAGATTCTTCGATGCGCTTAGAGGATAATGCGTTCTTTAAGGAAGGAGAAAACGTGAAGCAAGGGCGTGATGATGACCTCGTTTCGCCATTGTTACGCAGCCAGCCGAAAGTCACTTCAATCGTGGGTTAGAGCGTGATTGATTAAAAAAAAAAAACGAAAATAAACCTCAGGAAAATTTTTCATTTGTGGTTGAACGGCACAAATACACTTGCTATCTAGAAAACGATATGTTTTAGATACTTATTATTTGAAGTAGAGGGGAAATAATGATCGCTTGTAAACACTGCTCACGTGTTGTTTCTTTAGTGAGGTTGTATGAGCTTAGCGCAAGGGAAATTCGAATAAATGTTTTCTTTGTGTTGCCCGTGTGCGAACATTTTCAACGGATGCGGGAGACTTTTGAATCAACGAACTCCTGTAAAAAATGTGGGTTTTTACAAATTGTACATGAAAAAAAAATGAAAAGAATATGGGAGATGAGAAGAACTTTTCTTTGTGCGCGCCTTATCAGTAACGTGGAAACAAAAAAAAAAAAAAAAAACGACCTCACAAAACTTATTAACATCATCAGCAACAAGTCTCCATAGGCTTCAGATTCGCCTGCAGTCTGCACGATCTGCATGTGTATTATTGCTTAAGAGCTGAAGCTGCCAAAAGTAGCAGCGTATGTTTCACGGCTCACATCCCGAGAGGCCTACATCACATATCTGCCCATGACCCGAATAAAAGGCGAACGACACGGAATTATTGACAAGTTTATAGCGCACAGTTTTGTTTTTAAGGTAGTCCTTGTGCTTTCGTTTTTTAGTTTTTGTCAGCTGTATAACTGTAGCAAGCGAAAAATGTGTTAAAGATCAATCTCTCATCTTTCAGTGAAAAGGCAACTAACTCATATGGACGTCTTGGCGTTATTCTTGGGAATACGAGAGAATCAGAAATAAACGGGGCGATTACTGAACATGAAAGCAGCAAGACAACAATTGTAATAACCTGTAAATGCAGATACACTCAATAGAACGGCGTAATATTGGGCGTCAGTGATTCATGGCAAACCAAAGTAAAAACAAAACAAATTAAATATGCCTCCAAGGGATTTCTTAAGAAGCCGGTTAAGGGAATGGTGAAGGGTCCTCTCTTTTACTTTGTCTAGTCTTCTGCTGAGTGCACAAGGATAGGCAGCCTAATTTTCTGCAATTGTAACCATATCGAAGGCGCGTTATCTCTCTAATGCGAAAACACAGAATATTTCGGTTTGTTTTCATTATTTTTTATTCTGGTTTTCTCTATAGTTATTAGATGCATAGCATCGAAGCAAATATTGAAGATATTGCATCGTTCCCAAATGTATTTTCTCGATTTTCCTAAATTATTATCCTTTATAGAATATGCTTTGGGTAGATGTGCCTTTGGGTAGATGTTTGCATCTATATCCATCTCATTTTCAAAAAAAAAAAAAAAAACATTTTTTCTTCATTTGTTTCATTTTGTGAAACCTAACAAGGAACTGAAACTTTATTTAATATGAAGACAGGAAAGTAGCCTACAATGTTTACTTTTCTTACGACCCAATTTGCGCTGAAGGACGTAGCTTGTAGTTCTAGCTGTGGGGCTCGTGCCGACGTCAGAGTGTCACCTCTTTGATTATATTTCTGTTATCTGGCCTCCATTTCGCTTTATTTATCATCCCTCGCAGTCCAAAACTTTCGGAGACAGTCCACCTCACGTAACCTCCTGTTGCGATTGAGAAGTACAGTAAATAGAGTTGTTAACTTGAGATATTGCCTAGTACAGCGCAGGATATTAAGCACGGCCCTGCTGCCAACATAAAATTATAGCATTGTGCTATAGAGCCTAATTTGGTAATGCGTATTCCAAGAAGGCATCCCTTCGTGCGCGCTCACAGTGGACGTATTTAAATAAATTGATTAGTTTTGTTTGCTTGATAGAGATGTTTTGAAAGGTTCCGCGTCATAAACGAATGTTTTGCTGTGGTTTCTTGAGTATCATGGAGTCGAGGAAATGCTCAGCAAATCTCTGACAAACACAACCTCTGACAAACCTCTGACAAACCTCTGACAAAGCAAACCTCTGACAAACTCTGGCAAATCTCTGACAAACAGAGCGGTGCAGCAGCTGAGGAGCAAAAAAAAAAAAAAAACGTTTACTCATGCTGTATTCGATCTAATCCTTTCATCATTAAGATTGCGCGAATGTGGCGACAATTTCGTCCAGAAAAGGTACTGGGAAGAGATAAGATGCCGGAGATTCCACCATTTGTTCTCAGCGTAACCCGTCTGCATTATTGAGGGCTGGATTGAAAATTGCTGAACTGCACTCTGTGTCACAGAATGTAGGGCCCTAAGAGCAATGGTTGTGCTAAAGGAGTATCTGGAACAACTGAAAGACACGTCTGTGCCGTTATACTCGGGGCTACTATCCGTTGGCACTAATTGTCTTGATGATTAAATAGTGTAGTATTGTCTGGCCCCGCCGCTCCACTGCTAGTTTCTGCCATTAGCCATTAAGATACTACAATATACGATGACCATGTGTAGCGCACAAGTCCTTACGTAGGGGCGAATAAAGGTTCCCTGTACCATGCCGGATTCAACATGCCTCCTTACTTTCAAAGGATAAAGCCCGGATTCATCAATATCTGAAAGTTGCGACATTCAAAATTCTGGTGTGTAACGTGCTAAGTTGTTTAAAGAAACTTTAACGCAGCTTATCTATAAGCAGCTTAAAAACCTGCAGCACAAAAAAAAAAAAAAACGAACCATAAACACCCGAAAAGGCGTTTTAACGCTCCCTAACACCTTGCACTCGAGAATATCAAATGCATATAAGTGTGTAGTGTACTTTAAGATACACATATGCAGGCCCACTCAGAAGCCCTAGAGGCCACGACACTTAGCCTACATGTTTTTGACTTGCGTACTGTATGCTTTTAACAACACGATCGATTTCTTATAATATAGGAATACACAAAAAAAAAAGGTTTAAAACCATGTTTTCGGAAGGATGTACTTGATATTTGAGACGGTTCTCTCGTAAAGTGTACGTGTCATGATGAAGTACAAGCCAGCCTGTAGGCCTTATGTGGTAGGCAGTTTAATAGTGTTCCTGACATCAAGTGCACCTCAGACCTAGAAAGGTAAACACTCTGACGCAGGGTCGTCATGGCTGAAGCGAAGTACATAATGTGAAGCATTACGCTCTAAGCGGTTTTTGCAGAACATTTTTTTTTTTGGAAGGTTTTGCAAATGGATTTTCAGAAAAGCATGCAATATAAAACGTACGTTCAACGTTTATTCTATGCAGAACATTAGCGTATGGAGAATAACAAATTTTTTAACTTGTCCCACTGATACCATGCTCTTAAGATCTTGAAAATCTAGAGCAAAATAAAGTTTATTGCTAGAGGTCCGGAGGAGGAATCGTGTTGTGCTTACACATGCAAGTTTTTGAAGGCACAGTATTTTCTGCTTCTTTGGTCCTTCACCCCAAAGCATATGCAGGCGCCTTCAAAAGCACTTTTGAGAAGTGACATCTGCGGGTGCGAGTAAAGAAATAAATGACAGTTTAGATTAGGCGCATCAAATTTACCGGCATGCTTCTAATTTGCATGTGCTGTGCTGGCAAACCGTTATCATTTTTATAATTGTAAATTTACGTCCTCTACAAGACTCAATAGTTTCGCGAATAGCGTGAGGGCGCAACAGCTGTTTATATTCGGTATCATGTGCAGCTTTCTACACCCAATGTGTGATAATATCAGTTCGTGGCAAATTTTTCTCATGCATATACAGTGGCCAACTGCCTCAGAAGTGAAATGTTGTGTTGAACAGTTCGTCAAGATTTGTGGCTTTACACTGCAGAAAGCATAATGTCGCGAACATCTTTTTGTGCTAGCATTTTATTTCGTTCCTATCACGAAGGGAGTAGAAATAGGTCAATGATTGCGTGCTAAGCATAGCGCTAAGCACACTGCAGGTGCCCGTTTCAACATGCGTTTCTGAGTCGTTTGCCACAAAATCAATGGCTCACCTGAGCCCGTTTGGTACCAAATGAGACAAACATTTTATTTAATACAGCTCCTTTCTCTGTGAAAAGGATTTTAAAACGAATGATGTTCTAATCGCTGTGATCATATATAAATTCATATCTATGTCGCTTGATAAGCTTTCAGTTTTCTGTTCCTGGAGTATAAATTTGGTTTGGTTTAGTGGGGTTTAACGTCCCAAAGCTACTCAGGCTATGAGAGACGCTGCAGTGGAGGACGCCGGAAATTTCGACCACCTGGAGTTTTTTAACGTGTACTGACATCGCACAGCACACCGGGGAGTATATACTGTACAGACGACTGAACTGCAGCTAATTATTTTTGCTAGGCGTGCAACGCATCATGCTATTAAACGCGCAAGGTGCTGTACTTGGAAATAATTTATAAACGCCTGCGGCATCTGCAATAGCAGCAGAAGGAAGCCTGATCACAAGATGATTTGTGCATGGCAGCTAACGACGCACGCCCGGCGGCTGATTTATGTTTCATTGTGCAGATATGCGAAACTAAACAATTGATACAATGTGCAGGAAACAACAGACAGACGAAGAGCGTACTTTCGAATAATTTTATGGCGCTTTTGTGCACGATCGGATCGTTATAAGGGGTACGACAGAATGGGGGTTTCGGCGACAAAAGGACAGTATGATCTTTTTATCTGTAATTCAACCATTCGATTTCGGAGTCGTCGAGGAGGAGTAACGGTGAACTGACGCAATGTTCGGTTCCGCTAGCTCAAATATTGAAAGGTTCGATGAATTTTTTACGGTTTGTTTTAGTTTTTCTATGACTTCGGAAGATTTTTCGCCCATGCGAGGTTTCCAAAGACCAACAAGCTCAAAAGCTACGAAAAGATACAAATCTCATCTAGGCGAAAGCATCATCCCATATCAGGAAAAAGAAATACACAACGGGATATCATTGGTGCTTACGGTATAGGACAGTCAAAACAGGCAATGGCGTCAGCTCACTGTCAGTCGGTCTCGATGGCTGCGAAATGGAATTACTGAAGTTATTGGTCACATTACAGGTAGAAAATGCGTGATGTTCTGTTCGTCGCAGAAAATTTTGTTTTTTTTTTTTATGTTCTACCCTCTTCTATCAGTCAGTAACGTATAAAAGTGCCATGATGCAATAAAACAAAATCAATTGGAAATACGGGCTTTATCTGTTTGTCCTTTTCTGCATGTCCTGTGTTTTGTTTACTCTAGAGCAATATCTCCACAAGAAAGATATGCTGAAATAAAATTCACATTGCGTGATCATTGCCTATGCCTTCTCTAACTGCACTGTGGCATAAAACTGATATTCAGAAGACATCGCATCTTCACGTATATTGTATAATGCTGAACTCAACTAAGATAAGGTACCTATGATCGCTCTAGACAAACCAGCCTTTAAAGCGTCGTTTGGTAGCACATGATGGCCATATATACCCTGCTTGCTAAACAAGACTTATTTTAGACTAAGGGCTTAAAATAAATCGTTAGATCAGATATTGTTTTGTAGCTCGATACTTCGAAGCATTCTCATAAGAATAATTTGTATTCTATGTGGTCGGCGTAATAGTGAGTATAGGACGCACGGAGGTAACGTTTTTTTTTAAAGTTCGCAAAACACCGTAAACAAAAAGGGAGAGATATCAGATAAGTATATCAGAAAATATCAGAGAAACATCAGGTGTACGTTTATGCCCCTAGCAGGTACTAGTTTTAAATAACGTTTGGTTGCAGTGACTTTCAATGAGGCTAGGGCAGGGTCTTTGGCGTGCCTTTCGTTGAATGAAGTGCAATTTACAGCGACACACAAGTGAATAAAAATTACTCCTTGTCAAAAACGATTGTTGTTAAAGTAAGCTCTTCAAAACTTAGATCAAAGTGATCAACCAACTTAAGGTTGCAATGTGTAGCATTCGAAAGGAGTTTTACAACAAGTGTATTTTATGGACTTCTCAAGATCGGAGACATTTATTAAATTCTCCTTTTTAAGTACAACTACTTTCTCCTATAGCTAATCGGATGGGCTAACCAAATCAGGCTACTGTCTACGTCAGCCTCATATAAAATAACTCAGATAATGCGATACTTGGCACAGTGGCATATATTATCACGTTAGAAGCCACAATTAATTAGCACCAACATAGAGGTAAGACTAATGTTTCTGAGTGAAGCCGAAAAAGAGTATACGTCACTCTCAACAGACCAATTAACAACGCATTCAAATCTGAATGAGCTTTGCTAGTAGGGGTAATTTAATTGGTTTCGTCAGAAGAACAAATAAGCTTTAGGCCTGTAATTGACCATCCTTTTAATTGCTGGGTACATCAGGCGTAAAAAATGAACTTCGGACCTTTTCCATTAAGCCCCGAGCGGTATTGCAGGCTCTGAATATTGAAAGAATGGAGAAGACGTCTTGCTACAGAGGTATATCTGAAGCAGCAGCACCTGCGACACTAGATAAACCTTATATCCGCGCATCTATATTTATGGTTGAAATTTAAACTTGGCCTTTATTGTCTTAGATATACATTTGGCTGATTTACCCGCTTGGAAGAGTAAATGCCTCGTTTGTTCACACAGCAAACTTTACTTAGATTCAGGGCGGCTTCGCGTGATAAGAATGCATACTTTGTGAGTGCACATTAGCAGAAAGCACGCCTTTTTAATAGCAGCTCAGGCGGAGAACATCTCACCATTGGGCACACGCTGTCTTAAGAACTGAGAAACGCCACTATAGTCACAGAGATGGTACCTACTGCCATGTGACTTGTTTCAGCTATAGCTTAAAAAGCAGTTTGGTGCGATGTCTAACAGTGCGAAAAATATTAGACAGCAAAGGCCATTTTTATTTTGATATGCAAAATGTTACCCGCTAATTTCTCTCAAAACTGACCTGAACTACTTACAGTAGCCACACATATTGAATGTGTTGTGGTGGACGTTTGAAACTCCAGAGGTGATTTTTAACGTCGGTTCCCAGCGGCTTATGATGGCAGTCAAGAATAGTGGAAGCGTTTCCTCGAATTGATTTTGAAGGAGATTGATCATACCAGTGTTGCCAACTCATAAATAGAAAACCCGCAGCAGGAAGCCACAACACCTGCTAAGACGAAAGATAAATTCAGTATTTAAACACAAAAAGTCAATTTCACTCAATTTATTCTGGTATTTAGTCTGTAAAACACGTTTGGTTTGGTTTACAGAGATTTAACATCCCAAGTGAGTCAGGGCAGGAAGGACAGAGCTCCAGAAATTCCAATCATTTTGACCACCTGGGGTTATTTACCGTACACTGATTAACACAGAACGCGAGCGCCTTGCTTTTCGCCGCCATCGGAAGCGGCCGCTCCGGCAGGGATTCAATCCCACGTCCTTGGTTTCAGCAGTCGAGAGCTTTATCCGCTGAGCCACCATGGCAGATTTGTGAAGAATGTAAATAATATTAGGAATATAATAAAAAATTCATATTTTCATTGCGGCTAAAATGTTTGGGCTACCAATATTTACATCCTCATTAAGTTCCCGTCGAAGTTCTACAGCTTTTAACAAATCTTCAAAAGCACTTCTTTCCTTCCTGATTATAAACTGATAACTGCGGGCGAATTCACTCGCATACAAAAGAAGCCAACTTCACCTTGGGTTGTCAAGCAGTCTACGGGTAATTGATCTCTCCTACCGCCAGTTCTAGGCATGGCTCCCGCGCTGCCGACGACGTACAGCTTCATATCGTTCCGGTCTTTAGGTTACATTTGCGAGCAGTTCGTGATCTGATCACCGTTTACTCTGCCTTCGTAGCTCGGCTGCAATATTTAATACGATATTCTCCATTACTATTCGTATAAGAATCACTGTTCATATCTCATAAAAAGCTGAGTTGAGAGAACGTGCCTCCAACCCCTACTTTCGACCACAGCAGCAACAGCAATGGAGAGAGCAACCTCGGTCCGCTCGAAAAAGGGACTTTCGCTGGAAGCATTCACATACATGTTCAATTCGTACCAGAAAGCAACTGTGTTCTGCGACTGTTTCAGGTAACGAGAGTAGGCGTCGTCGGTTGCAGCTGAATTGGAGCGTTTTTTTTTCTCGCGACACACTTAGAAATTACATAAATGGCACCGATGGTCTCAACGTCCACAGTGTTCATTTGTTTTTGAATTTTCCAGAACATAATTTCGATGCTTAGATTCTGCAGGCACTACTTCGTTAAATCCTGCACGTACATCACAAGTCTTAGTCTGCCAGACTGCATTCCCGACAGCAAAAGACTCGAGAAGTGAATTCAATGGAATTGTCGAGTCTACAACGGATGTAGATTAAAATTAAAAATCCCAAATAGATCAATTCAAGCCATATAGTCATGTTTTATTATTCACTACGTTGACATGTCAGTGATCCATGCACTCAGTCTAGAGGTCGCTTGTAAAAGCAAGTATAATTTTTAAAGGAGCATAGCCTATTCTAAGAAAAATTTGAAAAACCACCAAGAGATCGCCAGAAAATCCGCCAACAGCACATAAAAACCGCTAAATATTATGCCTCCCGCAATGCAACATTTTTTCCTCCTGAAGAACTTTAAAAACTTTTAATTGAACGGAAATAAAACCTGCTAACTTGGCTACGCTCACCATAGGTGGGATACGCATTAAAAAAAAAAAAAAATCTCCCTCTATGAGATCGCCCATAATTATACTTTCACTTCTTACCTGTAGAGTGTCTTCTTAGAACTTTCAGATGAAGCAGCGGAAGAACACAAAAATAGATTGGGAAATAATCATGGCTCTCACGCGCCAGCCAAGAGAAAAATTTGTTTGAATAAAACATCGAATATATTTTCTTGCAAATAACTGTGCTCTCATTTCCCGCCTTTGAAATATAATTATCTCAAATCAATTAGAACTTTATTCATCGTTCAGAACTTTATGTATCGTTAAACACATCCCCGCTCTCTCAGTGACTGAAGTGACAGCCATATTTTCATTCATTCTTCAAGTACAGTTTGTTCCGTTGAGCTCGTGAAGCTACTGATAGTCTCCCATGGCGGCCGTCATGGTTCTGAATGAATGATCGTTTAGTCAAAGTCGGAGACACCATTTCGTTCGGGTTTTCTTCTGCAATGTCCACACGACTGTGTACCGTTAGCGTAATTATGATTGGTAAAGATGATAATGCGTTTATTATTTTATTGCTGGAATATTACGTGTAGCACATGCACTTTTGCTACTGTTTATAAATATTTCTTCTTGGCGTGCATTGTTGAAGAAACATCTGCAAATTCATTAGAGAAATAATTAAAATCTTGTTTTTGCGCAAGCCATCGCCTTCTTTTGTTTTAGAGCGACCGGTACGGCGGTTCAAGATTGAGATATAAATAAATGATTGGTCCGCATGCATTTCTGCTTTTACTTGCATCGACTGGATGTCGTAAAAGGCGCATGCGTGTTTAACTAAAAGATAAGCTTCGAATCGCTGTTTTCTTTAATTTGGCCGAGATTACAGTTCGCCAATGCCCTAATGAAGTTGGGAGCCTAACTTTTCCCGTTAAATCTAGCTTAACCACGTAGGAGCTGCAGAGCAGGATTATGAGCCTTTCTGCAATGCACGTAGAACTTATATCATTTCTCTTGTGATCCGTCAAGCCTTCTTACCGAGTACAAGCAGCATTGTATGCCTCTACATTACTACCGCAAAAACATTATCATTGAGATTAAAAATAGAAAATAGAAAACCAATATTTGTGGACATAATTACCGTCATCTGCACTGTCGTTTTCTGGCATTTTGAGGGGATTTTATCCAAAAGTGTTCATTCATGCGGTTGTTTTCAAAGGCAAAAGATATCCAGGTTTTGTTAATCGATACAACCTACTTTAAAACCCCAGCTGTCTATACAATGATAGAATTATGTTTGGACGGTTCGAAATCAAGCTAGGAAAATGACTTTGGCGCAAATGTCGAAAAAATGTTCATTTTTTTCTATATGTAGAAACAACTTGCTTCATACTTAGGTTTAACGTGACAGATGCAATATAATATTATATGCAATATAATAGGTGTAATGGCGGTGGCACCAGTGCTACCTAAACTCCCATATCATGCTAGCACTGGAATTACAAGATGAGTAACTCCTGCGGGAAAAGGAATTTCTGTGCCCGCGCCGTTTAAATAACCTATTTTCTTAGGAAATTCTGCAGCCTGACGGTCCGGAAACCTTAAATCGCCTACGGTTCCCTTTCATCATCCTATTTTTGCATTAATTTATTAACACAAACTGTATTTTTTGTATAACTATTAAATAAAAAACAGAATAATTTCACACGCAGTTAGGCCTGTCAGTCATATGCATGCGTTTCTCAGCCTTCACTAATTTGCAGCATTTAGTCCTCAACACAGTTGCGTGGAAACGCGACTGAGTGCGTTGCATATCGTATGATGACGCTATTTAGTAAGGGACTCAAACGTCGAGCTGCTAAAGAAGGCCTGGCCCAAGTTTCCACATACGCATGGTCCTTCTATATCCTCAAGTATATCGCGGAAAACATTTATTTTTAAACGCTTTCTTCTATTTTAATATTTCATTTCGTTGTGTGGGCTTTGTAGACCGAGGTGTTAGCACTTTTTGTCGCACGTTCAGTATAGAAATATTTATAGAGCACTTTAAACGTGTAGAAAAGGTTTTTTTTTTTGTGTGTATACCGCGTGTATTGTGGGAAGAAGAGGCTATGTGTATACCACAGTCGTGGCCTAGTGGTTTGGGCGTCCGTCTTGGCTGCGGGAGGTGGTTCGTTTGAAACACACCGCCGGACACCCACCGATAAAAATGGGTACAAGCGTCCCCCGGCCTGACGCCCAGCTTTCACAGGGGTTTGCGCTCGGAAGAGGCTCCGCAAACCCCGCTGCGCTCCTTCTGGGGCAAAATAGTTTCGATCACTTGAGCCGGCAAAGGTAGTTCGAGCTACCGTGTTTCACTGGGTTCAAACTGAAAACGAGTCGTGTCTTGCACACGTGAAAACTCAGAAAAGCCTTGAAGTTTCAAGTGGGAAACGCTCTAAACCAGCGTGTCGAAAGACGTAAAGGTTCACTGTCACTAATGAAGTTCACTTCTCAGAGAATCACTGCAGTCCTGGGCAAGTCCGGATTTCCTGCTGTCTGACTTTGAGAGAGTCGCTTTGGGACGTTAAACCGCACAAACCAACAAACCTTCTCGGTATATCACTTTTACTCACACAGAGCTGTCTGTTGTTGTAACACCTTCGGAATTGCATTTAAGAATTTGAGCTTGGTTACTTTCTTACGTGTTTCGTTTGTCATTGAATGAGAGACTCGCTTTGTTTTGCGCTAGATATGTTTGTGAACACATTTCCTCTTCTGCCAGTCGTCGACTTACAAGCTCATCTGTAGCTTTGACGTTTTTCAATATTAATGTTTATATGCATTGTGTGCTCTAATACCCCTTTTACCACCGTTTGGGAAGTTGTGCTATACAGTTGACGTGGTGAATGGTGGAATGCGGCCAGCCGACCGGAGACTATTTCAGGACTGATGGTTAAAACGTTGATTTATTACTCACCGTTCAATTTCAGAATTCTAGGCGCCCAGAATTCCAGAAAGTATCTGCAGCCGCTGCAGTTCAGGTGCCTTCGTTTGCTTCATTGCACTGACAATGAAACATATGAACCAATTTGAATAAATCCATTTCAGTTGTTTTCCTGCCCGTGGCACGCGTTTCTTTGTGATGATCTATGATGCTGCCCACCACAATCCTAGATAAAAAAAACTTTCAATAAACCGCATTGGTGGCACATAAAGAGGGCTTCAAGGAAGACTGTAGGCAATTAAAGAAAGCATTGGGATTGAAGTAGGAAACATTAGTTTCAGAGACAAACTCTAAAACGCAGTGGACACAATATGTTCAAGAACCGCTGTATAATCCGGCTGTTTATCGAAAACCAACTACATGACCCTTTACTTATAGCAGTGGGGCGCTTGGTCTGAATGGAGGGTTATGAACGCATAAGGGTGCGCTCACATTTTCATTTCATCTCCGGTTTGCTGTGCCTCTTAGTTTACCAGTCTAGCTTAGTTTATTTTAAAAGAATTAAGTTCTAAAAACGTGATTGGCTATGGAGGACAGCGTTATGGATGGCTGCGTTATGGAGGTTTTTTTAGCGCGAATGCATTTCGCCTGCGTCAAAACGCGACCGCCGCGACCGGGATCCAACATGCGTCCTCCCAATGAGCACCCGACCGTTATACCCACTGAGCCAATGCGGCTGCGCTCAGTTCAACAATACCAGTTGTTGGGCGAGCTGGTGTGCACGGATATCCATAACAACAGCGCGACAGACGGGACATAAGAAAAACGGGCGACAACAGTTGTTAGTCAGCGCTCTGTGTTCTCGTCCGTTCTTCTATATCCCGTCTACCTCGCTGTTGTTATGGGTTAGGTCAACAGTTAGTCGCTGAAATCGTAATAACAGTTCGTGCGACTCTGTGCAAAACTTAATATACGTAGTTTGAACATTGAAGACTAGAATGAAAGTGTCTAGAAAGTAACGATGCATACGGGTAACGAAATATATACTTCTAAACGTGTTCACTGTACCAGTATGTAAATAAAGCGAATAATTGCGGCGAATGCAGTCGTGAGTCATTCGCTGTAACTTTGTGTGTTATCTATGTACAGATAGGGGGAAACTATATTGAAATTTTGCTCATTTTGTCGTTATCGTCATAAAGATAATCATTTCTTTAGGGTCCGTTTTCAGAGTTCAGAGTATGCGTATATATTTATTGCTTTCCACTGAGTTTTAAGTAAACCATCTTTAGGATGAAAAATCTTCGTGCCTGTTTCCCCTGCCCGCGTACTGATACATCAAGCCATCAAGCTATCATCATCAGGTGCTGTAATATCTAAAATCATATTCACGCGAACATGAATGTGTCTACTGTGCCCACCAAATAGAGGGAACATTTAGGTTATAGTCTAAAAGTTTATGGCTCTTCAGAGGTTTTGGCTCCCCTCTGCTGACTTTCCTCACAGATTCTTGTTTGCCTCCGTGGACTTAGCTACTCGCCTAATTACCGATTTTTTAATTTCTTTCTCTAATATCTCGCGCTTATTCTCTAACGTACAGCCGTACACTAAAGGCTATTCGATCTAGATATAAAGCTCTGCTTTAACCACGCCACGCGAATGTGACTGCATTTTCACTATGCCTGATGGCAAACTTCTCGAATAACAAAAAAACAAGACTGCATGGCCCAAATTTAGCGTGTAAGACTCACAATGCAAAGGTGGTGGAAAGCTGGACTTCGATTTCAACTTCCAAAATAAAAGTAGAGATCCGAGTCGGCAGCTCGTACCGAATTGGGCCATTTCATATGGTCGCCTGATCTCAGACACGCCTAATACTAGTAATTGCCTGGCCATATCAGCCTCCAGCTAAAATATGCCAGATCAATACCCGAATTTTTTTTCTCACAGCGTCGATGAGGAAAACGGTCTCGCGGAAAGAGAGAACGGGGTTTTTAACAATATCGCATTAACATACCAGATAAGTACAGGCGCGCGGAGGAGAGAATGGAACACTTAAACTTTCATTTTAAATACAACTGGATATGAAGGACTATCGATCGTACATCAAAAAGTTGACTAGCTTGCATTAACTGCTGGCATCTACCACAGCTAGCAATTTAAATCAAAGAACACATGGTGAATGTAAGCAACAATAGCCTGCTCAATTTACTTTTGCTCTCGTCCGTATGTTGAGCCTGAAATATTACAAGCTTTCCCATTCTCTACGCACAAAGGCCTTGATATATTCGTTCAGATATATATAGAGAGCCTCCATAAAACCCAAGCTTCTTATTCGAGACATTTTTATACTTGTCTTCTTAGTAAAATGTATAGAGAAAATGCGCAGGCATTAACCTGGAAGTAACAAAGCCCCGGTTGTAGTTGCCGCGTTGAAACTAGGAGATTAAGCGGGAAATAATGGCCTCATTAGGTGGAACGATAGCTTTCTTGTCTTGTTAGTACATGGAAAGCTGGCGCAGTAATCAGTGCTAACATCCTAGTTTTAATTGTTAAAGCATCTTGTTAGTGAAGTTGATAGTCTTCTAGTAGTGGGTCGTCTTACAAATATACAGTGTAAGGTGCCAATTATTCGCACACAGCAGTTCTTCTGCCTTTACCCATCTGTTTCAGACGCAGCTTCCGGCATGCTCCCTCTTGCAAAAAAAAAAAAAAGACAAGAACAAAGCTTGTGTTCAGGTTTCTTTAAGCCCGCTAAACCCTCACCTAGGTAAGAATAATGCCGGGGCCCCCGAAGGGTTTTAGGTGGTAATGGCATAGCGTTATAGAGTCGTCCAGTGACGAGCCTAACCAGACGTCCTTTGTCATAAACTTTCATCCCATGTTTCTTCATCTGCAAAGTAATCACTTCAAAATACGTTTATCTTATTTACTGGCGAAGAGATGCAAAAGTAGCATCCCGACAGACTTTTGCAGTTCCTATATTCTCCAGCGTTGACCTTTACTAAGTTCGATTTTTTGGGGTTCCTCCAGACAAGTGGTGGTATATTAGCGGCATATGCACAGTTAAGGTCGCTCTAATTTCGGTAGGACTACAAACCTCGGCCTAATTTAGGAGCTCGCTACGCCCAATCGCTAAAATTCTTAGTGGGAGCAAACATTATTTTCTGGTCATAATTTGCGGTCGTTTTCTGAGGGCCCATCGAAAATTTTTCTTGAGCTTGGTCCGGGTCAAGTAGAGTCGATTTCCATAAGTTCTTAGGCGATTTTCTGATATTTCGGGAAGAGCACGAAGGCTGAAGTAGGTGTGGCATTAGTTTGAGAGAACTTTGTAGCATCTGTTAAATCAAGTAACAAATATTTCTGGGGGGGGGGGGCGGCAATTATTGGTTTGAAGGAATTTTTCGAGGGTTCATTTTTGGGCAAATTTTTTGGCGCCTTCAATTTTAGAGGGACACTCAAGTTTAGCGGGCCTCATTTTGCGATTCTCTGTAATTATTCCGACGTCATCATTGGTGTGTTTTAGGTGTGAATATAAAAATACTACTCTACTAAAATGAGTATTATAGCTTGGAATATTGAAAACACATTTACTTCTCAGAACGGCGAATCCTGTTTGTGTTTTTACTGGAATGGCATTTTGTTCTAGCTTCTGGCAAACAACTGGGCGAGCACTCACATTGAAGTGCACTTAAATGAAGGTTCCAATATTGGGCGCCAATCCTACATTTCAAAGAAACAATTAAAAAAAATAGACAACTAATATCTAGCATCAAAGTTTCACATTACACATAAAAAGAGACAATAGAGAGATTTAGCACACCGTGATCCGCGATCCGCTACCGTGATCCGCCACCGCGCGTTCCATTGCGCATGCCCAGATCACTTTCATGCCGATAGATGGCGCCACATACTGGATGTCGGCACATTGACCTGGCGCATCGGAACCAATCAGCTTGTACGCCCCGCCCACGAGCGGTAGAGTGTCACGGTGGCGGATCGCGGTTCACGGTATGCTAAATCTCTCTAATACAAAATGCTCGTACGTGAAAAGCACAAAAAGGAACAAGTAAACAAATCTTGTTGCTTTACAAGTTAGACATGAATAAAATTTCTGTGTAGTTAATTGTGCGCTCAGTGGCTTCTCTAACCGGTTTTACTCCCACATAGATCACTGGGGAATCACGAACGCATCATTTGCACAGAAATATTCCCAAAGCATGAACTCATGCTTACGAAGGCTTTTGGGCTGGATACCTCGAATGAATTTGATCAATTATAAGCTCATTATCAAAAAGTGCATGCAAACATTTCTACGAGGTGTCGCTCTGCCTAATGTGTGCAATTCTATTTTACTTCAACGTGGCATCCAAAACTTCTTTGCTCGTGAGCTGTGGGGCGCATTTAAATGAAGGAGTAAGGAAGAATTGCGATCATTAGTGACTTGGTTTCGTAAACTATAGGGCATCGCGCTGTACGTGAGCATTTTCTCCTTTCACTATCATAACACGGACGCTACGACGTGGATATAATCGCGTTACGTTAAGTAGAGGCTCGACAGCAAAACCACTAAGCCGCAAAACCTAAGACAGCAAAACCACCGAGTCAGTGTGAACCGCGTCAAAAGGGAAGCATTTTTGCGCCCTGATTTTATTTTCCTGTGCATGGAAACTACGTAAAGCCGGCTTATGTAATTTTCTTATTTTTACCGTTCAGCTTTTTTTTCATCGCTGGACGAAGGAAAGCTGGCACCGGCGGTACAGAGATTACAGCAGTACATGGGCTCGCGCTGGCCCCAAATCCCTCGGCCAGGCAGGGCTTGAAAATGTGTTGTTCCTCCTGGCTAGGCTCAGGCGCATAAATATATGGCGGGTGTCAGAATATTTAGTTTCTCTTTTTTTTTTCTTTATTTTTGAGATTGCACTTGGGGCGTTCTAGTAGTGACACGGATAAAAATTGCAATGGTGGGAGCCGAGAAAAAGAAAAAAAAAAAAGCTACTTAAAACTTATTTGCCTAGTCTTTCGTTGTATGCTGCAGTTGCCTTTTCCTCACGTAAAGAAGAAATGGACGCTCTACTGCTCATGACCTTCTAGAAAATAAAAGAATTCGGAGACTGAATCCTCCTGAGAGAGTTTTCGCTGCCTTGGAGCGCGAGAAAGCTTAACTGTGTCTTTTTTTAAACCAGGTTTTTTCAGTTGTACTCCGAGTGCACAGTATAAGGGACTTTGGACGCGCGACTGCATGCGACCACACTAAAAGATACAAGAGAAGGTAAATTGTACTTTTTGAGGATTCAACGGCACCGCGGAAGACGGCTGTCACATTTTCTAAGCTGCATATTGCAGCTGCCAATTGAACTTCGGTACGCGTTCTTGGAGAAACGTTAAAATGCCTGATGCATGAATTATTTGGTTAAGTACGTTCACCTGGTAAATTGTGAACCACCGCTGGCATGAGCTGCTCAAGCTATTAAAGAGAGCACTCCGTCGCTTCTAGCAAAATGCATTCCGCATCTGCTCAGTGTTTTTTACCAGTATACAGATTGTTCATTATAAACCTTGAAAAAAAAAAAAAAAAAAACTCCTGGAGGACAAATTTCGTTAATTTTTTCAAATTCTCCATGATTTTTCCTGACGTCTGTGAAGCAGCACAGTTTTCTTGGTGCAGCTCTCGACAAATAGCCCTCTTGAACCTCCAAAAAGTCTCTTCAAGACCAGGTGAGCTCCGCGGTGAGCGTGCGGCACGGGATTTGAGATTGACATATTGCGGCGGCAGGCGTCCTCTCTGTTCGAAGTTCACTCTAGACGTACATAAAAAAATTCCGCGTTCCTCGACAATACGAACATTGAATAGGTATGCTTGGAAACAGACTCTTATTAACGTCCACGGGTCTCTATGAGATCCTCCTCAAGCAAATGCCAAATTTCTAGGCATTTCAAAGACATGGCAACACGATGGTGAAGAGCTGCAAACGATATATACTTGTCTTTTCTATCTAAAGGCACTGATGAAAGGCACCCATTTGTTGGCCTTCTGAAGGATTGATGTGAAAGGCATACACACTAAGTCTGCCTGCGCCACCACTAATTTTTTCCAAGTTATGAACTATGGAAAAGAAGCACTGCCAATCATATCTTTGGTTTATATTTGCTCGTGGGATAATTTTTCATGAAAGGACAAATAGATGTCCGACATGATACTTGTGGCCCATCAGTCAGTACCTTAGCAAATATAACAGTGAAGGAGCAAGTTTTCACATTAATCTATATCTTCAGTTTCAGTGGTAACTAGCACGCGCTGCAGCAATAAAGAGTGCTTAGATTTATGTTATTCATTTTGCACTTTACCTATTTTAATTTGCGAGGGACTCGAGTAAGTAGGTAAAATTACCTGACTTCGAGCGTGCTGTGATGCCTCGACAAATCATGATCGAAACTTTGCGGCTCTAGGCTTGCATACACGATTTGTAACTTTGTAAAACCACCAAGCATTAAGCAGCGACTTAGCTTGTATAGGCACGCATATAAGTACAGAAGCAAGGTTAAGCACTCGTTAAGCAAGCTTAAGCTTCATGTAAGTTAACCTTGCGACGCTTTTCCCTGTCCCCTAAGCATTTAAATGGTTTAAGCTTTTTCAGGAAGAAAGAGGCCTATGGTCTAGAATCAAAACTTGCCAAAGAACGTGAAGACAAGACGACGGCATCCCAAGCGTAGCCTGAAAGAGTGGCAGCTTAACTATTGAAGAGACCAGCTTCAAGATGACGCAGTGTCTGAGCATTCTTGTTGACCTGGAACGTCTAAGGACATCTTAGTACGAAAGCCCTCATACGCTCATTACTACCTACCAAAGGCCTTGTAATATCTTGTTTGTGCAGTGGCTTTGGTTGGCTAAGCAGTTTCGCGAGGTCACAATTACGTTAACTCGAGAGAATTCAAACTAAACCTGGTATAGCGGCTCCAAGGCGTGACTCTCCCCGAATGATCTTTCAAGCTCGCCAGCCAACAGAGAGGGAGAGGAGAGGGACAACCATGACCTCTTGTGGTCCTGTAACTCTAAAATAAAAAAAGCTATCGGAGCTGTTCAGCGAACCTGTCGGGTTAGAACTTGGGTAATCGGGTTCAGTAGCCGAGCGTCTTAACCTTTATTGCCCGTATTCGTCGTAATACACAAACACGAAATAACATCTAAAACGATCCCCTTGCATGAGGGCATTTGATAATCAACTAGTCACAGCTGGCTGCGTCTTACTTCTACTCCGTCAGGGACAACATAGGCTCTAGCTTCAAGAGCCATTCAGGAAGTTGATCGACTGTTTTCTGTAGTTGCACAATCCAGTGGACGCATTCGCGGACGTTGATTAGAATTGGCATTGCATCTGGTTCATAATGGTATCCAGCCATTCTCGAAAGTCAAATACTGCGAAGGCCAATAGGCATTATTGTGTCATGAGGCAGTTCCTCCTCGTTTTCTAGAGAGAGAATTCGCATTCCCTAAGGGTGCAGTTGAAGGTTTTTCTTAATTTCTCTTTGCAAGATAGACCATAAGTACACACTTTCCCAACAATTCAGGACTACCTGATCAATTGTCACCAACTGCTTTAAACTCAGAAAGTCTGCTCCCGAAGAAGTCTTTTTTTTTTTTTTTTCAGAAATGCTTTCTTGGTCAAAGTCTAAGTGTGGTAGGTACTTAAAAAAGAACCTTTTGGCAGATGCTGGTACCTGCATTTGTTTTACCCTTTTTATACAGCACTGCTATGATCTCCACGGTACGGGACTCTAGTTCAGGTAGAACATCACATAAATTACGGCAGTTTTTTACGCTTTACAGTAGATAAAACAAGATGTGTACTTGAAGATGGAAATAAAACAGCGCGAGGTAAGACGGGACACGTCAAAGGCATACACATGCGCTCACTAGCGACTAAATGGTTTATTACTACTGGTGAAGCAGTATATAAAGGCAGTCAGCGTATTTTTCGGTGCTTCACGAGTGCCGTCTTGCCACGCACTGTTTCATACTAAAGCATTCATACTAAACAAAAGGAAGTGGCTTGAGGCAATTTTTAGAAGTGCTCTCCTTTATTTCCTGTCAACCACGGCAAGGGCAGACAACACATTGCCTGTATTGATTGGTGGATGTCGTTGATAGCACTGGCCCTTTTAGATAGAAAGAAGACCAAGCCTGTGGACAACTAAGTGACTGAGGAGAGGAGGTATTGTGAAGCAGGGAAGGTAGAATGAGGCTGTATGAGCCTTTATTTTCGGTCAATACATTACTGGCGTCCAAACATAAAATAATATATATATATATTGTAATGTGGTAATCTTCATCGTTATAGCCACTGATATGAGTCGCGTGCTGGCGCTTGTCAGTGGCTGGTCGTTGGTCGTTGTCTTTGTAATTTGGTACGCCTGACGCTCCGCTGCGAGTTCATCCTGAGCAGCTTAATCCATCTGCGTCGACTTAACATACACACAAACACCCCTCCAATTGGTAGAGGTGGGGCTGGTTACGTTCCTGTTCACCCTGGAACTAAGAAGCCGCACATTGCCATCTGCTTCCACCATGCCGGACGATACTGCCTCGACATCACCGCCCCTCCCAACCACGGTCCTGTGTTCTGGAGCTCTACGGCAGCGTGATTTATGCCTCTTCAGTGGCACGGCCGATCAAGATGTCGACGACTGGTTGTCGGCGTACGAGCGTGTCAGTAATTACAAAAGATTGGACGACACTATCATACTAAATAACGTAATCTTTTATCTGACTGACGTGGCGAACCTCTGGTTTCGCAACCATGAGGCAGACCTTCCATCTTGATCTGCATTTCAAAACAATTTGCGGAAGTGTTCGGCCGAGCTGCAGTTTGCAAGCTCTGAGCAGAACAACGCTTGCGCGAGCGCGCTCAGCATGCCGAAGAGTTGTTCACCAGTTATATAGAAGACATCGTTGACCTGTGCAAGCGTGTCGACCCCCTAATTTCTGAAGCGGTTAAGATTGAAAACATCCTGAAATTTCGTCATCTCTGAGGACGCGTGCCAGATGTTCTGGGTGAAACATCCTGCCATGGTCAGAGACGTGATCAAACTTTGCCAGAGCTACGAAGATCTTCGTAAAAAGCGCGCTTCTACCCGGCGGTCCGGTGTTAGAGACGACGCCATCTCTTCGCTAGCGCTGGGCGGTTCTACTCCATCTAAGGACCGCTCTTTGCTTCAACAAATCAAAGCCTTCGTTCCAGAAGAGGTCGCCCGCCAGCTATCACTGGTCCCTCAGTTACAGGATACTGGCCGCCTTGTTCCTGACATGGCTCCGTCTTTGGCCCGTACCATACGGCATGACGTGCAAGATCACATCGCCGATGTACTTCCGCCCATCTCCATGCTCCCGCCCTGCCCTGTGCTGCCGCCCAGCCCCGTGCCGGCGCAAGGAACGGCATCATTGACTTACGCCCAAGTTGTGGCTAGGCCGCTTATTCCAGCAGCATCTCTTCCTACCAAGCCGCTCCTTCCAACCTTACTTCGCCTTTGCCTGGGTCTGCATTCCATGTCCCTATTCCAAGGGTACACCAACGCCCTACGAACCCTTGGCGCACCGCGGCCAACCCACCAATCTGCTACTCTTGCGAGCTGCTGGGCCATGCCGCATGCCTTTGCCGCCAACGCCTTCCACCTTCTTGACCTGACCTCTGGAACTACTCCAACGATACGGACCAGCCGTCGCCGAGAACTCCGCCCGCTTTCGACTTTGAATCTCGCGACAATCAAACGTATACCACTCGCCGATCATCTTCTCGTCGCCGTTCCCCGTCCCCGCTTCTCCGACGTTCTACCGGCGTTGTTGAGGAAAACTAGCAAGCGCAGTTTCCGGGGCAAGAACTGCGCTTGGTTTGAACTCTTCAAGTCCTCCGTGTTCATCCGCTAACGTAATACAACAGTTTGTCGACGGCGTCGCTATACTCACTCTTGTCTACACGGGTGCTGCCGTATCCGTCATCAATGAAGCTCTTTGCCGTGGTCTTCGTAAAGTGACCCCCGCGCTTTCCGACTTCGCACCACCTCATCACAGCGCATTCATCCCTCAGCGGCGTGCATGGCCCGTGTTCGTATCGAAGAGATCATATTTACTATCGAGTTTATTGTACTGTCTCACTCCTCACACGACATCATCCTGGGCAACGATTTCCTTTCCACTCATCGTGCCGTTATTGAATGCGCCCGGGCGGACGTTTCCTTTTTTCCGCTTTGTGATACAGTCGTGTGTGACGTCCCTATCCGGTCTGCAAAACTCCTTGTCGCCAATGACACACACTTCTCTTTTTTGCTGCCCTCGTTCCACTCTCCTGTAAAGCGTTACTACTTCGACTGTCTTCTTCACACCTTCCGACGCGGCTTCATGCTAACCCTGCCTCCTGCTTCCATTTGCTGTTCTCAAGTTCGAAGATGGTATTAGTGTTATGTACGTCTCGAACCTATTTTCTTGCCCGTCCGCCCTGCTACGCGGCGAGTGTCTCAGCCATATTGAAGATATTGACCACACGCTTGTAAATACCCTTCCTGCCACGCTTACTTCATACGACGTTAATGTTCTCAACTCTTGCGATATAGCGACTGCTTCGACACCAAGCGATATTTTTCAGCAGACTATTGACGCAGATCTTCCACTCGCGCAACGCGATCAACTTGCTGCCCTCCCTATAGAGCTTCACTTCTTCCTTCGACCTTCCTCACACTACTCTGGGTTGCACGTCTGTCGTTACGCATAAAGTCGACACTGGTACAAACGTACCTTTGCGCCAGCGTCCTTATCGCGTGTCGGCCTCTGAGCGCCAAGCCATTGCTGATAACATTGATGATATGCTTCGTCGGGGCGTCATACAGCCATCTAACAGTCCTTGGGCTTCTCCGATTGTTTTGGTCACTAAGAAAGATGGTTCCATTAGGTTCTGAATCGATTACCGTAGGCTTAACAAGATCACGCGCAAAGACGTCTATTCTCTGTCAACCATCGGCACTTGTCAGTAGCCAGAGCGCAAATCCAAAGAGGAGAAATACTCGGCTCCCTGTAAACAGTCCAAAGCGTCGTCGATTCGTATCAGAGGATAATAAACTGTGTCGGCTGTGTTACACATCGCTACAATATATATATATATATATATATATATATATATATATATATATATATATATATATATATATATAGTCTTCTTTGCCATTCTGTGACGCGGTAAAACACGTTTTACTGCTGAGATCAAGATTATGGGCACAGTCTTTGGGCGCAATCCAGTGACCGAACCCACTTGTCTAAGCCCTTCATGACTGCACGTACCGCACGTTTTTATTTGAGTAATGTATAACGCATTTAACGATCTTTATGTGTTGCTTAGAACATGCTCAATTCGGCTAATTGAGAAGTCTGAATCGTTTTAGCAGGGAGAGGCGCTGCTTGGAAAACAAAACCTGAATTAAGGCTGCTTGTATCGCTTCGAATAGGTAAAGGAAAAATAAACATTCGCGCTTACGACAGGAAGCCAAACAGATGCCGTGGCTGCGAACTTTGTGCGCCTTTGTGCGCGCCTTGCGACACATCAAACCTTTTTACTATTCTGAAGAAACGCGTAACCTCTGACATCGTGGTAAACAGTCGACCACACATGAGAGGCTCGGTCGGCATGCAGCACTTTCCTTCAGTGAAAGCCGATATTTTTTTCTTGACCACGACCGTTGACGAGTTGAGTGAAAACGTCATTGTTTCATAATCTTCAACATCTGCCACCTCTTCGCCTTGTTGCTGTTCTGCGTTTGCCTCGAGGTTGCTGTGTTCTCGCATGGGAATGTCATACTGATCGTTAGAGCAAGGGGTCGTTTTTTTCGCGTCTCTGAGGCCTTCGTTTAGGCACGAAGGGGTAAAAATCTATTTTATATCACAAACTAACCATCTGGCGTTCGCAGGAAGATTTGTGTCGGTGATGGTTACTGCAATATCCACCGTTGCTCAATGCTAACCTCAAAAGGTTGTTGCTGCGGCGGCATTGATAAAAACTTGATTTCGAAAGCTCCCAGCCGCTTCTGTATCTTGCATAAGAGCTTATTTTTTATTGGGAATGACATGCACGACAGCACACTTTGTTGCAAAAAGTTCGTAATAAAAGCATACGAAAGGCTACGCACTGAGCCTTATGGTAGAAAAGTATATTTCTTATATATCGAGAATCTGGGATGTATGGAGTTCCTTTCAAACCCAAAGGCTGTTTATTTCACTCCTATTGCTTTGTCTAAGTTGAATTTTCCGCTGGGACTCGAAGCTTTTTCCCCTCATTGTGCGATTTTATAGATGCGGCGTATCAAAGCGCTCTTAAACGACACAGTGAATGCTCCCATTGACAACAATACGTGTGTACTATATACCCAGAATTCCTGGACGCTGTGTGGCACGTTCTATTCTAGATATTTACCGACAGAAATGTTTTCGTAGAACATTCAATTGTTTATACTTGTAGGGTTCAGAAATTTTGAGCGAATTTTTACCGCGGCGGTCACATTTCTGCATGTTGGTGCCGGCAGAGTACAAAACCTCCCTCGTTCTTTTTCATCCTAATTACATTAATTAATGCTCTGCGGTGAAACGATATTCCGAAGCGCTGAATACCTCTGTCTTTATAATATTTCTGAAATTCAAGGTGTCAATCTGTACCGATAAAAAAATTATCGCTAGTGTTTCCGTCAGTATTGATCCTCAGTTTTGTCCAGCGCCTATTCATTTTTGATGGCTACTCTAAGAAAAGTGAACATCATTTGAATTCTACAATTCCAGTGTTGTTGCTTTATTAGACCCAACATCTTGATTTTTCTGATATTGACGATCGCCGCTTGCATTTCGGTCTGTATACTGCCTTCGTTAAGATAATGAACAGCGAACTTTTCAGGCTTGTCAAATCTTTTCATTTTCTAAATAAACATCAATTGAAATTGGGAATGGGACGTCGCCAACAGTCCACTTAAGATATTTTTGTCTTGACTCTAAACAATTTGCGCTTTGACTTAACATGCAAAACTATTAACATCCTCACTAACGACTAAACGAAAGTTACTGTGAAGTTAATAAAGTATTCCACCCAATAAACCACAACCAATTTCGTCAAAACATTCTTTATCGAACTAACTTCCATGAAGTAAGGACGCACAGTGGGGCTGGTTCGATAGGTAGAAATCTGTTTCGCGTGCCGTGACACAGCAGCTTGGGTTTACTGCTGTCCTGAGCAGAACTGTGTTTGTCGCAATGGTGTTAAGATTAGCAGCAATGTCCTCTGAGCTGTGTACTATTCGCAGTGCTTCACAAAGAATAAACACCAAGGCATTGTTCCTTACAGTGGGATATATAGGGGGTTTGCCATTTCTCTGTGCGTCCAAGATATGGAGCCAGCCTCTGCTCTTTCCGCAGTTGTTGATGACCTTGTTTACGGCGGGCTGCGGTAGCGACGAGCAGGCTGCGGCATCGGAAGACCACGAGCTTGGCTTTGGCAAGGGACCTTGCTTATGTTTGCGCCAAATAAAGCCGAGATGCATTGCAATGGCTGATCGATAAGCTATACCAGGTTCGGGAATGGGATGCTGTTGCCGTTGCCCGCTTCGCGGTTGTAGTGAAACGGTTTGCTTCTTTTCCAGTTGCTGGCTAGCAATATGAAGGTGCCTTTTTTACAGCTGTCGGTGATATGAAGGTTGCCGTTGGGTTATTCATACTCTCATTCACTGCGCAGTACCGCTGAATGCCCATACTGATACATTGGCGAATGAGGAAACGCGGCAAGAACATGATATGCAATTTAGTGCGGTAGAATTGGCAGCTGGTCGGAAGGTCCCTTGAGCCTTTCGATACCAGCAAATGCGACAGCGCTTTATTTTTATATTAGGCACCGCGATCGATAAAGCATAGAAATGATGTCGTGACACTTGTCTTTCCTTCACGCGTTAATATGATATGCTTCGCATCATATCAGGCTCACATTAGAGAGCGCGAACATCATGTCTTTTTCCTTAGCGACGTCCGTTCTGAACGATAGCTACGTGTTGACAACGAGCGGCCGTCTGTAAAAGAAGCGCGCACTTCCTTGAGAGGCTTCGTAAGGTTGAAAATTGAGCAGCATACGACCGCCTGGCGAATATAGCTTCTAGACCCAAACAAACAGCCGCAGCTCTGCTATGCTACATAAATGTGAATAGTTTACTGAATAGTTAGTGACGTGTCGTTGTCATGCAGCGTGTCAAACAAGTTTTTTTCGCGTTCGGTTTGAGCTCAGTTTCAGCTCCGGAGAGATATTCCGTTCTGGTTCGAACCGGTTCAAACAGGTTCACAAAAAAATAAATAAATAAAACATTTGGTGGTGGCTTAGCTTGGTTAAACGTGGATATCAGAAGCGAAAAGCTTCGGCGATGCCATGGCTTAGCTTCTGGTTCCTTGGAGCCATCATCATCATCATCAGCCTGATTATACCCACTGCAGGGCGAAGGCCTCTCCCATATTTCTCCACTTAACCCGGTTCTGTGCTAACTGCATCCACTTGACCCCTGCGAACTTCTTAATCTCAACCGCCCACCTAACTTTCTGCCGCCCCCTGCTACGCTTTCCTTCCCTTGGAATCCAGTTTGTTACCCTCAGCGACCATCGGTTATCCTCTCTTCGCACTACATGTCCTGCCCATCTCCATTTTTTCTCCTTAATTTCTACTAGAATGTCGGTAACTTGAGTTATTTCTCTGACCCACTCTGCACGCTTTCTATCCTTGGAGTAGTTGTGGCTTACTGTTTTGCACCTTATAGATATTGCATGTGAAATGTGGATTTAATAGTTCGGTTGAACGTCTACCGCTGCCAGTAGCTCGGGCGCCGCAGGATAGAACTGCCAGCCACGGGGCACAGCTTCAGCGCGAGAGATGTGCACCGGAGTCAAGCGATGGTGATGGCGATGCCGCAACGTTGTCTGTTCTTTGTCTTCTTTACATTTCCCCCGCTTGAAGAAGTCGCCATCCTGTCGACTCACGGGGAAGAGACGACCAGAGGGTTCTAATACGGCTTGATGTGGCAAACATGGACAACCTCGCGGCCGCGACGGCTGTGGTCGGAAGAAGGGGTGACTAGCTCGATGACTTAGTTTACAGGGGATGTGCGTTCCAAGACACGATAAGGTTTGTGGTATTTGGTTTCTAGTTTGCTGGTGGCAGGAACGCATAGCCAAACGAATCTGTCGGCCAGGAACGTCGGAGCAGGGGTATCGCTATCATGCTGATTTTTGTGATAGCCTTGAGTCTTGGAGGTAAACGTGCGAGCTAGCTCACGGTATTCCTCGGCCTTCTGTACAATATCTGGCACAGCACTGTACTCAGAGGCATCTGGATGGTATGGCAAAATTGTGTCCAGAGTACAAGATGGTTCATGGCCGTATAAGAGAAAGAAGGGCGAAAAACCAGTTGTTGATTGGGTGGCAGTGTTGTACGCGAACGTTACGAATTGCAGTACCTGGTCCCTGTTGGAGCTCCCAGATTCAGATGTAACATACATTGCGAACATGTCCCCAAACGTAAGGTTGAAGCGCTCCGTGAGGCCGTTTGTTTGGGGGTGGTACGCAGTTGTAGCCCGATGTATCGATTTGCAAGACGACAGGAGCTCTTGGACTACTTCGGAAAGAAAGACACGACCTCTATCACTCAGTAGCTCGCGAGAAGCGCCGTGTCGAAGAATGAAGTGTTGCAGAAGAAAATAGGCTACCTCTCCGGCTATCGCCGCGGGAAGGGCAGTAGTCTCCGCGTAACGGGTCAGGTGGTCGACGGCGACGATGATCTATCGATTACCCGTGGCACTGTATCGTAGCGGACCATAAAGGTCGAATCCCGCAGAATCAAATGGTTGAGCTGGACACGGTAAAGGCTAGAGAGGGCCAGCGGGGTGGCGGGAAGTTTTGCGTTGTTGGCAGGCAGTACAAGAGCGAATGTAGCGACGCACTAAATTAAACACATTCCCCGCCAGTAGTACCTCTGACGAATTCCATCATAGGTTTTCAGGACGCCCGCATGAGCGCTCAGCGGGTCAGTATTATGGTGCGCACAAACCTCGGAGCGGAGGTGCCGCGGAATGACAAGAAGCCATCTTCTGCCGTCTGAGTTGTAGTTCCTTCGGCAGAGGAGGCCGTCCCGAATGATGAAATGGGAGGCCTGTCGGCGGAGTGCCCAAGGATGCGGAGCTGCGGAAGTGGTACCAAGGACATTTAGCAGGGTAGAAACCCAAGGATCTTGTCGTTGCTCGAAAGGTATATACTCAATCGTGAGTGCTGCCAAGGATGCTGGACAGGCTTACGAGCTTGTATCAGTTTAGTTTTCACATCCCGCGGCATTATAAAAGCCGAATACCTCAACTCCCTGAATTCGGGCTCCTAGTATACGTGCTTCGGAAACCCCACCACTCATTAAACTAAGTTTTGTGTGGTTGCAGTGAGCAGCAATTACAAAACGGAGAACTCGCCAGAAACTGTAACATTTGTATGCGAGCATGTCAAGATTCATTCTAGTGGATACGTTATCACAGAGAACATCGTGGAATAATATTGGACAACAATATTTAATTTTCTGGTCAGGCTTCTTTTGAAATGCTGTACTGAAAAATTTCGCTGCACTCCCAAGTTGGAGAAAAACCTAAGTCGGCGGAAAGGGGCCTTCCACAAGAATAGCAAATCCGCACTGTCGAAAATCAAATAAGCAGGTTTGAATCAATTGCATTTCTCTCGGCCCTAGAAAGTGAAGAATATGAAACGAAACGACCTGCGAACATATGAACAACATCATAGCTGAACACCTTCGTTACTGATATTGTATCATAGCTGAAGCGCCTGAAAGGTGCCTCCGTTAAGAGCTGATACTTTGGCCACCATCGAGAGGAAATAATGTTTAAACAGAAACGTACATTTTGCATTGCCAGATCCATTGTGGGAATAACAGTGCCTCATATTCCTACTATCTTAACGCTTAAATTATATTTAAGATTAACATATGACCCTTGAACTGTCTTCTTGACAACCACGAGCTAGAAGCTACCCCGACTAATTACAGGTATACTTGGGTACGTTAGATAGAATGTTGTCCTAGCAAACACATTCGTTGTAGTAATGCGTTCACTCATAGCTCGAGTCCTCATATTTCAGCTTGAACGTTCTCGTTATCATATAAGAGAAATTACATTTCGACGGGCCTTTGTTCTGCTAGTTGCTGCAAATGATACCATTTAATGGATCGTGTATGTATAAATACACGCCACCTTCGGCTTTGCCAATACCGGCGCCCGTTGCATCTGAGATACACATATAAATATTGAGCCAATGACATATGATCCGGGGAACAAGCTTCAAGTTCTTTGCTCTGTAGAGACCATATTCACTAAGCTGCTAATGAAGCTGAGTTGTTAGCTTTGCGTCCGTCGTAACCAGATTTGCACAGTCAGAGCCTTAGAGTACAGGATTACTAACCTTCCTGCAGGCTACTTTGAACGGTTGCTTTTTTTTTTCGTCCAGCAACTCTAAAATACTCTAAAATACAAGAAAAATTCTGCGATATCAGTTTCTCCACCTAAAGGAGCGTGTTTTTATTTTCAACAGAAGTAAAAAAGTCATAACATTCATTGAGCTCACCTGATAGGTTCTTATTACTAGATATATCGCAGGAAGGTTTCGTCACTTGCTCATCTCATCATCATTATCATCATCAGCCTGACATACCCACTGCAGGGCGAAGGCCTCTCCCATATTTCTCCAATTAACCCAGTTTTGTGCTGGCTGCATCCACTTGACCCCTGCGAACTTCTTAACCTCATCCGCCCACCTAAATTTCTGCCACCCCCTGCTCATCTAGCGCAGTAAATTTCAGGAAGCTTTCTTATACAAACCTCCTATTGGAAAACTCAATCGCTCACGACCGGGAGCACGTTGCTTAGCGCTATCAGATAATACTTAAGTTATTTAAAACTGCGTTAGGAAAACAAGGCCCACTGCTAATGTAAGCTAATATATTTTCAGTTCTTTGTTAGGCATTAGCTTCTTTCGTAACACGTTTCACGTGGCGTTACTTATGTATGTTTCGTCAGTCGCTATGATGCCATTTAAGCTCATCAAACATTCGGCTATCACACTGAGATGAACTTTTCTGCAGAAAACCTTCGTCATGTGCGGTGTTTAAATAAAACGTGCGTTCGAAGTGAGTACAAATCAATCACGCCAAATCGTTTTAGTGAGTAGCACTACTAGCCGCAATCAGGGATTTCACCGATGTCTGTCTGAAGCCGCTCGCTCTCTCTCTCTCTTCGTGAACTTGAAGTAGAGAAAACAAAGGTGGCGAGCGCGCGTCGCGCGGGTCAGCATTGAGGAGGCGGATCGGCTGCACAGCTGCAGCACAAGCCGCTCTCTCTCTCTCTCTCTCTCTCTCTCTCTATCTATCTACCTCTCTCTCTCTGTACATCCGTCTCGGCTTGAACTTGAAGAAGAGAAAGGGAAAGTGACGACGCTCGCATTACAAGACTAAACACTGAGGGGGCGGAGTGGCGGCATATATTCACCCACTGATAGAGTAAGACAGTGAGAGAGGGGCGTGTCAGTTGCGGACGTGGCGGCCGTCAGTGAGCAGCGTTGCACAAGCGTGTGTTACTCCGGAGTGGGCAGTCACGTGTCGCTCGAGTATCATCAGATTCGGCATCTCTTCCCTCGCATCACTCACTACTCAGCCTTCACGGACAGCAGACGTGCGCGCGCGGTGCTCCCTGGGCATCAGCTCTGAGCCGCTCGCCGCGTCGTGAGGCAGCTTATGCTTACCTCCGTGCCTCAGCAGTGCTACGCACCTACTTCGCATTTGATTACCTTGCAAATTAGCCGCAACTTTATTTTCTAGGACCTCTACAGTGGCCCCATTTTTAATTTATTTTGTTACCAAAATTAGCTGATACTGATTTGAGGAAAATTCACAAATTATATATATATATATATATCATTTGTGTATTTTGGCCGGATGAAATATACAAGCGAGGCTGGAATCAATGTGTCTTAAAATTTTATCACAAACATTTGAGCTTTCATATAAGAAAAATGATGTTTTGCGCAATTTGCTACATCTGGAGACGAACCGATTGATCTCAACTTGATATAAGTTTCAGAAAAGCAGCGTTTTGCTCGCCGCGCGTTTAACATATCCAGAAACTAGTTCAGCTGTTTGCCCCGACATTTTCCCGCTTCAAGTTTTTTGCTCTTGAGCAAGACATTTTGCCTGCAGCCTACACGTAGCATAACTATACAGAATCTACATTGTAGTATGATTTTCAAGGCCTGAATTTTTATATTAGATTCAAACTACAGTATTTCTGGTATGACATACTGACTGTAGTTTACACAGAAATTGAGATTTTCGCTCGATATACAGAAGTATTATAAGGTACAATACCGCAGGTGACAAACAAGAAAGTAAATAGAATACGTATACATAACGTCTCAGCCCAAATCGCATACCCAGATAAACTTAGTAGGCAACTTTAGCCGCAATACAAGTATTTAGTTAACAGTGACAACGCCATAATATAGTGGAGTATTGACCTAGTTGGTCTGCGCACGTGGTGAAAAACCTAGCTAAGAGCTTACAATAAGTAACAGCGCGTTGCGCAGTGCTCGAAACAAAAAGCATTAAAAGTCAAACACAAGCGAACATTGTGGAGCAGAACACATACTATATGCTGTTGACATAATATATGTTTGGTACGTTCTTTTGAGTTCACGCGGTGGCCTATCGGTCCAGTTTCAATACCCTGATGTTTATTTAAGCATTGGATTCCTTAATAGGATAATGACCATTTCCCGTGATTACCTAGTTCTTTTTGGAAACATCCTTCTTAAACGCCGTAACCTATGAGGGTTATCAACCCATGTGCAAAGTCGGTGTATATGCTTGTGGCACGAATGTGTTCGATAAATTTGTGCATGTAAATCTTATTTCCTATCAGTGTGTCATATGTTTCAGATATAGCCCACTGGTGTGTAAATCACGGACATCTCCTGCATCATTTTCAGCTTTCAGTGAGTTCTAACAAAAGCAGCCCCACTGCGTAGAGCAACAGTATCACGAAATGAATACGTGAAGGTTAATAGTTTCCGCGTCTGGGATTAGGCAGACCTATAAAATCAGAGCCTCGAACCTTTCTCATGAATAAGGGTGCTTTTGAAGTGCTTCTAGTCGACTTTTTATGCTATCTTAATGTAATAAGACAAGGTTGTACCATGTTAGAAGTTTCGCAGACATTTCTATGCATCATAACGAGCACCTCGGTCCCTTCTCACAAAAAGCTTTTTTCTTGACAATTGTTGGTGTCGTAGAAAATTCTCTGGCCGCCGCGTTTGCTACCTGCGACTGCATGCATACGAATTGATGTCGACGTGTCACCCATTTCTACAACTGTTTCTAGTGAGCGCACAGGTGAGGAAGGCGCCGCCGCAAATAACAAGATCATCTGTGCGCAAGCTAAAACAGCACGGTGTAAAGCCAGTCTCGGTCTAGACGCTAACGCTGCACATTTTCCCAATGTCTTATGCTTAGTATTTATTTGGGGAGGGGCATAGCAACCTTATTTTGAGGTATTACCATTTTGTGGTTTTCTTTACTCCTCTCGAGTGTACTGGTAACTGTAGACCCGCAGTGTATTATGTTAAGTTACTAGCATCGTTCTGGAGAATATGATAAGCAGCGAGCGGCGTCCATGTGCTGTGCGATGTGAGTGCACGTTCAAGAGCCCCAGGTGGTTGAAATTTCCAGAGTCCTCCATTACGATTTTTCTCATAGCTTGAGTCACTTTGGAACATTTAACCCTACAAACTAATCCAACTAATCTACCTAGCTACCATTAATGAACAGCCCTAGATGCATGCGCACCTCTTACTCCTAAAGTAAATTCTGAAATTTTGATTAGCGCAGTGCCAAACCTATGCATATTGTTTAGCGTATAACTCCTGTATTCAAAACACAAAACAAGGAAGCAGAAATCTAAGTAGAAGTGGAAGAAAAAAAGTCATCGACCACGTAAATGAGTGCATAGAGAAAGCTAATGACCTAACGGAGTCAGTAATAGAAAAATACTGTAAGGATATTTATAAAAAATCGTAGCAATTTGTGAAGAATGAAGAACTTACCTGGGAGGCGCAGTAACAACCTCTGTGAACCCATGTGACCTACCTAATATTTCTGAAGCGTGCTGAGTCTTTTGCTCTGAATAATAACAGGAAAAAGGATACCAACATAAAAACGAAAGGTGACGTTTTCAGCTGACTATATTCTTTACTCACTCGGCAAGCAGTCCGCTATAAGATATGGTGTAGAAAATGCATTTCCGTGAAATCGTGAGGAAAATTAAATTATAAAGCACGCACTGTAATTTGGTTCGGACAAGTGGCCTATCGCGCAGTGACAGAAGAAAAACCTGAGCCCTATAGTGGTATGTCGATGAGTTGCTGGGGAGTTGGCGGGTGATATGTTAGCGCGCTCTTAGGTATTGTGTATAATATATATATATATATATATATATATATATAACAGCCCAGCTACGTGCAGTTCCAATAACGTTTATATTCAATGCGAAATTCGTCACATTGGGAAAAATGGTAGCACACTACGTGAAGACAGTGTGCTACCATTTCTCCCAATGTGACGAATTTCGCATTGAATATAAACGTTGTTGTAACTGCACGTAGCTGTGCTGCTAGTTTTCATCCAGTACAGGAGTGATGGGTTGCACTTTGGTACTTGTCGTAGATGTTAATTGTTAGTATGAGTGTTTTGATGTCCACTTTGAAATATTCTACAGCAATATTTGGTCAAAACTAAAAATTAAGAAGCGCAGTAGCATTGGGCAAAACATTCGATCGATTTTGGGCCGGTAAGTGAAATGAAAACGAGGATATTATCTTCAGTAATGTACGCCGATTTCGCGAAACATGGGAAACAGCTCAAAACTTTAATCTTTAAGCATCCTGGCCCGTAGCGCTATAAATAATTGTCTAGCTATAGCACGTAACACAATGCGTTCCAGATTCAGAAACAAATTTGCTATAAACTAAATAAAAAAGAATCGCCCTGAAGCAATATTTAGAAAAATGTTTATGACGACAAATGTTTCTCATGATGGGCTGATGTAATGGTGCTGTTTGAATTATAGTCAGGCATGGCCAGAGAAGATAATAGCTAAATCGTGGCAGTAATTGATAAAGAACACAGTAAAATAAAAAACTGCTTTCTAGCGATATCACTGCAATTACTATGCAAATGCTCTAACAGACTTAGATTACATTATGCCGAGCAGCAAGAGATGTTTACTTTCCTTCAAAATAGGACTGTGAGATTTTGAACATTTAAACCTTAGCACCTAAAAAAATGCGAAGTAAATTATAAAATGACAATAAAAAGAATGTACTTAAAGTACAAAGAAAGCTCAGGAGTAAAATAAAAACATATGTTTAAAGAACTGTCGCTTACACAGAGAACAGGGGGAAACATGTTGTTCCAGAGAAAAATGAAAGAAATGGAATTCAAGCCAACGTAATAAGGCAGCATGTTGGACAAATAGGCAAATATTCATGACTGAACGACCATAACTGCATGCAGAAACGAATACAGAGAAGCATAAAAAAAACGAGGACATGTATTCATTCTTTTCTTTTTATGCTCATACGTGCCTGCATTTCTGAGGGCAATTACATTCTTCGAGTCATGGACCAGCAGGAGCAATGGAGAGCACTGTGAATTACTCCGGGAGAAAAATAGAACGACATATAATCATAAACAAAAACACAGCTGCTCAGGAGAGTAACATACAAATGAATGCAGAGTTGAAGGCGAAAAAAAATCTATGAGACGCATGCCTTCAGGGGCATGCATTCCCTCTCACGCTTCTAAACGTCGCACAATCGCATCCAAGAGAGGGTTTCGCAGGAAGGACTGAGACAGTAACGGTTGAAACGGCGTCCATTCTAGACAGGCACAAAGAGACTGCAGAGGGAATCAGCCGCCAGACCCACTGGGATATCCGGAAACTCCCCTTGCTGTGCTCAACAATGAGGCAGCACAGCGCAAAACATTCAGTATCAAAGAATGTAGCCGCTACACGCGAGACCGCCGTACAAAGGAAAAAAGCTGGAATAAAAAAACGGTCGCGGTTTTTTGCTTACGTCGCCTGCACTGACTGATGCTTAAAGCATAGAAAGAATGAAAGATGGTAAGAGGATGCTATATGAAGGATTGCAATGCATGACTATTGTGGGACCGAAATGAAAGAAAGCATGCATTTGCACAAGATGGAAGAGGGCTAGCGCAGTCAGCAAGATGGCGCGATATCCCGGCCTACAGCGGTTTAGAAGGTACGGATGTGCACGATAATGGTGGCCGTCTAAGGGGAAGGTGCGGTATCTTAGGAAAGCTTGTAGGTATTACCATACCACTACCAGTTTTTCATATTTGTACTCCTAACAAGGTTGCACGCAAAAAAATGAATATGCCCAGATTGCGTTAAAAACAACCGACATCATCTCCGGGCGTTAGTATGTGTCACGGATAACAACGGGCAATCGATTCTTTCCCAGGCCACTAAATGAGCCTTGTACTTGACAAGCTTACTCTGTAATAATCTGATCGAAACTGAATCATAAGTAAAGTGTTATAATTTATTTAAAATTCAGAGTACACCGATTTCAGAGTGCACCGATGAAGATAAAAAACTGTTGACTTGATTTTGTTTTCAAATGCTCAATTTAATCGGTGTTACAGTACTGGCTTTTCCCGTTTTATTAGAAAGCCCTAGCGGTTCAGACTGAGGATTTTCAAGCCGTTGCACTTCTGGGTCCGGGGCAAAAAAGAAAGTAATATATTCCAAAAATATCTTCCAAGAGAGTTATGTTCAAATTCAAGACCATTATACAAATAAGAAAGCCTTGATTTCTACATCCACTACAACCAAGACGCAAAGACGTAAACCTAAGCTATATTAAACTGGGAATTCTTTTAGGTTGATGTGATTTTGAAATGCAGTCTATTTATTTGCATAGGTGTCATTGTACTATTTTGCTACATATTCGCGCAAACGTCACGCATGCAATTTAGCCCGCGCTTGAAAGTTTTTTAACGGCGCGTTTATGTACCAGCAACGCTCTATCGGGAGCTTCTTCAGGCTGCCTGAGCCATTCTTGCGCATTGAATGCTCCGCTCACTACTGCAGTTCCTGTAGCTATCTCTTCCTCGGAAATTGAAATTTTGCCAGCGCTGTACATTGAGCTAAGGATAGGCTGGTGTTATTAACCTCATTTAGGAAACATAACTTTTATGAATATATGATAAGAATGACCAAACTTGGACATGCATAAAATGAATTACAGAAACAACTCTACCGCACTGACGGCCACCGCCACAGTCTTTATTAATATTATATTCAACTGTTGCAGGGCGCCGACTTTTCTCCTATTTCTCTAGCAAAGTTTTTTACGTGCCAGCTGTATCGACTTGATCCCCCCCAACTTGCTAAGGTCATCCGCCTACATAACTTTCTGATGCCCTTTACTAACCTTTGGGTTTGAGCCCATCACGTTAATATATTGTAAAAATGAAGAGGCTATGAATGTTACGAAGGTTCTGAGCCTTGTCTTTGCTGGCATCGCTATAACCATGTTTATTCGACCTGCTTGTGCACGGACTGCTTAAAAAAAAAAAATGAATTCGCTGATGATCTTGAAGGCTCATGATTCCGTCATGTTATTTTACGCCCTAAAATAACTTAAAATTTTTAAAAGGGTTATAACCATTATCAAACCGTCTTTCGTACTATCACGGTCATAATGACCCCTTCATGGCGTATACAATACACCTCCACTGCCCGCATTGTCTTATCATTCACGGTGGCAGAGTATAAAAAATCCCCCTTATAGCGAAAATGCTTTATGCAAGGCGCAGTTGTTGCGCCGAATGCAAGTTGGCTTTATTTTACAATGAAACACACTTAAAATTGACATCGTGAAAGGATAAAGTGTCGCGAGGCTCAAAAATTTACCATGAAGTCAGTCTTGAATATATGGCCTATAAGTTGCACTAAAGCGCCCTATTACCGAAACACCTTGCATCTGACACCTACCATTTATAAAATAATGCTAGAAATACTATAACATCAAAACCAGCTGAAACAGAAAACTTATTTCTGCGAACATGCTCGTGAATACGGGCAAATCCTTCTTAGTCACTATATAAGCTAATAACTATGAAATTATTTTTTTCAGAAACGCCATCACATTGTTTTTGTAATACATTGGTCTCTTCTTGCGATGTAATTGTTTTAGAATTCCTCCTGGCTTCAATGTTTTCGGACAGGGCTCGCAGAATGTCTCACTAGTTCCAGGACGGAAAAGAACCGCTCGATGTAACCTGCCAACAACGAGGTTGTTCAACTCCTCGAGATGTTTAAGTATTTCAAGAGTGAATAATTCCCGCTGCACAGGCAACAGCTTGTGTTTATTACGACCGTTTTCGTCTTACTGAAGGAATGCCGCTGGCATTCACATGGCCGGTTTCGCTAGCTAAGGATCTTGTTCAGAGCAATAAATGAAATTACTTCCCTACTGGCGTCCACGAAGCAGCAACTGTTAACAGCCGCTATAATTACAGAGGACCTCAGGCGGGAATTCAGAAGAGGGTAACTGCCTGCGCGATGTTTCAGGCGAGAGCTCGTTGAAGTTCTGCGCGCCTGTTCACTTCCGGGAGTGATAAAGCTTCGATCGGCCTCGGGCGTTGTAACAGCGGGCAGCGCCTGTTTCTGTCTTGGCTCGTGCAGAACTCCTCATGAACACTGCGGATTTAAGAGAAGCCGGTAGTGAATGCGGTAGAGTTTTCTTGAATGTCTGAGTAAGGGGTTCGATAAATTATTCGGGTTGCGCGTTCATGCAAGTAGCTTCTTGTTTCACTCTCTAGTCAGGAACAGCGAACAGGTGAGCGAAGATTTGGACAGCAAAGTGTTAACTTGAAAAACTTCAGTGCATAAAAAGTTGAACTCGGCGTTGCAGTTGAGGCAAGCGTCATTGGCGCTCTTATCGATCGGGATGGCTGCCGCGCTTGGCTACACTCTATATAATTAAAAACACCAATTTTCGAGGCGATGCGCCGGTCAACGCACAAGCAATACCGGGCGTCGCCAGAGCGCTGGCGCGTCGATCTGATCGCGCTTCGTGTCGCGAGCACAAAGTGAAAATCGTACCACATGCCGGCGCTGGTACACTCAAAGCATAAAACAAAAAACAAGAAAAAAGACAATCTTCGAGAAACCTCTGTCTAATTACGCTATCTGGCCCGGTCAGCCTAAGGTGAGCCTGTTAACAGAATGCATGCTCAGATATTAAGATGCTTTTTTTTTATTATCTTATATTTCAGCTGTAATTTGGCTCACTTGCTATGTGTAAACAAATGTTTTAGATTCGTGAGCCGTGCAATTTTGTGCACAATAAAAACTGCGCATGAAGGATCCTGTTTACGTTACTTGAGTAAGCGCTGCAATAAATTGGTACGCGATAGGTGAATATTTCCGCTTTTTCCATTCTCCTTGAAGAGGGTGTTGTTCAGAGTAGTTTTCCTTGGCGAAATTTTTACTTGCGTACTACAAAGCATGAAGAAACTATTGGGTTAGTGATACAAGGTCTCACGACAATATCTCACTCGATGTTATTCCTTCTAGTACATTAATATTTTACTTCTTGTGATGTTAATGTGATATAATGCCACACACAAGTTTAGTGCAGTGTGCAAATTCAAAGCATTCAAGACTGAATATTGTAGTATGTGCACGAGGAGGTATCATTTATAAATACATGAAATTCTAAGCGTTGGAAACTGAAGGTTTAAAAACTGTGCACATGACGTGTTTATAAATATGAAAGCTTAGTTCCTAGTCGCCGATTTCAGTGCACGAATACGAGCAATCGACTGCAGCGCTTTCCCAGTCATAATCATTGGCTGTATTTGGTATGAATCGCAGTACTCTTCTGAGACAAGAAAAGAACGCCGTGAATTGGGCAAAATATAAAGAGGTGTTAACAGTTTCTGATAGAAAATCACCTACATGTGATGGGAACGAAGAGCGTATCTCCGGTTTTAGACTACAAAACAATAAAAGTAAAAGAACAACAATTTTACCAATTTTCTGCACAGATGCGGTGCTGTATTTCTATCTCTTTTTTTTTTTTTTTGATGTGACAATGTTTTCAGCACTGACGGATATAATACACATAGAACTACCTTGCTGAACATTTACCTAACAAAACCATTATTTCATTTATGGGGTGCAACGTCCCAAAGCAACTCAGGATATAAGATAAGATAAGATGGATAAGAGGGCTCCGGAAATGTCAGCCACCCGTTATTGTTTAACGTTCACTGACATCGCATGCCACACGGACGCCTTGCGTTTTGCTTCTATCGTATTCATTGCACCGCCGGCGCGAGATCGATTGTTAGGAAAAAGCAGTTTTACATACCTAGAAATTTTCCCTAATGCATACCTGCTATATGTGAAGCGTTTTCGAGTTTCCAGTGTAATGAACTCCTTATAACTCACCTTGTGATTTTACGAATATTGCCGCTGCATTAGGAAAAATGAATTCGATTTACGCTAAAAATTTCGAATTTTTACTAAAATCACAACATCACAACTTTTCCGATGATGAATTGTGCCATTACGAGAGGCGATATGAACCATCTGTGAAATCTATCGTAGGAGCAACAACAATTTAGCCACTTTCGTCGTACAAGAGGGGAAGGGGAGACAGTATGGATTCATATTAAAAACTAGAATAATCAAAGTATTTCAACTATCACATGTGTCCCGGCTTTTCTATAGCCTTTGCTCATGGGTTCGGCCTTTGTGTTGGCCTTGCTTTTTTATCTAAGCCAGCTGCCAATTCCGAAGTTGTGTTTCTCTGCCGGATCTGCTTTGCAGCGCGATGGCCTGCTCGAAGCCTCGACTTGAAAATGTTTGTGGAACGGTACGCGTGGAAGTGTCCGCTCTTTAAAGTATCGAAGCAAGGCGTCAAGTTTCGTTTGCACGATGTTTGACTACTACGTTGTGAGTATGGCGCATTATGACTATTTTCGTGGCCCCTAACAACTTTCTCATTCGCACTTGAGCGTTTAGAGCAATAGTTAAGAAGTTATTACTTGCTTTCCCGAATCCTTGGCAGTACTTGCAAGTGTTTTTGAAAGGGTACACGTTAAAGCTTCCATTTTTTTAGGCATCTTAATGCAGGCAGGTTTCGTTTTTTGCACCACGTCTGTCTGCGTGGGGCCTATGGCGCATTGTGACTATTTTCGTGCCGGCCAACAACTTTGTTTTCGCAGTTGGACGTTTATACCAATATTTAAAAATCAATCTAGATACAATTCATTGCCATTTAAAAATTCAATTCAGCGTTCTTAGGAGCCGTGTAAGGCACTCACTGGCATTAAAATACCAGTCGATACTTTACATGAAAGCATGAAATGTTTTCAGCTCTCTTTACGAACGACCTTCACAGCCATCATCCCGGCACAAATTTCGGGTCATCCCGGAATCGAAACGGGATCGCCCGGCAACTGAAGGAGACGAGATTTGACTATATGAGCTATCCGCTCGTTAAACCCTTGCACAGTACCGGAATGTGTTTCAGAAGTGACTGTCCTTACCCCCTAAATTGGGTAATCTAGTTTCCCGAAATTTGACCTCGTCCGAATTTTACCGAAATTGTGCCCACCAAATCATTGCAGGTGCGAATGGCTCTCTTTGAGTAGCTATTTGGACAACAGTGGCAACAACCCCTGAACGAGAGTACGATGGAGGAAAATGCGATATATAAGAAACATGTGAAAATAATGTGGACGATACCATGCGATTACAGGCACTTTTGCGTAGTTTTTCGGGCAATAAAAGATCAAAAATGAGTACCAGACTTTTTTTCCCAGTGAAGCATTAATTTGTTGCTTTGCTCAAAAGAAAAACTGAGAAAAATGGTCGAAATATAATTATGTTCCCAGTCATTCTGTTCTACGAGAATCGGTGCAAGCTTCAGATTAGTATCAACGAGGCACAGAACATACAGCTATGTCGCATAAATGGTGTCAGTCGTGTAGCGATGCACCCTAGGTCTGTTACAATCAATGCTTTCCACCGGCATCTCCGCTTGCTTTCTATTTTTAGAGGTGAAGCTGCACTTCTATGTCAAACGTGAAGATCATGATCTAAGGTCATGGTCTAAATGATCTAAGGTGCGGCGCGATGAGCCAAGGATGTTCGGTTCTACTTCAGCTTCGCTTCTTCTGTTCCACACATCTGCATCTTCTCCTTCACACGCCTGACAAACTTTTTTCGTGCCGGTACATGTCCTCACAAATATACATTCTCGGACGCAATTCCATACAGCCTTCAATTTCCCTGCTTACCCTTCCCTCCACCTCCCCCCTTCACCAGTGCCCATCTGGCTCGCTGTTTGGAATTTCCCCATTCAAAATGCTCTCAGTCACTTCGTGGTGTCTAAAACAGGCTGTGGTGTCCTTGGCGTTAGCACAGAGCCTTGGAGGAGTCGCTCGCTGAAACCAGTGCTTCGGTTGCGTTTTTTTGACGTGTGAGGTCAGCATAGAGCTTTGGAGGAGTCGTTTGCTGGAACCAGTGCTTAGGTTGTGTTTCCTTGATGTGTATAGACAGCCGTGGAGAGGTTAAAATACCGCAAACCGAGCTTGAACATGCTTAATCTCCTGTAAACTAGGTTCAACCGGATTGCCTTGATTTCTTTTTTTTTTTTTTACTCGGGCGAAGAGCGCTTGAACTCCGAGGCTACTTTGGCGGCCTGGAACGACGGTGCTATCAACAGATACTTTCAGAGTTGGTCGTCGTATTTGTGCGCTCTAGTTCCCATCAAGCCCAGCCGCTTTTCTTATTCGTGGTGATGTGTGCCCTCAGTCTCCTTTTTTGGTTTCTGTACTAGAGCGCTTGCAGCCTCATCTCTTTTGGAAAAGCTGTCCTTCGAAACTGAAGGTCCTCAGCATTCAAAGTGGGCCAACATTTCCTAATCAAATATTTCGTGCACAATATCAACCAAGGGGAGGACATTTCCGAGCACTGCTCATGTTCGCTTTCTCACGTTTGGCATTCATTAAACGATGTCATGAAGGAGATATGCATAACTTCTGCGCCACAAAGAACGGGAACTACATTAATGATGGAATACCTGTGAAAATTGAACTGACTCATTTTCATTGCCCGTTTTTTTTTTTTTAATGTTTGTCATCTCAAACCGAAATTCAGACTGTAGTCGTTTAAAAAAAGAAGAGCCTTTTATTGTTGGTGGTTTTTAATTTCCGGTACAATATCACGCTATAAAAACTAAAATGTTGAATGCCTAGCTTTAAAAATTATTTGTCTTTTATTCTGCGCTAGCAGTAATTCTTTACCATGAACTCAACTGGCGAAGACCACACAAAATCATCAGGCCTGTCGTGTAAACAAATGTATATCAACTAGTGTGAAGCATTCCAAATATTTGATAGAGGCGTCTACTGCATGGGAACTAGGTGTAGATGGTGGGTAATATGGTGTGCTTGGAAGAGCGTTTATTACTGCTTAAGACAGTTTTCATACTTTCGAAATACGAAGCTTAACACAAAAGGACAGATGCGGCGCTCCTGTGTTCGTAATCTTCTTCAATACATTAACTTTGGCAAGTGAAGAGCAGTCCAATGGAGGTGCAGATTCCGATACAAATAAATGAGCCCTTGGGAGTCACAGAATTACCCACCCTCAGGTCATATTTTCTTCGTCGCAACTGCAGGCTCATATATCGTGCCTTTCTGTCTGTTGTATAAGCCATATTGATGCTGATTGCAGAATGATCGAGTCAGATGTTCGCAGCCATGCACAACCAAGCCTTCCACGTCGCTCGAGGCAGGAGCACCGGGGGAAGAATGCGACTAGCGTGCTTGAAGCAAGAGGCACGTGGCATGGATATAACTAGCCCGTGGAGTCGAAGCATGTCACATTTTGTGTTATTAGTGCCATGCTTCACTTTCGTCCTTCATTTCAGCATGAGCCTTCGAAGAACCAAGGGGATTATTGATTGCTTCGCGACAACAGGATGCCGGAAGCGCCGGCGAAGCACCATCCCTCCGTTAACGATGACTGACGTGAAAGAGGAGTGGAGGAACGTCTGCATCTTTCTGGCCACGCGTGAGCGCAGCTCTGACGAAAAGACTAGACAGTTATTGTCCATGCCTTTGCTTCGGCAATGACAGTACAAAATGGCTTCGGGATCTGCTCGACGACAATTTCTTAGCTTGGTGGTAGCCTAGCTGGGCGTAAACGTAGCTATGTGAGAATAAGGCTGGGTTTGTAGTTGGCCTGTCAGGAAAGCGTTTCAGACTCATTCATCACATTTGCCGAAACCACTCATGGTATTCAGTGTACGCTCATTTTCCATACTTCACCATTTATTCTGCTGTCTTTGTCATAAAAGTGAAATCAGGCACATCTGTGCCAGCAAAGAAAACTTGGTTGAATAAAAGGCTCAACAAAATTCGCTATAAATCCGCCAGGGGGACTAAGTCGCTTTGGCGTTTGGCTGTCAATCCCAAATTTCTTGGATTGGGCGGTGCTGATTCGATGGAGACAAAATTCAATAATGAACTAGAAATTTTCTTCGTTAACGCAGGACAGCAACCTTCACGAGGTCCAAGTTATTCTGCAGCCCTCTAGTATGGCTTCACTCATAGCTCGTGCATCGCGGTTGGGCGTTAATTCCCACAATTTTCACACTGTTGTCATAGCGTTTAAGGTAAAAGAAAATACCCGTTCTAGGGAAAAGACGTGGCTGAAGTCCTTATCACATCAATCAGTTCACATGAAATGTCGCATAGATAAGTTGGAATTATTGAAAAGCAGTAGTAGTGGAAGGGTTTTATTCAACCAAGAATTGCAGTTCGAGCATGGCGACTGCCTGGGCAACAAGTCAATATTATTTTTCCTTACATTAGAATATCCAACTTGGGCGGTGCAAAGTAGTACTCTTTAGCTAACTTTATTGCCCACAATTAAGGCATTGTTAAAATACCATAATGGGTGCTTATCGACTGGGAACAGTAAACTTCGTGCCCGCGTATAAACTTTCAGTGAATAGGGTAGTGGACTGCGTCCTTTGTATCAAGTGTAACCTTGCTTTGCAAAATTTAATGTCAGTAGCTAGCAAACCTAGAGAGGTTCTTAGTTGACGTGTGCGCTCAAGCATGTCTTTCAATTCAAAGCTGAAAACAGGCATAGCAGTCATGTCAACAGTAGTAAGTCCAGTTGACTATACGTTTGTCTCAAGATCCGCGAGCAGGATCGTCAGAATCATTATGAAGGCAATACGTTTCTCATCGCCCAATACCTTGATGTATTTCCCAATGTGTCCATCTCCTCTTTTTCTGCGAAACATAACAAAGAACTCTGGATACACCAAGAAATTTCTTATTTACTTCTTCATTCAAATAGTCTAAAGGCCCTCTTGCGGAAGGTATAACATGAGGGTGGAGGAAGGGGTTGTTGCTCGATAAAAACAGTAATAACTACTGTTAGACCTCACTGTGCAGAAAAACCCGCAAGCAACACCACGAAATATACAAACACAATTATCTAAAGAGAATTCAAAGCTCGCACAAAAAATAACGAAAAAAAAGAGGAAAGGAGAATGAATAAAAAAATGTTAAAATACTTGTAGAAGGTGTGAAAAATCACACTTGGATGTTCCAGTATAAAATCAATGCAAAGTTAGAAAAAATTGCAAAACTATATTGGAATGACATGAATGGTTTGAGAGTAGCACTTAGCAACGACAACAAAAAACAACCCTCAAAAACAATCCTATGCAGAGAAAATGAGGTGCTTCTGTATGGCATACATGAGAAGGGAGTCAACAGCCACTGGCGAAAAAAAACAAACAAATCGGTGGCGGTTGGCTCCCTTCTTATCTAGTATATTCCCAAAAAGCACAATACGCTACATTATGACATAGGCAGAGACAATTTCTTCATATTTATCGACGAGAAGCCTAGTGGCGATATATCGGGCAACTTGTCATTGCACTGAACTATAGATCTGGGTATAAATATTTTTGCTTAATGAATTGAGCGACACGCTGGGCGTTTCAGTTTTTTAGGGTAATCTATTCGAGCAGTCGTTGTTGAAATTATCGTGACGATAAAGTTTACAAAATTGTGATGGGCGATTGTGCTTCTGTTGTAGTCATAGGGATCGATTTCGGTGCAAATGAAAAAACAAAATGCAAAACTGGAATGCGCGGAGTAGTCCGAAAAACAAAGCCAGTAGCACGGCTTTGAAGGGATTTGATGTTGCGTGTGATGTAGCCTTGGCTAGATTCTCAAGTGGCAAATACCTATTCAGTTTGAGGTCTGATTCAGGTGATGCACGCGAGTTTTTTTTTTTTTTTTATTGTGTGAACGTGCTTGTTTTAGTCAGTGTTTGATTATTCGGATTCGGTGCCTAGCCGATGCAAGAGTAAGGTTGATCTAATTTTATGTCTTTTTGGTCTGAAAATTTATTCCTAGGTTTTTGTACATAGTAGCAAGTTCGACCACGTCTATGAGCTATCAGATTGGAATACGGGAAGGGGAGTGCGCAAATGCGAGCACTTTGTTTCAACAAGATTTGGAGTCATTTGCCTTTCTGAACACCATATATATGTTTCGCTAAGGTCTGACTGGAAAGCTTGATGGTCAGTGTAAGTAGAAATTTCACGGTAAATCCCACAATCACTTCCTAACAGCCTATGTGTGAACGGCATGCAATTAGCCAAATAAATAATTGCTTTCTGTTTATAACTATTGTAATTATCTTCCGTTTTGAGGAAGAAAAGGAACGAGGTGCTTAGAAGTACATAGTACCTGATGGCTTATTGCGCCCATACTTAATTCAGCATAAAAAGAGAAGTTGTTTGCTTTTTGTTTTCATACCACTTTTTATTTATCGCTTTCTATTATTTACAGCAAACGATGTAAGTGGACGCAGAAGTTCGTAATTGAAATATCCAGTGCAAAGGCATGATGTTTTTATATTTGTTTGTTTGTGCGCACTTTACTGCTGTGTGGCTATAACTTACCTAGAGCAGAATAGTAAACAACACTACTACCAGATGGCCAGTCCTTAGCTTTGCAGGTTTTGATGAAAATTAATGCTGTTATATTTAGTATAGGCTTAAGCATCTTGTAGCGCCCATAGAATTAAACTTTAATGCATGTATTCATGACTTATAGTTTCCCTTCAGCATAACTTCAGAAGTGTGCAGCCGCTTCGTAAAATAAAAGACAGCATGCCCAGCAAATAAGTTTCAGCATCTCAGAATACGTTGCTTCTTTGGGCCCACATTACCCCGTTCCTTCATTAACGCGGTAATGCTTTCTCTAGTCTCCTGCGAAAAGCACTCTTTGTGAAGCAGTCTTTTCAGAGAATATGAGTTGCTATCCCGCGGCCGAAGTTCTCGCCACAAGGTCTAGCGAAATTCTCTAAGTCTCAGGTATTTTTGGCGATCCCTGCTTTATACTGAGAATTCCTTGATATGCACAACTGCTTTTAGGCTGTCTATTCATCATTGTCGCGTGTGAGCGAATAATCGCTGAACTATTTTATCTATGCGCGTAGGAAAGTCTTCAGGAAGCGATTCATCCATTAAAATTAGATTGATGGCCACGCTAATTCGAGATAGAACTTTACAATAGCGCATCTGACAAGATAGATGTGGTGAATATGATGCTCTTGGTTTTTATAACGCCTAAGTAGGATCTTACCTGGCAAATTCCCAAGGAGGCGTAAGCTTTGCCTTTGGCACAGTGCTTCATTTTATGCAATGAAATTGAAAAGGTTTATTTTTCTGTACCGCAATAAGTTCTTTTGCGAAGATTGTGCTCATTTTTGATGCCGATTTTTTTGCAGTTTTAGGCGATGCTCGCGTAGGTACGTAATGATAAAGGTTAGCAATGAATATTTGTGAAATACTTGTGAGCCTAAAAAGCGCAATCTAGGATAGTAGAAAAGTTAATATTGACAAAGAATTCATATTAGGAGTTTCAAATGAAAGAATCGAATCATCAGTAAAGCTGCTTTGATAGTGCATGCTTTAAATAGAATGAAACAGTCATTCTATTTATTCGAGGAAAAATGCGGCATGTCCTGAAAATGTATAGCTTGTTGTCGGCATAACATACAATATGCGCATTAGATAAGTGCTTGAAACTCTGCATTATGAAACCACCTTTTGAAGAGACTAGGCATACGTAGCTCTTGCTACTTGCCTTGAGTTCTCAAGAGTGCCTTCAGCCGAAGGCTCTATCGTACCGTGAAGCTACTGTGATGAGATCGCCTGACCGAGCAGGGGACCCAGCTCAACTAGAGACCGGTGAGCATTGGGCAATCTGACAGAGAGCTGCGACAAGGTCCTGCGGAGGTTTAACACGGGGCAGCTTGTATGTATAGCTCATTGTCATCGCATAACGTACAATCTGTTCATTTCGAAAGTAATTTAGATAAGTGCTTGAAACTCTGCATTATGAAGAGTACCGTTTAAAGAGACTAGGATTGCATGCCTCCTGCTTTTTGCCTAATTACGAGGTGGTTATTCCAGAAACCGAACATTACAAAGGAGCAGTCACATAATATCTACACTAGCCGACAATTTTCTTATACAAATCAATTTATATCACTTAATCTATACTCTCTACCGATACCCGTTTTGCTGCTTTCTTTTTCCTGGTGTGGACAAAGCAGCATATTGGTTTATAAATGAACGTAGGCTTGATCATTTGCGTTTAGCTTTTCTAGGAAAGTCTAAAAGCTGTTTGGAAATATTCCATTAGCTGCTGATATAGCAAAGCTAATATAGTGGCTTAACTGTTAACTTGGCTCTTTTAGGGGCAAGTATTCCACGCGGTTTCCAGAGCCGCAGCTCATTATCAAGACTAACTTGTGACTTTCTCTATAGCGCGACCATACATATCGATGTGACCGTCACGTTAGTTTGATGGTTGCGAAAGTTTTTTGGAGCCTTCTCACGGACGGTATACCAATCAAACGTCATTTTATATCTTATCACCCCATTATTTTGGTTATGTGTCTGCTGAATACTCGATCGTAAGGATTGTAAATAGGGAAGGCAATGAAGGGTCGATGGTCCGCACCATAACTGTTCTAATTATAACAGAGTTGAAATTGGGTCAGTTGGTACATGTTCTTGAAGAAAAAAAGTCAAAAGACGAAGGACAAAGCGGAAGATGAGGCACACACATCGACTGGATGCAGAAAGAACTTTTCTTTCTTTCGCAGCGGCGGTAGATTACTGGCTTATCTCCAGAACTTGGGTGTCTTTGCTTTGGAGGATGAGCGGTGCATGCCCTGTTACCTTTCTTGGGAGACTGATTTGTTTTTAATAAAGCACAGTTGTAACTATAAGACTCGAATCACTAAATAATGTGTGCTAGTGTTATGAAGCACTGCTAAACGTTTTTTGTTTATTTATTTCATTGTTCACAGTACCTACAGTTGAAGGTTGCGATGCCTCTGTTTCTGTCAAAGCTCTTGCTGCCGAGAATATTGATAATCCTTGTGCCTCTCTCTTGTGGCTGTTTCCCCGAAAAAAGAGTCGTCTTAACCCCGTCTCATATTTTTATTTGCCATCACTGTGTGCCCCTGCCTTAGGTCCTTCTCACCATATCAGCCGGCCTACCCTACTGTGGATCTCCAACTCGTTTTAAAGCCTGTTCGCATTGCTCCGCGGTGAATGCGTCGCCACCGCGGGCAGCTACTTTATTCAGTTTTCAACCCTAATGCTCCCACACAATACGCTACAATAACTTTCCCGTTCATCTTGACCAATGCCGTTCCTAAGCAAAGCTTGCAAGATACAAAAGATGTGTCTGTTGTTAAACTCAAAAGCAGCATCGCTCCCGCTACATTCTACGTACGTTTCAACGCTTCACACTTTCGCTATTATCGATCGCAACTCGCCAGTCGTGCTTGACTGCGACTTAGATCTGGATTTGATGAAATACACTTCCAACCCGGTCACTGAAATAGAATCAGAGGACCTTGTTCTAAAAGCAAATCTTGTGCAATCAGAAACATGTCGAAACGTTTGCATCGCATTTGAGTGTCGAAATTAGTACATTACCACCGGCGTGTCCCACTACGATGCGGATATCAGTACGTTCCGAAGGATTAAAGTGCCTTTGATACTTATGCTTGCTTACTGCGACGGCATAAGCTAGCGGCGCTCTTTGATTTAGGAGCGCATCAGCATGGGTGGTTTCACAAACATGAATGGTATTCGAGTGTGGAACGCGGGTTTCTTTCGTCAAAGCCGCGGTGAGGCAATGTGGTGCCAACGGCCCTTTGCACGCGTTTGAGGCGTCTGAGACGATGCTTAAAATAGTTGATCTTAGTACACAAGGCGTTTCCGCGTCATTTGCGTAAGCTGAGGTGAGTGTTGTGCGGGAAAAAAATTAAAACGCACGAAAGTGTATTCATGTGCTCACAACGTTCAAAAATAAATCAACTGTTATGGATGTACCAGCTGCTTTCATCATATCCTTGCTGCAAGCGCAGATTTACCGAGCATAGAATTCACGGTCGAGCTCTCAGGCTTTATTTGATTGCGAGAATACACGCCGCAGTCAGGCAAAAAAAAAAAAAAATCCCGAGATTCTTTCTAGTATAGATGACGAGATGTTTGTGGGACCGAATTCGACACGTATTGAGCAGCGCGCAAAGACACCTCAAATGAATGAAGTGGTACGTCGGTATACTCTTGTTTTATTGATGCCTGCGCTGCGAAAAGAGGGGCTTTTTTCTTTGAGCGACAAGGTTTTGTGAGTAAAATACAGTTTGAATTATCACAAAGACAAACACAAAAATTATAGTGCAAGCAGTGTAACATAAATGTAATACCTGAATTCGACACACTATCACACCAAGCTCAACATTGGTAGCCAAGATACGTTATCTGCACATTCGAGAGACGCAAGAAAAGTTTTCACAAAAACACACCTAATTTCTCCGTTTTCGGGAAATATATTGATTGTTGACCTTCCAGTTCCACTACGTTTTATTGTTGAAGTGTCCTCTAGCGCATATTGGAAAAGGATGCTCCTTTAGGTACCGACACGATGACGTAATCCCAACTCGGAGTGGAGAAAGTTCTGACGGGAGGGCAACACAAAGCAACTGTTCTTTTTGGCCGAAAAGGTATTGTAGATGTTATCTGTGAATTGCTTTTTCAAATATTCGCAACCTTGGAGTTGATTATTGAAAGTATTTTAGTGATATTCTAATTCAAAAAGAAAGGCCATTTGCAAACAACTTTTTCTTTGCATCCAAACCTCTGCAATAAGACACTGATTGTATAATAGCAATGATTCACTTAAGCAATAAATTACAACTTTTTATTGTAAAACCAATATGATATTGTCACAATAATTTTCCCTTATATTGACTTAGTGGATGTAAATAAGACCTAGCTGGAAAAATGCCGAAACTGGTAGGTAAGTATGGAACATTACTAAGCAAGCATTGATAGTCCTCTATGATATTGAATGGAAATGAAGGGGGCATCTAAGCTGTACAATTAAACACCCAGTATGACAGCGATAATGATCCTATCTGTGGTGCCCTTGTGGATACATAATCGCGAATTTGCAATTCTTTGCTCGATTTCATAGCGTTTCACTACACGCTGCGGCACTATGCCACCTGCAAAATACAATCCGCCAGAACCATGCTCGTGATTTATTCATCCCAGTGCCCACGCGAACAACGACGATGCTGAATATTTTCTGAAAAACTGCGCCTTTAAAGTAATTGCTTAAAAATTCTGGTGCAATATATTTTTGGAGCAGATAGAGTCTTCGCAGAGAATACTTTGCATTGGTTAGAGGTTGACCATGCAAAAGTCAATAATCAAAATGTTTTCTACGCGCGGGAGCTTCAAGGACATTGCTACAGTCATAAGGCAATCAAACTAAAAAAAGCATAAACTTACAGCGCCTAAGCAAGAAATAAGGTTATTAAAGTGAAAGTGGTTGCTAAAGGTATTAGAAGAGCATTGTAGGTGCCACCAAGTGATTGTAAATGTAGCACTTATGATTGTTTTACTGCCATCATGTTGTGTTTACCCAGCCTTCAACTGCCTGAAAACATTATATCTTCGCCTAATTACTCGTTGCTAAAAAAAAAAAAAAAAACTCAGGCCAGCTACTTTCCCATTGCCGAAGTGTAGAGAAAAGTCATATCCTGACACAGACTGCACTCATATGTGATACTCATTCTGCTCGTATGAAAGTTTGATATCTTTTATTAGAACTTTAGTAAGATTCATTCAATAGTTTATATTGCAGTTTACCTGATTTTAGGTTCGCTAAATAAAAAAAACAAACAAACCTGTTATCAATGTTTTTTTTTTAACTTTCTTCTCATCTAAGAAAAATTACTGCATCCGGCTGCGCTAAAGGCGCCTCAGTGTTGCAAACGCATCTTGTACCAGCTGACGGCAACCTAGAACACTTTAGTCCTGAGAAAAAAATCAAACATTTAATAGACGGTTTATGATCATTTTTGAGGCAACATTTTGCCCAGTATCGGGGCATTAATATTAATGGCAATAGTAACGTATATCTCTGCAGTCTCGATCAATACTTTGAAGGGGGCCTCCCAGAAAACCGATAGTCCTGCTTGGCCACAACCCATGGTCTCCTCTACGATAGAGTAAATGCGAACAATTAATGTACATTGTTTGTTTGCTAACGAGGATGAGAAAATATATTTGTGGCAACTATTAGGTGAATTATGCGCTTATAAAGTAGGCGCTCCTCCAGAAGCTCGCGTGAAGGGAGGTATGGCGGAAAAAAATCATAATTGCGTTGAAGCCTGCCGAGGAAATAATAACAATGGATTCCTGATTAATTATTTCGCTATAAGCGGCTACAGTTATTGCACACCGCAAAATAGTCATTGTGCTTAGGCGGCAATACTGAGATGAACTCTCCAGAACGACTCAGCCAGCGGAGCACACTATATTTTGTCTAAAAAAAAAGAGTACACCTACTTCTCTCATCCACCACAATATAGGCCACATCTCTTGATGGATGTCGTACAGGCCTCCTGCGAACCATCTCTCTACAGCGCTACACGACGGCAAGCGGAGCGCATGCACTTCTGGTAGCTTCAAGAAGCTGTTAATCGTTCGGTGCACCATTGAAATAAAATAAGCTTGACTTTCTAGACCCGGCCCCATTCTGAAACGAAAACACTCACCCTCGGTAAAAAATCCCAAAATGCGGGCACTTAAGATGGAACGCTAAAACATTTGCCTTCGTATGTAATGTTTGTGAATAGTTTAAGTTCATCTCTCCTGCATATATTGCAAGATGGTCGGCAACAAAAGGCAAGCGCTACGTTACACGAGGTAAAATATAATGCACGAAAGGCAGGCATTGATGGATCACCCCACAACAAGAGCGTCGCTCTCTTACAAATCCCAACTTTCAGGTCGTCGTGTTCTGAAGTGTTCATCGCAACTCATGCCAAGAAGTCGCACATTTTTTACAGAGTTCTCAAACTTCGTCTTTAGGTTTGTGCCAGTCGTTCAGGCAGTTGTCACTGATGAAGATGTTTACAGTGTTTTCATTTTTCTTTGAGCGTCACAGCACGCATAGAGAACATGTTCTCATGCATACTTGAACCATATCACTACCGCTAGCTTTCGGCGCCTTCATCACATACAGGCAGCAAGAAAAAACTGCACCTCGCTATACCTGCCTTTCAGCTCCACCGTGTAAGCAGTACCATCAGGAGTTCTAGAAAAGTGAAGAAATCGCTGTAGTACTGGCAGTTCTATAGGTATGTTTTCATTCTGCAAGGCAAAGCTAGATAGCTTTAGAGAGCCTCCTCTATGCGGTTGCGCCGCTCAGAGACCATATGCTTTATACCTGGCTAAGAGCTCTGAAATTAATGCAGAAAAAATGTGGAGGGTAAAATAACCTCAGTGGTTATGTATTTCACCATTTTTGATGAACTCCATGGCTCTGAAACGAATTGCGAGTGGTCTCCCAAAGCTCAGTTTTGGAATAACTCATAGCGTGCTTTTCTTTCTTCTGATTTTGTTGAAAGCTTTTCCCATCGCGTGAACCTTCTTTGTGCATAGTTAGCTAGATGCTTTTTGAAGATGCAAATTTCAAGCTGTAAAATGTGGCATGGGGGTTTAGTCGCAATATTTTGCATGAGCTATGAATGACGCCATACGAGGGGGGCTCTTTATAAATATCGGCCAGCTGGAGTTCTTTAACTTTGTCCGGGACACCGCACCAAGCTGGAAGCTACTGAAGATTGAAACTGCCAAACAAAACTCTGACCAGTTAACGCTTTATACAAGTTGCATTTTCGTGTACCTGGACATTGCCCTAAACTAAAACTACCTTGTGACTGATTGTTCGATTTATTGTTTGATTTTAGGTCTGAAAAGCTGCAGAAAGAAGGTTTTGCGGATCATGCAAAGCTGCACGTACAAGAGCACAACTTCGTGTCGGAGTGGCTAATCAGGTGAGTTTTTTCGTGACTCATATCGCATCATACATAAGAGAACTTTTAGTAAATACTTGCTAGAGAACTACTTCGGTCAGTCGCGGCAGTTCTTTTAAAGATGAAAATTGGGGCGCACTTGCAACTATTACCCAGTGTTATGCCGCAGCTGTACCTCTGCTTGCTCCTCAAGCCACGGCCATACGTCGCGATCGCCTTTCCTGTGCCTATGTCTGGACAGTTTTTTGCCCTGCTTTCAGTCATTTCCATACTTGCTATCTATCAAATACCTCAGATCTTCCTCTTTATTTTTCAACCGATTGGTCACAGGTAACAGGAGTACCGTTACTTTAATACGCTTCAACGCATTTAAAAAAAACCTTGTCTGTACCTGTATTTGCTGATAGATATCTTTGAACCATTGAACTTTACGGCCTTTGAACTTTGCGATCAATATTGCCGTTACACACTTCTCAGCCACTGTGCAGGCTCTTACGAAGAAGCCCAGAAATCATGGATGCAACAAAAATGCCGTACAATAATTCTTAAAAACAAAATAAAGCGTGTTCATTCACCGCGCCGCTGTTCGTCATACTAAAAAAAAAGGAAAGTGATGAATAATCTTGTTGTTTGCAAGCACTAATAAAAAAACTAAAAATGATCAGTCATTGTGCTGCAGTCTGCCGTTCTAAAACTACCGAGCGTTTGCATTATATTCGATTCTAGCTTAAAAGGAAGCAAATGACGCAAACTAATTCGAGCTATGCCGCCTATTCTGAAGGCAATGCTTAATCGTCGTCATAATTTTTGCTTTTTCTTCTGCATTTCTTATCTTTGTGATTTATTCCAAGGGATTAATTATCTCCTTGAAATGCTGTACCACACACAAGGCGTGTGTACAATGCTGTATACAATGTCATTATATATCATGCCCATCAAAAGTGACTCAAAGGGTCGGGAAGAGTTTGGCGGCGTTCTGGTGCTCCTTCATGGAACTCCAATAGGAGCTTTTCTAGCTGAATTCTTTCTTTTTTTTTTGTTACCAACAAACATTTCTGAAAACAATTGCGTTGTGGCTGTTGCGGAAGGATTTCAAACGCTCGACTAACTTCCCTTCATATAAACACCTGGAAGTTTCCAAAGGTACAAGTTACTTCTCGTACATAACATGAGCCTAAGCACTGCAAACTGAAAACAATCTTTATAGCATTCACATTTTGGCAACTCGAAGAAGATGCGGAAACAGATTTCCTTGCGGTCTGCTTAGGTTCCTACTGCCTACCACAAAGGAATTTTCATTTTTGTGTTTTTTTTGTTGCGCTGTATTTTTGTGTGTCACTCTGACGCATAGTCGGATATGAATCCTATTATTTAAAATTAGCCATGTTTCCGTCAATGTATCTTCATATGGTTTTGAATCCATTCCCCTATGTGTTGCGTGTTGCTGCGACGCTGGAAACAACTTACACGTTATGTGAAAGACCACGTGGCATGAGTATAGAGCCCCGTTTTACCAAACGATACTAATGTGCTTGCGTAGCCTAAAAGTAGGGTTCGCATCTTCGCTCATGCTCCGTGATTTCTTGACGCCACAAAATCTACCGGACTATCAGTGTCCGGCCATGTCAGCTGCCAAGTGTCAACAGCCGTATACATATATTACCCCCCTCATCCTGAGCAAGCGTGACTTAAGGTAGAATTGCACTGGTAATGCTGACCTCTGACCTCGCGCGCAGTCTTCACAGCCCATTCTCCGTAGCACATCCGTTAAAACTCACGCATTATGCATCCAATATTTCAAGCAGCGTAGCATCTTAGACTTCCCGTTCACTACGGTGCTGACGCTGAACCATTTGGGCTGAACCCCGCAGTGGTGGCGCTGTGGTTACGGCGCTCGACTACTGGTCCTAAGAATGCGAGATCGAATCTCGGCCTCGGCCGCCGCTTTTCGATAGAGGCGAAAAACAAGCCTCCTGTGTGCTGTGCGATGTCAGTGCACGTTAAAGAACCCCAGGTGGTCGAAATTTCCGCAGTCCTCCACTACGGCGTCTCTCATAGCCTGAGTCGCATTGGGACGTTAAACCCCACAAACCAAACCAACCAATCATTTGTGCTGGGGTATTATTGCGAGGATCATCTCAGCTCAACGTTTCTACGATAATCGTATCAGATGATGCGCCTTACTGAACGGACGTGAAGCAAAATGTCGAAGGCGCCCATTTGTCAGGTTCGTACTCCCATTGTTGGCCTTTAATCAAATAGACATTTCGAAACTGACGCAACGTTTTCAAGTTACGGCGCTTTTCACTGTCTTAATTAGGTTTTCTGGGGAAACAACTCCTTTTCTCTTCTCTTGTGGCAGGAAGGCACAGTCAGTATAACTAAGTTAGGCGACTCGTGTCCTTCTGTTGTGCAATTACGCCTGTCTTAAACTCAGACCCCTTAGCTGCTGCTTCTGACGATGTGAAACTTGTGCGTCACCAAGGTCTTCAATGCACCTATGTCTTTTGCGAAAACGCTTCTAAAATAGACGTGAATATATACATATATATATATATATATATATATATATATATATATATATATATATATATATATATATATATATATATATATATATATATATATATATATATATATATATATATATATATATATATATATATATATATATTTGGCATGAGTAACTGCGTAATTATTTGCAGCGTATCTTGCCAATCAAAAGTGAAATCTTCACTGCCCTTTGCGCTGGTTTGAATAAAAGCTTTGCTTAGGCACACTGTCGAAGCAAGAGAAATGAGAAAAAGAACCTTGGGCTGAGGAGCCTCTCTTATTATTGAGGGATTATACTCTGTTGTCCTGATCCTCTGGCCACTTTCAACTTTGTGATCGCATTTATAACCGAAAAAAATCTAATTTAAACAGCTCCTTTAACTCCTTTTGTAGTGTTATTGTTGTTCAGCGAATTACTTTAAATGTTCGGAATGTATTTCTGCGTACCACGGATACGTTTTCAATATGTCATGTCAATATGTCATTCATTGATTCTAATTTATTCCGGAGCTGCGACGCTCCGGCCGCTGTTCGGCTTGTTTTGTTTTGTTTTGTGGAGTTTAACGTCCCAAAGCGTCTCAGGCTGTGGGAGACGCCGTAGTGAAGGACTCCGGAAATTTCGACCACCTGGGGTTCTTTAACGGGCACTGATACGTACAGCAAACGGGCGCCTTGCTTTTCGTCTCCATTGAAAAGCGGCCGCCGAGGCCTGGATTCGATCCCGCATCCTTGGGAACAGTAGTCGAGCGCCGTAACCACTGCGCCACCCCGGCGGGGCGCTCTGGTCGATGTGTTCAGTGAGTGTTATAGCAGGAATATAAAAGCTGACAGCACTGATGAATCCGACTAGCCTGTATGATAGCAAACTCTGCTAAATAACTCACTAAATTCATTACGAGCTCAGAAAACGCCTCTTTTTGGATGAACAACACTCAGAGGCCGATTCGCAGATGTAACCTGCCCTACTCTTCCGGTGTTTAATACTTTATTTACTGCAGTTGGGGCGCCCTTTGTGGCGACTGCCACGCGCCGCGAGTAACGCTAACATCGTAAACGCCCACGCTTTAACACTCATACATGCAAAGCCGTAAAAGTAAAAACGCAGCTTGTAAATTCACAAGCATCTTTGATGACTGGCCAGCTAATCAGACCTAAATTATATCTATGATGCGTTAAGCTCTATAGACAGCGATGCTCCTGACACCATATTACAGCACTAAGCTGGCACTGAATTCAGTTTGTAATGATTATTACAATTAATCGCAGCGCATTCGATCTCTCGACCCGAGTCACAGAACAGCGACCACTACTATTTGGGCAGTGCAATTTGTTTTCAGTGTCACTCTACATTGACACAAACAGCCATTTACCAACTAAAACATGCGCTCTTGATGTACGGCTATCGCAGATACGCAGATGTACGAAGATGTTTGAAATAATATGTAGCTCTCGCTACTATTGGCCCCTTTTAAAAATATATATATTGTGGCAAGATATATAGGATGCGTGATATCCCTGGTTGTAAAACCTACGGCCATCGGCTTGAAAACGTCTGCCATATAGGCTTTAGATTTTCGATCCTACTGTCTAGAGGGATACTCGAGTGGGTAAAATGCGGATTTTAAAGCCGAAAATAAATCAATGCAGAAATAAAAAGAGTGGGTGAATGGTAGAGGCTAACCTGATTAAGTAAACGTATCCCAGTGTAAGCTTTCTTAAGCATAGCTACAAAGTAATACTGACGTGTCCTTTCTCGGCAAGCGTCTCACTGTATTGGTCCCTGCCTTGAGCCGATTGCGCTTTCTTTTCGCTGCAGTTTCTCGGTGATCTATATCTGCTGGGAGGCCAGACTCAGCCTTGTTTGGCCGATGCGATGACGCACTGAGACCGACGCGTACCTCATCCTTTTCGGGAAACTGAGCAACCAAGCGCCGGCGAAGACGACGTCAAACCCACCGTGTAGTCACGTGGTACCACAGCAAAGCGCTTCCGTGTCCCCCTGTCGGTACCATTACTCGGAGACTTCTGGTATAGCTACGGGCAAGGGAGAAAAAGAAACGGACAGTGGCGTGGTCAGGAGCACTCGCGTTAGGCCAGCTCCAAGGGCTGAAATTCTAAAGCCAGCTGAATTACCTTGAGAGTTGAGGTGCAAAGAGTGGAGGCTTCGTTGTGGAGTCAATGTTTACTAAGCATCGAAATTGCGCATGTTTAGGCTCATGCTCCCTTTAAGCAAGTGTAAGTCGACCCTCTAGTGCAAGCAGTTTTTCCTCTATAAAGAAATGTGTTTATAACGAAGCGTGAGAAGACCTCTAATGCAAGGCACATGCGGTATCGGATCCAATATTAGAGATTTTTTAAAAATTTCAATTCACGTGTTCTTTATTTTAATGAACAAATAGATGTAGCTTTATTGTGATTTCACTAATTTTACACTGCACCCATAAATCTGTAACATCACCGTTTAGATTTAAAGCTAGGAACTTTTTCTGCAGAGTAAGCTTTCATTCCTTGCGACGGCGAGTGCACGTACTTCCGCGCTCAATATGACATGCAAAGGAGCGAAACTCAAGAACCAGCTAATAAAAGCTAATATGCTCTAACAATGACGATGTGTTTAAGGTGGGGTTCGAATTGTTATCGGAATTCGCTTGCGCGCTCTGGATCTAGTAGCACTCTAGCTCGTGGCAGCTCCCTTACAGCACTACATGGTTCCGTCAGCTGTCTGGGCTCAGCTAATAAAGCAGCTTATTCGTATGCTTTCCGGTGCTAAATATAAGTCATGTTCATCTGGCCATGGTATTTGCTTTGACCGCGAAGCCATCCGTATTCGCTTTCAGCCACATGTGCAGCTGGATTGTGTCGCTGCCGGCGCCTTTCAGGGTGCTGAGCACACCTAGCTCGACATGATTGTTGTTGAACGCGACAGTTTCGCGTCTGCCATTGTGAACGGGCTTGGCGCTGCACACGACCTCCGCACTGAGCCGAAGAGATGGTGTGGTGGTACTGATGCGTAAGAAGCGCTTGTCGTTGTGGGGCTGCTCCAAGGGGAAGATCACTGAAGACAACTGCGATTAAGCTGCCTATAACAGATTTCCGCTGCAAAAAGGGACACATTTTTTCCAGCCACTTTATCCTAATTTCTGAGCTCAGCACCGAGAAAGACCGTGCACAATCTGAAGCACACTTTATAATTAGCCTTTGCTTAGGAATGCACGTGATTAAATAGTGACGTTGTTGCCTTTGGATAACATAAAGGGCTGCGGGTGGCAATACCTGCACTTATTTCTGGGCAGTGTACAGCCTTCCAATTTCCAGCTTACGGTGAGACAAGCGCAGTTTATACTGAAACATGGCAGCTTCAGCTTGCACGCTGGGCTTCTTGCAAGATGAGCGCCAGTAGCCTGAAAAACAAATTTATTCGACAACGCTTTGCGCGGATGTAAGTCAGTTAAAGTTCCAACGCAACTCGGAAAGCCAATTTGATCGTCATAATTTTAAAAAAGCGTAAGACAAATTTTAGAAACATGTGGAAGGCTGAATGCCATGTTGCAATTTGCCGCTGCGTACCGAGGAGATGCAGATCTGGACCTCATAGCAGGCCATTGGACATCACGCCTTCAAAATGCAGTAATCCAAGATGACGACTGCATCCAGATATAGATCATCTGCTCATAGTAAAACTCCAAGATAAACAATGTAAAATCTGCGGCAACTCACAAGCCACGTGCCGGCATTTTTATTCGACCTATACTGCCACCGCAAGCACACTAGAAACTGCGTCGATACCGAAAAAAGATCACATGCTCCACCTCATTGACATCGGTTATGCAGCAGAGGATGCGTCCTTTCCTGTCAGTGAGTGCACCCACAAGCTGGCCCGGGAACTCATCTTTTGTCACCAGTAGCAAATGAAGAATACTAGCCAGCTGAAGAACAGGTGCAGAAACTAAAGGGCAGGACGCTACAACAAACTCTGCCTCGAATAGTGCAAATATCGAGAAGGGACACTTCCCTCACCTTACGAATCCTGGTTTAGAGGAGACACTGCAGCCTAGGAATAATATCAAACGCACAACTCCCCACGGGCGCCCCACCCTTTCCACGTACAAATTTCTTCCTCCCGCAGCACTGCCTTAGATAGTAGTCTTTTGGTAGTTTCCTGACATGAATAGATAACGCAATAATAAGGTCACAATGAGATAGGCAATGCTTTGAAATATGGGCATTTACTTTGCGCCCTATCTGACGACCATGAAAGGCCTTCATCACAATCACAGTCGCTGATCCATTGAAATCAACCCCCAGAACTCCTGTCAGCAAAATTTTGTCTTAAGCACTCTAGCGGCTGAGAAGCCAATGTGTAACCACCGAGAACGTGTGAGTTCTTTAGTCTACGAACACGGCACTGCTGCTAATAAATTGGTAAAATCCGTCGAAATATCTCGTTCTGGGAAAGCACGCACAAATTAATTGAACGTTTGTGAGGCAGGCAATATATGGCTGAGCACTTCGATCTTCGTGGCCACCACAAACATTTTGTGTGAATGTCTTTACTGAAATTCATATTTTCTTACATTCTATCCATTCTTGGTGGCCCTGCTACATAAATCACATGAGCACAGGAACCACAGCATAATAAGGCATTAAAGTTAAGTGAGATTTCAACGTAGGGGAATGTAGGCTATGATAGCATACCAGTATTAGCGCAGAAAATATTCAGTAATTGATTTTATAAAAGTGATAAATTCGAAAACCCCTGTTAAATTATACCTTGTTCACTTCTGGGGATCGACGGATGGCCATAACGGCAGATGGCACAGGACAACAAGGCAATCATTGTCTTCGTGCACCACTCTTGCATTGGTTTTGTTAACGGCCCGGGCACTGAAACTAGGCATAACAGTTAAGGGCTACATTTTAATTGCACTGGGTTGCCTACGTTTCCCATCTTAGTGTGGAAGAAGGAAAAGAAAAAGGATCCACACTGGTATTCGCATTTGTTCAGAGGACACGAACTGAATGCATGGCGTCAATTGTTTACCTCACCATCACTGGCACTATTATCACATTTCACGTGTGGCGACCTGAGAGCACTGCCATTGTATTAATTTGCAAAGTATGGGAGCATGTACATAATCATTAATAGAAAACAAAATATTTGCGACAAAGTATTTAATGTGTTCTTTGTCACTGTATGCATCACGTTCACTTAAGCCTATATGCCATAATGAGTTAATAATTTTGAATGGTTATAACAATGTTGCCTGACCATAAGATCCTATATCTGCATCTACTAATATGCCATATCCAGAACGTTGAATTCTTTTTCTTTCATGTTTCTTCAAATTGATTTTTTCGGTGATATAGAGCGCCACTATATTTCCACCACAAAACTTTTCTTCTTTTGTTGCTGCCCCCAGCTTCATTTGAAAAATTGTGCTTTCCCGGCACTTGCAAATCCCGACAGACGTCTCGAATGCTAAGCACAATAGCCGATGGCCTCGATATCCTGCACTTTTGACAATTGAGCATGGTACCATGAGAGAGAACGTGTTTTTTTTTGCTGCACTCTATTACGTTCAGGACACAAATGCGAGCAGAAGACATGGAGTCTGACGAGTTGTAAAGAAGACAAAGAACACAAAACGCTGCGGCATCGCCATCACCATCGCTTGTCTCCGGCGCTCATCTCTCGCGCTGAAGCTGTGCCCTGCGAATGGCAATTCGACCCTGCTGTGCCCGAATTACTGGCAGCGCTAGACGTTCAAACCATCTGTTAAATCCACATTTCACTTGGTGGAGGTCAATCTGAGGTTCCCTGTACCCATCTCGCCCTGGAACTTCGCAGCAGAACGTTGACTACCTCAATGACGGAGCCGACTTCATTGCATCTACCTCCGCCCGTCACCTGCACAGGTACGCTTCGTCAACGGGACCCCGCTACCTTCAATGGAAGCAGCAATGAGGACGTCGACAATTGGCTGACCACTTACGAACGGGTCAGCCGTCACAATAACTGGGACGACAATCGTAAGCTCAATAATGTCATCTTTTACTTGAGCGACGTTGCTAATCTGTAGTTTCGAAACCACGAGTCGGACTTTACCACCTGAGCGAATTTCAAGACCAAATTTTCTGATGTCTTTGGCCGCCCCGCCTTCCGAAAACTCCGCGCGGAACAGCGTCTTCGGTCGCGACTGTAGCTGCCTTGTGAAACATTCACCAGTTACATTGAGGACATTGTTGATCTGTGTTGTCGCCTTGACCCGACCATGACCGAGGCCGTTAAGATACGTCATGTGCTCACATGAATTGATGACGGCGCTTTCAACATGCTCATAGCGAAAGGCCTCACAACGGTCAAGGAAATCTACGACCTCTGTCAAAGCTACGACGAGGAGCGTGTTTTGATTCGCCAGCCTCACGCTTCACTCGCTGGACTCGCCGCGGAGAGGGAGTCATCTAGCCTCTCTGAAGACATCAAGGCTTTTGTACGCCAGGAGGTCGCGCGAAAACTGTCCCTGCAGCCATATGTTAAGGAGTCGTCCCCAACTGGCCTTGTTCCGGAGCTTCGCCGTGCAATCCAGCAGCATGTGTCTGAAGTCGTCCCTAATCCTGTTCTTCAATCAGCTCCGGTCGCACCTTCAATGCCGTTCCCCACGCCCACAATTTCATCGTCCGGCGTTGCGCCACTGAGCTACGCTCCAGCATTCGCGCCGGCTCCTCCTCAAGTATTGCGTCGCACGTATGCTGAAGTCACTTCAAGTCCACCTCCTGAGCCAGCATATGCCTATGCTTCGCCCCCCATGCGGTCGGCACCAACAGCTTTTGCTCCCCCCTTGCTTCAGACACGATCTCCATGGCGAACTTCAGACAACAGGCCTATTTGCTACCACTGCGGCATCCCTGGACACACTACACGCTACTGCCGGCGCCGAATAAATATGGCCTTTGCTGCACGGCCTGCGCCACCTTATTTGGCCCCCCAGTTCCCAGTCCCATCGGGTCCTCCAACAGCACTCCCTGATCCTCCGAACTTCCTCCCTCGTCGTTCGCCATCACCACGTCGTCGTTCCATTTCGCCAATGCGCCGACGACCCGCTACCCAGCCGGAAAACTAACCGCCGCAGTTCGCGAGGCACGAACTGCTTATTCGACAGAATTTCAAAGTCCTCGTCTTAATCCCGCAAATGTTATTCCTGTCATCGCTGAAGGTGTTCATACTCTTGCGCTCGTCGACACCGGTGCCGCTGTATCAGTTATCAGCCAAACACTCTGCCGCTGCATCCGAAAGGTGACTACGCCTCTCGAGGGACTATCGCTTCGTACCGCATCCGCTCAAAGTATACAGCCGACAGCTATCTGCACTGCTCGCGTCGTCATTGCTGCAGCCTTGTACATAATCGAATTCGTCGTTCTCCCCACATGTTCGTATGACGTCATTCTCGGCTGGGATTTCCTGTCCCAGCATCATGCTGTCATTGACTGCGCCAGTCCTCAAGTACAGCTCATTGAATCGAGTGATGCACCGTCTGATGCCCTGCTCCACGAGCCACGTCCTCGTTTTGCGGCCAAACTCCTCGTAGCTCATGACACAACCATCCCACCCGTTAGCGCTGTTCTGGTTCCCCTCACTGCCTCTTTTACTACCGCCTCGACAGTCCTCTGTGTGCCCTCTAACGTTGCCTGCCGCCGCCGCCACTTACCGCTGCCATTTGCCGTCCTTGACATGAACAACGGCGATAGCACACTTCTGGTAGCCAATCCTCTTGCGTCTCCCGCTAGGTTGATCGAAGGAGAGTGCCTTGGCCACATCGAGTCCGTGGACCTTCTGTTCGCCTTTGATGATGAGTCATTCCCTGTTTGCCAAGTTGACGCCTTGACCCCAACTCGTGTGGCTTCCAATCCGCTACAGCGGGACCTTTTTGACCATTCTGTGGACAACACTCTAGAGCCGCGCCACCGCGAGCAACTTCTTGACCTTCTACACCAATTCCGCTCCTCCTTCGACATCCCGCAATCTTCCTTGGGCCGCACGACGACCGTTTCCCACCTCATCGACACTGGCGCTCATCCACCTCTCCATCAACGGCCATATCGTGTGTACCCGCCTGAGCGCCGACTGGCAGCGCTAGACGTTCAAACCATCTATTAAATCCACATTTCAGAGTGAAAATGTTTATAGCAACTTCAGCACAAGAGCCCTAAAACAATGCTTTCTGTTTCGGCAATATATAGGCTCTTGAACCATCGGAAACCTTTGGTAGCGTTTTCTCTCTTGGCTATAATCACAGGGCGGGTATGGGCGCAAATCACGCCGTGCAACATTGAAAGAAACGGTTTATTTGGACTTACTTGGGATAACATACTCATTCACCCGATTGCTTTTACAATAAGTGCGACTATCACTCTCTGTCGTGCCCCCAGGAGCTCTCTACGCTCTGCAGTTAAAACAGCTCGATCATTCTTCCTAATTTCAAGAGCTATTGCGCGTGATTACGTTTCCTTATGAAGCCAATTCGTCTTCATTTGCGTAGCAGAATGAGTGTGGTAAAAGCATGCCAACAAAATATACATAGAACATGCAGAGCAAACATAGTGCTGCTTCTTGACGATAATCATACATTACTGTATGTCGCATTTCAATTGCAATTTCTTTTTTAAGACAGCCGACGTGGAATACGCTAGTTTCACTTGTAATCTCTCTACGCTGCAATACGTACTGTAAGATATCACTGGCAGTAAACGGCATGCTGAGAAGTTATTTCAGGCACTGCTGCAACTTTGGTAGCATGGAGGGTTACCTTGTACCTGCTGCATCTAGTGTCCTTTGCCACTGCATTTTTCCAAATACAATTTTTGGATAGCGAATAGAGTAATTGAAAATACAGGCTGTTAGACTATATTCTCAACGAGATAATTTTACCACTGATTGAAATTGCGTCAACCATGGGTTTAAATAAACATATTCTTCTTTAACAAAAACTTTGTGCTGGAATTGAAAAAGAAATTGCATTGGTGTAATTCAGGGACGAGAGCACTGTTATCACATTTTGGAGCAATTCTTGGACCGAGGAAAGAGAATGTTGAAATGACTTAGGATCATATAGGCTTTTACGAAATACAAGACTGAGCTTTCTGAAAAATCTGGGCCCCTCATGTAAGTCGTATTACAGAATTCAAAGACATCAAGTGCAAGTCTGACGGGGGTACAAAATTGTCTGTGCCTCTCAGTTCACCAGAATATCGATCAATTTATGCGGATTCTAATATCTCTTCATACGTTATGTCAACGACGAAGATTAGGCGTTAATTATACGTCCGCTAAACTCATCCGTATAGAAAAATGGTTATAAAGCTTTATTATTTGATTTTTCGGGTTTTGGAAGGTAGATCGGGGTCTGTTTCTGTTCCGCATTTTCATGACTCGCAGTCAAGTTTTATTCCCCAATCGACTAACTACCACTCAGTCTGAACGCAAATGCGGTTAAGCTATTCCTGCAGCCTGAGGCTACCTCGAGATAAATCCCGGTAAAGAAGGGGTGGTTCTCTTCTGCCGAGCATATTAACCACCTGTTCAGGAAGCTTACCATGCATGTGCAGGGAAAAAGGAAGGGGTTGTTATGACATCCATAAGAAGGGGGCCAAGATCTACTGACGCAAAGAAAAGCTCGAGGACTTCTTTTGCAAGTGTTAGTTAAACGTTTTGATAAGTGACTACAAAGTGGAAGAAAAGGCAACATAGCGCTGTTGGATCCGAACTCGCGACCTCAGAATTTTATGTCTGGTGCTTTATCACTGAAGTACCGGGACGGCAGTTTAATCTCCCGCGTTTTAAGTACTTACGTTGCGTGTAACCTATCCCTGAGAGTGTTCGCCCACGCCATCCTCTACCATAGCGGTGGACGTGGAATGTCCTGTGCTATTACGAGTGTGGCGTGGAACGTTAGCTCCCCTTCCAGCGCCCACATCCCACATGCGGCATATGGTTGTTTTTTATTCGACTTTTTATTCAAGTATTAACCCATTTAACTTATTCATCTCATTGTTAAAGAAACTGCTCGTATGCTTTCCTTTGTGCCAGTGGTTGTTGGATCCCTCCTCTTGAATGTCGGAGCGAATCACTTCGTTTTTAAGTGCATTTGTTAACTGGTAAGCTTAACGAGGACTTCGAATCTCACGGACTGGACGTTATTGGGAACGTAAGAGGGCTACGACACATCTCCAGCCTTTTCCGCTAGATCACGCTCTACGGACACTCGCGGTAACACAGGACGTTCCGCGTACGCCACTATTGTGGAGGGTTGCGCTGGCAAACACTTTCAAGGGTAGGTTACCCGCAACATAAATACCCAATAGTTGCATTAATTCAGTGGCAGTGCACCGCACGCGAATTTAGAGGTCATGGGTTCAGATCTTCCCGGCGACATGTGATTTTTTCTTCTACTTCCTAGCCAATCATTAAGACGTTTAATTAGTACATCAGTTTGATAAAACAACATCCCCTATGTTCTCCTTTTTGTAAGTAGCTGTTTGCTGTCATTCATGTACCGTGAGCGTGGCCAAACCCATACCTGCCTTCATAAGTTCAACGCTTTTTATGGCACCTTCATGCCTCACGTGGGCTTTCCAGCTATTTTTCAATGAAGATACTGACGAGACCGATCCGCCGTTCGTTCATTTATTCGTGAAATTCTTCATTCAATCATTCATTTTTATTTATTTATTCATTTTTAGTTATACCCCTGAAGGCTCATTGGTTACGGGGCTGATTTCTCAACTAACGTTTAACACGCTCGTTGCTCCATGATTACTTCTATCGCGCTGTGGTGCCGGAATCTAGGAACGTTTCCATCTGTTAGTTTATCAGGATTTACCCATTTACAAGCTTAACATTTTGTCTCTTCTAAAGGTAGGCCAACGTCGTACTCGGCGATGTTGCAGGATTTGTTATCGCAAGCTTACATAATAACTCGTAAAAACCAGAAACGTCGAAGTTGCAAGCCTAGCAACTCTTCAGAACACACTGTAGCGTTTCATGTCAGCTTCGGGTCAATTACGCTTACTGTAAGATCAGTAACATTGCACTGCGCCTAGCGACAAAACCCCTGGGTGCCATTACGTGAGTTCGGAGGAGGGGGGGGGGGGGAGGGGTGGCAAGGCGATGGGGTTCCCGGCACAGTCGACGCTGTTTACGTCTCTAAATATTTCAGAGTCGCGAAAGAGAAATAATGCCGCTCTGAGATACTCACTGTTCCATTTAACAATTCGATGCAGTATTGCGAAAGATGCTTCACCTAATCCTGATATTAAAAGCTCGTCCTCAAGTACTGTGTATCGTACTTGTTCTTGCGACTTTTACAGACACCCTGCAGAAACATTTGTGCTAGAGTTGCATTTCAATGAAATAATTTGCGTCTGAACATTGAGTCATCTACTGCAGATTAAAACGTCAGGGCATGCAGTGGGCACTTTAACGAGAAAGAATGTGGGTTGCAAAGGCGTAGTCTGGTCGCACTGTGCTGCACGCAACTGTGTACATGGATTAGGAACCGGTGCTCACTCGTGAATGATGGAGTGCTTGCCACAACTCGCATCACGGGAGAGGAGGATATATTCCTGCGTTGGTGGGATCGAAAACAAGCATTATTTTCTTGTTTCTTACACACTGCGAGCTCCGCTAGAAGCTTTAATAATATATATTGCAAGAGCTAGAGCAATTCCCGCCGGCGGAGGGTAGAAATACGTGAGAAAGTTCAGACCGTGTCCATGTCACAGAGGTACCGACATCTAACAGGCGAAAAAAAAAAAAACAACTTACAGGTTTCTAGAGAAGGAGACATAACTGTGGCCGAGGATTCAATTTGTTCGCGAGCGATTTTGCGCTGGGGTTCGCGTACTCAGAGCTCCAAATCCTGCGTGTTTCAGACCACCAAAAAAGCTCTGTAAACGAAAACTATTTTTAAAAAACTATTTGAAGTGACGACTGAAGCCTTTCGCATTTTCCTAAAACAGGCTAGAAATGGACACTTTGTCAGCTCACATATGGTCTGCCACTATCTCTGGAAATCTTGGAAAGGCCTGGCATTTAAGCAGCGTGATACGTATCTATGAAGCACCATGAACCACAGAACATTGTGGAAAAAGATGGAAAGTAACTTGTATTAAAGATTTGCAGATCAATATTGTCAATTACACAAGCAAAGCAACATGCTCTGAGTATTTCTTAGCATATGATTGGCTGAGTCACATTTCAGACCTTTGAACGATGTACAGATCTATCGTCTCAAAACGTATAATCCTCGCGACGTGTGTGCATAAAATGCATAAAAAGGAAACCAGCAAGAACAGACGCACAACAAGAGCAAAGAAGGCACTACGCGCATAAAATACTTTATAAAGCAATGTAGCTTATAGATACAAAATTCCCACAAGTGATACTGGAACCGACAAAAGCCAATTGCAAACTAGGAAGAAATGAATAAAGGCATGAATGAATGAATGAATGAATGAATGAATGAATGAAGAAATGAGTGACTGAATGAATGAATGAATCAATGAATGGAAGAATGAATTAGCATTCTCACTTCATAAGTCCAGAAAGCTTAATTTAACAAAGTAGCGTTAAGACAGAACCCTCACTGTTTCAGTGCAAGAAACTAATAGGTGCTGAAACCAAACCTGCTGCCACAGGGTAAAATAGTGTACATGAAATTCAACTATGTTGCCTCAGTCTCCTCCTTTTGAGCAGGAGAATTATTACGCATCTTCTGGTAAGAGGCTCCTGTAAGTCCTTGTAAAAAGCATCGGAGGTACTGTGCGTGATACACTTATCTAAAGGCATAGAAGTACAAAAAGCTTGTTCTCATTTCGCAGTCCTGCAGAACAAACAAATGACAATGAAATCTGCGATTTTCACCCTTGAATTGCATGTAGCTACGCATTCAAGACACGTATGAGCGCGAGCCACGGGCTGGCCTCTAGCGCTTAGCCCTCACCTAAGAGCATTCTGCGAGCCACCTTGTATTACCTCCCTGTTTCTGCAACCACAGGATGAACTATTTGGGTTTCAAGCTACTGCGCGGTCTCCTACGCACCAACTGGAGAGTCCATAGAACAATTATGATTGTTAAATATTCACTACTGTTTTTCTTGCTAGAACCAGGACGATTATGCTTTAGCAAGAGCTGTTGTCCGGCTAGTTGGTGACTGTCTGCAGAAGTCACGGCAAAATTGCGCTAAAAAACACGACGCAAACGAATGACACGTAGCACAGAACGAGCGCATGCTTGTTAAGTATTCACAAAAGTTTTTATCGCTAGAGCCAATCTCGTAAAATGTAACGCTATAAGGGTTCAGAAAGGCAAGTCTCATTTCGTTGCCTGATAAAATGCTAATGTAAGTAAAAATAGCTCATCGAAGTACATACTGGTTTGGAGAAAACCAAGAAGAATAACTATGTAGCAGTTACATACTTCTCGCATGGCCTTTCTTCGTTTCGTAGTACATACTTGATTTTTAAAGCTGAATCTACCTGTTCAAGCAAAAGCACCAACTAAAATTCGAAATATGCCGACACTGCGGCATTCCTCACTCTTCCAAATTGTACCTTTCGAGCATAACTTACCGCAGGTTCACACATGCTTCGCAGGAATGAGCTATAGGAAATTATGCGAATGCATAAAATGAAAGCTATGTACGCGCTCGCGCTCTTATTAGCTCAGATCTTCATTTTTTAATGCACACGGTCGTCCACTTCTACCTTGAACACCGCTCTGCGTGGCCAGCGCTCCGCGGAGCGCCTCTCGCGGGTGCCTGGGGAACGAGCGCGCAAGCGCAGTGACAGCTGTAGGTGGGGCCTCCGCTGCGTCGTCTGCTTAAGCGGCGGCTCCGCGCGCCTTGGCGGAGCCGCCGCTTAAGCAGACGACGCAGCGGAGGCCCCACCTACAGCTGTCACTGCGCTTGCGCGCTCGTTCCCCAGGCACCCGCGAGAGGCGCTCCGCGGAGCACTGGCCACGCAGAGCGGTGTTCAAGGTAGAAGTGGACGACCGTGTACATCAAACTTGGTACGAGCATTCGCCTCTGCCAACCGTGTGTGTAAAGAATATTTGTTCGGCAGAAAATTCAGGAATAGCGATATCTACTCCGTCTACGGCAGACCTTTTTTAATATCTTAGGTAATAAACAGCAGCACTCAATTATTAGCTCTACTGAATACTAAAAATTCAAACCTTTACATATTTCTACATCATCTGTCGCGAAATACATGATTATGCAGTCTTGTTGAGTGCTCGCATTTCACAAACTGTCGCCAACATTGTATCTTCGAGCTACTCTCGTGGTATGATATAACAAAAAAGAGTGCAGATAAGACAGAGGAAAAACGCAGAAGGAGACAACCTATACGAATATCGAACAACGCAAGCGCTACCGCAGTGCTTGTGGTGGCCCCCTCTATGTGGTTTAATTGTTTCTTTTAGCTTAACGTAAATGCAGGTTGAAGAAAAACATTCAAGAATGGAGCTCCCCTTTGCGAGCCCCAATGGCAATTTCACGGAATGAGAATTCCGTTAAAATTTGTTTAATACGGCATTTGTAACGACGTTTATTTTCAAAATCGTTGAACTCTCCATTTCGCATAAAAGCTCGTATCCTGCGCAATCAAAGCAACGATGTCTAAGCTTCAAAGTGATACTCGCGGGATTTCCGCTAGAACTCTCTCGTGAACGAAAGCCGCCTTTGTTCCGGCATCTATCGTTTGTGTAATAACTGTTAATAAAGCTCACAGAAACAACACTTCAGCGTACGCGTGAACAGCCTTTCATTACAGTCCAAACACCGCAGCCAGTAGAAAGCTTACCGTTCCCAAGAATCGGTTTCAAAGTAGCCTAATATAACTATTTCATGACCACAGCTGGTAAATAAACTAATGCACCGCGGCTTTGCCCAAGAGTGCGGAGTCACCGTTAGTGCTGTCTTGGGAGGTCGTTGCAGATTCCGTAGCAGCTGGGGTTGTTGACATCGGTGGGCGCCAAGCCGAGAGAAAGTACGCGATCATCCCATTTCCTCGCATTGGGGCGCCTCTGCTATTGTCGTTGTGTCACCTGTTCTGCATTGCAAATCGCGAACGGCCGCTGACGACACCACCGATTACCATGAGCTTAAGCCTTCTTTTGGGAGTGGTCGGAAAGACCGATAAGCGGCTTTGTTTGTTTCTGGGGAACGGACCATAAAAGCGGCTTTCGACACAATAGACGCAAAGCCTCTCGGTAAAATGCGCGTGGAAAAACAACGACGAAGAAAGAAAAATACACATGCGCAGTAACAGTATAGTATATTCTAGGCACTGTAGTACAAGTCCCGATCGCTATAATGGAGCCGATATTCTGCAAATGCTGGTGCAAATAAATGCGCTGCGCTGACTTTATGCCCTACGTAAAGTGCCGAAGTTTAAATCGGCGCTCCTCAAGAAGACAATATTCCACGAGTTGCATTGTGATATTTCGAACATTTCAAACATTCTCGAAGAAAGTATCCTGTTTTCCAAAAAGAGTTATTAGGAAAACCTGACGATGCGATGAATAACATTTGTGCTGCCATTTTACTGGAGAAGGTGGAGAAATAAGGGGAGATTCAACAAGGTTGACGACTGAGCAAGTTGGTAAAGGTTCATATTTAACCAGCCTTGTCCTGTCCTTTCTTTCCTGTGTCTCGTCCTTTTGGCTGGTTAAATATGAATAAGTGGAGAGGCGGACATTCGCGTTAAATCTTGAATTGGTACAAACAACGGTTTTGCATCTCACCTTCAAGGGATCACGATTCACGACTGATCCAGATGAGAAGATACTGCGAAATTCTTGTTACGTAACGAAAGCCATTGTGTTGATTATATTAGCTTGTTAAATCCGAGCCGCCAGCAGTGTTCGCTATAAGACGATTCCTTTATGGAAAAGTAAAAAGCACTGGTATTGTGACTGGCCATTTCAAGAATTAGATCTAGAAGACAAAGAGCCCGAAGAGATGTCGACTGATGTTCGTGATATAATACAAGAAGTTGCTACTAAGGTAGTTCCAAAGCAAAAGAAATGCAAAAAAGCAAACTGGTTATCTGAAGAGGCTTTGCAAATAGCTGAGGAAAGGAGGATGGCAAAAGGTATGGGGGAAAGAGAAAGATACAAGGTTCTCAATGCGGATTTTCAGAAAATAGCAAGGAGAGATAAGAATGCCTTCCTGAACATACAGTGTCAAGCAGTTGAGGACAACAGCCAATTAAGGAACACAAGAGCTCTGTATAAGACAATCAAAGATATCAAAGGAAGCTTCTGTGCTAAGCTGGGCGTGATAAAGGACAAACGAGGCAAGGACCTCACTGAAGCCTCAGAGATAAAGAAGAGGTGGCAGGAATACACAGAAGAACTGTATAAGAAGGACCCGGATGTGCAAACCCAACATAAGCCGGTTGTGATTACTGATCTCGAGCCGGGCATCCTGAAGAGTGAAGTTGAATGGGCCTTAGCCAGCCTTGCTAAGAACAAAGCTAGCGGAATTGATGGTATTCCAGCTGAGTTGCTTCAAAACCTCAACCACGACGCTGTTAACACACTGCATACATTATGTCAAAAGATTTGGACAACCCTGCAGTGGCCACAGGATTGGAGGAGGTCAGTTTACATCCCCATTCCAAAGAAAGGCAGTGCCAAAGATTGTTCCAACTACCGCACGATCGCGCTTATTTCGCATGCTAGCAAGGTGATGTTAAAAATCCTGCAAGGTAGGCTGCAGCAGTATGTGGATCGGGAGCTTCCGGACGTGCAAGCTGGGTTTCGCAAGGGCAGAGGAACTAGAGACCAAATTGCCAACCTTCGCTGGATCATGGAAAAAGCAAGAGAGTTCCAGAAACCCATTTACTTCTGCTTTATTGATTATGCGAAAGCGTTTGACTGCGTAGATCACAGCAGATTGTGGCAAGCTCTCCAAGAGATGGGAGTTCCAATTCACCTCATCTGTCTCCTCAGGAACCTTTATGAAGGGCAAGAGGCCACAGTAAGAACTGGGCATGGTCTTACTGATTGGTTTCCGATTGAGAAAGGTGTGAGGCAAGGCTGCATACTGTCGCCCTGCCTATTTAACCTATATGGAGAGTGCATCATGAGAAAGGCCGGTCTGGACGAGTCTTCAGCTGGAGTGAAGATTGCTGGAAAACGTATCAGCAACCTTAGATATGCGGATGATACCACTTTAATGGCAGAAAGTGAAGTGGAACTCAAGAGACTTCTGATGCGCGTACAAGAAGAGAGTGAGAAGTTTGGGCTTAAACTGAACATTAAAAAGACGAAGATCATGGCGTCTTGCCCTATCAAGTCCTGGAGCATCAATGGAGAAGAAGTGGAAGCTGTGACAGATTTTCTGTTCTTGGGCGCCAAGATCACCTCGGAAGGAGACTGCAGCCATGAAATTAGGAGACGCCGGCTTCTGGGAAAGAGAGCAATGGTTAGCCTTGACCGCCTAGTAAAGAGCAGAGACATTAGTCTGCCAACAAAGATCCGTATAACCCGTGCTATGGTCTTTCCAGTTGTGATGTATGGATGCGAGAGTTGGACTGTGAAAAAGGCTGACCGCCGAAGAATTGACGCGTTTGAATTGTGGTGCTGGCGAAGACTCTTAAGAGTTCCTTGGACTGCCAGAAGATCAAATCAGTCGATATTGTCGACCATAAACCCTGACTGCTCATTGGAGGGTCAAATTCTAAAGTTAAAGCTCAGCTACTTTGGTCATCTGATGAGAAGAGAGGAGTCGCTGGAGAAAGATTTGATGTTGGGAAAGGTTGAAGGTCGCCGGAGAAGGGGTAGGCAGCGAACGCGATGGTTAGATGGCATTCTCGAGGCATTGCAGATGAAGCTATGTGATGTTAAGAAGATAGTGAGAGACCGGAAAGCGTGGCGTGACATGGTCCATATGGTCACGAAGAGTCGGACACGACTGAACGCCTGAACTGAACTGAAAAAGCACTGGAGCTCCTATCACTCGAGTTTAGCAGAAACCACAGGTGATGGACTAAAAAGAGAAAGACGACGATGCTCCCAAACTCAGCAGCAACCCTTCCGACTTGACCATGAGCTCATCGGCCATTTTCGGAGTGATTAGGGCGCTTGGATGCTGAGTGTCCAAGCCCCGTTGAAAATTGAGCGTTTCGTTGGAAGGGAAACGCAAGACACCCGTGTACTGAGCGATGTGTGCCCCAGGTAGCCGAAATTGATCCGGAGCCCTACACAACGACGTTCATCACAGCCGATGTCGCTTTGGCAGATTTTATCTAACACAATATTGTTATGTCCCAGGTGCATGTGGAAGCCGCCGTCATCAGTATAGCGCGAACAATCAGTTGCGCTTGCGAGCTACCTGCGATACAGACTTGCCATAGCAGCCATATCGTCCGAATGTAACAATATTAGATGGTCTCTTAGCTGTCTCTTAAGAGGAGAATTGCGAAAGCCAATCTTTCTTATCCTATCATTTACTTCTCATCGTTAGCCTCTTGTCTGCATTTGTTGCAGTGATACATCTGATTATAATTGGTTTATAGGAAAGAAAAGGCGCAGTATCTATCACGCTTTCTCCGGCAAGTGCGAGTTTGGATGGTACACCAGCGTTTTTGTCGTGTGGCTTTCCTTGGCGCGCGTTCAAGTGTGGCAATGCAGATGGCAGGGACGCATCCCGCCTCGGCCAACCTTCTGTGGTACCAGTATTTATCTCGTTATTTGGCCGCCTTAAAAATTATTTTTAAGACGGAAGCCTTTAATGGCTCATAGTGTCGTGGACAAAGTGTGTCCCGCTTTTGCCGCGGCTGTCGCGTGGCATACTTTGACGCGCGTTTAAGCGTGTGATTGCAGAGGGCAGGGACGCTAGACAAGATGAGACTTCTGGAGGAAAGGCACAGTATCTTTCACACTTTCTCCGACTAGTGTGCGTTTGGATAGTACGCCATCGCTCTTGTCGCGTGGCGTTCCTTGGCGCGCGTTCAAGTGTGGGATTGCAGATGGCAGGACCGCTAGACAAGGTGAGCTGTGCGATGTCAGTGCACGTTAAAGAACCCCAGGTGGTCGAAATTTCCGGAGTCCTCCTCTACGGCGTCTCTCATAGCCTCAGTTGCTTTGGGACGTTAAACCCCAAAAACCAACCAACCAACTTCTGAAACAGTCTTCTTTCATTATACTTAAGTCGCTAAAGTCCCTCGTAATTTTTTAACGCAGTAACGCTTGCTCCTTTCCTTTTCCGACAGGCGAGAGATAAAGACCATGCTGCAGAGGTGCGGCTTTGGTACGTTCTCGTTGCAGAGGATGTGGATATAATGAATAACTTTGACGGATTGGGATACTACTCCCTGCAAACATAGTAAAAAGTGAAAATTAATAATACAACCCCATGCAAAATTTAAATGTGGAAAAGCAAATTATTGGGCGTAGAGAAACGATGTCAAAGCAGTTCTCTGAGGTCACAATGCACCTATGATGTCATCATTCGGTGCAATTTAACTATGAAGTCTTATTAGACAGGCGGAGTATATTTAAAACACTGGAAAATATAAGGCGGTAAAAGACGGGAGCATTGCCCATGGAAACACATGCATTAGAAAACTTACTAAAACAATTTTCCGTTTTACGAAAGCACCAGTAAACACGGCAGATTTGTAAAAGTTAGGGAATGTTTCGAAGAAAAAAACTATGTAAACATATGCTGTATCTTTTTGGAGCCAATCAATTTTTAACAAGCCTCGATACATCGGTGTTATAACGACCTACATACTCATGAAAACTAGCTCTCCGTTGGGTGCTTTTCGCAATCGCGAGCCCTTGTGTTTTCCTGCATGTCGTCGCAGAGGCTACGCCCTCTCTTAAATACGGCCACTCAAATTATCCGGAGTAGTGATAGAGCAACAGCTCTGCAAGCCCGTTTTGAGGGAAGACAGGACGTCTTATATACAGATGCCGCACAATGCGCGAACGGTAGGGGATGTGTTTCAGTAGCAACTAGAGAAGACGGGGGCTCGGTAGTATGCTGCAGCACCAGAAATTCGACCACAACGGAGGCGGAAGAGGTGGCCATCGCGCTAGCTCTAACACAACAACAGGTCAAAATTATAGTTACAGACTCGAAATCAGCGATTAGAAACTTTGACGCGGGCCGCATTTCGGCCATAGCGGCAAGAGTGTTGGCCAGTGGTTCACCACCGGCAGAGCAGGTCGCGCTCATTTGGACACCGGCGCACCAGGGGTTGAGGGGGAACGAGAAAGCGCACGTACTGGCCCGAGGATTAGCTACATTCCGGGATCCCAGTGACGACTTATGCGCAACCCCGTACCCCTTGCGCAATGAGGAGCCCCTGCAGTTCGACGATGATCTTAACACCTACCAAGATATCCTAAATCATTACAAATTAGGCAGATCAGTACTACCAAAAGCGTGTAAGCAACTCAACAAAAGCGAGGAGGTTATGTGGCGTAAGCTACAGACTGGAGTATTCCCGAACCCCCAGCTTTACAGCAAGTGGCACCCGAAAATTTTTAGCCCCAGGTGCAAACGTTGCGATGGCATAGCGGACATGATCCATGTGATATGGACGTGTCCTAGATTTGGAGAACCTGACCGAACAGATGAGTCCTGGGAGGCACTACTTCTCAAGCAGGACGAAAAAGGGCAACGAGAAGTCATCCGTCTTGCCCTGGCCGCTGCTAAGATCCAAGGGATCCAGGTCGACGGCTGAGGGGGAGGACATGGTTGGGACAGAGCTTCGCCTCGGATCCTCACCAACCTTTTGTCGGGTGCAATAAATGTTATTTCTCTCTCTCTCTTAAGCTGAAGGCAGTCTACTCATTGATAAAGGAACCGCGCACAGCAGCAGACAACCAAACAGTCCGTCTGCTTACACGAATGCCGTTTGCGGTCGCCGGTGTCGTCTGCGATCGAATAGAGCGTCGGCTGCGCTGCCGTATGCTACAATGCGCCGTTCTCTTTCGTTCCCTTGTTTTGAGGTTTAAAAAGTGCTTTTTGAATTTAGTTTTGTCTGTGGGCTACTTACTTTGAATGATCGATATTATTAAAAAATTTCATACTTACGGGAGCATATCAGGCCGTACGAGAAGCTTGCGAGAGAGAAGCACCCAGCGCATTGAGAGCCTGTAGGCGGTGTGGACGACTTCACAACACATATTTTAGCGGTATTTATTTTCAGTCTGTGCTTGGATGTTTGTGGTTGCTCTGTACTAAAAATATAAAAGAAACTGACATCATATGTGCCCCGTGAAAACATAAAACAGCTTTGAGACCTTTCGCTTCCACGTATTCTCATGAATGGTAAGCCCACTTTGCACCCTTAGTAAGTGGCGGCGTCGCGAACGCCATCTTTGTAAACACGGCGCTGGACTGTAGATGTAAGGCCTACGGGAAACTTGGGGCACGTGGCCGCGGCGGCAGCGATCTCTGACGTCATGTGCAGTGCACCTGTTGCTCCTCTGCGGTTCTCGCGCACGCGCACTGGTGGGCGCTCCCAAACACGGCGAAATGCTCGGCTTGGTAGCGTTGTGCAGATTTCGCTACAAAAGTTTACAAATCTCGAGAGGCAGACAAAGTAAACATCACGCATTCGTATTGGACATCACGTGGCGAGGACAGCAGGCATGCACGCCGAGGGAGTAATGACGCTTGGACGCAAACTAGTTAAAAAACAGTTAACCGCGGCCTGCGGCTGGCCGCAAAATAAAAAAAAAAGATACAATCGTTCTCTGCCACTTCCAAAGAAATATTCTGGTTAAAAAAGTAACTACACCTGATTTTTATTGTGCTGATCTAAATACCGAAAAGAATGTACTTTGGAGACGTCTCCAGCAAGCTTGTCAACAAATCCACATAAAAAAATTTTTGAATAGGCTTTTGATGCTTTCTTACCCCCGAAACACGGCAACGGAAGGCGAGAGTGTTGTCTGTTTTATGTAATTTTTTATTTTATTTGACTAAACTTTTCAACACTTCATTAATGAATTCTTTCCCTGCTGCTCTCAATAGACTTGCTGCTATCACGCCTTTGCTAACTGCTCATAACGTTAGCGCAGACTCTCAAAAAGCATTAGAGTTGCCTATCGAGCTGAACCGCGACGTTTTAGGACCATGCATCTCATTCGAGAACAATTGCGGCAGAAGAGAAAGATGACGCCGGCCCGCTTTTTGCAATTTTGACTTTCTTTAGCCAGCCTTTGATCATTTGTTTCTCGTTAAGGAGACTTCTCAGCGTCTGCAAGTCGCCGTCTGTGTCTTGGACCATTTACTATAGTAGTCACGCGCCATTTATTTCGTGAGGGTAGCGAGAAGCACAGTAGTTTAGCTACATTACAATAACATTTCATAAAGAACAGGGGCAATAGCCAGCCACAATAAAGAAATCGTGGGGGATAACTTTTTGAATGCGTAAGCATTAGATGCCTGTTTGAGGAGTTCCTTAGCAGAACCTTGTCGGCAGGATTATGTCGAAGTGCGAGGAGGTATATTTGAATGATTGCAGCCGATGGAGGATGAAAAAATGTCGCCAGGTAAGTTATTTGGTGCATGTGGTGTCGATAGGTAACTGAATAGAGCCAATTAATCAATTCTGCGTCGAAATAGCGAGACGGGGTAATGTCGGTGTCCAATATGATCACGTGGTACTTCATTTCCGGCCACATTACCTATGAAGACGGCGGAATGTTGACGTGGGTATGTCGACGTCGGATGTGACTTCACTGCATGACGTCATAAAACCGTAAATGGGCATTCTTGCGCATTCCTCCAATGCTGGTGGCCGTAGTGATCTTCCGGTGTTGATCAATGTGAAATAGCACTATGAAAAGTTTACGGCTGGAAGCTTCTTGACTAGAGATTAGAAGCACAAATAACCGTTTCCCGCTAGTGGGATCCAAATCCACGACCTGTGAATTTCGCGTCTGATGTTCTCGCAACTGAGCTAAGGCGACAGCTGTTTATCTCGAGAGTGCATTCATAAGTTGCGTGCAACATGTAACCTTGACAGTTTTCAGCAATACCACTCTCGTTTATGGCGATGAACTGAGTATGTCCTATATAATCGTTACCTAGTGCATCATGTGGATCGGGATCCATTAGGTAAAGTGGAATCTACGGGATAAAGCTCTTGCGCTTACTATGGCATACTGGCTTCCAGAATCGAGGACCTTGTTGGGCTATTAAAGAGCAAATATTGAGGAATATCCTCTTATTCCTAATTTCGATGCCAGGCAACCATGTCAGGTTTGAGATGAAAGTGAACAAAGAATCAATGAATGGTGGTCAGTATGAATACAAGAATAGGAATTGTGAGGGGACTCCTAGGGTCACGTACGTAATAAAAAAGTTACCGGCGTTTTTTAGATCGGCAATACTTTAGCTAGAACTTCATTTTCTTTTTCTTTCAGAAGTTTTAGTAAATAGATAACTCATGAGATCAAATTTATTATTATTGTTGCTATGCATTGTTATCTGGGAAAATTCCTTTAACTGTGAGGCACCTATAGAATAATATAATATATTCTTATCAACACCTTGATGAAAGGGCCTAACCTTTCGGTTGGCGCCCGCGTCAAGTGTAAAAGCGTCTAAGATATGAAACTAATTTGCATGCGTTTTTGTTAACCAATTTTGAGACCATGGTTTATGTTCATAAGACTGATATAAAAGAAACCTCTGGACTAGATTGAGGGCAGTCAGGCTGATACTAATGATGATGACGGAGATAATGTGGAATAATATAAATATATTAATGGCAATAAAGTATTCTCCCGATGCCCAAAAATCTTTCCCTCTTGGAGTTGTTTAAGAGAGCCATAAGATGCTGCCAACCAAGATCCGTATAACCCGTGCTATGGTCTTTCCAGTTGTGATGTATGGATGCGAGAGTTGGACTGTGAAAAAGGCTGACCGCCGAAGAATTGACGCGTTTGAATTGTGGTGCTGGCGAAGACTCTTAAGAGTCCCTTGGACTGCCAGAAGATCAAATCAGTCGATATTGTCGACCATAAACCCTGACTGCTCATTGGAGGGTCAAATTCTAAAGTTAAAGCTCAGCTACTTTGGTCATCTGATGAGAAGAGAGGAGTCGCTGGAGAAAGATTTGATGTTGGGAAAGGTTGAGGGTCGCCGGAGAAGGGGTAGGCAGCGAACGCGATGGTTAGATGGCATTCTCGAGGCATTGCAGATGAAGCTATGTGATGTTAAGAAGATAGTGAGAGACCGGAAAGCGTGGCGTGACATGGTCCATAGGGTCACGAAGAGTCGGACACGACTGAACGCCTGAACTGAACTGAAGATGCTGAGGTGGGTTTCTTGTCAATAAATAGCAGTAAATGAGAAGCCTTGACATATGTGATGTATAGATATCTCGATTGTTGTGGTGCAATCTTGCGCAATTCAGAATAATTGACGGAATGAACATATTGCGATTGAATACAATGCGTTTGCTCAGAAGTTCTGAGAGTCATCGCAGGATAGCTCGATTCACGTCTTTTCTTTTTGCTAGAAAATTTCTAACCATTGATAAATTTTTAACACTTTTTCCTGATGTCAATTTTACTGATATATATTCAGTTGGAGCCTGACATGCGGCGGTATACAAGAATATAATTTAGCTTGACAGAAATTATGAATATATGACGCGGAGTTCACTTGTTTCCTTTTTCTTCCAAGATTTTGCAAAATTTGAAATTGAGAAACTTAATTTAGAAGTTCTGAAGTCTTACTGAGGTATACTCAGCCGCCTGAAAAATACTGACGCGAAGCAAAGGAACGTTGGACCACGCGAAACTTTATGCGCATGTGCCCCATCTTCGACAATCCTGAAACTAACCACGACCGTATACGCCCTTCCACTTAGCATTATTTCGAAACTTTTTTCAGCCCCAGAATCAGTGCGGGAGGACTACGAAACAACTTTTTGTCGCCGATCGACAAAAGGAAACACTTTGCTATGAACGTGCTTCGTGTTATCTGGGTTGCAGAGCGTGGCTCACTATGCAACACTTTTTATCGTTTTTGTTCTCTACGGCGCAGTTCCGCCTTTCTGTCCAGCTTTTTCAACGTCTCCCTCTCATTCTTTTCCTTTAGCACCGCATGACATCTTTCTCTCTCCAAGATGCGACGCAATGGCCCTGCACCTCACGTCCAACATGGACGCAGCCGCTGATGACGTGATGGCGCAGCGGAAGCCGGACTCTCCCTGCGGCATTGTCAAGTCCCAGGCGACTTGCGTCCAGCTCTCTGCCCTTGGCGACGTCCGAGATGGCACTCTGACACTCACGTCTTGCTTTCGCCGAAATTGCTGCTGCTCTCTCAGCGCCGAACGTGCACGTGGTTCGCCTGGGTTCGCAAGGAATAGTTTCTTCCTTGAGTTTCATTATTGCAGCTAGCATTCATTTTTTCGTGGTAGCTGGAGAGATGTGTCACGTTCGTTCAGCCTTCGCTTGGTGTTTTGACTACAGAAGATGACGAAATGCCGCTAAACAGTCATGTTTTGCCTGGTATCGAAGTAGTTGGGAGAATTCGCACGTCACGTCACAACTACCCTGTAACTGTACAAGCCAAAGCTAAACTCGTCTGAGCTGAAAGACAATCTGCACACAGAACGTCTCCGGATTAGTCTATATTCATTAAGGACTGTTCCCGCGCAGTTAAGGTTCTTTACGCGGATGTGTTTATCTATTATCTCGATTTAAATGCTGCCTTATCCCCTAAAACCGTCCATGGAAGAAGAGAGTCCAAAAATCCCAGAATACGTCAGGTGCGCATCGGTTGAAATTATTGAGGCATATCAAGGGCCACTGTGGCTTGGATATGGAAAACGGGCGGGTGATCAGATTCGTGCGTGAGGAAGAAAAGGCGGTCCTGAGCAGGCACACTTTTTCCGAAGCTAATTTGTTGAGGGGGAAAGAAATCTGTGGATTCCAGATTAGCCTCGAGCTGATTGAGCATCATCGGTTTCATGGTCTTTCCTAGGAATGTTAGAATGAGCTAGGTGGAGGTTTTGAAGCGCACATTTTTTCCTGGCTTTGGCAGTGGGAATATAAGCGGTTGTATACAAGATGCTGCGAAGGCACTTTCTTCCAAATGTGAGTTTATTAATGCTCAAAAAATGTTCCTTGTTCTTGTCGGATAGGTTTCGAACGAGTGAGTACGTAATCTGGTCGTCACCTGGGGCTGACTCCAGCTTCAGCAAGCGCCCAATCGAGATAGCAGAGGGTAAACGGCTCATTGAGTTCTGGATTGAAAGCACCGGTGTACGGAGGATAAAGATTATGTAGAGGAGGAGGAATATATAGATCACGGAGTAGGGTTGTTGAGGCATCCGCGCCTAATAGAGAATAGTGCTTCTGCAGATTAGGAACAGTCGCCGGTTGAGGCGCACGGAGTTTTCTGAGTGAGTGCCAGGCTCCTTTTTGATTTACCGTGCCCATAATAGTGTTACAAATTTAGGTTCCATTGATTCTTAAAACAAACTAGCTGCCCTCGCTTCTGAGCTTTATGTAACGCCATCGACGGCACGCCGAACACGATATCGTGACACTGGCTACTTAACTGCAGATAATGCCAGAACTAACGCTTCTAATTATTCTTTTTTTTCCCCGCACTGTAACAGATTATAACAATTTACCTCAGTCGGCACGAACCAATATCAATTTCATTGAGGAATTCAATTGCTGACATTGTTGGTTTTTGCATTGTTCTTTATTTAACTAGCTCTAGATGTATCCATGTTTCTGCGCTACATACATATTCATCATTTTTTTATTTTTATTATTTCAGCCGTGCCTTGTTTACCTTGGAGGATATTTGTTTTACTTTTGTACTTGCGAACTGTGTTGATAATGTTTTTATCTGTTAATTAAATACTTTTGCGCGTACTTCTCTACTTATGTTGTATTAATAGTTGTATGCACCTCCTGCCGCGGTCTCCAAAGGCCTGTAGTAATGCATAATTAAATAGATAAATAAAATGTTAATTAATAATATTATAATAGATAATGTCCTGTTACTTCATGTTAGCAGCAAGAATGCTACAATTTGCTCTTGTGAAGAAATAAAATACCTTGTTCTTTTTTTTTATATAGGCAGTGGGCTCCGGCACAGGTTCCGGTAGCGCAAAGGCACTTTGAGGTAATGTATGTCATTTTTTTCGTTCATTTCCATTCCTTCACAGGATTCACCTTCAGATGCCCTTGTATTCAGCGTCACGCTTCTCCTGGTTTTGAAATAGCACTCATTGGGACTTTGTCGAGAAAGGCCATGGAAGAGTTTTGTGATAAATATAAAAGTAACGTGACACAAATAGAGAGTACGGTCTGATAACAGCTTAAAGCGTGCCATTTATTAGAATGCTTCTTGATTGGTTTCACCTTCAGATGCCCTTGGATTCAGCGTCACGCTTCTACTGGTTTTGAGATAGCACTCAGTGGGACTTTGTCGAGAAAGGCCATGGAAGAGTTTTGTGATAAATATAAAAGTAACGTGACACAAATAGAGAGTATGGTCTGATAACAGCTTAAAGCGTGCCATTTATTAGAATGCTTCTTGATTGGGTTCACCTTCAGATGCCCTTGTATTCAGCGTCACGCTTCTCCTGGTTTTGAGATAGCACTCATTGGGACTTTGTCGAGAAAGGCCATGGAAGAGTTTTGTGATAAATATAAAAGTAACGTGACACAAATAGAGAGTATGGTCTGATAACAGCTTAAAGCGTGCCATTTATTAGAATGCTTCTTGATTGGGTTCACCTTCAGATGCCCTTGTATTCAGCGTCACGCTTCTCCTGGTTTTGAGATAGCACTCATTGGGACTTTGTCGAGAAAGGCCATGGAAGAGTTTTGTGATAAATATACAAGTAACGTGACACAAATAGAGATTATGGTCTGATGACAGCTTAAAGCGTGCCATTTATTAGAATGCTTCTTGACTGGTTTCACCTTCAGATGCCCTTGGATTCAGCGTCACGCTTCTACTGGTTTTGAGATAGCACTCATTGGGACTTTGTCGAGAAAGGCCATGGAAGAGTTTTGTGATAAATATAAAAGTAACGTGACACAAATAGAGAGTATGGTCTGATAACAGCTTAAAGCGTGCCATTTATTAGAATGCTTCTTGATTGGTTTCACCTTCAGATGCCCTTGTATTCAGCGTCACGCTTCTCCTGGTTTTGAGATAGCACTCATTGGGACTTTGTCGAGAAAGGCCATGCAAGAGTTTTGTGATAAATATAAAAGTAACGTGACACAAATAGAGAATATGGTCTGATAACAGCTTAAAGCGTGCCATTTATTAGAATGCTTCTTGATTGGTTTCACCTTCAGATGCCCTTGGATTCAGCTTCACGCTTATCCTTGTTTTCAGATAGCACTCATTGGGACTTTGTAGAGAAAGGCCATGGAAGAGTTTTGTGATAAATATAAAAGTAACGTGACACAAATAGAGAGTATGGTCTGATAACAGCTTAAAGAGTGCCATTTATTAGAATGCTTCTTGATTGGTTTCATCTTCAGATGCCCTTGGATTCAGCGTCACGCTTCTCCTGGTTTTGAAATAGCACTCATTGGGACTTTGTCGAGAAAGGCCATGGAAGAGTTTTGTGATAAATATAAAAGTAACGTGACACAAATAGAGAGTATGGTCTGATAACAGCTTAAAGCGTGCCATTTATTAGAATGCTTCTTGATTGGTTTCACCTTCAGATGCCCTTGTATTCAGCGTCACGCTTCTCCTGGTTTTGAGATAGCACTCATTGGGACTTTGTCGAGAAAGGCCATGGAAGAGTTTTGTGATAAATATAAAAGTAACGTGACACAAATAGAGAGTATGGTCTGATAACAGCTTAAAGCGTGCCATTTATTAAAATGCTTCTTGATTGGTTTCACCTTCAGATGCCCTTGGATTCAGCGTCACGCTTATCCTAGTTTTCAGATAGCACTTATTGGGGGGGGGGGGACTTTGTCAAGAAAGGCCATTGAACAGTTTTGTGATAAATATAAAAGTAACGCGACACAAATAGAGAGCATGGTCTGATTGTTAACAGCTTAAAGCATGCCATTTATTAGAACCCTTCTTGATTAGTTTCACATTCAGGTGCCCTTGTATTCAGCGTCACGCTTCTTCTGGTTTTGAGAGAGCACTTATTGGACTTTGTCGAGAAAGGCCGTTGAAGAGTTTTGTGGTAAATATAAAAGTAACGTGAAACAAATAGAGAGCATGGTCTGATTGTTAACAACTTAAAGGGTGCCATTTATTAGAAAACTTCTTGATTGGTTTCACCTTCAGATTCGCTTGAATTCAACGTCACGCTTCTCCTGGTTTTGAGATAGCACTTATTGGACTTTGTCGAGAAAGGGCGTGGAAGAGTTTTGTGATAAATATAAAAGTAACGTGACACAAATAGAGAGTATGGTCTGATAACAGCTTAAAGCGTGCCATTTATTAGAATGCTTCTTGATTGGTTTCACCTTCAGATGCCCTTGTATTCAGCGTCATGCTTCTCCTGGTTTTGAGATAGCACTCATTGGGACTTTGTCGAGAAAGGCCATGGAAGTGTTTTGTGATAAATATAAAAGTAACGTGACACAAATAGAGAGTATGGTCTGATAACAGCTTAAAGCGTGTCATTTATTAAAATGCTTCTTGATTGGTTTCACCTTCAGATGCCCTTGGATTCAGCGTCACGCTTATCCTAGTTTTCAGATAGCACTTATTGGGGGGGGGGGGGGGGGGCGGGACTTTGTCAAGAAAGGCCATTGAACAGTTTTGTGATAAATATAAAAGTAACGCGACACAAATAGAGAGCATGGTCTGATTGTTAACAGCTTAAAGCATGCCATTTATTAGAACCCTTCTTGATTAGTTTCACATTCAGGTGCCCTTGGATTCAGCGTCACGCTTCGTCTGGTTTTGAGAGAGCACTTATTGGACTTTGTCGAGAAAGGCCGTTGAAGAGTTTTGTGGTAAATATAAAAGTAACGTGAAACAAATAGAGAGCATGGTCTGATTGTTAACAACTTAAAGGGTGCCATTTATTAGAAAACTTCTTGATTGGTTTCACCTTCAGATTCGCTTGAATTCAACGTCACGCTTCTCCTGGTTTTGAGATAGCACTTATTGGACTTTGTCGAGAAAGGGCGTGGAAGAGTTTTGTGATAAATATAAAAGTAACGTGACACAAATAGAGAGTATGGTCTGATAACAGCTTAAAGCGTGCCATTTATTAGAATGCTTCTTGATTGGTTTCACCTTCAGATGCCCTTGGATTCAGCGTCACGCTTCTCCTGGTTTTGAGATAGCACTCATTGGGACTTTGTTGAGAAAGGCCATGGAAGAGTTTTGTGATAAATATAAAAGTAACGTGACACAAATAGAGAGTATGGTCTGATAACAGCTTAAAGCGTGCCATTTATTAGAATGCTTCTTGATTGGTTTCACCTTCAGATGCCCTTGTATTCAGCGTCACGCTTCTCCTGGTTTTGAGATAGCACTCATTGGGACTTTGTCGAGAAAGGCCATGGAAGAGTTTTGTGATAAATATAAAAGTAACGTCACACAAATAGAGAGTATGGTCTGACAACAGCTTAAAGCGTGCCATTTATTAGAATGCTTCTTGATTGGTTTCACCTTCAGATGCCCTTGTATTCAGCGTCACGCTTCTCCTGGTTTTGAAATAGCACTCATTGGGACTTTGTCGAGAAAGGCCATGGAAGAGTTTTGTGATAAATATAAAAGTAACGTGACACAAATAGAGATTATGGTCTGATAACAGCTTAAAGTGTGCCATTTATTAGAATGCTTCTTGACTGGTTTCACCTTGAGATGCCCTTGGATTCAGCGTCACGCTTCTCCTGGTTTTGAGATAGCACTCATTGGAACTTTGTCGAGAAAGGCCGTGGAAGAGTTTTGTGATAAATATAAAAGTAACGTGACACAAATAGAGAGTATGGTCTGATAACAGCTTAAAGCGTGCCATTTATTAGAATGCTTCTTGATTGGTTTCACCTTCAGATGCCCTTGTTATCAGCGTCACGCTTCTCCTGGTTTTGAGATAGCACTCATTGGGAATTTGTCGAGAAAGGCCATGGAAGAGTTTTGTGATAAATATAAAAGTAACGTGACACAAATAGAGAGTATGGTCTGATAACAGCTTAAAGCGTGCCATTTATTAGAATGCTTCTTGATTGGTTTCACCTTCAGATGCCCTTGGATTCAGCTTCACGCTTATCCTAGTTTTCAGATAGCACTTATTGGGGGGTGGGGGGACTTTGTCAAGAAAGGCCATTGAACAGTTTTGTGATAAATATAAAAGTAACGCGACACAAATAGAGAGCATGGTCTGATTGTTAACAGCTTAAAGCATGCCATTTATTAGAACCCTTCTTGATTAGTTTCACATTCAGGTGCCCTTGGATTCAGCGTCACGCTTCTTCTGGTTTTGAGAGAGCACTTATTGGACTTTGTCGAGAAAGGCCGTTGAAGAGTTTTGTGGTAAATATAAAAGTAACGTGAAACAAATAGAGAGCATGGTCTGATTGTTAACAACTTAAAGGGTGCCATTTATTAGAAAACCTCTTGATTGGTTTCACCTTCAGATTCGCTTGAATTCAACGTCACGCTTCTCCTGGTTTTGAGATAGCACTTATTGGACTTTGTCGAGAAAGGGCGTGGAAGAGTTTTGTGATAAATATAAGAGTAACGTGACACAAATAGAGAGTATGGTCTGATAACAGCTTAAAGCGTGCCATTTATTAGAATGCTTCTTGATTGGTTTCCCCTTCAGATGCCCTTGGATTCAGCGTCACGCTTCTCCTGGTTTTGAGATAGCACTCATTCGGACTTTGTCGAGAAAGGCCATGGAAGAGTTTTGTGATAAATATGAAAGTAACGTGACACAAATAGAGATTATGGTCTGATAACAGCTTAAAGCGTGCCATTTATTAGAATGCTTCTTGACTGGTTTCACCTTCAGATGCCCTTGGATTCAGCGTCACGCTTCTCCTGGTTTTGAGATAGCACTCATTGGGACTTTGTCGAGAAAGGCCATGGAAGAGTTTTGTGATAAATATAAAAGTAACGTGACACAAATAGAGAGTATGGTCTGATAACAGCTTAAAGCGTGTCATTTATTAGAATGCTTCTTGATTGGTTTCACCTTCAGATGCCCTTGGATTCAGCTTCACGCTTATCCTAGTTTTCAGATAGCACTTATTGGGGGGTGGGGGGGACTTTGTCAAGAAAGGCCATTGAACAGTTTTGTGATAAATATAAATGTAACGCGACACAAATAGAGAGCATGGTCTGATTGTTAACAGCTTAAAGCATGCCATTTATTAGAACACTTCTTGATTAGTTTCACATTCAGGTGCCCTTGGATTCAGCGTCACGCTTCTTCTGGTTTTGAGAGAGCACTTATTCGACTTTGTCGAGAAAGGCCGTTGAATAGTTTTGTGGTAAATATAAAAGTAACGTGAAACAAATAGAGAGCATGGTCTGATTGTTAACAGCTTAAAGGGTGCCATTTATTAGAAGACTTCTTGATTGGTTTCATCTTCAGATTCGCTTGAATTCAACGTCACGCTTCTCCTGGTTTTGAGATAGCACTTATTGGACTTTTTCGAGAAAGGGCGTGGAAGAGTTTTTTGATAAATATAGAAGTAACGTGACACAAATAGAGAGCATGGTCTGATTGTTAACAGCTTAAAGCGTTACATTTATTAGAACACTTCTTGATTGGTTTCACCTTCAGATGCACTTGGATTCAGCGTCACGCTTCTTTTGGTTTTGAGATAGCACTTATTGGGTCTTTGTCGAGAAAGGTCATGGAATAGTTTTGTGATAAATATAAGCGTAACGTGACACAAATAGAGAGCATGGTCTGATTGTTAACAGCTTAAAGCGTGCCAGTTATTAAAACACTTCTTGATTGCGGAAACAATGATATCATTCCACGTGTTGTCCTTCTTCATGGCACACCATTCGGGTACAGCAGTTTGGGTACGTTCCGTTGCCTTTCACAGTTCGGCAATGGCTCACCAAAGCCACTGGCGTGCACCTAGGTGAAAAAAAAAAATTACATATCTCTTGTTATTAAAAGGAAAGAAAATTGCCAAGATCATATTGCGGTGCCAAGTTGCTATGAAAAGCTAATTTTTACATTGATATCGTATGACCACAAATTTCAAAGGGCAGGAACAGCAGTTTGGAGCGCCCTAGGCTTGCCTCACCGTCAGCAATAACAGCCGGACAACTGCGGGTCTGTAAAGCTAAGGACATTAGGGAAAAGTTAGACTGTTACCTTAGTCTTTTGTTGAGTCTCGCACTGCAGCTCTAAAAATGACAGACTTCAATACCTCCACTTAGGTGGCGGCAAAAAAGCTTGAAATCATTTAAAAGAAGCAAGTGGTTGCGCCCTAGCTCTAGTCTAGAGAATAGCAGCCACAGCCCGACGTCCTGACAACCTGTTACCGATAGTGAGCACGTGACGCAGCTGCCACATATGTGCTAGACTGCTCTGATAATTTATTTAATATTGGAAGTATAATGAGGTCTCGTTTGTTTCTTTTTTCTGTTTACGTTTACCGACAACCCTCGACAACGTTCAGGGCAACTGTGACGCAGAAGCTTGCCGTGTAATAGTGAAGTGCAGTTTATTAGTAAAGTGGGGGTGGGTGGGGGCTAGGGATACATTTGGTACCAGTCTAAGAGAGAGAAGGTACGGGTATTGTGCTACAACTAATGTTTCTATGCATCACAATAGAGCTGCACGTTTTTAAGTTTAGCCTCAATTTTGCTAAAGAACGAAGTTAAAAAGAACAAAATGTGGAAAAAAGAAAACGCGTGCCTTCATTCCCCGTAAATGTTTTCCGCCATGATTTATTTTCCGATCTGCTACAAATTCTTCCGTTATCCTGGCTCGCTGCGTGAATTTAGAGAAAATGGCAAGTAATTCAGTGTCAAGGTGCGTCGACTAGTACGGTGGATATCCCCGTCATCATTAACAGCATTGCAATTTAGCAGAGAAGACGACCGCCCGCTAATTACTGCGCTCTCAGTGAAGAAAGATTTGTTAGCTTCGAGAGGCTCGTTGGCGTCTACACGAGAAAACGTTATTGGACGTCGTGCGTTAGCTGGGTGATAAATTGGCTTCTTATCGCTATCAGTGTATGAGAGAAATAACCTAAAGCGCGATCCGGTCACACAGGAATTTTGTCAATATCAATGGAGCTTAGGCCAGACTAAGTGCTGCAGTGCTTTTTTTTTTTTTTAAAGAAATAATACCGCATCAGTAAATGTCTGCATCCCTTGTGCCCGAGCTAACTAGTAGCTGACAAAGGTGAACATAATATCACACCATCTTCCCTTTGATTTCTGTAATTTTTGAATGTTACTTGTAAGAACGTACGGAAATTTTCGTGCCTTTGCTTTCATTGCTTCGCTGCTGTCTCATTTTGAAGGGACTCCCGGCGCGCTGAAATACTCACCCTCCAACAGAAATAATGCGTCTGTTTGCGTCGCAGTACCAGCCCTCGCAAGGCTCCTCAAGCTGGATGCTTTCTCGATGACCGAGAGTTCTGTTTTTGTAGATGCACTTGCCTAGAAATACACAAGCAGTGTAAATAGAAAAGTACGAGGGCCATGTGCCGTCGACAAAGTTAAAAAATTAACTCTCTCGGTGTCTGTCTACTTCTGCGTGTCAAAGAGCTGTGTTCAAATATCCGTTGAGTGACCTGTAACGTGCCCCGTTGCGGTGGTACACTGGCTAAGATACCCGACTACTGTGCCGGATTACCCGGGTTCGAACACCACCACCAGCGGCTGCCTTTCGATGGAGGCGAAACGAAGAGCGCCCGTGTGCTGTGCGATGCCAGTGCACGTTCAAGATCCCCAGGTGGTATAAATTACTCCGTAGCCCTCTACTATGGCTCCTCTTTCTCTCTTTCCACCTTCACACCTCACCTTCCTCCCTACTCTTGCGGCGAAGTTCAGGGGTCCAGAAAAACAAGTGTGCCAGATACTGCGCCTTTCCCCCCTTGTGAACCAATAGACCTCTCCCTGTTTGCAAACAATCTGAGGTCAGGGAGGCACGTGACGACGGAGACGCGCTGAACGAAAACAGGATTGGTCAGTAAAAGCGTCCTTTTCAGCCGGGTCTCCCTGCTGCAGGGAACGGTGGTTGTTGAGCTTGATGGTATTGAGAAAAACACAGCGAGTAGTCTCCACACGTGACCAAATCCACCGCGCCACGCCACCAGCAGCAGAATGTTTTGCGCACCAGGCCAAGCCACGTGGCAGCCGCCACCTTCGCTCCTCCTCCGATACGTCGTTCGCGGCATAGGCCAGAAGTGGTCTATTATAATTAAATTCTCAGTTCCCACACGACAGTTCTGCGCATGGTTATGCAGATATAGCATACGGTGATGACGTACTTTGTTGCTAGGGGTTTCACACAGCTGAAGAAATCTATCATGCGGATTCCTTCCATTTTAAATGGAGACAACGTATTGGGCTGAGTCCGGCGAAAACTTCCATTCCAAATAAAATTAAAGAATTAATATGATGCATTTCTGCCGCTATAAATCAGGGCGGAGCTGATGAACACTCTGATGATTTAGCAACAGTAATATAAAAAAAAAGTAGCAGGTTGGACAGCGTCGGTGTAGCACAGTTGGTAAGAGCACCGCACGCTACCTTCGGATGTCGTGGGTTTGCTTCCCACTATCGGTGCATTGTTTTCCCTTGAACTTCCTATTAAATTAGCTTCAGCGCGGAATTCATTAAAGTACAAAGACAGCTCAACAATTAAAATGAAAAACCCCACACGCTTTCCTTGGCCTGGCCGACTGTTGGCGTTTTCCCTTCGCATATAAATAAATAAATAAATAAATAAATAAATAAATAAATAAATAAATAAATAAATAAATAAATAAATAAATAAATAAATAAATATTTTTTTTTCATTTACTGAAGGACCTTAGCACAGCGCGCCTACCATGTGGCTAAATAATCTCCTGTGATTAGTTTTGGGATCCGCGTCTCGCTCGAATAACCTTTCTTTATGGACAGTTATGCGCCGTTATAGCATAAGTTTCAAGCCCGTCGCGCCCTTGATCCCAACGGTACAATATAATGTAAAGCTTGCAAAGAACGGTGCCTATTCCTGAAAATTTAAATGTCACTTTTCTTAAATCCTCCGGTCATTGCCCACATCTTATTAGACAGATGGTAAGCCCATAAGCCGTGTTAATCAAATCAAGTACTTCGGCGTAACCATATCCAATGACCTCAACTGAAAACCACATATAAATAACATATGCTGTGCAGCTGAAAAGAAGCTCTCGTACTTGAGACGTAAGTTGAAATTCGCTCCTGAAAACACAAAATTAGCCGCATATATGACATTTGTCCGCCCGACATTAGAGTACGCAAGCGTCGTGTGGGACCCGTTCAAGAAGAACCACATAGAGAAAATTGAAAAAGTGCAGAGAAAAGCAGCGAGGTTCATCTTATCTCAATATCGTTCAACCGACTCAGTCACTAAAAAAGTCGAGAAACTTGACCTATCGCCCTTCTCCCAGCGTAGAAAAATAGCTTGGTTAAAATTTCTTTATCTCATTCGCCACAGTACGTTCAAATTCACAACACAACACAACACAACACACAACACAACACATTCGCCACAACACACAACAGTAAATAGAGCAGCTCATATCTCGAACAGTCAGAAGCAGCCACCAAGACCAAATCCAACCCATGTCAGCACGAATATATACATATAAGTGCTCGTTTTTTTCGAAAATAGAAGAGTGGAACTCACTGCCCTATGAAATAGTAACAGCACGTACTATAAATAAATAAATTTGAACCCAGCCTGAATTATCTTCTCTCAGTGGCTAGAAATACGTAGCTAACAATTCATTGATGGTGTGTTTATTTTCAATATGTACAGTTATTTTTATTGTGGTTATGTGTTAATTTTTAGCTGTAGAAAGATGACATCTTGATGAATTTCTCTTTTTTTTCTTGCGTTGTAGTTGTGCCATTTCTCTAATATTCATGTTGGATTACCTGCCTTAAGCATAGCAGTACTGCTATTTTGTAATTTTCTTTTGTAACCGCCCTGTAACGGATTCTGGCCAACCGTATGAATAAATAAAAAAAATAAATCTCAAGTTTACAAAGGAAGAACCAGAGAAGGCAGACATCATGAACCAAATCGGCCAGCAATTTACGCTCTAGAGCATCTTATGCGCCATGCATGTAACTGGAGCCTTTGTCGTCTGACCACTGTAATCGCTTATGAAACACTCGGTATTTGCAGACATTGCTTTCCGTAATGATAATTGCTTAAGGTTCTACAACATTTGGGGGTTCTGGAATTTTTTTTTTTTAGTTGCTGACGTGAAAGAAACAGAAACCAGCCATCGTTGGTCATGAGGACCGATAAAAAGAAATGCCAGATGCACAGTTAAGCAAGGGCGGCAGTTCGCCGCTCGCGTGGTGGCGCGCTTGATAAGGGTTCCCTCCTTCCGCTCCGCCCCCCCCCCCCCCCCCCCTACCACGTTCTGCAAAAATAGGAACCATCCGATATCAATGCCTGTGAACCGCAGCACCACGTGGTGGTGTATCACAGCTTTGCTCACCAGTCATTGTGCTAATACGTTTTACTCGTGACTGTACGCTGTACAAAATAAAAGTACGGAGACTAGAAAATATATCCTCCAATGCAAATTTTTGTTCTTGTCTAATCAGCCTAATTTACTTTATTCGAAAATTGCAACAACCTCATTTCAATTTCACAATTTCATCCAGGTCTAATACCCTATGCCACATCTTTCAAGTGTATGTGCGATAAATTGAAGACAAGTAATATTTGAGAGATCAGTCGCCTGAGTGAAGAACGTTCCTAAAGATAGTTCCTTTCTCAACATAATATATGAAAATATAGCACTTACCATTCTCTACCTCAACATGAGCTTGGCCACTGTAGGCTTCTGAAATATGCCAAAGCGTGCCCGTCACGGCTACTATGGCATAGAAAGCAAGAGAGAGCTTCGAGCACATCTTCGTATGCAGTGGATCTCTAAAGTGACTGCGACCTATCTATAGATAGCTCAGCAACGTCAAGGCGACAGTGCAATGCCAACCACAGAGGCGCCAAGAAGTGATAAACGCCGTAGTGAGGCCTACAGATGCTTTCTTATCATGCTGTACTCTCGAAAGCTGTTTAGGCGTAGGGCTCAAAAGCGGAAACTCGAGCCTCGTCAAGATGCGATACCAGAGAGACGTCTTCCCGAGGAGTTTGGTCTGATCTGCTGAGAAACCAGGAAATAAACCATTCATACAGGAGTAAATAGTAGAGAAAACATGTTCCTCTTTTTCATTAGCTCTGACCACCTAGTAAAGAGCAGAGACATTAGTCTGCCAACCAAGATCCGTATAACTCGTGCTATGGTCTTTCCAGTTGTGATGTATGGATGCGAGAGTTGGACTGTGAAAAAGGCTGACCGCCGAAGAATTGACGCGTTTGAATTGTGGTGCTGGCGAAGACTCTTGAGAGTTCCTTGGACTGCCAGAAGATCAAATCAGTCGATATTGTCGACCATAAACCCTGACTGCTCATTGGAGGGTCAAATTCTAAAGTTAAAGCTCAGCTACTTTGGTCATCTGATGAGAAGAGAGGAGTCGCTGGAGAAAGATTTGATGTTGGGAAAGGTTGAGGGTCGCCGGAGAAGGGGTAAGCAGCGAACGCGATGGTTAGATGGGATCCTCGAGGCACTGCAGATGAAGTTATGTGATGTTTGGAAGATAGTGAGAAACCGGAAAGCGTGGCGTGACATGGTCCATAGGGTCACGAAGAGTCGGACACGACTGAACGACTTAACTGAACTGACACTCTTCTAGCTGCTCAATGGGGATAAAAAAAACGGGGAGGGGGGAGGACAATAAACAAATCAGTTTTTAGGCTCTCTACTAAATCACTGCATGCGGAAGAAAACCAGGAGTTCGTTTAAAATTAGGTACGTGTAATTATTCATTTTTAACTAACAGCACAACATTAATAGACAATAATGATCAGGTCATTTGCTTCGTGAAGGCTCAAAAAGTTATCACCGAAATACACATGGTGTAGGAGTTCCGGCAGACAGATATGACAGAATCAAGCATAGCAAAGGTTCATTTTTACATGCTATATTCTGCTCGAGTGGCAACAAGAAACCTCCCCATATGCTGCCTTATCTCTGCCGCTCGAAGGAATGCAGCCTCGCCTGCAAAAGAACTCTAGGCGACCCTGAACTTAGCCGTGCCGCTTTCCAGTAGAGACTGCTGTCTAAACAGCAGAAGCATGTCTGTTCGCTCGTTTTAATCTATGACACTCTTTCTAGACAAAAACCCCGAAAGAGTTATTTCGGCTTTGGCACATTCCACCACTCAGGGTTAATACGACAAAGCGGCCTCACTGACCAAGCCAAAAGTCAAAGATAGCGTGGCTGAAGTATGGCGCTCTTACGTACGCTGAGGCGTGCATGATGCATGATGATGATGACGATAAAATGTTTTATTTACTCTCATAAATAGTGGAGCCAGCATGAAGACTCATTGCGCAGCTTAGAGGAAGTTATCAGGAGTTCCTTGAAACTTTGTAACCTTCGATGGCATCCACCCATTTTTCCTGTGAATTGTACTAGATAGTATTTGGCTGCGCAGCGACTCTAAATTAGCACATCTAATATCCTATTCCTATTCACAATAATGCTGTGTTTACAGGTGGTGCGATGGCTGTGCGAATGAGGGGAATCGGATAGGTGCATAATGACTTAGATTAATTCTGCGTCAGATATTATAGTAAAGTCGGTCACACCTCTCTAGAGCGCTCTAATTGTAGTGCTTTAAGGACATAAAGTGAAATTTACCGTCGGGTGCTATTTAATGGTACTACATGCACTCTAGCGCAGCGGAGAAGTCTTGCGAGCCTAACAGGCACAAGTAAATTGAGCCCAGCAAAGCAACTTATTAAGACCTAACTTAATAAGCTCTGCAGCGTACAACTCGAGTGCTCTAAACTAGTGTGATCAACTCGCACAGTGTCGCTCCAAGGGTTACCATGCGGGTTGGCGGCCGCTATCTTCAGAATGCCGGTGCGTTCGTGCCAGCTTCGCATCAGAGTTAGAGACGACGCGAAGCGTCACCTCCATGTCATATGCACTTGCACCACTTCTGAAGAACGCGGGAAGAGTGCACATCTCCGTTCGTTTGCCTTTTACTGCATACTTCTTTTTTACCTTCATTAAAACACTTCTCTTTGGCTGCAGCGGCTCCATTTTGATGGAGGAGAATACAAAAACTTCCACGTCCTGTGAAATCCAGTGCCGATCACAAAACACTAGGGGTTTAAAATAATCACAAGCTCAACCACACCACCTCGAATAGCCCTTTGTGCTGCTAACGAAGGTTAAAACACTTCTCCCATAATTCTCCAATTAACCTTGTCCTGTGCTAGCTGCATCCACTTCACACCTGCGAACTTTTTAACCTCATCCACCCTCCTAGTCAAGCTTTCCTTCCCTTGGATTCCAATTTGTTGCCCTAAGCGACCATCGGTTGTCCTCTGTTCGCACTACATGCCCTGCCCATGTCCCCTTCTTCCTCTTGATTGCCACTAGAATTCCATTAACGCGATTTATTTCCGTGATCCACTATGCACGTTGTCTATCTATTCCGGCAATTCCGGAGGTTTTTTGACATTCGAATATTCTAATAAAAATTTTACTGTAGATTCTCCTCCCTGTGCTGACGCATTCTACAAAATTTGGGTGCCGTACGATGATCCGTTCGCGCGCAACACGACTTTAAAATATGCCGTTTTCATGGCTTAAGTTGAGACTATTTCTGCCGGCTACACTGAGTTTCTGACGTCACAAACAGTATACCGGCGTTAATGTCCACTTCCCGCATGATTATGAAATTGTGAGGCTTATATTGAACTACCTCCGACATGTTATGCATTGCTTCATGGTTTCCATACGTTATTTTCACCATCCAATGCACGTATGAGTGTTTTTCTAATACTGAGTTTGACGTCACCATATCGTAAACTGGGACGTCGTTTCTGGCCGTGAAAGCAGTTTCGGTTTCTATTTGCTGTTTTTCGTTTTTAAAAATGCTTCTAATTGGAATTTCGAAAAACGTTTTTGTGCTGGAGTCAGGACGTGCCGAGGAATGTAATTCAATGAAAAACAGAAAATGATGGAAAAACCACCGGAGTTGACCTTTAACGTTACATCCACCATCTTGCGGTCCCTAGCCCTCTGCGTTGTCCTCAGTTTAAGTAGAACCCTTTCCGTTAGCATCCACGTTTCAGCCCCACAGGTGACTACAGGTAAGATGCAACTACTATATACGTTCCTCTGGAGCGATGAGGTAAGCTGCTAGTCATAATCTGAGACTATTGATGAAATGCACTCCATCGCAGTCTTATTCTCCTAGTCATTTCCTTTTCATGATCCGGATCTGCGGTTACTACTTATCCTAGGTAAACAGATTTATCTCCGCCTTCCAGTGCTTCTATACTAATTGCAAACAGTTTTTCGTTCCCTAGAATGTTGAAAATTATCTGTCATCTGCATACTGATTTTTAAGCCCACCTTTCTGCTTTGCCTATCTAGGTCTTCAATCGTTTCTTGCCATTCATTCCCTCAGTTACTTAGCAAGACAATGCTATGAGCAAATCACAGATTACTGAGGTATTCTCCGTCCACCCTTATCCCTAACTGCACCCATTCCAAGTCTCTGAGTACTTCCTCTAAGCAAGCTGCGAACACTACTGGGGAGATCGCGTCTTCTTGATTAACACTTTTTTACTGAAATTATGTTACTCTCTTCATGCAGAACAATGGTCGCTGTTCAGCAACTATATGTATCTTCCAGTACTTTCCCGTACGGCTCGTCTACACCCTGATTTCGCAATGCTTCATTACTGCCGACTTTTGTACTGCGTCAAATGCGTTTTCGTAAGCTATCAATGTTATAAATAGGAACTGGCTATATTCCGGTCATGTTTCTATCACCTGTTTCATGGTATGGATATGATCGTTAGTTGTGTAGCCTTTCCTAAAATCTGTTTGATCTTTCTCTTGATTAGAGTCTCAGGTTGTCCTGATTGTGTTAGCAATCACCTTAGTAAATACCTTGCACGTAACGGACAGTAAGCTGATCGGACAAGTCTTTAGCTTGCCCTGTCTTATGAATAAAGATAATGCTATCGTTCTTCCTTGATTCCGGTACTATCGATGACATGAGACATTGCGTATACAGTGTGGCCAGTTTTCCTAGCTCGATATCTCCCGCCGTCCTTCAAAAAATCTGCATCTAATTTATCTTCTCCAGCTGCTTTCCGTCTTTTTAAAGTGTTACGAAGCGGCAAGCCGAGGAAAACAGAATATAGGATAGAGAAATATTTGATGACCGTGAGATGACGTTTAATGAATATGTTAGGGGGCCTAGCGCGAGCGCGCCTGCCCGCACCACTGCCCGCTTCTTTCTTGCTCGTCCGTAACATGACCCGTGGCCACCAAGCGATCATCCCGGTCGTGGATGAGGAAGGTTACCGATGTTGATGATTCCATGGCATGATGATGGGCGTGTCTGGATGCTTGAAGAAGAAGAGGAAGAAGGAAGAATAGAACAGCTTGCCAGCACGACGATTCCCGAAGAACCTTGGCCCAGGACACACTCGGGCCACACGTTGCCACGACTCGATGGCGGAGGCCAAGGCATGCACCGCCTCGCATAGGCAGGGGAGGATGTCTTCAACTGTAGCGGTGTCTTGGGTCGTGGAGTTTTTGGTCGGCACATCTGGTCTGTGGGGTCACAAATGGTCGTTCGGGTCCCTTCTTGTGTCTTGTGGTCATGTGTGGCGTCTCGGATCAGTCTCTCCTTCTTCGTGTCTTGTGGCTGGGGCGGGGGGACAGGGCGGAGGAACAGCAAGGTTTTGCTGGGTCTGGCAGGCTGGGGAACAGCCATGCGATGCCTCCTAACCTTCAGGAGACGGTGCAAGAAGTCGCAGGGCGCCGAAGCTCTGGGCCAAGATGAGGGGTGGTGATGAATTACTCCGCACCTCCAACCAAATGTTCCGAAGCGGCAAGCCGATGAAAGCAGGTGAAGAGGACAGAGATATGTTTGATGACCGTGAGATGACGTTTAACGAATATGTAGCGGGCGTAGCGCAAGCGTGCCTGCCCGCGCCACTGCACGCTTCTTTCTTGCTCGTCCGTAACAATAGTGTCTAAAGATTACTTAACCTCGTCATTCCTCACCGGTGGAACGAATGACTGCTCTTCACTACTGCCAATCACATTTATGTCCTGACTGCTGCGGATACTTTATAAATTAGTATAGAACCCCTCGGCTACTTTGTCTATCTTGTCCATATTCGGAATGACATTGCCTGCCTTATCCTTTAGGGCATACATCTTATTTTTGCCTATCAGGAATTGCCTCCTCCCCGCTTTAAGGCTTCCATCGTTCTTTAGAGCATGCTCGACTATTCCCATGTTATACTTCCTCATATCGGATGCTTTGCACCTTCGTTAGCTCTGCCAATTCTCTCCTGTCTGTTAGGTTGGAGCCTAAAATATTTCGTCTGCTTAGATAATTTGCCGGTATCTTTTCCAATTACCGCTCAGCCTACTTCAACCGCGCCCTCAGTAATGATATCTCTGAAGGTATCGTTCATCGTTTCTACACTAAGGTCTCAGCCTTGGTGAACGCTTAATATCTATTCTGAAGTGACATCTTGAATTCTTCTGCTTTCCCGCTTACGGCTAATTCGTTAATGAACTCCTTCCTTACTAATCTGTTTCGTTCCTTCTTCAACTCTGGACTGAGTCGAAACCATGTAATCCTGCGGTCGCTGCATTGCACTTTTCGGATTACGTCTACATCCTGTATAATGCCAGGGTTAGAACACAGTATTTTAGTCTCCCCGTTAGGGCTCTTCCATGTCCACTTCTGGTTCTTCTGTTTGCCGAAGAAAGTGTTCATATTTCTTAAGTTACTGCATTCTTCAAATGTAACCAGTAACTTCCACCTGTTATTTCCTGAACAAAAACTATAGTTACCCACTGCCCGGTCCCAAGCCTGTTTTATCCCTACCTTGGCACTGAAGTCGCCCATTAGTACAGTATACTTCGTCTTTACTTTCCGCATTGCCAATTCTACACCTTCATAGAAGCGTTCGACGTCTGATCATCATGACTATCTGCAGGTGCGTAGTCCTGTACAATCCAGTTTGTGGCGCTAATTATGATACCAGCAATCTCTTATTAATGACATAAAATTCATCCATATTACCAGCTACATCATTATTGACAAGAAATCCTACTCCTAATTTTCGTCTCTGTGGTAAACCTCTATAACAGAATACATGCTTGCCCTTCAATACAGCGTGTGCCTCATTTGGCCTCCTAACCTCACTAATTCATACAATAACATATTTCGTCCTCGCTAGTTCCTCTAAAAGCACTGCTAAACTTACCTCACTAGCTAGGGTTCTAGCGTTAAACGTTTCCATTCTTGTTTCCAATGGCAGCCTATCCGGAGCCAGAGGTTCTTAACAACTTTGCTGCGTTACAAGTCTGATCGCCGCCGTGGTCAATTGATCCGCAGCCGCTGGGGACGGAGGGCCAGGGGAGGATTTGGCCACACCAGGGTGGCCAAATTCTTTTCTGGTGAAGAGAGTGCGTTTCTGCAGATGTACACCGGCATCTGTTCGCACCCCAAACCTATTTATGCAATTCCATCGACACGCGGACTTTTGTTTTTATTTAGGTGAGGAGTCGCGTGGCACCGGGATTTGAACCATGGTTCTCTCGCACGCGAGATGGATGTTGTGCCTCTACGCTACCGCTGCAATATCCGGCTTCAAATACATGGAGTTTCGAATTTGTGCTTGGAGCGCTGTTACGCAGTGAACTTTATTGAGCACTCGCTGACCAGAGCCACATAACCCGTCCGATACGCCACTCATCTAGGCAATAGTACAAAAGACGAAATGAATGTCAATGTCCCGCCAGATACTCTTGCTACGCATCTGTAACCTCGAATTTACTTTCGTTGATTTCAACAATGCTGTGCTTTTTTACAGCTGTTGCGGTGGTATCTCTCTATCACTGCAATAAGCCCCCTGCGGCCACTGAAACTGATTGGCAAATTGCAGACATGAAGTATCGTCATAACACTCTTAAAAAGTGGGTTGGGAATATAGCACACCGTCATCTCTGGGAGCTGGAGAAAGGTATACATCGCCCCCCGGTAGTAAACAATAAACGACGTCATAAACATATTTCTTTTTCGAGTGGGACGTCTCGTAGGACAAAATTTCTCGTCTCACTCAAAAAGGATTAGCGAGCTATAGCTACATCGGGATTAGAATCACCATTAAATAACTCCAGTGAGTATTTTACGTAGGAAAGCTTCCAGTTGCAGATAACATGGCTGCAACAAGCAGGTGTTCTGGAGACAATTATTTCGGCAGTGACAGAAATCTTGATTCAGAAGGTTAAGAGCAAAAGAAAAATGAAATGATAGTCGGGAAGATAATAGGAGCTAGAGACCAGTGGTCGTTCCGTACTCGAATCCTATAACACCCTCTTTGAAAAGTCCCCCAATAAGTACAACATACCTGTATTGTTTCCTGCCCCTTGTAAGCTCTATACATTCTGTCCTCATATTAACAAGGAACGACCTAAAAGCAAACTTGTGGCGTAGAGAAAGCTCACACGTTTGTCAATGACAGGGAAGGTGTGATAAACCAGGTACCGTTAACATGTACATGGTAAAGTTTACGTCAGAGAGGTGGGAAGGGGCTTAAATTAAAGCTTGAGGGAACGTGAGCGCTTACTCGGAAAAGGAACTGGGTCTAATCTGGCGCTTCATTGCAGCAACTGTAAATGCAGGCCTTGCCTACTTGAAACCGTGGTTCTTGATATAAGTCCAGACAGCATATCACACGAATTAAAGGGCGCCTTCTTCTCTACTAGATAAAAAGGACTTAGAGTGAGTAACACAGGAATGTCGCCGTACGAGAGTGCACTTGCCTGCTTGGAAGCACATGGTTAAATTTTAGATTTTGGCCGCGCATACTTGTTTCAATGACTGTATGTTTCTTTTTATATGGACTTCATCTAGACGACCATATTGTTTTAGCAATCTTCTGAGTTATCGTTTGAATTATCACACTTTTTTTACTTTTATCACCGTCATGGCACTCTAATGATACGGCGTTGAATGAATATCATTACTTCTGTCTCAGCTTTTGTATTTATGTTTGCATGTTTTGTTCAATAAAGATAAGTTGTCAGTCAGCGCTCTTTCCTATCGGTTCTTCGTTTCAACTTAGGTCAATTTCGGTTCGGTTTGGTTTGTGGGGTTTAACATTCCAAAGCAGCATAGGCTCTGAGAGGCGCCGTAGTGAAGGACTCCGGGAATTTCGACCCCTTGGGGTTCTTTAACGGGCACTGACATCGCACAGCACACGGGTGCCTTTCTTTTCGTCGCCATCGAAAAGCGGCCGCAGAGGCTGGGATTTGATCCCGCATCCTTGGCAACAGTAGTCGAGCACCATAACCACTGCGCCACTCTGGCGGGGCTAAGGTCAATTTCATTCGCTCTGCTATATTCATGTCAGAATGTAGCAAGCAGCCCAGCAGAAAGTTTTAACAGCTTTAAATCAGCGCATCTAGCTTCTTTGTTACCTTTAGTAATATTTTGCGTTTTGTAGTTGTTTATGGTAGCTACTGTGGCAACCGTCAGCATTCTTGTTTACGTACAGCGCTTTCTTTTTCGCCGCAATAATAATAATTGTCACACTTGATCACGTGGACACCTGAACCGCGCCGTAAGGGAAGGGAGGAAAGTGGGAGTTAAAGTGGAAAGAGAGAAAGAGGTGCCGTAGTGCAGGCTACGGAATTTCAAGCACCGGGGGATATTTAACGTACGCTGACATCGCACAGCACACGGACGCCTCTTCGTTTCGGCTTCATCGAAACGCAGCCGCCGCGGTCAGGTTCGAACCCGGGTACTCCGGCACAGTAGTCGGGCGTCTTACCATTGCATTACCCCAGCGAGGATTTTTTGCCGCAATGAATGCCGATTGCGTGTATGGCTGGTCGAACGGGCTAGTTGTTAATTCATATCTAAAAAACAGTTTTAAGACATGGACTGAGAAAATGAGGAAGACACGCTTGATGACGATATGAGACCACGTGTCTTAGACAAGCATCTATTGGCGGACAAACAGTGTTGCGTCGTAGTGAGACCAAAGTGACCTATCACAACTAACTAAAAATATTTTTAAAAACGTAGTTATCGGCTTTATCTCGAAATGCGGACTGCAGTGCTATAGCATTGAAAGCGCTATAAAATTAGGTTTTTTTCTTTCTACGTTTCGAGCCTCAATTCTTGTTCGAACATTTTAAATACTCAGCTCGCCTTGGATGTTGACTCCCTTCAATTTATTGACTATATTATCTTGCTTTCTGAAAAGAAATAAAAAAATTTGGCTGCTGTTTTAGTTAAATATTTGCTGGTTGATTACACTTCGCCACGTAAATCAAGCTTGCCTTTCCACATTCTTTCCGAATGCTACAATCATCTTTGAAAGCTTTTACAAGTAAAATCTGTCCAGCTGTGGTGGCTCAGGGGTTACGGCTCTCGACTACTAAAAACAAGCACTCGGGTTCGAATTCCGACCGCGGTGGCCGCTTTTCGAAGGAAGTGGAAAGCAAGGCACCCATGTGCCTTGCGATGTCAGTTCGCGTTAAAGAACCGCAGTTCGCAGAATTTTCCGGAGCCTGCAACTACGGCGTTTCCCATAGCCTGAGGTGGTTTGGGACGTTAAACCCCATAAACTAATCAAAGCAAACGACAAGCGAAATTTACGTCGAATCAATCCATTTTGAATTCGCGGTCTGCAAAGTTACCGAACACCGAAAACAGGTCACCAAGATCTGCAGCCAATGTAACATACTCGATTTGCTCCAGAGTTCTGAATGCTATAAAACGTATTAGTCAGGTTGCTTAGTTCGCGACCACTTGAAAAATTGATTTGTTTGGTAAGCAGCAAGCCGTGCTCGCTGGGCAGCAAGGGTTTCGAAAATAATTTAAGTTTATTTTCACCATGCACCAAGATGTGATCTTGAGTGCTGGCTTTCAACACCTCGTCATTTTATTCGCAGTTCTATCGACCGTTTAGAAAAAAACATTGACGCAATAGCTGCTTGAAGACGACGATCGTAGCCAATGAAGTCGAGCATAAGGTGTTATCTTTTATCAAGGTTCGCTCCCTTAGGAATCGCCGTGACCACCACTGCAGGCCATTTGAGGGCAGCAGTCTGGATAATGGCCTCTGCCATCGATCATCTGGCATCCGCGTCCGGCTGACATCTTCGAACAGCTGAAAAGAGATCCCGAGGTGTATAAGGCACAACATTTGCTGGCTAAGGCAAACGAGAGTACCAATCGCAAGCGCTAATTGTAGAGCAGCTATTAAACAGGCTGTCTGTATTTCACAGCTAATTTTAATCGGTTAGCAAATAACTTTCTGGTTTTATGTCGTGATAGCCACTGCTTTCTCAATGATCACGCTCACAGGTAATCCCGCTTGTGGCGCTGAGTAGTGATCAAGACTCAACTTAAATCACACTGTAGCAGTGTGACGAAATAATAATTGGAATTGGCGCTGTTAACCCTAGATGCAAGTGTAATAGGAAAGACTTTGACGAAATGTCAACATGTATGGCATTTGCAAATCTCCATATAAGTGCTTGAAAGCAACTAAGGATATGTTAAAAAACAAATTGTGAAACCACTCTGATGTGAATCTGGATCATTTAGATTCCGATAATTTGCCTATTCTGGAAGCATTACTCCGATTTGAACAATACAAAAAAAATGGCTGGGTGCACCCCAGTCTAACCTCTAAATTTCGGATCAAACACGCGGCACAATTTAGACACGTTGAATTTGTTATTAGAAGTTTGCGCTGTGGAATCCGTTTCTTATTCATTAGCTGTAATTCTCTGAGCTGTAACGTAAAAGTGCGGATGGGAATGGCTGAAAAAACACCGGTGCAAAGACGGACGAAACGTGCACGTGTTAGTGTCGACGGTAATATTGCGGCAGTTGCATCCACAACGTAGAAGAGGATGGAACAGTGAGAAGACGGACAAAGATGCAAATGCACGTGACTGTTGTGCTTGTTTGTACGGAATGTGTCTTTGTCTCTCTTCGAATTTGAATGTACGTGTTTTTACAAACACTTTCCTTTGTTGTGTAGCATTGAAAACTTAGACGTTACATATTCTGTTGTGGACTTTCGGGCTCGTCATATGACACATACAATGCGCACGCTTAGTCTCGAGGCAACGCTGAGGATATCGCTTATCTAAGACCCCCGAAGCTCGGCTCTTGCCGTTTCCTACTCCTCTACCTGGTTAATGCCGCCCAAATAGAGTTGTCAGCAGGAAAGAGTGAAAATAATTCTTATTTTAATTGTCTCCCCTTGACTGCTGGTCACACCAGAATCGAATATTCAATATATTGAGCTCCCCTACTTTGCATTCCCTCTGCCTCATCACCTTCGGCTCTCCACAATACTTCACAGATCTTGTATTTGTAATATAATCACGTCCATCCAATTTTTTTCTTTGATCTCTCTTTGCGCTTCTACGAATTAACTTCTCCAACAATCCAACTATTTCATGGTGCTAGCTTGAAGAACTCTGAGGCTGTTCTCAGAAAGACCATGTACTACATGACTGGGAAAGAAGCATATCCGACATATGCTCTGATAACGAAAAGCAAAGCAGATAATAAAATTTGTGCCTTTAAGGCTATGACGCAATATTGTAGGCTACTACCCCCCATATGACGCCCCACTTTAAGCAAGCCATATAACCGTGACTTTGCGACCTTGGCGTAAATGAATGCAACGGTGCTTGAGGGTGATTCTGATATCGTCCTTACTTATGAAAAAAGAAGCGTGAGTATGCATTTCCTGCCAGACGTGACGTCCGCCAAACACACAGCCATGTCTGCTGTTAGCTACCGCCTTCCAGCGTCATGTTCGGGATGTTTCGCTCACAACCCCCAAGCCGCCGAACGGCCGCGGACGTCTGATTTTTGGCGAAAGGAGCCTTTAACACTACTCCGTTAAAGAGCACATTTTCTTCGGAACAACGTTCAGTCAGCTAACAACAAACACGGAAGGAGACAGAGATCAATAAGTAATTTCTATTTTTTAAGGGGACTGAATATTTTATGCGTGAACCAAAGCTACTGAAATTTTTTCGGTACATAAAACTGTCACATAACATATATCTTTGAATTCATGTAACTAGTCTGGCGATGAACGAAAAAGTATATATCTTTTTTGTCTGCATAAAATCTCGTAATAGCCAACGAAGCAGAAATCCAATTATACCTTCTGTTCTTTAAAGTTGCATGACTAACCGAAGTATTTGCATGGCTGCATGTAGATTACTAGACACAGGATAAGAAAGTACAAGTAAAGACGACAAGTATAGCTAAATGACCACTATTAATTGAAGTTTTACTCTTCACCTGAAAGAAAATAAGACAAAGTAAAGGATAAATACGTAAGCACAGAAAGACACGAATGAAGTTGATTGTAGAATGGTTACTTGATAGAGGACTGTATGAGACAGAAATGTTCCCTCATGCCTATAAGCGGACACCGATTTGCCAATTATTGCACACTTTGATATGTTCCAGTTCTTTTGTTTCGTTATTTTAGTCCATCCGCGCCGCCTAAGTCCTTGTCGACGTCGAATATGCAAAAGCGCGACATGTTATTCTTCGCACGCGTCTTTGTTTGCAAGTCAGGTTTGGAAAAAATTCATCTGCAGTACTTATTCTTCTGGAATAAAGGCGTTATTTTAATTTTTGCCCCAAGACCTGAAAGTGTAAGTTAAACATTGTTTGCAAATCTTGGTCAAGAGGCTTGACGTGCACTTTTGAGCCACTATAACAATTCGTAGCTTGCGGACACAGGTCTGGATGAGTGGAAATCCAGTAGTCTAGTTCCGCTGTTGAAACCCAGAAAATCACCTCTTTTACTTTACTCTGACCGACTGACTAGCTACGTCGGCAAACTAATGATACGCATGGCGTTTGCAATATGTGAGTGGCACCTCGAGAGCTACGAAATATATCCAACTGCAATAGCCGAGTTCTGAAGTGAACTCTGGTCTACCAACAGCGTGCTCAATCTATGAACGGGCCAATAACCTATAAACGGGCCATTAAAGGTACCTTAGACTACTTTTTAGATTTACCCCAACTAACAAAACCTTTCCATCCATAAACTTGGCCGGTTCCGTCAAGACGAAATAATTGTGGTAAAATGATGACTAAACATATGTTACCAACACTGCTAAATCAGTACGATGCGCTCCAGATTGATATCGCACAACGGTCGCGAAAGGGTATTGCCGAACTGTTTGTATAGTGTCGTTTACTGCCCCCGTACACAATGTATTGGGGTATAATATACTATGTGTGTCCTAGTTATTGGAGTCTTTGATGTTGTAAACCTCTTTTACTTATGTATTTTGCATGTTCATTTTTCTTTTACTAACTGCCTACTTATGTATAAATGTAAATAGTGCATCGTTCATCAATGCTGCTGGGAGACTGGAGCTCAGTCAAGCTGCAATAAAAGCAGCGTTTTCTTCTGTCACCCTTTTTCGCTGTACATTGTATGCGAAAATAAACTCATTGATCGATTGATTTATTGTTGGACGACGACAAGAGCACCACCTCTTTAGGTATAAGCTGTGGCACCACTTGCTCTGCTTTCAGTAAACATAATACATTGAAGAAAAGGTTCACTGCGAGCTACTTGGATGGCATCTGCTGGTTGTCCTGTTGTCGGGCCTGATGGCTCTCTGGTTTCGCCTCACTTCACTGATGCAGAATAAGCATCGATTCTTTTCACAAGCATAAAATTGTGATCTCAACGCTGGAATTTCATAGCGCTGCTCGAAGTTCTGGATGCACATCGTTGATGTCAGCACTGACAAAACTCACGCACGCACTCTATCATATTACAGCACAATACTTTGATACAACACCCTGGATTTCCATTGCATTTTTTTCTGAACACTGCCTTCCTCACTTTCTGTGCCAGTGAAGCAGTTGCTGCTACTTTTCCAGGCTGTTCGATGATTCGTTCTTTCTCGTCACCAACCTCCTCACAAGTGCTTGCAGAATTGCCAGTTCTCGCGCTTGTGTAATAAGATGGTAGACGATCTGTTCGTTCTTCAGCATCGTCTTTAGGGTCACAGAGATTGACATGTCAACAGGAGTATTCTTCTCGCATACGATTTTCAGAAGCCGCACTTCTACGGAGCTCTTCGAGGGATGCTGGGTATCTATGCTGCTCCCTGTCTTTGTTTTCCTCAGGGCCACTGCATGCGCTTCCATCGTTATTTGTTGACGGCTTCTGGGGGCTTTGAGTGAGGTCGCTATATCCCACATGCTCCTCCTTGTAAGTACCATACCAGCGCAGGCTGCTAAAATCGATTCCTTTGGATAATAGTTCAGTTAGTATCTCGTCAGGCACAGGATCAACATGTTGCGCTCATTTGTAGTGTTCTTTCATTCGCAGTCTGAAAACAATCTTGTTTCTAATCCACACAGAATCCTCTGCCAGTCGTTCAATGAGCGTGACTGGCTAAATGATTTCTTTACTCTATTAGAGCCCCATCTGGATCTGTCCGTGATTGCAATACGTTTCTTCCAATGGTATGTCCCACAGTGTGACAGCCACTCCTTCGTGATCGCTGACATCACTCTGGAGCCACTTGAAGTCATCACTGTTATCAATGACTCTACACGACATTTCGGTGAACTGTGATTCCTCCGACAATACTTTTGGAGCTGACACGAAAAAATGAAAATCAGGGATAGATGTCGCCATTGTGGAACTTTCAATTATAGTCGAATGTAATGGTATCCATCCGGAAGTTGGTGCAGGCGCAATCACTGTTCCTGAAGCTCTGGGGTTTAGAGACAACAGTGGCCGGGTGAATAAACCGGCGGTGGAAACAAGCAAAAAACGACTGGAAGATTGGTGGCTTAAAAGCAGAGAAGTGACATAATGTTAGTAATGTAGGAACAAAATTTAATAAATAAAATGATGGTTTAGTTACCATTCTAAATCAATAATTAAGATATAGGGAGAAAAATGAGCATGATAGCTACTGCTACCACCCTGTTTCAAAGGGGACGCTCCTATATTCCATCCATCCATCCATCCATCCATCCATCCATCCATCCATCCATCCATCCATCCATCCATCCATCCATCCATCCATCCATCCATCCATCCATCCATCCATCCATCCATCCATCCATCCATCCATCCATCCATCCATCCATCCATCCATCCATCCATCCATCCATCCATCCATCCATCCATCCATCCATCCATCCATCCATCCATCCATCCATCCATCCATCCATCCATCCATCCATCCATCCATCCATCCATCCATCCATCCATCCATCCATCCATCCATCCATCCATCCATCCATCCATCCATCCATCCATCCATCCATCCATCCATCCATCCATCCATCCATCCATCCATCCATCCATCCATCCATCCATCCATCCATCCATCCATCCATCCATCCATCCATCCATCCATCCATCCATCCATCCATCCATCCATCCATCCATCCATCCATCCATCCATCCATCCATCCATCCATCCATCCATCCATCCATCCATCCATCCATCCATCCATCCATCCATCCATCCATCCATCCATCCATCCATCCATCCATCCATCCATCCATCCATCCATCCATCCATCCATCCATCCATCCATCCATCCATCCATCCATCCATCCATCCATCCATCCATCCATCCATCCATCCATCCATCCATCCATCCATCCATCCATCCATCCATCCATCCATCCATCCATCCATCCATCCATCCATCCATCCATCCATCCATCCATCCATCCATCCATCCATCCATCCATCCATCCATCCATCCATCCATCCATCCATCCATCCATCCATCCATCCATCCATCCATCCATCCATCCATCCATCCATCCATCCATCCATCCATCCATCCATCCATCCATCCATCCATCCATCCATCCATCCATCCATCCATCCATCCATCCATCCATCCATCCATCCATCCATCCATCCATCCATCCATCCATCCATCCATCCATCCATCCATCCATCCATCCATCCATCCATCCAATTTGCATCTCTTCAAGCTCCATTACAGAATTGGTGGTAAAATTGAAAGGTAATTCGACGAAATTCTCCGGTGAAGGCGCTTTCGTGGACGACGCTGATGCTGCAGGGAGTGCAAGTGCTGCTTTCGTAAACCAACAACTGTCGGAAGCAGGAGCAGACGACTGAAGGGCCTTGATTTGGCGGCAAAAGAGCGTCATTGTGGCTGTGACAGTTTTCTCATACTCTAGCCCAGGTAAGACATTTTCTGCCAGAACGTTTTCTTCAGAAACCCCCATCTTCTCATTAAGGAAGCGTAGGCCATCATTGCAGGTTTTCAGTCGGCCGTAAGAAACCTTCAACTCAAGAATAGTTTCTACGTTCGATTTCAGAAGTTCACTTGCCCCCGCTCAATCTTTTTCTTCCTCCTCTTGGTTTTGCTTGCATTTTTCTTTGCGAATCTGCAACATTCGCCGTCGGCGGCGTCATTGTCTCTGAGCGCAAAATACTGATAGAGCAAATGAAAACTCAAATTCATACAGGCGCCAGAAGTGTTCGCATTGGTGCCAAGTTTCGCAGGGAGCTTCCTGCCCACGAAAGAAAGTGTTTGAGAAAATAGGAGAATTGGGTGAATCTATGTAAGAATTAAGTCCATGATCTTCGGAGTGCACGACGGACACATTGCTCATAAGCTGTTGAGGCTTGGTAGTTCAAACTCAATAACGGTGAGCCTAGTGACTTGGCAATGCGAACGGCTCCCAATAATTAAATTGTGTTTGGCTGTTGAAGGAAAGATCAAGCATCTGATGTTTTAGTAGGCCTGCGCTTGTTTTGTACAAATCAAAGCAATCGCTGTTCGTGTAAGGTCAAATAAAAACAGTGTTTACCTTACCCAGCGATCACAACGCTGTTTGAGGCTGCGTCACATCGCCACTCCTCGCAAGGCTGTTCCAAGCTGATGGACTCGTCTACTGGAATAGTTTTTCCTTTGTACGTACAGTGGCCTGGGTCAAGAGGAGCAACAAATACATTAACTCAGAAGACGAGTTGTTTCTATTTGTGCTTCTCAAACAAATTTCGTTCAGTGGGCCTGGAACGACAGAATAATTTTCTTTCTGATATATTCTTTATACCCCTTTCTAAAGCTTCCTACTGCCCGCCAACAGATTAAAGAAGCTCAGTAGGCTAAGAGGCTTTGCGGCGAAAGGCTCCGAAGATATCAATCACGTGGGGTCTTTCCCAGTACTCGAATACTTTAAATCCGGTACCATTAAATTTCCCCTCGTGCCAATACCACGATGTCGTAAGGCGAACTTCCCTGATTGATGGAGATAGAAGTCATGCCATACCGGTCACGTGTCCACAAAGGATCAACTAAAGACCACCACCGACAAGAAGGTAAATTCAAAAATTGCTACTAGTTTATCGAATGGTTAAGAAAGTGCCGATGCTACCAAAATCCCGCGACTAGGAAGGACCATTCACCAACAGCAGGAACGAAGTTCGACAGTTCCCTAGTTGGCACACACGAAAAATGTGGAGCCCTGCTTTATCTTCACATTAATACCTGACCGTAGACAAAGACAGAATTCCTTCATTTGGTCGATAGCGCAATGGCGTCAAATGTTTCATGACTACGAAATATAAAAATCACATAATATTATCCACAGGTGCCAAATTTAAATGGTCCCTCTGCTGACCCGAAGCATTTGGCCATGGATATCGGTAGGTGCACTGACAAATGCAGAAACTAAATTAGAGCAGCTGAGGAGCAGTTTATGAGAGACAACGCGACGGTGACAGTGATGACGACGCGAAACGCTGAAACGGGCGCTGGGCGCTGTAAAAGTAGGGCACAAACAACACTCCCGAAAAGCTGCAGAAAAGCACATGTTGCGCGATAATGCGCTAACGTGAGAAGAGGTATGAGCTGCTTACGCTGAACCATCAAATATCGAGAAAGGCGTGAAAAAAAAATCTGTGGGGCTCTTTGTTTTGTTCCACAGTTATATCTGTTTTATTTCCGCCATATGTTTCTTACGAAAGCTATTCAACATCCAGCCCGTCTACAAGTTTTGTTAAACTGCCTATGCGTACTACATCCCCTATTTCGTCACCAGGATTACCAATATTTGTTAAATCAAGCTCATATCTGGTAAACTTTACATGGCCGTTCGAGCTACCTAAACTAGGAGTTATAAGCACTCACAAGACATGAGCGCAGATATTTTATGAGTACGCACCATTTTCAATTTCAGTTCCAGATCGGGCCATGTAACTTGTCCCTGGCCAAATGTTTTCTGAAAGTGCAATAAGCAAAATCCCGAGGAATCGCCTCTTGAGAAACATCTTGACTCTCTTGCCCCATAGACCGTTCGAAATTTGCCAAAGGCTTCAAGGAAGCTAACAGCAAACACACACCGGCAGTGTTCTTTTCCCGGGGGAATCGCTATGTGACAGCTCTATTTGCCTTCGCTTGTTCAAAAATCTTGTTTTTCACAACCGTGGGGAGTTTACGCGTGGATGTCTTTGAAAAAGTTCACCCTTCCTATATTGCGCCTGAAACGTAGCAGTATTCCTTGAATAAGAGCGGACGTTTTGCTCCTTGCTTTGGCGTGCCTTGTGAATCATTCTGCGCACCACAACGACATTGAGTGGCATGATATTCGGGTCGTCAGTTTTTTTCTTCTGAGACTGGGCAGGTTATTCATGTCGAATCTGCATTCTTATGTTGCGACATCAACGCAGAAATAAAAAGCGTCACGTTAGATGTTGATTTACATTCAAAATTAAAGCATACTCAATAGTCATGATGAAATATAGGAAGGCTGCGACCGCGTATGAAAGAAAAAAAAAAAAAACAGGCTTTCAGAGAAAGACGCTGAGAGTGAAGCATGAAAGAAGCGTCGTTTTTTCAGCCCCTAGAAAGCTAATATCAATGTGAAGAAAAGTTAACATCGGCGATAGAATGAAGAGGGTAAGCATGAGATGCAAATTCGGTCGGAAATCATGGACTATGATAAATGTGTTATGGCATAAAACATCTCCGCATCTTGCGGCAAAGCATAAGTTGGCTAGGCTGAAAGATGCCTAAACATAAGGCTCGGATAGTATCGAAGAAACAGAAACAAAATCAACTACCCGAGCAAACTCGTCAAACGTGTTGTTCGTTCGAAAGAACGCGAGCGAAGATAATATAAAACCAACCTAATATGAGGTTTCAGATACCGGAATGAAATATTAATCTTTGAAGCCTACGTAATGGCATGACCGAGTTCTGCGAAATGCGGAACTGACCCATCGATAGTGCTGAGGCAGAATGAGATTGAATTTTATTAGAAGCGCGATATGAATCGGTGATATACGGGTTTATGTTGCATAATAATAACTTGTTTTTTTGTTAGTATTTTATACGTTCTGTACATACGTCCTTTGTTATATGCATATATAAGTATTGGAGCACAACTAATAAACAGCTGAAAGTTCACGCATGTTAACTGTATCGTCTTCATTTTCTTTGGAGTAAGTCCTGCTTTAATACCGCGCGCCGACACATCAAAATGAAGAACCAGCTAGCCACATTTGCAGCATTACTTACTGAAAGACATGTCCTAGTATATCGGTGGTGACAGCTCTAAAGAAACGGCGCTATATTCTCGACGCAGCTTCAGATGGCACAGTGATGAGATTGCGGAAGTTGCAGCTGCGGAAGCATGGCATACCGTGGCAGGTCTTGTATATATGGTGGCTGCCGGCGAACTACCGCTGCTCTACTGTACTGCAGGTCCGGAAACGCTTTGGTGGCAAACCGCAACCTCTTAACCCCCGATGACTCCGGTCAGCCCCTCGATAATTTTCTCTGCGTTTACATACAACATAGTTACTGGTACACCGTGGGTGATCCCGTCATTCTTCGGGCGTGGCATTCATGCGCCGACGCGCCGCATTCAACTGCACACTATGAGTAGCCTAAGCAAGTTGAGCGTGCCAGCTGCGCCTGTGTCCCTTGGTTACTCACTAGCACCGGAACGGAGAAATTGAACGCGCCTAAAAGAGCACTTGTTTCGCTGAAACATAACAGACTGAATGGCAATCATTCCGGAGAGCGTTCACCGAAACTCGCTCTGTGCTATATGCCCTGTAGATGTGTTAGCGACGTTTCTGGTCGCTGCTGCCTAATGCCAAACAATGCGTCAGGCTCGCTAAAACGTGTTTTCTTCTGGCATCGATCCGTTATTGCCGCAAACCGAGCTGCACAGAAGGTCGGGCATGTTTTTCCGCAGAGCTGTCAATTGCAAAGGCAGCACCAAGCAACGTGTGTTCGACCTCAGTGACCTGTGGAACGCCGCCGACGGCTCATTCTTTGTTTGGAGCCGGAGCAGTAGAAAAGAAAATATTGCGGTGTTGATGCGGGAGGAATGCTTTGCCAGCGTGGCTGCCTCAGAGCATTAGTGTGCGCGCTGTGTTTTTCTGACATGGGAACAACAGGAAGGATTTATTTACGTGTCGCAAGCAAAGGTACTCGCTTATACGAAGAAAATAGTGCGCGCTTTAGTGCGTGAATAGAAAAACACGATCTAAGGATAGTATTGTTGCCTTGCTTTGAGCAACGTTTTTGCCGAAGAACACGCCTGTCTCTGAGCATTATTTTGCAGAAGTGGATCCAGGCACATGAGCAAACGCTGGCTTACTTATGGAGTCTCGAGACGTTAATTTTATCGTTTTCTCTGGAAGCAGCCAAACACGCAATTGGTTCTCTAAATTCGTGCTGTGAGTTTATGATGTGGGAGCATATGAAATTTAAGTATCTTGTTTTTTTTTCGCCCAGTTACGTAACGTGGGTAAGTAATCTTAAAGTAGCTGCTTCTCGAAGTGAATCATATTTATACCATGTATAATTAGTAGACTCCATGCAAACAAGTAAAGAGACGTTGTGTGCCTTGCTAATTAAATACCAAGGAAACAATTTCTTCTTGTTGTTAAGCTGATATAGGGTCTTCGCGGTAGTGCAGTGGTTTGGATGCTCTTCTGTTGTGCCCAAGGATGGAGGATCGAATCCCGGTCGCGGCGGCCGCTTTTCGACGCAGGCGAGAAACAAGACGCCTAGGTGCTTCGTTATTACACCTTTATCAAAGTGTAATTACGTCGTTCCTCGTTTTATGTCACCAAGCAAATAAAGGAAAATGAGGGGTTAAGAGGGTGGTACGAAGGAATGCAAACAGCCACTGATAGGAAGCGAAGAGTAGAGGATTTTGTTCTTCGCTAAACGTGTGCGTCTTGTTCTGTCGAAAAGAGGTTGCCATCGCCGTCGCCATGACCTGCAATGGAGAAAAAACATTTTGGGAAAAATATGCTCTTGGCTACAGATCGAAACTGTTACCTAACGGGTTTTTATGTAGTTCTATTGCTGCCGTGCGATTTCGCTTCCTCCTTATTATCCCATTTGGTTTGGAGGCTATTCAGTGATTAGAATTCCAATAAAATGATATATGTACTTCCAACTGTATGCTTTCCGTGGTGAGTATAGCTGTCCGCCGAGAAGCGAGACCGATACGGCGCCTTTTTCTTTTCAGCCACTTAACTAAAGACGTTTCCCTGCCATACTCTGTGCTAGGATCTCAATGCCGAAAAACCGCGTAATGAAAAGGCGTGTTAAAAGTGTTGTCGCGTCTACTCTTAAATCTGAGCTTAAGCTTCGTTAAAATAATTGTATTAGTTAGTGTCAATATCAGTTTATACATTTCATGACTAAAGGTAATCGTTCAATAATTACAACAACTTTACATCGCTGTCGAGATCCGAGCCCACGACCTTCAATATCACGTCCCATGATCTACCGACTGAGCTGTAGCGACGGCTGTTTCATCCTCATTCTTAAGTATTTCTATTACCTGATTCATATATTTGGTGGTGTTCATGAGCGCTACCCTCGTTCATAGCGGTAGAAATAGTAAGCTCTAGTACCACCAGTGCCACGTGGAGAGTGATCTACCGAGAATAGTGTGAGATGCGCGATAGCCCTCTTACGCTGCCGATGTCATCAAGACTGACACAATTGAGACCCGCGTGAGGCTAATCAGCAAACGTATCTAGGGAAAGGATCGGCTCGTTATGAGATATGAGATTCGCACTAAAAAAAAAGCCAGCCGCCCCTGACATCCAGAGGGTGTGGGTTCGAATCCCACCGTCAACATGTTTTAACTTCAACTTTGTAATTGTTTTAATTTCACTCAAGAAATGACTATATTATTATATGGTACTTATCAACGCTACAAAAAAATTCCTTATGCTTTCATTGGTATCGGAGGCTGCTGACTCACCTCTTATCTCGCTTGGTTGAACGTGAAAATTCGAGCATTGAAACCCTGAAAATTACCATGTCATCCCGTATGTAAGATGACTGAACATCAACTTCGTGAGACCTATTTGCTGATGCGCATTTTCCGCACAAACGTGGACGTCATCGAATGTCACCGATCCCTCGTCGCACTGCGCAAGCATAAAAAAACACTGCACTGACATAAGTGAACCGGAGCACGCAAAACTCTACACTTCACTAAAATAAAGAATGTCCTAAAGTAAGCACTGCGATTTCCCATTCTAATGCTCATAATAGCCATCATCATTATTCTGAACAGCCAACTTTATGATAGTGGCCATTCCTGTGCCAGCTGAAACCCCATTAGCCAACCCCATTAGCCAATAGCCAGAGCTTGCGTCGTTTTCAGAAGCGTCACTTTCTCCCTGACCTCGATTCATCTGCTTGGTGGAAGCTCTGAAATCACCTGGCAGTGTGACTTCCGGTTCTGGTGTGTCCTTTAATCAGGTTAGGGCAGACAAGCAGAAAAGACAGTTCTGGAAACGACGCAAACTCGAATACTGAACCAGTTGTCTGGCCTTCGCATTGCATTCCTTGGCCATGCCCATTTCTTTATTTCGACTCACGCATCAAAACAATTTTCAAAGCTGAAACTTGCAGAGTATGACGCAGTAGCATCCATGGCTACTCTCTGCGGCTCCTCTCTCGCGGATGCACCTTCACATGCAGTCCCCACTGACATGCGCTCTGCTACTGGATTTAAAAAAAATCCTCGCAATGTTTCTCTTTATTACCACTCACGTATTGATTACCGCACAGTAGTAAGCTGCTACATGTGAAAGACCAGCTAACGTAAATATACTAAACCCCCGCTTTACCCAAGCCTTACGGACACGTCTGCGTGGCCTAAGGGTAGCGCGTCTAGATCAGGCTCCAAGGGTCTCGGGCTCGCTTGATATCTCACTCTCCGTGAGGAGCTGCTACACTCGACCAAGTTATACGGTCTGGTGACTTCACAGAACCCACCAACCAATCAGTACCCGTCCATATCACCTACCGGCCAGCTACCACCTGCCAGATGCTTCCTCCTGATTTTTCGCTCACAACATCCACCCGGTTTTTCTGGACAAAGCTTTCCTGTATGCAAAAAATGCATGCAAAGTTTTGCCTCCACCAAAGAAAACGAGCGTTTTATGAATGTTTTGAAGTCCTTCACCAGTTGGTCTATAACTAATTGCCAGGCATCGGTGATCTCCGCTCGCCTAAGCCTTGACGTAGGCTTAACGGCCATATAACCTCGACTTTGGGATGCACGATGCGCCGAGAACAAGTTTACTCATTATAAGGAGCGCAAGTTGAATACCGCACTCGAAAACTCCCAGAATGAGAGATGTTCGTTCTGTGCATCGAAATGCTAATGCGGTCTATAACGCTCGAGTCCCTACAGCATGCTAAAACGCCGATGCCTCTTTCCCGAAAGCAGCCGACATTCACGCCTGTGGTGTCGTGTTGTCTTAAAGGAAAGTCTTACATCCTATTTTAACGAGCTCATTTGTTAAGCCTAATCTCACGGTTTTCTTGTGATATGAGAAAGTGTTCTCTTGCGAAGCCTCTTGAGAGCGCTCCGTGTGCGCAACTAATTTAGCAGCAGCCTCATTTCACGCCGTTGAAGACAGCCAGAAAGTTCAGCTTTTAGCAACCTGGAACAGGTTTAAGAAAGAAATATGAGGAGCTTCGCGGGGAGAGAATGAGATTTTGAAAGCGCCTATACCGGTTGCAAAAATGCAGAATAATGACTACGATGAGGGTTTGTTGTGCTGTGTACAAAGCTCTTTAAATTTTATACTATAACTTTATCTAGTTATATGTTAACAGAGAGGCAAGTACAGAATTCCTGGCAAATATATTCTTTTATAAATCTATGTATTTGTTACAGCTTCTGTAAGGCAGCTTTTGGGACTTTCATAAAACAAGCGTTTTTGTTCGAAATTGTGAAAACATTGTTGTTTTCTTTTCATCATGATATTAAGCTGCAGTGCGTGTAAAGAGTGGGAACCAGCACGGGATCAGCGCGATGGAAATCATTTGCAAGCGTTAAAGGGTAAGGGGCCAATTTAGCAGCGCGTTCTCCAAGTTTCAGAGCGTTGAATCCCCGACTGATGAGCCAAAGGTACTGGGATGGAGCTGCGATATGACGCGAGGTAAGCTGTTAGAAGTGTTTGATATCAGCAAGAGGGAGCAAAGGTTTGTTAACGTTATACCTGCGCAGCCTTTGAAGGCAGCGATCATGCACCCCTAGAGTCTTTTGAGTCACAGTTCGTTAGTTGTACTGCAAAGGTGTTCTTTTCCATGCATTTGTTCGCCTGGCTGCAGATAAAACAGACGCGCTTTAACGAGTCTTGTGTCTTTGTTGGCCTTTACGTGTGTGTCCTTTTTGTGCTGTCATGCCTTGGAAAATAGGCAGTGTTATCATAAAGAATGCATTAGAGTTTACTCAGTCTCCTAACATATCGTCTTAAGGCAATACATACTGTCTTAGAGTAGCTGCTACATTGGTGGGATGTTGACTGCTGAATGGTACGAACTTTCCTAATTTGGCCCTGACGAATGGTATTGTACGGTGACAGTATACACTGTGGACTACTGTCAGATTGACGTTGCTCAGGAAGTGCCTGGTGTTGCTCGAAGGTAGAATCAGGATAGAAGATTGATAAAGTGATTCCTGTTTGCAACGCTACTAACAAGAAGTACATAAATAAAATCACAATCTATATAAAAAAGTAGTTGAAGAATTAAGTTTTCTGAACAGTTATGTCAGCGAATGTCAATCTGTCAATGTTACCATTCGCAAAGCCTTTTTCTGCCATGTAACAAGCTGAGCCAAATTCGATGCCTAAGTGAATCCCCATGACTGAACACAATATGTTAGCTGATGATGATGAATATTAACATAAATCTTGCGCGGAGATTTCAGAGTGCAATATTTCTTGTTTGAGGTAATGAAAGAGGCGTCCGTGTGCTGTACGATTTCAGCGCACGTTAAAGATCTCCAGGTGGTGGAAATTACTCAGTAGCCCTCCACTACGGCTCCCTTTCTCTCTTTCCACTTTCACTCCCACTTTCCTCCCTGCCCTTACGGCGTGGTTGAGGTGTCCGCAAAACAAGTGAAACAGTTACCGCGCCTTTCCCTTCCTATAAACCAATCAGTTGAGCTAATGGGGTGCATGAAAAGGACAGTTTTTGCAGAGTGTGATTAAGTTGAGAAGCCCAATGCAGGGGAATGGCTTCATGAAATTCATTGGCCATCCCATGAAAACTTTAGCGTTAAACTCAATAAATACAATATGAAAAGAAGAGTATAGCGGAGATCTACTAGTGTAAACGTATACACGTTTACCGGATTCCTCCATGTGATGCAGCAGTTGGCACACATAAGTGACATTTTCCATGAAATATTTCCTACTGAGCCGGCCATCACGCCTCGTTTAAAGCGGCAACACACTCTCGCGCTGTGCAGTGAACAGCGTCGTCTTCATAAAGATCCATTTGCGCCGCTCCTTCATTTAATATGGTAACTATGCCGTACAGTACCTCAGCTATCTGGGCGAGTACGGGTGAGGTCCGCGAGCGTAGCGTCGGGCTAATACCTCAGACGGCATGGCAGGAAGCATCGGTCAAGACGTAATTGAGCTCATAAAGAAAATATTGAAACATAATAAAGTTGAGAACATGCAAGGGATTAACTATGTGTACTGTCCAGCTATGCAAAGGATTAAGGCAACGTTGTCCGCTATCACCGCTGCTCATGATTTATATAAAGGATGTGGAAAAGAGCCTGCAGTAAAGCAACCTTGGTTTAATCTCTCGTATGCGCTAGGTGGAATGGGCGTAGAGCAAAGGCTACCAAGAATAGTGCACGTGGACATAATTATTCTGTTAGCAAATAACCAGGAACATTTACAAGCATTGGTTAATATATGTTGACACGAGGGCAATGCAGTCGGCATACGTTCAGCACAATTCAGTTGGGTCTGATGGTGTTAAAATTTTTTTATGATAAAAAGCTTACAATACAAGCGAGTGAGATATCAAGTCGGGTGTAATATAATTTTATCGAAGCATGAATAAACGAAGGACAGGAATACAAGAAAAAACATTAGCATGCCACCTTAGAGAAAGGTTTTAGGGATATCACGATAATGAAGCACAGATCATCATAGGCATGCAACAGCATAAAGTACAGCCTTTATCAAAAGCTTACAGCCCAGGGGGTCTACTTCTGAGTGATACTATGTGGCTCGTAATGCATTCCCAGGTTACCATGCTGGCTGAAGGCAAGATGTTTCGTCCTACCCTCTCCAATGGCTAGGACGTCCACGATTATTACAGAAGTCATAATGTACGGCTTAAAAGCAAACCCTTTGGGCTGTAACTTTTGATAAAGGCTGTGCTGAAATGTATTTAGAAACGAATAATGACAACAGGGCTTACATTCGGTAACGCGATTTTGTGCATAATAGACAGAAATGTAGTCGGGGTTGGAAATAAGTCAGAGATCCAGGGGAAGGTTAGCACTTGAAAACCACTGTAAAACTACAAAAGAAGCAGTACAGGGAGACATGGGCTAGAAGTCTTTCCAGGCACGAGAGGGTCAGATCAAAATATCGTACCAAGAACGCATCAGGAAAACGGACGACAATAGGTGGGGAGCTAGAGCATTTAAACACTTATGCGGAAAGAGCATTGACTCACAGTGGCGGTAAGGATTCAGGAAACTAACCAGTAAGTACGTAGGAAGGCAGGATGGAGAAATGAAGGCTATTAAACGACAGGTAAAGGAAAGAGAGGCTATAAAATCTAGAATATTTCAATGAAAAAGAAACCAACCATATACATATATAAAAAATAGATCACTGGGATTAAGAAGATCTTCTATAACAACGTAAGAGGCAGCAGTCTGCCATTTCAAGCTTGATCATGATGTCTTAGAACCCGGAGCTACAAAAGGAAGTATAATCAAAATTATGAAACTGGTGCTGTGTGCGGTAGGTGGCCGGAGACAATTGAACGTATTACACTGGAGTGTGGCAGTATCCATCCAGATGCTGATACCGACATAGTTACTTCCAGCCAAAGCCCTGTGGCTGAGGTAGCAAAGGAGACGTTAATGAATCGGCGCTAGAGGTTAGCAAGAGGTGTTTGGAAGATTGATGGCTAAATAGCAGGTTGGGGACGCAAGGAAGCTAAATAGAAATTAAGCAAGGGTTTTCAAAGATAATTCGTGTCTAAGAATTGAACTCGCTAAAGTTGAAGAGTTGCCTAATTTAAAAAGCACGAAAAAGAAAGCTTGACTAGGGGGCGACTTTCAAGGGAGGCACTCTTGACATCCGTCCATCCATTCACTTTCGCTGGTGACAAAGACCGCAGCCGTACCAGGCAGGCTGCCGAAGCCATCGAACACTAGAATCCTAAAATGTCCGTTGCCGAGAACCTTACCAAGCGCGGAAGCGAGCCAAGATCCAAGTGGTAGCAGCGGCAGCTGCTGCGGCCGATAGCTATCGCCAGAAAACTTGGTTCGAGTTATCCTGCACTATTTTTTCTCTATGAATTGTACTATCCGCCTTCCTATTAGCTTTAAGAAAGTATACTTACTTATGACATTGTAGCGTGTCGGTAATTTGCTAGTCAACAAGCGATACTCCCCCGATTTGCAGTGGTTTTGACCCAGAAAACCCATTTGTTAAAAATTTTTTATTAATATGACTTAAAATATAAATTTTGTTTTTTAGCAATAATATGAATGGTTCGTCATGTCAAATTGCCTTACAAAACGTCATTTGTCAAGTGACGTCAATCATTTGCCGCCGAATAATTTCTTTGTCAGAAGTGCATCAAATGGGTTACTGAAAAATAAAAAATATTTAGTTATTTATTAAAGACGTTACTTATGTGAATAAAGCTCTCATTGAATGTTTCAAATACATTGCGCGAGCCTTGTCGAAAATTCGGTATAATCGACGTTCCAGATAGAACTTTGTAAATGAATGGATTACGCGCTACATTTTCTTTCAGTGAAAAGTTTAAGATAAAATTGGCGTAGTACTATTTCTTCATTTTCCGCATCATTATGCAATAGTTTAGGTTTCCAGCAGTCCTGCACTTCTCCTTCGAGGAAGTGCGAGCTGAGTTTCGTTTTATCTTACTGTGCCAATGCTTTTCCCTTTGAATGACTGTGATTATCGTCCAGGGAGATACAAGAAAAGTATTATAAGCCTGTTATGGGCGTTTTATAAGGCAGGACTCGGCGTGTTAGCGCGACCAAACACTCCAGTAATGTGTAGCGACGCACCACTCGCTCACAACTGCTTCCATCATCTGATGCCACTTTTGATAGAGTGGTACTTTATGGTTCTATCAAATGCTCGAATTTATATGCAGTAGTGTGACTGGTGGACACCTCCATAACGCGCGCAAATATCACAAATTATTTGATCTAAATTTCTAAACTTGATCAAAATTCACTACAGTGTCTATCTACGTCGATTCGCTGGAAGTTTCTTCCCGTTTTCATGAACATAGAGCATTCAATAATTTTCACTATATATTCAAGTTAAATACAAATTTAGACAAAATTACTGCCACGTAATATACGCCTAATAAACGCATAACTAATAACATGCACATTTTGTACAATTTTTCTCAGTGACACTTCAACTGGCCAATAAACATTTACTTTACTTGCGCATTTTGTAGACGTAATAAATGATTTCGCACATTATTGTTTTATGTACGTTTAGTACGGCATTTAGCATGCCACGTGCATGAAAAGCGCAACAGAGGGCCCAGAAGGATAAAGGGAGATATGAGCCTTTTAATGTTCCTAGAACAGTACAGTAGGGCCTGACCTAAGGGGGGCTATTTAAAGGTCACTATAGGTAGCGTCTTTTCTACATAATACTCGTGTGGTCATACAGAAATGATGCTGATGACATATGGTCGCGACCACCGATATCGCTGTAGTTATTCATCGTACCTCTTACTTTCCTACAAGCAGAGTTTCCCAGCATGATTCGGGTAAGCCGTGCATTCATTCCTTGCACCTGCTGAATATTCCGAAACCTACCCAAATACGAAAGACCTCAAGCTGAGCAGCAGCAACAACTTTGTTTTCGAGGCCACTATTTTATTAATCATTCTCGTGTGTTTATGGCTGCAATCGGGCGTCCTCTTTGACGAAAGCAAAGCCGCTAAGCGTGCGAAACAGCCATTCTCGCCACTTAAAATGCACCACGAGTGCTCAAATATTCATCCAGTGCATGCTTCCTTCACCCTCCTTCAGCATTGCCGAGGCTTTGCAAAATGTGCGCTGTGTTTGCGGAAAGCCTTTCAGCTGCAGATAGTTTTGCAGGGATTTGGAAATGTGCATTCAGCATTTCGGGGATTTGCGTCTGAAATGGGATCACATCGCGCGCGTGAGTATCAAAAAAGCAGCGGGAGTCCTTAAAAGCATTTTTATATATACGCTTGAAAGAGTTCGGTCTTTAAATTTTGCGTTTCCTCAAAGCCGAAGCCCTAGAAACTTGACATTGGAAGACCTAGCCCGGCATTGGCAGTCTACCATGAATGACAGAGGGATTTATAGGAGAGATCATTGCAAATAGGAGCTCTTCACTGTAGGTTTTCCTACCGGAAGGCATGACATGCATATTAATGAAGTTAAAAATCTTCTTTCTTTTGTCTTAAACAGGACAGGTAATATATTAGAGGGAGCAGGACATGCCTATGTACGAAGTATTAATATCTATGAGTATTTGTGAAACCGCCATGTACGAACGACGAAAACAGGTTCACGTGAATCTTCCGACAGCCTCCTAAACCACTTTCTCTACCGCAGTCTTCTTCACTGAGTACTATAAAATGAACAGCTGGCAACAAACTCACCGCAAAAAAAAAAAGCAGCTTGCAAAGAACTAAACAGCAGAAACTGCTGCTAAACATTACTTTATTATGCTTTAATTGAGGATTAGAATACATGTATGATATGCATCGTACATCATCTCAAAAAGAGTTTGCTGTAAATGCAGTGTGGCAAATGCACATATGAAACAACAACGCCGCGATGAGAGTTGACTGACATTTTCCCCATTTAGTACTTGAACATTATGTTGTTTCGTAGCTCGCCGTAGAGTAGTATTGATATGAGAACGAAATGAGAACCTAGTTCATTAGGCCCACCACTTTGTCGCATATCGACGCACAGTACATGTTTTGACGATTTTGTCATTTCTCTCTATATCAGCTTTTATATAAATCATGTTTTTTTTTATTGAAATCTAGCCTTAGAACAGTTAATCGAGATGCTTATACGGCCAGCCACGTCGCTAGGTGCACTTCTCACTACGTCAGATGCGCCCCAGCGCTGTTTCATGAAGCATTTTTAGAGTGAGGCGGTAGTGAAAAACAAGTGAAAGCATATGCAAACGGACTGCTGATTTTTTTCATGTTGACCCTTCGCAAAGCTGCGTTTTTTTTTTTTTTTGCAACAAGCAGATGTTCACTGAAGACTTTGTGTTTTTATGCGCTAAATTTATCGATGTTTAAAGTACTACTTTTGGGAGTCTGAAGCACTTTCACTCGTTCCTATCAGTTCGCATACATTTATTGAGGCTTTAGGCATAATGCACTCTGTACAATAGAAACTTTTTTGAACATGTATTTGAAGGGTGGTACTTTTCGTCATTGTCAACTGCAAGCATCAGTGTTGAAGAAGTTCAGCACAGAAGAACGGAATACACGGAATACGGAAGAGCGTTTAGAGGCGATGACGTACGACGAATTCCACGTGAGCATTCCTTTGTGCCCAACACGCGGTCGCCTGTAGGGCCGAGTGTTAAATGGCTCTAGGCTATTGGGCAGAATAAATGCCCTTCGCATCCAAGTGCATAACAATGCGTCTGCTAAGTCATAGAGTTTGCCACATAGAATAAGGCGGTTCATAGAAAAATGTTAAATACCTGATCATAGCATGTGTGTTTTTAGATGATAATTTTATTGCGTACGCAATACTATGCCAGGTTTCAGCCCATCGTGGAAAACCCCGGCCGGTAGCCGCGTTTGACCTTTAGAGCGACCGCAGATGGGGCCCCTCTTCAAGCCGTCAGTAGCCCCGGTCCGTAGCCGCGCCGCGCCGCAGAAACAGAAGAAGAAGAAGAAATAACAGAAAGAGAAGCTACGTCGGGTTTGCTCACGCAACCTACCAGGTTTAACTAAAGCTAAACACCAGCTAATTGTTTTTATTCCTACCTGTAAAAAGCTCAACCAACTGATGTGAGGACGTTTGTGAACATAGATATGTTTCTTTTTGAACATAGTATTTTTTGCGTCTATAGCAGAGTTTGAGAGAAAACACCATCAACGTTATAGCGCTTTGTCGGGGGAAACCTTCGCAGCAAACCTGGTGATACCTACGATGCCGGTTAAGAAAGCTTGCGGTGAATTAAGGGCTTTCGGTATGACAGAGTCGCATTAAATGTAACCTGCAAAGTAGTCCTAGTAACTTTAGCTCGATTCGCAACAACTGCATGCACCGGGACATACATTTACGGATGTCCTGCCGCCTTCGTCTCGCACAGTGATACGTAAATTTAATGGCTCCTTCATTCATGCAGGAAGCTCATGCCACACACCAAGCATGTTGCAAGCCGTACTAAGAATGCCTGTGTGTGCAGTCGCTGTAAATATGCCTTGCAAAACGCTGAATGCTTATGGAGGTTGTGCCATCGTAAACGGAATTTTTATTTCGAGGAGCACTCTCCAGAAGAGGACAGAGTGTGGCCCCCATCAGCTCAAATAAAAACACTTTGTTTGCGAGATAATGGGTTGCGTATAATGCAAGTTGTGTTAAATAAAAACACCAGTGTATCGTCATCCCTTGCGAAAGGTGTGGCGAAACACTGCTGCTCTACTTTCGGGAAGCAGACCCTTTAAATAAGTAGCGAAGTTGCTTTTTATATTTAATGTAACAAAGATATCTGCTTTTCGCAGTGGGCAGCTATATTCCTGAGTTTAGAGAGAAAGCAGTTAAAGGTACTAATTAACACACTTTACATAACTACGTTCTAGAATTTTCTAACGTGCTAGTTCATTGGCTCGCCTCCCAGTTTCATATTTCATGCATTAGGCAATAAGAATTTACACCCTTAACCGTAACATTTCAAGTCGCCTCACTACGACATGTGGCTATGCATGTGAACATGAAAAAATTACCAGTATAAGTAAATGAAGAACACAGAAAGTCGGTGAAATGGATGGATTCCAGGGTAAATGAACTTTCGCAAAACTCATGCTGTGACAGTATAAACAAAGAAGGATGCGAAGAAGCTGAAGCAGGAGGATGGCGTGCATGTGAGCTAACCTATAAATTTCAATATATGTTCCTATAAAGATTCATAATATATTTTGTTCTACACGGATCTCTATATTATTGCTGGCTTCTTAGTGGCGAAACGCGGCACAACTACCTGTGATGTGTCATGTCAGCACACATTAAACGACCTTAAGCGGTCGACATAAATCATCCGCAGCATTTATTATAGTATCTCTCATGGCCGACGTGCTGCTTAAAATAATAGGCTTCCTACATCCAAAACTGTACACTGTCATACCATACCATGCGAGGGAAATTATTGCTACTAGTGGGGAGACAAAGCCCTATGACCCCGCCGGGATGGCGCAGTGGTTACGGCGCTCGACTACTGTTCCCTAGGACGCGGGATCGAATCCCGGCCTCGGCAGCCGCTTTTCGGTGGAGGCGAAAAGCAAGGTGCCCGTGTGCTGTGCGATGTCAGTGCACGTTAAAGAACCCCAGGCGGTCGAAATTTCCGGAGTCCTCCACTACGGCGTCTCTCATAGTCTGAGTTGCTTTGGGACGTAAACCCCAAAAACCAACCAACCAACAAAGCCCTATGGTATCCTATTATAACATTGCATTCCTTACCCTGCCATGAATGCCACTTGAATCATGCTAAAAAATATGGGGGTTTAAACAGGGCTCGAACCTAGTGATAGAGCGAAAGCAGAGTGTCAGCGATAGCCATGCTTAACACCCGCTTTTCAATTCTCCCCCCTCCCCCCCCCCCCCCATTTTTCACCCGTTTTTCAGAATTTTTATTTAAAATAGGCTTTGGGGAAAGGAAGGAGCTTTATGCTTACGAATGGTCTCGATGGAATTGTGGACACTTACACCTAACCAATTCGAGATTCATATTTTCTTCTTGTATATTGTACATGTAATCATGTTTTTATGTTTTCCGCCTATATTGTACATGTAGTGTATTGTAAGTTGTTGTTGTGGCTGTAGGAAGAAGGAAAAGAAAATGCACGGGCCTGCAACTGGCTCTGTAGCTGAGCCACGTTCGCTGCCTCGTGCAGCCAGAAGAGAAAATAGAGAAGAAAAGGAAGAGGGAGATAGAGACGCGCACGGCAACAACAGACGTCGTCCACCACCACGGTGGCGGGTGCAGTGACGGTCTACGACAGATAAATATTCGGTGGCAGGCTAGCCCTCGCCGCAAGCGGCGGTGACGTACCTGCCCCAGCCCCATCGGGGGAGTAAAAGAAAAGCGGAGTATATGTATTTAACCTTCAAGGTTGTTCAAGGGGGCACCCCCCCCCCCCCCCCCCCCCCCAGGGCTTCCTCTTCGTTTCTTTAACTGGTTCATAGGAAAGAAAGGCGCAGTATCGGTCACACTTGTTATGGGGACACCTTAGCGCGCCGCAAGGAAACGGAGGAAGGTGTGAATAAAAGTGGAAAGAGCAGTGCAACCATGGTTGAAATTGGTGCCACGGCGAAATTGCTGCATCGCAGCCAATGAAGTTCGCGCTTCAAAAACAGCAGTGTTCTCATTTTGCGATGTTTTCGGTGGTGTGCGCCACTGGTCACCAGCAACGCTTTTAAGGCGAAAGCATTTCTTCGTTCATTAGGGGCATGCGCAGAAAGTGACTGTCAGCGGAATCAGTTGCACGAAAAGACAGATCCAAACCCAATCCAACACAATCCACATAACAAGCCAAAGAAAACAAAATACCGAATCCAGGCATGATTTTGGCTGTAATGCTTAATAAACGTGCATAATTACTACCCACATTCTGTAGAGCATTTCGGTGAGGAATATTTACTATGTCGTCTACTGCTCTTCTTTTGGGGTACAGACGTGGCGAACATCGGTCTCCTCTAGGACCAGGTTGAGCACCTGAAAGAACATTTATCGTGCCGTCCTTCTAAACGGCCACAGACGCAGCTTTTTGGTAAATCCTTGGGGTGGAAACTTGCAGCGCTTTCCAAAACACAGCTCAACTCACAATAATCATCCGAGTATTCCAGAGCTCTCTAATTTTACCAGTTGCAAAACGTCCCGTCAGACCTATGTAAAAAATTAGAAGACAGTTCTGTTTGGTCAAAATTTCTCTTTACGGATAGTCTGGTACCACGTGGCCAGTAATGTAAAATATGTCCAAGTTGCAAACATTCAGCTTGTTGATAAATGCGCGAACAGCTGGTAAATAAATTTTGCTGAAAGGATGCAGCAGTAACAATTACCAGACGTAATAACCATACAGATAATTAAAAGAGAAAAGAAAAGAAGAGATTTTCAGAAGGCAATGAGGGAAGAGCAAGAGTTCTTTATTAGCTGCTTCTAGAAGCCGCCGCAATTCACAAGCAAACAAAAAAATCGCATACAAAAGCTAGTCTCTTGCTGAAGCGGAGTTTCCCAACTGGTGTGATCAAAAAGCTTTTTCTGTCGACATGTCCGTCGCTGCAGCAGAGCGTAGACTACGGAAGTGACGTTCTGTGCAAGCTGCACAATCGGACGGGCTACCTTTTTGCAGACAATTTGATACTCAGAAGCTGCAATCCTGCAGGCTGACCTGGAAGTCGGGTTAGGCATTTGCTGTAATTGGTACAATTCACAGAGCTGGAGAGCAGGAGCGCTAGGCTTCCTGCCGTATCACATATTGTAATTATGCGATACCTGCCGTATCACTGGTTAACATTAGTAGTATAATCCAATAGAACTCGGGCTGCAGTAACCAAGAATGTTAGAAAGTGGCGGGCGCTCAAGAGCCCGGGATATTTGCGGTCACCTTAAACACAGCGTCGGATGTCGAGAGGGCGCACTAACTTTAAACAAATGGGAGCAGTGGCTAGGCTAAAGTGCAGCCACTTTTTCACGCTTGGAAGCAAGAAACAAGAAACACTGTTGCTGATTGCATTAGCTAACAAGTACCTGACGCGAACCGGATCATTTTGAGTAGACAGTCTGTTTTGTTCTCATATTGAAAAGTACAATTACGTATATATTTAGGATTTCTGCGTCTGCATTACTACTACTGCTTAATTTTTTCGAGCTTTTCCTCGTCGTGACGAGTAAAAATAATTTATTCGGCACAGATATATTTTATAACCAAGCCCCAAAAATCTAATTTGTCAGTTTTACATGAACATAATGCATTTTGTACGAAAGGTAAAGATAGCAAATGTAAAACCTAAATGTCGCAGAAAAATTCCGAAAAAGATTTGATGCTATTCGTACCGCTGACCAAGCCTCTCTGCATGAACATGCCGCATAACGCTACCCCACTCCCTATTATAAAATATATGTTATTTACTTCTTACCTGGTTGAATTTGTAATAATATTCATGCTGATTTTGTCCGAAACAAATACATCAGTGCTAGTTAGATTCAGTTCAGTTTAGGCGTTCAGTCGTGTCCGACTCTTCGTGACCCTATGGACCATGTCACGCCACGCTTTCCGGTCTCTCACTATCTTCTTAACATCACATAACTTCATCTGCAGTGCCTCGAGGATGCCATCTAACCATCGCGTTCGCTGCCTACCCCTTCTCCGGCGACCCTCAACATTTCGCAACATCAAATCTTTCTCCAGCGACTCCTCTCTTCTCATCAGATGACCAAAGTAGCTGAGCTTTAACTTTAGAATTTTACCCTCCAATGAGCAGTCAGGGTTTATGGTCGACAATATCGACTGATTTGATCTTCTGGCAGTCCAAGGAACTCTCAAGAGTCTTCGCCAGCACGACAATTCAAACGCGTCAATTCTTCGGTGGTCAGCCTTTTTCACAGTCCAACTCTCGCATCCATACATCACAACTGGAAAGACCATAGCACGAGTTAGATTACCCTATGACAAAAAGCGGAAGTTATGTGCAGAGCCGCGTACAAAGGGCCCCAAAAAGTTTAACCCGCGTGCTTCAAGAACGCAATCACGAGCAGTTTTCTATGCTTTCTTGTCACGGTAAACTCTTTACAACCATTGTGCCCAAAGAAAAGCTGTGTGGCAGATAATAACACGCCGCGTAAAGAAAGCTCAGCGCAAAAAAACGGCAAAAATGGGAACCTTTTAGCAAGCTTTTATTATATTATATAAAGGTAAGGCTGTCACCATGATTCAATTTATCGCGGCATGAAAGCAGTTCAATCAGTACAGTTTTGGATGTCAACGTTACGCCTGTTATACCAAACAAAGAAAATAATGCTTCTACCTATCATGCCCGTCATCACAGGAAGTCAGCAAAGCCCTTGTTGGACGAAACTCAAAAACTAGAAAGTGAAACTTTGAACATTCTTATGGCACATTACAACGGGAAAAATGAGTTACAAGATTCATCGTCACGCATTCAGAGGCGAAGAAAAGGCATTCTGTTACGCGTCTTTGAGCTGACTTCCACAATAAAGTCGTCTGCGAGGAAGGACAAAAGGTGCTGTTTAAAACCCTTTGCCAGAGTCAGTACTTTTCAGCGCAGAAAAAAGGCATTTATGGTTCACTCATTTTGGGTCCCTACACTCCGGCAAGTTTTTTTCAGGTAAGTTCTTTTTGCGAAAGCTAAACGAGCTTGCTAAATTGTTCAGAGGAGGACGTGCATGTAGCTATGTTGAATAGAAAAAGAAAAGTTGAGACAGCAGGTGCATTTTTTTTCATTATATTTTTAGGCGGAAGTAAGTTGCGTGAAAAGGGCGAACTAACTTCCTCTCTGAGTTGATGGCGTTTTTCCCATACCGCGAATGTTGGAGCAAACGTAAGAGATGAAGTAGTTGCCTTTTTACCGTATCGTAACGTTGACTATAAAAATAAATACATAGATAAAAAAATAATTATCTTTCAACATAAAACGAACTCAGAAGATGAGTTGAACAACAAATCGAACAGTATAAAACAAATCCGTATAAGAAGACATCGCGGTACAGAGTTTGAACATCTGAAACCAGACAATATATAAACTCCGCAAAGCTGATAACAGAAAGACGTTGTCAAGTGTCAGTTATTTTCTCTAAATAAAAAAAAAAACGTTTAACGTCGCAGGCAAATCTGTTTCTATTAAGAGATTCGACGATTGGCGGTAACGCGTTGTAGAGCATGATATCAGAGAAATTAGAAGTTTTTTCTATAATTTGTTCATACTCTATAGACAAATAATTTTTGTTTCTTGCTGATTCTGTTTCGCTATTACGAAATTTATGGGATATGTGTCATTGGAAGCTCGTAGTTTAGTAACTAATAGACGGATATATATATAGGTCATATTTATTGATTTCAGCGACTGCCAAGGTTCCATGATTATGAAATATTTGCTTAACGCTAGAATCGTTGAAGCTAGGAGTAGTTATTCTAAGTGCGTGGCTTTGAATCGTTGGTAAAGAAATAAATGCGTATGATTATGTTTCACCATGCTGTTATACCGTAGGCGATATTGGAGTGGATCAATGCATAATTAAACGACATCAATGAAGCATGTGAAAAGAAGGCTCGCGCTCTGATTTGTATGTTTGTGCCATAAGCTGGTTCTGGTTCCAGGTGGACAATAGGGAGATGAAATCTTAAATGTGAATCCAATTTCACGCCAAGTTGGCGCAGTTCGCTTGCTGTATTTATATGCTAGCCAATTCGAATAGAAGGTGAGAGGGATTAAGTAGTTGTTTGGCGTGAGGTAAATAAAAGGAATCAGGTTTTTAAGGCCTAATCTGAAGCATACTAACTTCGCACCAATTAGAAATTCGCGCAATGCCTTGGTTCCGATTGCTAACTACTGTCGATACGAATTTGTAAAGTCGAATTTGTGGTATCATCGGTATATTATATGTATTTTGAAGAAGTGATGCGGTTAGGCAGGTCTCGAATATAGACTAAAAAAAGAAATGGGCCCATTATTGAGCCTTGAGGTAAGCCTATATTAGTAGTTCTTTCATCGAAATATGTGGCTGAAATACTTTAGCTGCGGACCTGTAAGAAATGTTTTTCTGCGGTTCTTTAAGAACGTTTCTATGTCGTGCCTGCGTTTGTACGCGACGTTGGATCTGATATACATGGCTGCATGAACCACCCTACCAAAATAAACTATCTTTACCGATAAAGCGAAATTGCTGGGGTTTGCATACCACTGCTTTTTGTTTTTCTCCTGCAGTGTATGAACCGACGGTGCGCTGCAATATGCTTTTCCGTGAGTGCGACGGTTTCAATACAATTTCATCCGAAAATAGAAAACCTTTTTAGGTTCTGGTTACAATTTTTCTCGATGTTCTCTTATCTCTAATATTTTCAGCGCGTAGGGACAAGCTTATTGGATCTAATTTTCTTGTAAAATTTAATTTTCAGGATAATAAATTTGATTGGACATTTTAAGCTATATGGTAGGTTTCGTTTTTGTCTATGTACTACTGAACTCCGCTATACATAGAGCAGAACCTGCCACCCAAACATCTGAATCTTCACATGACCCGGATCTCTGTCGTTGTATGAAATGCTACAGCGTCTATGAACTAGAGCAATGACAAATGCTGATGGCACATGGCCATCAGCTTACCTGCTTCCCCAAGAGCAACTGAACTGAAACATCCTACAAGCAAGCAACCGAGGCGTAAAAAAAAAAAAAAAAAGACTGCAAAGCTTGAGATGATATGCTAGCATTTCAGCACTTTGCTGTCGATAAATTCGTGCCTGCAACGGCGCAGTCACCGATCTGACTTCTGAATTATGCATTTCTTTCCTTCCAGCTGACGAGGTTGGGAATAAAACTCTATACTACGGCAGCACTTTTTCTCGCTCGGTGACCACTAGGAGATAACGGGAGAAAGGTGCGCTTCTCGAAGTGCAAAAAAGTATCCTGCGGAATGAAGTTGCGCTTAGGATAAGGATTTTCAAATCTTGAGTGGGAACATAAAAAAAGTTTACTTATCATACTCCTAGTATATTCACGAGGTCACATCCCCTCATACAGGTGGAGCAATCTCCTTGAAATTTTTTAAAAAGTACGGAGGCTTTATTTGGGAGGTTCCACGAAATGATTCTGGTATGTTTATTTCACGCCCTACCGTGAAAGCGAAATTTTATTAACTGAACTTTTCGGCCTCTTCGCCGCAAGAGGAGCTACGACTTTTCGCGGCGCGTTAGAACAAATAGTTAGATTTCCGTCCGCTGCCTTTTCAACGGTGAAAAATTTGGTTTTAATGTAGAGCCATGGAAATTATTTCTTATTTCACGCTTAATTTTGTTGGGACAACACAACAAATGTTGTGTACCTGCAGCTCTTGTGCACAAATGAAAGAAACCAACAGTAAGTCAGGCCAATGAAAGCTAAGGCCAAAATGACATGTCTGCGATAAAAGAGCGCGGCTGGTGCGAACAGAGAATACAGCATATTCTTGCCGGGCGCTCTCGCACGCCATTTCTGGAAACATTTCCGCACCCTGAGACCTCGTAGATACATTTACGACCCTTCGGCCATAAACGATGTCCTGAGCACGAAACGTATCGTGGAATCCCATTTTTGGCCGCAGAGGCTTGTAACGACCAGTTATTCCATCGTCCTGCACATCATATACTGTGATACAGTGTATGTATGAGTTGAGCCTTATAACTTACCGAATGTCTCCTTTCATGTTGTTTTAACTAGACTTTATTCATCTACTTCGTGCTAGTTTTGTGCGAGTACTTGGATCTTGGAGGGATAGGGTGCCACTGTCTGCCTAATATTTATTCGCCGACATTGTGTGGCGCGTACGAATCATCCAGGCAGCAGACGACAGATGCCCGAAGGTCGAAGAAAATATGAAATAAATGAGCGCTATAAATTCTTATATCTGTGGTAACTTGTTTGTCTGTTCATTTGATTCCTTTCAACCCCAGAAACAAGGTTTATCGAACAGAGCAAATCACGAATGATGTCTGAGTACGAGTCCTGCTAC